>NW_028115639.1:0-600000 GCF_964273445.1 Streptopelia decaocto
AATTTTGAGAGGGATTTGAAAAGTTTCAAGGGGAATGGGAAGAATTGGGACAAAAATTGGAAAATTTTTAAGGGACTTTGAAAAAATTTCAACTGGAATTTTAGCCATTTTTTGACGTGAAATTGTAAACATGTGGACATGGATTTTGAAAATTCTAGAGAGAATTTTAAAAGCTTCAACAGAATTTCAACAATTTTGAGAGGGATTTGAAAAGTTTCAAGGGGAATGGGAAGAATTGGGACAAAAATTGGAAAATTTTTAAGGGACTTTGAAAAAATTTCAACTGGAATTTTAGCCATTTTTTGACGTGAAATTGTAAACATGTGGACATGGATTTTGAAAATTCTAGAGAGAATTTTAAAAGCTTCAACAGAATTTCAACAATTTTGAGAGGGATTTGAAAAGTTTCAATGGGAATGGGAAGAATTGGGACAAAAATTGGAAAATTTTTAAGGGACTTTGAAAAAATTTCAACTGGAATTTTAGCAATTTTTTTATGTGAAATTGTAAACATGTGGACATGGATTTTGAAAATTCTAGAGAGAATTTTAAAAGCTTCAAGAGAATTTCAACAATTTTGAGAGGGATTTGAAAAGTTTCAATGGGAATGGGAAGAATTAGGACAAAAATTGGAAAATTTTTAAGGGACTTTGAAAAAATTTCAACTGGAATTTTAGCATTTTTTTGACGTGAAATTGTAAACATGTGGACATGGATTTTGAAAATTCTAGAGAGAATTTTAAAAGCTTCAACAGAATTTCAACAATTATGAGAGGGATTTGAAAAGTTTCAATGGGAATGGGAAGAATTGGGACAAAAATTGGAAAATTTTTAAGGGACTTTGAAAAAATGTCAACTGGAATTTTAGCAATTTTTTTATGTGAAATTGTAAACATGTGGACATGGATTTTGAAAATTCTAGAGAGAATTTTAAAAGCTTCAACAGAATTTCAACAATTTTGAGAGGGATTTGAAAAGTTTCAAGGGGAATGGGAAGAATTGGGACAAAAATTGGAAAATTTTTAAGGGACTTTGAAAAAATTTCAACTGGAATTTTAGCAATTTTTTGACGTGAAATTGTAAACATGTGGACATGGATTTTGAAAATTCTAGAGAGAATTTTAAAAGCTTCAACAGAATTTCAACAATTTTGAGAGGGATTTGAAAAGTTTCAAGGGGAATGGGAAGAATTGGGACAAAAATTGGAAAATTTTTAAGGGACTTTGAAAAAATTTCAACTGGAATTTTAGCCATTTTTTGACGTGAAATTGTAAACATGTGGACATGGATTTTGAAAATTCTAGAGAGAATTTTAAAAGCTTCAACAGAATTTCAACAATTTTGAGAGGGATTTGAAAAGTTTCAATGCGAATGGGAAGAATTAGGACAAAAATTGGAAAATTTTTAAGGGACTTTGAAAAATTTTCAACTGGAATTTTAGCATTTTTTTGACGTGAAATTGTAAACATGTGGACATGGATTTTGAAAATTCTAGAGAGAATTTTAAAAGCTTCAACAGAATTTCAACAATTATGAGAGGGATTTGAAAAGTTTCAATGGGAATGGGAAGAATTGGGACAAAAATTGGAAAATTTTTAAGGGACTTTGAAAAAATTTCAACTGGAATTTTAGCCATTTTTTTATGTGAAATTGTAAACATGTGGCCATGGATTTTGAAAATTCTAGAGAGAATTTTAAAAGCTTCAAGAGAATTTCAACAATTTTGAGAGGGATTTGAAAAGTTTCAAGGGGAATGGGAAGAATTGGGACAAAAATTGGAAAATTTTTAAGGGACTTTGAAAAAGTTTCAACTGGAATTTTAGCCATTTTTTGACGTGAAATTGTAAACATGTGGACATGGATTTTGAAAATTCTAGAGAGAATTTTAAAAGCTTCAACAGAATTTCTATAATTTTGAGAGGGATTTGAAAAGTTTCAATGGGAATGGGAAGAATTGGGACAAAAATTGGAAAATTTTGAAGGGACTTTGAAAAAATTTCAACTGGAATTTCAGCAATTTTTTGACGTGAACTTGTAAACATGTGGACATGGATTTTGAAAATTCTAGAGAGAATTTTAAAAGCTTCAACAGAATTTCTATAATTTTGAGAGGGATTTGAAAAGTTTCAATGGGAATGGGAAGAATTGGGACAAAAATTGGAAAATTTTTAAGGGACTTTGAAAAAATTTCAACTGGAATTTTAGCAATTTTTTTACGTGAAATTGTAAACATGTGAACATGGATTTTGAAAATTCTAGAGAGAATTTTAAAAGCTTCAAGAGAATTTCAACAATTTTGAGAGGGATTTGAAAAGTTTCAATGGGAATGGGAAGAATTGGGACAAAAATTGGAAAATTTTTAAGGGACTTTGAAAAAATTTCAACTGGAATTTTAGCATTTTTTTTTACGTGAAATTGTAAACATGTGGACATGGATTTTGAAAATTCTAGAGAGAATTTTAAAAGCGTCAACAGAATTTCAACAATTTTGAGAGGGATTTGAAAAGTTTCAAGGGGAATGGGAAGAATTGGGACAAAAATTGGAAAATTTTGAAGGGACTTTGAAAAAATTTCAACTGGAATTTTAGCATTTTTTTTTACGTGAAATTGTAAACATGTGGACATGGATTTTGAAAATTCTAGAGAGAATTTTAAAAGCGTCAACAGAATTTCAACAATTTTGAGAGGGATTTGAAAAGTTTCAAGGGGAATGGGAAGAATTGGGACAAAAATTGGAAAATTTTGAAGGGACTTTGAAAAAATTTCAACTGGAATTTTAGCATTTTTTGACGTGAAATTGTAAACATGTGGACATGGATTTTGAAAATTCTAGAGAGAATTTTAAAAGCTTCAACAGAATTTCAACAATTTTGAGAGGGATTTGAAAAGTTTCAATGGGAATGGGAAGAATTGGGACAAAAATTGGAAAATTTTTCAGGGACTTTGAAAAAATTTCAACTGGAATTTTAGCCATTTTTTGACGTGAAATTGTAAACATGTGGACATGGATTTTGAAAATTCTAGAGAGAATTTTAAAAGCTTCAACAGAATTTCAACAATTTTGAGAGGGATTTGAAAAGTTTCAATGGGAATGGGAAGAATTGGGACAAAAATTGGAAAATTTTGAAGGGACTTTGAAAAAATTTCAACTGGAATTTTAGCCATTTTTTTACGTGAAATTGTAAACATGTGGACATGGATTTTGAAAATTCTAGAGAGAATTTTAAAAGCTTCAACAGAATTTCAACAATTTTGAGAGGGATTTGAAAAGTTTCAAGGGGAATGGGAAGAATTGGGACAAAAATTGGAAAATTTTTAAGGGACTTTGAAAAAATTTCAACTGGAATTTTAGCAATTTTTTTACGTGAAATTGTAAACATGTGGACATGGATTTTGAAAATTCTAGAGAGAATTTTAAAAGCTTCAACGGAATTTCAACACTTTTGAGAGGGATTTGAAAAGTTTCAATGGGAATGGGAAGAATTGGGACAAAAATTGGAAAATTTTTAAGGGACTTTGAAAAAATTTCAACTGGAATTTTAGCAATTTTTGACGTGAAATTGTAAATATGTGGACACGGATTTTGAAAATTCTAGAGAGAATTTTAAAAGCTTCAACAGAATTTCAACAATTTTGAGAGGGATTTGAAAAGTTTCAATGGGAATGGGAAGAATTGGGACAAAAATTGGAAAATTTTGAAGGGACTTTGAAAAAATTTCAACTGGAATTTTAGCCATTTTTTGACGTGAAATTGTAAACATGTGGACATGGATTTTGAAAATTCTAGAGAGAATTTTAAAAGCTTCAACAGAATTTCAACAGTTTTGAGAGGGATTTGAAAAGTTTCAATGGGAATGGGAAGAATTGGGACGAAAATTGGAAAATTTTTAAGGGGCAGTTTGGGGCACTTATGGGGCACTTATGGGGAATTTCTGGGTCACTATGGGGCACTTAGGGGTCACTAACATGAAGTTATGGGGCACTTATGGGGAACTTGTGGGTCACTCTGGGGCACTTTGGGGTCACTATGTGGCACTTGGGGGTCACTAACAGGCAGTTATGGGGCACTTATGGGGCACTTATGGGGCACTTATGGGGAACTTCTGGGTCGCTATGGGGCACTTGGGGGTCACTAACAGGCAGTTATGGGGCACTTCTGGGGCGCTTATGGGAACTTTTGGGTCACTATGGGGCACTCGAGGGTCACTAACAGGTACTTTTGGGCCAGTTATGGGTCACTTATTGGGAATATATGGGGTACTTATGGAGAACATGTGGGTCACTATGGATCACTTGGGGGTCACTAACAGGCAGTTATGGGGCACTTATGGGGCACTTATGGGTAACTTGTGTGTCGCTATGGGGCACTTGGGCATCACTAACAGGCACTCATGGGGCACTTATGGGGAACTTGTGTGTCACTATGGGGCACTTGGGGGTCACTAACAGGCAGTTATGGGGCACTTATGGGGCACTTATGGGGAACTTGTGGGTCACTATAGGGCACTTGTGGGTCATTATAAGGCAGTTGGGGGGTCACTAACAGGCACTTATGGGGAACTTATGGGGAACTTGTGGGTCACTGTAGGGTTCTTGGGGGTCACTAACAGGCAGTTATGGGGCATTTATGGGGAACCTGTGGGTCACTATGGGGCACTGGAGGTCACTAACAGGCAGTTATTGGGCACTTATGGGGCACTTATGGGGAACATATGGGACACTTATGGGGAACTTGTGGGTCACTATGCGGCACTTGGGGGTCACTAACAGGCAGTTATGGGGCACTTATGGGGAACCTATGGGTCACTATGGGGCACTTGGGGGTCACTAACAGGCAGTTATGGGGCACTTATGGGGCATTTATGGGGAACATATGGGGCACTTATGGGGAACTTGTGGGTCACTATGGAGCACTTGGGGGTCACTAACAGGCAGTTATGGGGCACTTATTGGGAACTTGTGGGTCACTATGGGGCACTTGGGGGTCATTATAGGGCACTCGGGGGTCACTAACAGGCACTTATGTGGCACTTATGGGGAACTTGTGGGTCACTATGGAGCACTTGGGGGTCACTAACAGGCAGTTATGGGGCACTTATGGGGAACTTGTGTGTCACTATGGGGCACTTGGGGATCACTAACAGGCACTTATGGGTCACTTATGGGGCTCTATGGGGCACTTAAGGGGATCTATGAAGCACTTATGGGGCTCTATGGGGCACTTAAGGGGATCTATGGGTCACTGTTGTGGCATTTATGGGGAACTAATGGGGAACTTGTGGGTTGCTTTACCCACAAGTTCGCTGATAGTGCCCCATAAGTGCCCCATAGAGCCCCACAAGTGACTCACGGAGCCCCATAAGTGACCTATAGTTCCCCATTAGTGCCCCATAAGTGACCCATAGAGCCCCATAAGTGACTCATAGAGCCTCATAAGTGACCCATAGAGACCCACAAGTGCGCTGTAGCATCTCCCCGGTGCCCCATAGAGCCCCACAAGTGAGTCACGGAGCCCCAGAAGTGCCGTATAGTTCCCCATTAGTGCCCCATAAGTGACCCATAGAGCCCCGTAAGTGACCCATAGTGCCCCATATGTGACTCATGGAGCCCCATAAGTGACCCACAGCATCTCCCCAGTGCCCGATAGTGATCCATAGAGATCCATAAGTGACTCATGGAGCACCATAAGTGCCTGTTAGTGACCCCCAAGTGCCCAATGACAACCCACAATTTCCCCATAGGTGCCCAATAGAGACCCATAAGTGACCCATAGAGCCCCATAAGTGACCCATAACTGCCTGCTTGTGACCCCCAAGCGCCCCATAGCAACCCACAAGTTCCACATAGATGCCGCATAAATGCCCCATAGATCCCCTAGAGTCCCCCATAGAGCCCCATAAGTGCCCCATAGAGCCCTATAAGTGACCCATAGAGCCCCATAAGTGCCCCGTAACTGCCTGCTTGTGACTCCAAGTGCGCCATAGCGACCCACAAGTTCCCCATAAGTGCCCCATAAGTGCCCCATAGATCCCCTTAGGTGCCCCATAGAGCCCCATAAGTGCCCCATAAGTTTTGGGGGGGGGGGGGGGGGGGGGGGGGGGGGGGGCAATAATGTCCACCCATGTGTGGGGGTTGTGACACCATTGGGGGTTGTGACACCCACAACCAATTGTGGCAGGGGGCGGGGCCAGAAAAGGGGAGGGGTCAAGTGGGGGGATGGGGACAAGTGAGGGGGAAGGGCCAAAAGGGGGAGGGGGCAGGGAGGGGTGGGACCAGAAAAGGAGGCGGGGCCAGAAAAGTGGGCAGGGTCATGGAGGGGTGGGGTCAAGTGAGGGGGTTGGGTCATTTCAGGGGGCGTGGCCAGGAGAGGGGAGGGGTCAAAAGGGGGTGGAACCAAAGAGGGGAAAAGGGGGCGGGGACAGAAGAGGGGATGGGTGGGACAAGATTGGTACACTTTAACGTCCAAATCTCTCAAACTCCGGGAGAGATTCTCAAAACCAAGGTTGACATGTTTTGAGTTCCTTTCAACATTTTGGAAATCCCGCTGAAACTTTGGACATTCTCGCGAAGGGTTCCCAATCCCCGACAAGACTGGTACCCTTTCACGTCCAAATCTCTCAAACTCCGGGAGAGATTCTCAAAACCAAGGTTGACATATTTCGAGTTCCTTTCAACATTTTGGAAATCCCGCTGAAACTTTGGACATTCTCGCGAAGGGTTCACAATCCCCGACAAGACTGGTACCCTTTGACGTCCAGATCTCTCAAACTCCGGGAGAGATTCTCAAAACCAAGGTTGACATGTTTCGAGTTCCTTTCAACATTTTGGAAATCCCGCTGAAACTTTGGACATTCTCGCGAAGGGTTCCTAATCCCCGACAAGACTGGTACCCTTTCACGTCCAGATCTCTCAAACTCCGGGAGAGATTCTCAAAACCAAGGTTGACATGTTTCGAGTTCCTTTCAACATTTTGGAAATCCCGCTGAAACTTTGGACATTCTCGCAAAGGGTTCCCAATCCCCGACAAGACTGGTACCCTTTCACGTCCAAATCTCTCAAACTCCGGGAGAGATTCTCAAAACCAAGGTTGACATGTTTCGAGTTCCTTTCAACATTTTGGAAATCCCGCTGAAACTTTGGACATTCTCGCGAAGGGTTCACAACCCCCGACAAGACTGGTACCCTTTCACGTCCAGATCTCTCAAACTCCGGGAGAGATTCTCAAAACCAAGGTTGACATGTTTCGAGTTCCTTTCAGCATTTTGGAAATCCCGCTGAAACTTTGGACATTCTCGCGAAGGGTTCCCAATCCCCGACAAGACTGGTACCCTTTCACGTCCAAATCTCTCAAACTCCGGGAGAGATTCTCAAAACCAAGGTTGATATGTTTCGAGTTCCTTTCAAAATTTTGGAAATCCCGCTGAAACTTTGGACATTCTCGCGAAGGGTTTCCAATCCCCGACAAGACTGGTACCCTTTCACGTCCAAATCTCTCAAACTCCGGGAGAGATTCTCAAAACCAAGGTTGACATGTTTCGAGTTCCTTTCAACATTTTGGAAATCCCGCTGAAACTTTGGACATTCTCGCGAAGGGTTGCCAATCCCCGAGAAGACTGGTACCCTTTCACGTCCAAATCTCTCAAACTCCGGGAGAGATTCTCAAAACCAAGGTTGACATGTTTCGAGTTCCTTTCAACATTTTGGAAATCCCGCTGAAACTTTGGACATTCTCGCGAAGGGTTCCCAATCCCCGACAAGACTGGTACCCTTTCACGTCCAAATCTCTCAAAATCCGGGACAGATTCTCAAAACCAAGGTTGACATGTTTCGAGTTCCTTTCAACATTTTGGAAATCCCGCTGAAACTTTGGACATTCTCGTGAAGGGTTCCCAATCCCCGACAAGACTGGTACCCTTTCACGTCCAAATCTCTCAAAATCCGGGACAGATTCTCAAAACCAAGGTTGACATGTTTCGAGTTCCTTTCAACATTTTGGAAATCCCGCTGAAACTTTGGACATTCTCGCGAAGGGTTCCCAATCCCCGACAAGACTGGTACCCTTTCACGTCCAAATCTCTCAAACTCCGGGAGAGATTCTCAAAACCAAGGTTGACATGTTTCGAGTTCCTTTCAACATTTTGGAAATCCCGCTGAAACTTTGGACATTCTCGCCAAGGGTTCCCAATCCCCGACAAGACTGGTACCCTTTCACGTCCAAATCTCTCAAACTCCGGGAGAGATTCTCAAAACCAAGGTTGACATGTTTCGAGTTCCTTTCAACATTTTGGAAATCCCGCCGAAACTTTGGTCATTCCTGCGAAGGGTTCCCAATCCCCGACAAGACTGGTACCCTTTCACGTCCAAATCTCTCAAACTCCGGGAGAGATTCTCAAAACCAAGGTTGACATGTTTCGAGTTCCTTTCAACATTTTGGAAATCCTGCTGAAACTTTGGACATTCTCGCGAAGGGTTCCCAATCCCCGACAAGACTGGTACCCTTTCACGTCCAAATCTCTCAAACTCCGGGAGAGATTCTCAAAACCAAGGTTGACATGTTTCGAGTTCCTTTCAACATTTTGGAAATCCCGCTGAAACTTTGGACATTCTCGCGAAGGGTTCCCAATCCCCGACAAGATTGGTACACTTTCACGTCCAAATCTCTCAAACTCCGGGAGAGATTCTCAAAACCAAGGTTGACATGTTTCGAGTTCCTTTCAACATTTTGGAAATCCCGCTGAAACTTTGGACATTCTCGCGAAGGGTTCCCAATCCCCGACAAGATTGGTACCCTTTGACGTCCAGATCTCTCAAACTCCGGGAGAGATTCTCAAAACCAAGGTTGACATGTTTCGAGTTCCTTTCAACATTTTGGAAATCCCGCTGAAACTTTGGACATTCTCGCGAAGGGTTCCCAATCCCCGACAAGACTGGTACCCTTTCACGTCCAAATCTCTCAAACTCCGGGAGAGATTCTCAAAACCAAGGTTGACATGTTTCGAGTTCCTTTCAACATTTTGGAAATCCCGCTGAAACTTTGGACATTCTCGCAAAGGGTTCCCAATCCCCGACAAGACTGGTACCCTTTCACGTCCAAATCTCTCAAACTCCGGGAGAGATTCTCAAAACCAAGGTTGACATGTTTCGAGTTCCTTTCAACGTTTTGGAAATTCCGCCGAAACTTTGGTCATTCCTGCGAAGGGTTCCCAATCCCCGACAAGATTGGTACCCTTTCACGTCCAAATCTCTCAAACTCCGGGAGAGATTCTCAAAACCAAGGTTGACATGTTTCGAGTTCCTTTCAACATTTTGGAAATCCCGCTGAAACTTTGGACATTCTCGCGAAGGGTTCCCAATCCCCGACAAGACTGGTACCCTTTCACGTCCAGATCTCTCAAACTCCGGGAGAGATTCTCAAAACCAAGGTTGACATGTTTCGAGTTCCTTTCAACATTTTGGAAATCCCGCTGAAACTTTGGACATTCTCGCGAAGGGTTCCCAATCCCCGACAAGATTGGTACACTTTCACGTCCAAATCTCTCAAACTCCGGGAGAGATTCTCAAAACCAAGGTTGACATGTTTCGAGTTCCTTTCAACATTTTGGAAATCCCGCTGAAACCTTGGACATTCTCGCGAAGGGTTCCCAATCCCCGACAAGACTGGTACCCTTTCACGTCCAAATATCTCAAACTCCGAGTGAGATTCTCAAAACCAAGGTTGACATGTTTCGAGTTCCTTTCAACATTTTGGAAATCCCGCTGAAACTTTGGACATTCTCGCGAAGGGTTCACAATCCCCGACAAGATTGGTTCCCTTTCACGTCCAAATCAATCAAACTCCGGGAGAGATTCTCAAAACCACGGTTGACATGTTTCGAGTTCCTTTCAACATTTTGGAAATCCCACTGAAACTTTGGACATTCTCGCAAAGGGTTCCCAATCCGCGACAAGATTGGTACCCTTTCACATCCAAATCTATCAAACTCCGGGAGAGATTCTCAAAACCAAGGTTGACATGTTTCGAGTTCCTTTCAACATTTTGGAAATCCCGCTGAAACTTTGGACATTCTCGCGAAGGGTTCCCAATCCCCGACAAGACTGGTACCCTTTCACGTCCAAATCTCTCAAACTCCGGGAGAGATTCTCAAAACCAAGGTTGACATGTTTCGAGTTCCTTTCAACCTTTTGGAAATCCCGCTGAAACTTTGGACATTCTCGCGAAGGGTTCCCAATCCCCGACAAGACTGGTACTCTTTCACGTCCAAATCTCTCAAACTCCGGGAGAGATTCTCAAAACCAAGGTTGACATGTTTCGAGTTCCTTTCAACATTTTGGAAATCCCGCTGAAACTTTGGACATTCTCGCGAAGGGTTCCCAATCCCTGACAAGACTGGTACCCTTTCACGTCCAAATCTCTCAAACTTCGGGAGAGAATCTCAAAACCAAGGTTGACATGTTTCGAGTTCCTTTCAACATTTTGGAAATCCCGCTGAAACTTTGGACATTCTCGCGAAGGGTTCCCAATCCCCGACAAGACTGGTACCCTTTCACGTCCAAATCTCTCAAACTCCGGGAGAGATTCTCAAAACCAAGGTTGACATGTTTCGAGTTCCTTTCAACATTTTGGAAATCCTGCTGAAACTTTGGACATTCTCGCGAAGGCTTTCCAATCCCTGACAAGACTGGTACCCTTTCACGTCCAAATCTCTCAAACTCCGGGAGAGATTCTCAAAACCAAGGTTGACATGTTTCGAGTTCCTTTCAACATTTTGGAAATCCCGCTGAAACTTTGGACATTCTGGCGAAGGGTTCCCAATCCCCGACAAGACTGGTACCCTTTCACGTCCAAATCTCTCAAACTCCGGGAGAGATTCTCAAAACCAAGGTTGACATGTTTCGAGTTCCTTTCAACATTTTGGAAATCCCGCTGAAACTTTGGACATTCTCGCAAAGGGTTCCCAATCCCCGACAAGATTGGTACCCTTTCACGTCCAGATCTCTCAAACTCCAGGAGAGATTCTCAAAACCAAGGTTGACATGTTTCGAGTTCCTTTCAACATTTTGGAAATCCCGCTGAAACTTTGGACATTCTCGCGAAGGGTTCCCAATCCCCGACAAGATTGGTACACTTTCACGTCCAAATCTCTCAAACTCCGGGAGAGATTCTCAAAACCAAGGTTGACATGTTTCGAGTTCCTTTCAACATTTTGGAAATCCCGCTGAAACTTTGGACATTCTCGCGAAGGGTTCCCAATCCCCGACAAGACTGGTACCCTTTCACGTCCAAATCTCTCAAACTTCGGGAGAGAATCTCAAAACCAAGGTTGACATGTTTCGAGTTCCTTTCAACATTTTGGAAATCCCGCTGAAACTTTGGACATTCTCGCGAAGGGTTCCCAATCCCCGACAAGACTGGTACCCTTTCACGTCCAAATCTCTCAAACTCCGGGAGAGATTCTCAAAACCAAGGTTGACATGTTTCGAGTTCCTTTCAACATTTTGGAAATCCCGCTGAAACTTTGGACATTCTCGCGAAGGGTTCCCAATCCCTGACAAGACTGGTACCCTTTCACGTCCAAATCTCTCATACTCCGGGAGAGATTCTCAAAACCAAGGTTGACATGTTTCGAGTTCCTTTCAATATTTTGGAAATCCCGCTGAAACTTTGGACATTCTCGCGAAGGGTTCCCAATCCCCGACAAGACTGGTACCCTTTCACGTCCAAATCTCTCAAACTCCGGGAGAGATTCTCAAAACCAAGGTTGACATGTTTCGAGTTCCTTTCAACATTTTGGAAATCCTGCTGAAACTTTGGACATTCTCGCGAAGGCTTTCCAATCCCCGACAAGACTGGTACCCTTTCACGTCCAAATCTCTCAAACTCCGGGAGAGATTCTCAAAACCAAGGTTGACATGTTTCGAGTTCCTTTCAACATTTTGGAAATCCCGCTGAAACTTTGGACATTCTGGCGAAGGGTTCCCAATCCCCGACAAGACTGGTACCCTTTCACGTCCAAATCTCTCAAACTCCGGGAGAGATTCTCAAAACCAAGGTTGACATGTTTCGAGTTCCTTTCAACATTTTGGAAATCCCGCTGAAACCTTGGACATTCTCGCAAAGGGTTCCCAATCCCCGACAAGACTGGTACCCTTTCACGTCCAAATATCTCAAACTCCGGGTGAGATTCTCAAAACCAAGGTTGACATGTTTCGAGTTCCTTTCAACATTTTGGAAATCCCGCTGAAACTTTGGACATTCTCGCGAAGGGTTCACAATCCCCGACAAGATTGGTTCCCTTTCACGTCCAAATCAATCAAACTCCGGGAGAGATTCTCAAAACCACGGTTGACATGTTTCGAGTTCCTTTCAACATTTTGGAAATCCCACTGAAACTTTGGACATTCTCGCGAAGGGTTCCCAATCCCCGACAAGACTGGTACCCTTTCACGTCCAAATCTCTCAAACTCCGGGAGAGATTCTCAAAACCAAGGTTGACATGTTTCGAGTTCCTTTCAACATTTTGGAAATCCCACTGAAACTTTGGACATTCTCGCAAAGGGTTCCAAATCCCCGACAAGATTGGTACCCTTTCACGTCCAAATCTATCAAACTCCGGGAGAGATTCTCAAAACCAAGGTTGACATGTTTCGAGTTCCTTTCAACATTTTGGAAATCCCGCTGAAACTTTGGACATTCTGGCGAAGGGTTCCCAATCCCCGACAAGACTGGTACCCTTTCACGTCCAAATCTCTCAAACTCCGGGAGAGATTCTCAAAACCAAGGTTGACATGTTTCGAGTTCCTTTCAACCTTTTGGAAATCCCGCTGAAACTTTGGACATTCTCGCGAAGGGTTCCCAATCCCCGACAAGACTGGTACCCTTTCACGTCCAAATCTCTCAAACTCCGGGAGAGATTCTCAAAACCAAGGTTGACATGTTTCGAGTTCCTTTCAACATTTTGGAAATCCCGCTGAAACTTTGGACATTCTCGCAAAGGGTTCCCAATCCCCGACAAGACTGGTACCCTTTCACGTCCAAATCTCTCAAACTCCGGGAGAGATTCTCAAAACCAAGGTTGACATGTTTCGAGTTCCTTTCAACATTTTGGAAATCCCGCTGAAACTTTGGACATTCTCGCGAAGGGTTCCCAATCCCTGACAAGACTGGTACCCTTTCACGTCCAAATCTCTCAAACTCCGGGAGAGATTCTCAAAACCAAGGTTGACATATTTCGAGTTCCTTTCAATATTTTGGAAATCCCGCTGAAACTTTGGACATTCTCGCGAAGGGTTCCCAATCCCTGACAAGACTGGTACCCTTTCACGTCCAAATCTTTCAAACTCCGGGAGAGATTCTCAAAACCAAGGTTGACATATTTCGAGTTCCTTTCAATATTTTGGAAATCCCGCTGAAACTTTGGACATTCTCGCGAAGGGTTCCCAATCCCCGACAAGACTGGTACCCTTTCACGTCCAAATCTCTCAAACTCCGGGAGAGATTCTCAAAACCAAGGTTGACATGTTTCGAGTTCCTTTCAACATTTTGGAAATCCTGCTGAAACTTTGGACATTCTCGCGAAGGCTTTCCAATCCCCGACAAGACTGGTACCCTTTCACGTCCAAATCTCTCAAACTCCGGGAGAGATTCTCAAAACCAAGGTTGACATGTTTCGAGTTCCTTTCAACATTTTGGAAATCCCGCTGAAACTTTGGACATTCTGGCGAAGGGTTCCCAATCCCCGACAAGACTGGTACCCTTTCACGTCCAAATCTCTCAAACTCCGGGAGAGATTCTCAAAACCAAGGTTGACATGTTTCGAGTTCCTTTCAACATTTTGGAAATCCCGCTGAAACTTTGGACATTCTCGCGAAGGGTTCCCAATCCCCGACAAGACTGGTACCCTTTCACGTTCAAATCTCTCAAACTCCAGGAGAGATTCTCAAAACCAAGGTTGACATGTTGCGAGTTCCTTTCAACATTTTGGAAATCCCGCTGAAACTTTGGACATTTTCACGAAGGGTTCCCAATACCCGACAAGACTGGTACCCTTTCACGTTCAAATCTCTCAAACTCTGGGAGAGATTCTCAAAACCAAGGTTGACATGTTTCGAGTTCCTTTCAACATTTTGGAAATCCCGCTGAAACTTTGGACATTCTCGCGAAGGGTTTCCAATCCCCGACAAGACTGGTACCCTTTCACGTCCAAATCTCTCAAACTCCGGGAGAGATTCTCAAAACCAAGGTTGACATGTTTCGAGTTCCTTTCAACATTTTGGAAATCCCGCTGAAACTTTGGACATTCTCGCGAAGGGTTCCCAATCCCCGACAAGACTGGTACCCTTTCACGTCCAAATCTCTCAAACTCCGGGAGAGATTCTCAAAACCAAGGTTGACATGTTTCGAGTTCCTTTCAACATTTTGGAAATCCCGCTGAAACTTTGGACATTCTCGCGAAGGGTTCCCAATCCCCGACAAGACTGGTACCCTTTCACGTCCAAATCTCTCAAACTCCGGGAGAGATTCTCAAAACCAAGGTTGACATGTTTCGAGTTCCTTTCAACATTTTGGAAATCCCGCTGAAACTTTGGACATTCTCGCGAAGGGTTCCCAATCCCCGACAAGACTGGTACCCTTTCACGTCCAAATCTCTCAAACTCCGGGAGAGATTCTCAAAACCAAGGTTGACATGTTTCGAGTTCCTTTCAACATTTTGGAAATCCCGCTGAAACTTTGGACATTCTCGCGAAGGGTTCCCAATCCCTGACAAGACTGGTACCCTTTCACGTCCAAATCTTTCAAACTCCGGGAGAGATTCTCAAAACCAAGGTTGACATATTTCGAGTTCCTTTCAACATTTTGGAAATCCCGCTGAAACTTTGGACATTCTGGCGAAGGGTTCCCAATCCCCGACAAGACTGGTACCCTTTCACGTCCAAATCTCTCCAACTCCGGGAGAGATTCTCAAAACCAAGGTTGACATGTTTCGAGTTCCTTTCAACCTTTTAGAAATCCCGCTGAAACTTTGGACATTCTCGCGAAGGGTTCCCAATCCCCGACAAGACTGGTACCCTTTCACGTCCAAATCTCTCAAACTCCGGGAGAGATTCTCAAAACCAAGGTTGACATGTTTCGAGTTCCTTTCAACATTTTGGAAATCCCGCTGAAACTTTGGACATTCTCGCGAAGGGTTCCCAATCCCTGACAAGACTGGTACCCTTTCACGTCCAAATCTCTCAAACTTCGGGAGAGAATCTCAAAACCAAGGTTGACATGTTTCGAGTTCCTTTCAACATTTTGGAAATCCCGCTGAAACTTTGGACATTCTCGCGAAGGGTTCCCAATCCCCGACAAGACTGGTACCCTTTCACGTCCAAATCTCTCAAACTCCGGGAGAGATTCTCAAAACCAAGGTTGACATGTTTCGAGTTCCTTTCAACATTTTGGAAATCCCGCTGAAACTTTGGACATTCTCGCGAAGGGTTCCCAATCCCTGACAAGACTGGTACCCTTTCACGTCCAAATCTTTCAAACTCCGGGAGAGATTCTCAAAACCAAGGTTGACATATTTCGAGTTCCTTTCAATATTTTGGAAATCCCGCTGAAACTTTGGACATTCTGGCGAAGGGTTCCCAATCCCCGACAAGACTGGTACCCTTTCACGTCCAAATCTCTCAAACTCCGGGAGAGATTCTCAAAACCAAGGTTGACATGTTTCGAGTTCCTTTCAACATTTTGGAAATCCTGCTGAAACTTTGGACATTCTCGCGAAGGCTTTCCAATCCCCGACAAGACTGGTACCCTTTCACGTCCAAATCTCTCAAACTCCGGGAGAGATTCTCAAAACCAAGGTTGACATGTTTCGAGTTCCTTTCAACATTTTGGAAATCCCGCTGAAACTTTGGACATTCTGGCGAAGGGTTCCCAATCCCCGACAAGACTGGTACCCTTTCACGTCCAAATCTCTCAAACTCCGGGAGAGATTCTCAAAACCAAGGTTGACATGTTTCGAGTTCCTTTCAACATTTTGGAAATCCCGCTGAAACTTTGGACATTCTCGCGAAGGGTTCCCAATCCCCGACAAGACTGGTACCCTTTCACGTTCAAATCTCTCAAACTCCAGGAGAGATTCTCAAAACCAAGGTTGACATGTTTCGAGTTCCTTTCAACATTTTGGAAATCCCGCTGAAACTTTGGACATTTTCACGAAGGGTTCCCAATACCCGACAAGACTGGTACCCTTTCACGTTCAAATCTCTCAAACTCTGGGAGAGATTCTCAAAACCAAGGTTGACATGTTTCGAGTTCCTTTCAACATTTTGGAAATCCCGCTGAAACTTTGGACATTCTCGCGAAGGGTTTCCAATCCCCGACAAGACTGGTACCCTTTCACGTCCAAATCTCTCAAACTCCGGGAGAGATTCTCAAAACCAAGGTTGACATGTTTCGAGTTCCTTTCAACATTTTGGAAATCCCGCTGAAACTTTGGACATTCTCGTGAAGGGTTCCCAATCCCCGACAAGACTGGTACCCTTTCACGTCCAAATCTCTCAAACTCCGGGAGAGATTCTCAAAACCAAGGTTGACATGTTTCGAGTTCCTTTCAACATTTTGGAAATCCCGCTGAAACTTTGGACATTCTCGCGAAGGGTTCCCAATCCCCGACAAGACTGGTACCCTTTCACGTCCAAATCTCTCAAACTCCGGGAGAGATTCTCAAAACCAAGGTTGACATGTTTCGAGTTCCTTTCAACATTTTGGAAATCCCGCTGAAACTTTGGACATTCTGGCGAAGGGTTCCCAATCCCCGACAAGACTGGTACCCTTTCACGTCCAAATCTCTCAAACTCCGGGAGAGATTCTCAAAATCAAGGTTGACATGTTTCGAGTTCCTTTCAACATTTTGGAAATCCCGCTGAAACTTTGGACATTCTCGCAAAGGGTTCCCAATCCCTGACAAGACTGGTACCCTTTCACGTCCAAATCTTTCAAACTCCGGGAGAGATTCTCAAAACCAAGGTTGACATATTTCGAGTTCCTTTCAATATTTTGGAAATCCCGCTGAAACTTTGGACATTCTCGCGAAGGGTTCCCAATCCCCGACAAGACTGGTACCCTTTCACGTCCAAATCTCTCAAACTCCGGGAGAGATTCTCAAAACCAAGGTTGACATGTTTCGAGTTCCTTTCAACATTTTGGAAATCCTGCTGAAACTTTGGACATTCTCGCGAAGGCTTTCCAATCCCCGACAAGACTGGTACCCTTTCACGTCCAAATCTCTCAAACTCCGGGAGAGATTCTCAAAACCAAGGTTGACATGTTTCGAGTTCCTCTCAACATTTTGGAAATCCCGCTGAAACTTTGGACATTCTGGCGAAGGGTTCCCAATCCCCGACAAGACTGGTACCCTTTCACGTCCAAATCTCTCAAACTCCGGGAGAGATTCTCAAAACCAAGGTTGACATGTTTCGAGTTCCTTTCAACATTTTGGAAATCCCGCTGAAACTTTGGACATTCTCGCAAAGGGTTCCCAATCCCCGACAAGATTGGTACCCTTTCACGTCCAGATCTCTCAAACTCCAGGAGAGATTCTCAAAACCAAGGTTGACATGTTTCGAGTTCCTTTCAACATTTTGGAAATCCCGCTGAAACTTTGGACATTTTCACGAAGGGTTCCCAATACCCGACAAGACTGGTACCCTTTCACGTCCAAATCTCTCAAACTCCGGGAGAGATTCTCAAAACCAAGGTTGACATGTTTCGAGTTCCTTTCAACATTTTGGAAATCCCGCTGAAACTTTGGACATTCTCGCGAAGGGTTCCCAATCCCCGACAAGACTGGTACCCTTTCACGTCCAAATCTCTCAAACTCCGGGAGAGATTCTCAAAATCAAGGTTGACATGTTTCGAGTTCCTTTCAACATTTTGTAAATCCCGCTGAAACTTTGGACATTCTCGCGAAGGGTTCACAATCCCCGACAAGACTGGTACCCTTTCACGTCCAAATCTCTCAAACTCCGGGAGAGATTCTCAAAACCAAGGTTGACATGTTTCGAGTTCCTCTCAACATTTTGGAAATCCCGCTGAAACTTTGGACATTCTCGCGAAGGGTTCCCAATCCCTGACAAGACTGGTACCCTTTCACGTCCAAATCTTTCAAACTCCGGGAGAGATTCTCAAAACCAAGGTTGACATATTTCGAGTTCCTTTCAATATTTTGGAAATCCCGCTGAAACTTTGGACATTCTCGCGAAGGGTTCCCAATCCCCGACAAGACTGGTACCCTTTCACGTCCAAATCTCTCAAACTCCGGGAGAGATTCTCAAAACCAAGGTTGACATGTTTCGAGTTCCTTTCAACATTTTGGAAATCCTGCTGAAACTTTGGACATTCTCGCGAAGGCTTTCCAATCCCCGACAAGACTGGTACCCTTTCACGTCCAAATCTCTCAAACTCCGGGAGAGATTCTCAAAACCAAGGTTGACATGTTTCGAGTTCCTTTCAACATTTTGGAAATCCCGCTGAAACTTTGGACATTCTGGCGAAGGGTTCCCAATCCCCGACAAGACTGGTACCCTTTCACGTCCAAATCTCTCAAAATCCGGGACAGATTCTCAAAACCAAGGTTGACATGTTTCGAGTTCCTTTCAACATTTTGGAAATCCCGCTGAAACTTTGGACATTCTCGCGAAGGGTTCCCAATCCCCGACAAGATTGGTACCCTTTCACGTCCAGATCTCTCAAACTCCAGGAGAGATTCTCAAAACCAAGGTTGACATGTTTCGAGTTCCTTTCAACATTTTGGAAATCCCGCTGAAACTTTGGACATTTTCACGAAGGGTTCCCAATACCCGACAAGACTGGTACCCTTTCACGTCCAAATCTCTCAAACTCCGGGAGAGATTCTCAAAACCAAGGTTGACATGTTTCGAGTTCCTTTCAACATTTTGGAAATCCCGCTGAAACTTTGGACATTCTCGCGAAGGGTTCCCAATCCCCGACAAGACTGGTACCCTTTCACGTCCAAATCTCTCAAACTCCGGGTGAGATTCTCAAAATCAAGGTTGACATGTTTCGAGTTCCTTTCAACATTTTGTAAATCCCGCTGAAACTTTGGACATTCTCGCGAAGGGTTCACAATCCCCGACAAGACTGGTACCCTTTCACGTCCAAATCTCTCAAACTCCGGGAGAGATTCTCAAAACCAAGGTTGACATGTTTCGAGTTCCTCTCAACATTTTGGAAATCCCGCTGAAACTTTGGACATTCTGGCGAAGGGTTCCCAATCCCCGACAAGATTGGTACCCTTTCACGTCCAGATCTCTCAAACTCCGGGAGAGATTCTCAAAACCAAGGTTGACATGTTTCGAGTTCCTTTCAACATTTTGGAAATCCCGCTGAAACTTTGGACATTTTCGCGAAGGGTTCCCAATACCCGACAAGACTGGTACCCTTTCACGTCCAAATCTCTCAAACTCCGGGAGAGATTCTCAAAACCAAGGTTGACATGTTTCGAGTTCCTTTCAACATTTTGGAAATAACGCTGAAACTTTGGACATTCTCGTGAAGGGTTTCCAATCCCCGACAAGACTGGTACCCTTTCACGTCCAAATCTCTCAAACTCCGGGAGAGATTCTCAAAACCAAGGTTGACATGTTTCGAGTTCCTCTCAACATTTTGGAAATCCCGCTGAAACTTTGGACATTCTGGCGAAGGGTTCCCAATCCCCGACAAGATTGGTACCCTTTCACGTCCAGATCTCTCAAACTCCGGGAGAGATTCTCAAAACCAAGGTTGACATGTTTCGAGTTCCTTTCAACATTTTGGAAATCCCGCTGAAACTTTGGACATTTTCGCGAAGGGTTCCCAATCCCCGACAAGACTGGTACCCTTTCACGTCCAAATCTCTCAAACTCCGGGAGAGATTCTCAAAACCAAGGTTGACATGTTTCGAGTTCCTTTCAACATTTTGGAAATAACGCTGAAACTTTGGACATTCTCGTGAAGGGTTTCCAATCCCCGACAAGACTGGTACCCTTTCACGTCCAAATCTCTCAAACTCCGGGAGAGATTCTCAAAACCAAGGTTGACATGTTTCGAGTTCCTTTCAACATTTTGGAAATCCCGCTGAAACTTTGGACATTCTCGCAAAGGGTTCCCAATCCCCGACAAGACTGGTACCCTTTCACGTCCAAATCTCTCAAACTCCGGGAGAGATTCTCAAAACCAAGGTTGACATGTTTCGAGTTCCTTTCAACATTTTGGAAATCCCGCTGAAACTTCGGACATTCTCGCGAAGGGTTCCCAATCCCCGACAAGATTGGTACCCATTCACGTCCAAATCTCTCAAACTCCGGGAGAGATTCTCAAAACCAAGGTTGACATGTTTCGAGTTCCTTTCAACATTTTGGAAATCCCGCTGAAACTTTGGACATTCTCGCGAAGGGTTCCCAATCCCCGACAAGACTGGTACCCTTTCACGTCCAAATCTCTCAAACTCCGGGTGAGATTCTCAAAATCAAGGTTGACATGTTTCGAGTTCCTTTCAACATTTTGTAAATCCCGCTGAAACTTTGGACATTCTCGCGAAGGGTTCACAATCCCCGACAAGACTGGTACCCTTTCACGTCCAAATCTCTCAAACTCCGGGTGAGATTCTCAAAATCAAGGTTGACATGTTTCGAGTTCCTTTCAACATTTTGTAAATCCCGCTGAAACTTTGGACATTCTCGCGAAGGGTTTCCAATCCCCGACAAGACTGGTACCCTTTCACGTCCAAATCTCTCAAACTCCGGGAGAGATTCTCAAAACCAAGGTTGACATGTTTCGAGTTCCTCTCAACATTTTGGAAATCCCGCTGAAACTTTGGACATTCTGGCGAAGGGTTCCCAATCCCCGACAAGATTGGTACCCTTTCACGTCCAGATCTCTCAAACTCCGGGAGAGATTCTCAAAACCAAGGTTGACATGTTTCGAGTTCCTTTCAACATTTTGGAAATCCTGCTGAAACTTTGGACATTCTCGCGAAGGCTTTCCAATCCCCGACAAGACTGGTACCCTTTCACGTCCAAATCTCTCAAACTCCGGGAGAGATTCTCAAAACCAAGGTTGACATGTTTCGAGTTCCTTTCAACATTTTGGAAATCCCGCTGAAACTTTGGACATTCTGGCGAAGGGTTCCCAATCCCCGACAAGACTGGTACCCTTTCACGTCCAAATCTCTCAAACTCCGGGAGAGATTCTCAAAACCAAGGTTGACATGTTTCGAGTTCCTTTCAACATTTTGGAAATCCCGCTGAAACTTTGGACATTCTCGCGAAGGGTTCCCAATCCCCGACAAGACTGGTACCCTTTCACGTTCAAATCTCTCAAACTCCAGGAGAGATTCTCAAAACCAAGGTTGACATGTTTCGAGTTCCTTTCAACATTTTGGAAATCCCGCTGAAACTTTGGACATTTTCACGAAGGGTTCCCAATACCCGACAAGACTGGTACCCTTTCACGTTCAAATCTCTCAAACTCTGGGAGAGATTCTCAAAACCAAGGTTGACATGTTTCGAGTTCCTTTCAACATTTTGGAAATCCCGCTGAAACTTTGGACATTCTCGCGAAGGGTTTCCAATCCCCGACAAGACTGGTACCCTTTCACGTCCAAATCTCTCAAACTCCGGGAGAGATTCTCAAAACCAAGGTTGACATGTTTCGAGTTCCTTTCAACATTTTGGAAATCCCGCTGAAACTTTGGACATTCTCGTGAAGGGTTCCCAATCCCCGACAAGACTGGTACCCTTTCACGTCCAAATCTCTCAAACTCCGGGAGAGATTCTCAAAACCAAGGTTGACATGTTTCGAGTTCCTTTCAACATTTTGGAAATCCCGCTGAAACTTTGGACATTCTCGCGAAGGGTTCCCAATCCCCGACAAGACTGGTACCCTTTCACGTCCAAATCTCTCAAACTCCGGGAGAGATTCTCAAAACCAAGGTTGACATGTTTCGAGTTCCTTTCAACATTTTGGAAATCCCGCTGAAACTTCGGACATTCTCGCGAAGGGTTCCCAATCCCCGACAAGATTGGTACCCATTCACGTCCAAATCTCTCAAACTCCGGGAGAGATTCTCAAAACCAAGGTTGACATGTTTCGAGTTCCTTTCAACATTTTGGAAATCCCGCTGAAACTTTGGACATTCTCGCGAAGGGTTCCCAATCCCCGACAAGACTGGTACCCTTTCACGTCCAAATCTCTCAAACTCCGGGTGAGATTCTCAAAATCAAGGTTGACATGTTTCGAGTTCCTTTCAACATTTTGTAAATCCCGCTGAAACTTTGGACATTCTCGCGAAGGGTTCACAATCCCCGACAAGACTGGTACCCTTTCACGTCCAAATCTCTCAAACTCCGGGTGAGATTCTCAAAATCAAGGTTGACATGTTTCGAGTTCCTTTCAACATTTTGTAAATCCCGCTGAAACTTTGGACATTCTCGCGAAGGGTTCACAATCCCCGACAAGACTGGTACCCTTTCACGTCCAAATCTCTCAAACTCCGGGAGAGATTCTCAAAACCAAGGTTGACATGTTTCGAGTTCCTCTCAACATTTTGGAAATCCCGCTGAAACTTTGGACATTCTCGCGAAGGGTTCCCAATCCCCGACAAGATTGGTACCCTTTCACGTCCAGATCTCTCAAACTCCGGGAGAGATTCTCAAAACCAAGGTTGACATGTTTCGAGTTCCTTTCAACATTTTGGAAATCCCGCTGAAACTTTGGACATTTTCGCGAAGGGTTCCCAATACCCGACAAGACTGGTACCCTTTCACGTCCAAATCTCTCAAACTCCGGGAGAGATTCTCAAAACCAAGGTTGACATGTTTCGAGTTCCTTTCAACATTTTGGAAATAACGCTGAAACTTTGGACATTCTCGTGAAGGGTTTCCAATCCCCGACAAGACTGGTACCCTTTCACGTCCAAATCTCTCAAACTCCGGGAGAGATTCTCAAAACCAAGGTTGACATGTTTCGAGTTCCTCTCAACATTTTGGAAATCCCGCTGAAACTTTGGACATTCTGGCGAAGGGTTCCCAATCCCCGACAAGATTGGTACCCTTTCACGTCCAGATCTCTCAAACTCCGGGAGAGATTCTCAAAACCAAGGTTGACATGTTTCGAGTTCCTTTCAACATTTTGGAAATCCTGCTGAAACTTTGGACATTCTCGCGAAGGCTTTCCAATCCCCGACAAGACTGGTACCCTTTCACGTCCAAATCTCTCAAACTCCGGGAGAGATTCTCAAAACCAAGGTTGACATGTTTCGAGTTCCTTTCAACATTTTGGAAATCCCGCTGAAACTTTGGACATTCTGGCGAAGGGTTCCCAATCCCCGACAAGACTGGTACCCTTTCACGTCCAAATCTCTCAAACTCCGGGAGAGATTCTCAAAACCAAGGTTGACATGTTTCGAGTTCCTTTCAACATTTTGGAAATCCCGCTGAAACTTTGGACATTCTCGCGAAGGGTTCCCAATCCCCGACAAGACTGGTACCCTTTCACGTTCAAATCTCTCAAACTCCAGGAGAGATTCTCAAAACCAAGGTTGACATGTTTCGAGTTCCTTTCAACATTTTGGAAATCCCGCTGAAACTTTGGACATTTTCACGAAGGGTTCCCAATACCCGACAAGACTGGTACCCTTTCACGTTCAAATCTCTCAAACTCTGGGAGAGATTCTCAAAACCAAGGTTGACATGTTTCGAGTTCCTTTCAACATTTTGGAAATCCCGCTGAAACTTTGGACATTCTCGCGAAGGGTTTCCAATCCCCGACAAGACTGGTACCCTTTCACGTCCAAATCTCTCAAACTCCGGGAGAGATTCTCAAAACCAAGGTTGACATGTTTCGAGTTCCTTTCAACATTTTGGAAATCCCGCTGAAACTTTGGACATTCTCGTGAAGGGTTCCCAATCCCCGACAAGACTGGTACCCTTTCACGTCCAAATCTCTCAAACTCCGGGAGAGATTCTCAAAACCAAGGTTGACATGTTTCGAGTTCCTTTCAACATTTTGGAAATCCCGCTGAAACTTTGGACATTCTCGCGAAGGGTTCCCAATCCCCGACAAGACTGGTACCCTTTCACGTCCAAATCTCTCAAACTCCGGGAGAGATTCTCAAAACCAAGGTTGACATGTTTCGAGTTCCTTTCAACATTTTGGAAATCCCGCTGAAACTTTGGACATTCTGGCGAAGGGTTCCCAATCCCCGACAAGACTGGTACCCTTTCACGTCCAAATCTCTCAAACTCCGGGAGAGATTCTCAAAATCAAGGTTGACATGTTTCGAGTTCCTTTCAACATTTTGGAAATCCCGCTGAAACTTTGGACATTCTCGCAAAGGGTTCCCAATCCCTGACAAGACTGGTACCCTTTCACGTCCAAATCTTTCAAACTCCGGGAGAGATTCTCAAAACCAAGGTTGACATATTTCGAGTTCCTTTCAATATTTTGGAAATCCCGCTGAAACTTTGGACATTCTCGCGAAGGGTTCCCAATCCCCGACAAGACTGGTACCCTTTCACGTCCAAATCTCTCAAACTCCGGGAGAGATTCTCAAAACCAAGGTTGACATGTTTCGAGTTCCTTTCAACATTTTGGAAATCCTGCTGAAACTTTGGACATTCTCGCGAAGGCTTTCCAATCCCCGACAAGACTGGTACCCTTTCACGTCCAAATCTCTCAAACTCCGGGAGAGATTCTCAAAACCAAGGTTGACATGTTTCGAGTTCCTTTCAACATTTTGGAAATCCCGCTGAAACTTTGGACATTCTGGCGAAGGGTTCCCAATCCCCGACAAGACTGGTACCCTTTCACGTCCAAATCTCTCAAACTCCGGGAGAGATTCTCAAAACCAAGGTTGACATGTTTCGAGTTCCTTTCAACATTTTGGAAATCCCGCTGAAACTTTGGACATTCTCGCAAAGGGTTCCCAATCCCCAACAAGATTGGTACCCTTTCACGTCCAGATCTCTCAAACTCCAGGAGAGATTCTCAAAACCAAGGTTGACATGTTTCGAGTTCCTTTCAACATTTTGGAAATCCCGCTGAAACTTTGGACATTTTCACGAAGGGTTCCCAATACCCGACAAGACTGGTACCCTTTCACGTCCAAATCTCTCAAACTCCGGGAGAGATTCTCAAAACCAAGGTTGACATGTTTCGAGTTCCTTTCAACATTTTGGAAATCCCGCTGAAACTTTGGACATTCTCGCGAAGGGTTCCCAATCCCCGACAAGACTGGTACCCTTTCACGTCCAAATCTCTCAAACTCCGGGAGAGATTCTCAAAATCAAGGTTGACATGTTTCGAGTTCCTTTCAACATTTTGTAAATCCCGCTGAAACTTTGGACATTCTCGCGAAGGGTTCACAATCCCCGACAAGACTGGTACCCTTTCACGTCCAAATCTCTCAAACTCCGGGAGAGATTCTCAAAACCAAGGTTGACATGTTTCGAGTTCCTCTCAACATTTTGGAAATCCCGCTGAAACTTTGGACATTCTCGCGAAGGGTTCCCAATCCCTGACAAGACTGGTACCCTTTCACGTCCAAATCTTTCAAACTCCGGGAGAGATTCTCAAAACCAAGGTTGACATATTTCGAGTTCCTTTCAATATTTTGGAAATCCCGCTGAAACTTTGGACATTCTCGCGAAGGGTTCCCAATCCCCGACAAGACTGGTACCCTTTCACGTCCAAATCTCTCAAACTCCGGGAGAGATTCTCAAAACCAAGGTTGACATGTTTCGAGTTCCTTTCAACATTTTGGAAATCCTGCTGAAACTTTGGACATTCTCGCGAAGGCTTTCCAATCCCCGACAAGACTGGTACCCTTTCACGTCCAGATCTCTCAAACTCCGGGAGAGATTCTCAAAACCAAGGTTGACATGTTTCGAGTTCCTTTCAACATTTTGGAAATCCCGCTGAAACTTTGGACATTCTGGCGAAGGGTTCCCAATCCCCGACAAGACTGGTACCCTTTCACGTCCAAATCTCTCAAACTCCGGGAGAGATTCTCAAAACCAAGGTTGACATGTTTCGAGTTCCTTTCAACATTTTGGAAATCCCGCTGAAACTTTGGACATTCTCGCGAAGGGTTCCCAATCCCCGACAAGACTGGTACCCTTTCACGTCCAAATCTCTCAAACTCCGGGTGAGATTCTCAAAATCAAGGTTGACATGTTTCGAGTTCCTTTCAACATTTTGTAAATCCCGCTGAAACTTTGGACATTCTCGCGAAGGGTTCACAATCCCCGACAAGACTGGTACCCTTTCACGTCCAAATCTCTCAAACTCCGGGAGAGATTCTCAAAACCAAGGTTGACATGTTTCGAGTTCCTCTCAACATTTTGGAAATCCCGCTGAAACTTTGGACATTCTGGCGAAGGGTTCCCAATCCCCGACAAGATTGGTACCCTTTCACGTCCAGATCTCTCAAACTCCGGGAGAGATTCTCAAAACCAAGGTTGACATGTTTCGAGTTCCTTTCAACATTTTGGAAATCCCGCTGAAACTTTGGACATTTTCGCGAAGGGTTCCCAATACCCGACAAGACTGGTACCCTTTCACGTCCAAATCTCTCAAACTCCGGGAGAGATTCTCAAAACCAAGGTTGACATGTTTCGAGTTCCTTTCAACATTTTGGAAATAACGCTGAAACTTTGGACATTCTCGTGAAGGGTTTCCAATCCCCGACAAGACTGGTACCCTTTCACGTCCAAATCTCTCAAACTCCGGGAGAGATTCTCAAAACCAAGGTTGACATGTTTCGAGTTCCTCTCAACATTTTGGAAATCCCGCTGAAACTTTGGACATTCTGGCGAAGGGTTCCCAATCCCCGAAAAGATTGGTACCCTTTCACGTCCAGATCTCTCAAACTCCGGGAGAGATTCTCAAAACCAAGGTTGACATGTTTCGAGTTCCTTTCAACATTTTGGAAATCCCGCTGAAACTTTGGACATTTTCGCGAAGGGTTCCCAATCCCCGACAAGACTGGTACCCTTTCACGTCCAAATCTCTCAAACTCCGGGAGAGATTCTCAAAACCAAGGTTGACATGTTTCGAGTTCCTTTCAACATTTTGGAAATAACGCTGAAACTTTGGACATTCTCGTGAAGGGTTTCCAATCCCCGACAAGACTGGTACCCTTTCACGTCCAAATCTCTCAAACTCCGGGAGAGATTCTCAAAACCAAGGTTGACATGTTTCGAGTTCCTTTCAACATTTTGGAAATCCCGCTGAAACTTTGGACATTCTCGCAAAGGGTTCCCAATCCCCGACAAGACTGGTACCCTTTCACGTCCAAATCTCTCAAACTCCGGGAGAGATTCTCAAAACCAAGGTTGACATGTTTCGAGTTCCTTTCAACATTTTGGAAATCCCGCTGAAACTTCGGACATTCTCGCGAAGGGTTCCCAATCCCCGACAAGATTGGTACCCTTTCACGTCCAAATCTCTCAAACTCCGGGAGAGATTCTCAAAACCAAGGTTGACATGTTTCGAGTTCCTTTCAACATTTTGGAAATCCCGCTGAAACTTTGGACATTCTCGCGAAGGGTTCCCAATCCCCGACAAGACTGGTACCCTTTCACGTCCAAATCTCTCAAACTCCGGGTGAGATTCTCAAAATCAAGGTTGACATGTTTCGAGTTCCTTTCAACATTTTGTAAATCCCGCTGAAACTTTGGACATTCTCGCGAAGGGTTCACAATCCCCGACAAGACTGGTACCCTTTCACGTCCAAATCTCTCAAACTCCGGGTGAGATTCTCAAAATCAAGGTTGACATGTTTCGAGTTCCTTTCAACATTTTGTAAATCCCGCTGAAACTTTGGACATTCTCGCGAAGGGTTCACAATCCCCGACAAGACTGGTACCCTTTCACGTCCAAATCTCTCAAACTCCGGGAGAGATTCTCAAAACCAAGGTTGACATGTTTCGAGTTCCTCTCAACATTTTGGAAATCCCGCTGAAACTTTGGACATTCTGGCGAAGGGTTCCCAATCCCCGACAAGATTGGTACCCTTTCACGTCCAGATCTCTCAAACTCCGGGAGAGATTCTCAAAACCAAGGTTGACATGTTTCGAGTTCCTTTCAACATTTTGGAAATCCCGCTGAAACTTTGGACATTTTCGCGAAGGGTTCCCAATACCCGACAAGACTGGTACCCTTTCACGTCCAAATCTCTCAAACTCCGGGAGAGATTCTCAAAACCAAGGTTGACATGTTTCGAGTTCCTTTCAACATTTTGGAAATAACGCTGAAACTTTGGACATTCTCGTGAAGGGTTTCCAATCCCCGACAAGACTGGTACCCTTTCACGTCCAAATCTCTCAAACTCCGGGAGAGATTCTCAAAACCAAGGTTGACATGTTTCGAGTTCCTCTCAACATTTTGGAAATCCCGCTGAAACTTTGGACATTCTGGCGAAGGGTTCCCAATCCCCGACAAGATTGGTACCCTTTCACGTCCAGATCTCTCAAACTCCGGGAGAGATTCTCAAAACCAAGGTTGACATGTTTCGAGTTCCTTTCAACATTTTGGAAATCCCGCTGAAACTTTGGACATTTTCGCGAAGGGTTCCCAATACCCGACAAGACTGGTACCCTTTCACGTCCAAATCTCTCAAACTCCGGGAGAGATTCTCAAAACCAAGGTTGACATGTTTCGAGTTCCTTTCAACATTTTGGAAATAACGCTGAAACTTTGGACATTCTCGTGAAGGGTTTCCAATCCCCGACAAGACTGGTACCCTTTCACGTCCAAATCTCTCAAACTCCGGGAGAGATTCTCAAAACCAAGGTTGACATGTTTCGAGTTCCTCTCAACATTTTGGAAATCCCGCTGAAACTTTGGACATTCTGGCGAAGGGTTCCCAATCCCCGACAAGATTGGTACCCTTTCACGTCCAGATCTCTCAATCTCCGGGAGAGATTCTCAAAACCAAGGTTGACATGTTTCGAGTTCCTTTCAACATTTTGGAAATCCCGCTGAAACTTTGGACATTTTCGCGAAGGGTTCCCAATCCCCGACAAGACTGGTACCCTTTCACGTCCAAATCTCTCAAACTCCGGGAGAGATTCTCAAAACCAAGGTTGACATGTTTCGAGTTCCTTTCAACATTTTGGAAATAACGCTGAAACTTTGGACATTCTCGTGAAGGGTTTCCAATCCCCGACAAGACTGGTACCCTTTCACGTCCAAATCTCTCAAACTCCGGGAGAGATTCTCAAAACCAAGGTTGACATGTTTCGAGTTCCTTTCAACATTTTGGAAATCCCGCTGAAACTTTGGACATTCTCGCAAAGGGTTCCCAATCCCCGACAAGACTGGTACCCTTTCACGTCCAAATCTCTCAAACTCCGGGAGAGATTCTCAAAACCAAGGTTGACATGTTTCGAGTTCCTTTCAACATTTTGGAAATCCCGCTGAAACTTTGGACATTCTCGCAAAGGGTTCCCAATCCCCGACAAGACTGGTACCCTTTCACGTCCAAATCTCTCAAACTCCGGGAGAGATTCTCAAAACCAAGGTTGACATGTTTCGAGTTCCTTTCAACATTTTGGAAATCCCGCTGAAACTTTGGACATTCTCGCGAAGGGTTCCGAATCCCCGACAAGACTGGTACCCTTTCACGTCCAAATCTCTCAAACTCCGGGAGAGATTCTCAAAACCAAGGTTGACATGTTTCGAGTTCCTTTCAACATTTTGGAAATCCCGCTGAAACTTTGGACATTCTCGCGAAGGGTTCCCAATCCCCGACAAGATTGGTACCCTTTCACGTCCAGATCTCTCAAACTCCGGGAGAGATTCTCAAAACCAAGGTTGACATGTTTCGAGTTCCTTTCAACATTTTGGAAATCCCGCTGAAACTTTGGACATTTTCGCGAAGGGTTCCCAATACCCGACAAGACTGGTACCCTTTCACGTCCAAATCTCTCAAACTCCGGGAGAGATTCTCAAAACCAAGGTTGACATGTTTCGAGTTCCTCTCAACATTTTGGAAATCCCGCTGAAACTTTGGACATTCTCGCGAAGGGTTCCCAATCCCCGACAAGACTGGTACCCTTTCACGTCCAAATCTCTCAAACTCCGGGAGAGATTCTCAAAACCAAGGTTGACATGTTTCGAGTTCCTTTCAACATTTTGGAAATCCCGCTGAAACTTTGGACATTCTCGCGAAGGGTTCCCAATCCCCGACAAGATTGGTACCCTTTCACGTCCAGATCTCTCAAACTCCAGGAGAGATTCTCAAAACCAAGGTTGACATGTTTCGAGTTCCTTTCAACATTTTGGAAATCCCGCTGAAACTTTGGACATTTTCGCGAAGGGTTCCCAATACCCGACAAGACTGGTACCCTTTCACGTCCAAATCTCTCAAACTCCGGGAGAGATTCTCAAAACCAAGGTTGACATGTTTCGAGTTCCTTTCAACATTTTGGAAATCCCGCTGAAACTTTGGACATTTTCGCGAAGGGTTCCCAATCCCCGACAAGACTGGTACCCTTTCACGTCCAAATCTCTCAAACTCCGGGAGAGATTCTCAAAACCAAGGTTGACATGTTTCGAGTTCCTTTCAACATTTTGGAAATCCCGCTGAAACTTTGGACATTCTCGCGAAGGGTTCCCAATCCCCGACAAGACTGGTACCCATTCACGTCCAAATCTCTCAAACTCCGGGAGAGATTCTCAAAACCAAGGTTGACATGTTGCGAGTTCCTTTCAACATTTTGGAAATCCCGCTGAAACTTTGGACATTCTCGCGAAGGGTTCCCAATCCCCTACAAGACTGGTACCCTTTCACGTCCAAATCTCTCAAACTCCGGGACAGATTCTCAAAACCAAAGTTGACATGTTTCGAGTTCCTTTCAACATTTTGGAAATCCCGCTGAAAATTTGGACATTCTCGCCAAGGGTTCCCAATCCCCGACAAGATTGGTACCCTTTCACGTCCAAATCTCTCCAACTCCGGGAGAGATTCTCAAAACCAAGGTTGACATGTTTCGAGATCCTTTCAACATTTTGGAAATCCCGCTGAAACTTTGGACATTCTCGCGAAGGGTTCCCAATCCCCGACAAGACTGGTACCCTTTCACGTCCAAATCTCTCAAACTCCGGGAGAGATTCTCAAAACCAAGGTTGACATGTTTCGAGTTCCTCTCAACATTTTGGAAATCCCGCTGAAACTTTGGACATTCTCGCGAAGGGTTCCCAATCCCCGACAAGACTGGTACCCTTTCATGTCCAAATCTCTCAAACTCCGGGAGAGATTCTCAAAACCAAGGTTGACATGTTTCGAGTTCCTTTCAACATTTTGGAAATCCCGCTGAAACTTTGGACATTCTCGCGAAGAGTTCCCAATCCCCGACAAGATTGGTACCCTTTCACGTCCAAATCTCTCAAACTCCGGGAGAGATTCTCAAAACCAAGGTTGACATGTTTCGAGTTCCTTTCAACATTTTGGAAATCCCGCTGAAACTTTGGACATTCTTGTGAAGGGTTCCCAATCCTTGACAAGATTGGTACCCTTTCATGTCCAAATCTCTCAAACTCTGGGAGAGATTCTCAAAACCAAGGTTGACATGTTTCGAGTTCCTTTCAACATTTTGGAAATGCCGCTGAAACTTTGGACATTCTCGCGAAGGGTTCCCAATCCCCGACAAGACTGGTAGCCTTTCACGTCCAGATCTCTCAAACTCCGGGAGAGATTCTCAAAACCAAGGTTGACATGTTTCGAGTTCCTTTCAACATTTTGGAAATCCCGCTGAAACTTTGGACATTCTTGTGAAGGGTTCCCAATCCTTGACAAGATTGGTACCCTTTCATGTCCAAATCTCTCAAACTCTGGGAGAGATTCTCAAAACCAAGGTTGACATGTTTCGAGTTCCTTTCAACATTTTGGAAATGCCGCTGAAACTTTGGACATTCTCGCGAAGGGTTCCCAATCCCCGACAAGACTGGTAGCCTTTCACGTCCAGATCTCTCAAACTCCGGGAGAGATTCTCAAAACCAAGGTTGACATGTTTTGAGTTCCTTTCAACATTTTGGAAATCCCGCTGAAACTTTGGACATTCTCGCGAAGGGTTCCCAATCCCCGACAAGACTGGTACCCTTTCACGTCCAAATCTCTCAAACTCCGGGAGAGATTCTCAAAACCAAGGTTGACATGTTTCGAGTTCCTTTCAACATTTTGGAAATCCCGCTGAAACTTTGGACATTCTCGCGAAGGGTTCCCAATCCCCGACAAGACTGGTACCCTTTCACGTCCAAATCTCTCAAACTCCGGGAGAGATTCTCAAAACCAAGGTTGACATGTTTCGAGTTCCTTTCAACATTTTGGAAATCCCGCTGAAACTTTGGACATTCTCGCGAAGGGTTCCCAATCCCCGACAAGATTGGTACCCTTTCACGTCCAAATCTCTCAAACTCCGGGAGAGATTCTCAAAACCAAGGTTGACATGTTTCGAGTTCCTCTCAACATTTTGGAAATCCCGCTGAAACTTTGGACATTTTCGCGAAGGGTTCCCAATACCCGACAAGACTGGTACCCTTTCACGTCCAAATCTCTCAAACTCCGGGAGAGATTCTCAAAACCAAGGTTGACATGTTTCGAGTTCCTTTCAACATTTTGGAAATCCCGCTGAAACTTTGGACATTTTCGCGAAGGGTTCCCAATCCCCGACAAGACTGGTACCCTTTCACGTCCAAATCTCTCAAACTCCGGGAGAGATTCTCAAAACCAAGGTTGACATGTTTCGAGTTCCTTTCAACATTTTGGAAATCCCGCTGAAACTTTGGACATTCTCGCGAAGGGTTCCCAATCCCCGACAAGACTGGTACCCTTTCACGTCCAAATCTCTCAAACTCCGGGAGAGATTCTCAAAACCAAGGTTGACATGTTGCGAGTTCCTTTCAACATTTTGGAAATCCCGCTGAAACTTTGGACATTCTCGCGAAGGGTTCCCAATCCCCTACAAGACTGGTACCCTTTCACGTCCAAATCTCTCAAACTCCGGGACAGATTCTCAAAACCAAAGTTGACATGTTTCGAGTTCCTTTCAACATTTTGGAAATCCCGCTGAAAATTTGGACATTCTCGCGAAGGGTTCCCAATCCCCGACAAGATTGGTACCCTTTCACGTCCAAATCTCTCCAACTCCGGGAGAGATTCTCAAAACCAAGGTTGACATGTTTCGAGTTCCTTTCAACATTTTGGAAATCCCGCTGAAACTTTGGACATTCTTGTGAAGGGTTCCCAATCCTTGACAAGATTGGTACCCTTTCATGTCCAAATCTCTCAAACTCTGGGAGAGATTCTCAAAACCAAGGTTGACATGTTTCGAGTTCCTTTCAACATTTTGGAAATGCCGCTGAAACTTTGGACATTCTCGCGAAGGGTTCCCAATCCCCGACAAGACTGGTACCCTTTCACGTCCAGATCTCTCAAACTCCGGGAGAGATTCTCAAAACCAAGGTTGACATGTTTCGAGTTCCTTTCAACATTTTGGAAATCCCGCTGAAACTTTGGACATTCTCGCGAAGGGTTCCCAATCCCCGACAAGACTGGTACCCTTTCACGTCCAAATCTCTCAAACTCCGGGAGAGATTCTCAAAACCAAGGTTGACATGTTTCGAGTTCCTTTCAACATTTTGGAAATCCCGCTGAAACTTTGGACATTCTCGCGAAGGGTTCCCAATCCCCGACAAGACTGGTACCCTTTCACGTCCAAATCTCTCAAACTCCGGGAGAGATTCTCAAAACCAAGGTTGACATGTTGCGAGTTCCTTTCAACATTTTGGAAATCCCGCTGAAACTTTGGACATTCTCGCGAAGGGTTCCCAATCCCCTACAAGACTGGTACCCTTTCACGTCCAAATCTCTCAAACTCCGGGACAGATTCTCAAAACCAAAGTTGACATGTTTCGAGTTCCTTTCAACATTTTGGAAATCCCGCTGAAAATTTGGACATTCTCGCGAAGGGTTCCCAATCCCCGACAAGATTGGTACCCTTTCACGTCCAAATCTCTCCAACTCCGGGAGAGATTCTCAAAACCAAGGTTGACATGTTTCGAGTTCCTTTCAACATTTTGGAAATCCCGCTGAAACTTTGGACATTCTTGTGAAGGGTTCCCAATCCTTGACAAGATTGGTACCCTTTCATGTCCAAATCTCTCAAACTCTGGGAGAGATTCTCAAAACCAAGGTTGACATGTTTCGAGTTCCTTTCAACATTTTGGAAATGCCGCTGAAACTTTGGACATTCTCGCGAAGGGTTCCCAATCCCCGACAAGACTGGTACCCTTTCACGTCCAGATCTCTCAAACTCCGGGAGAGATTCTCAAAACCGGGTTGACATGTTTCGAGTACCTTTCAACATTTTGGAAATCCCGCTGAAACTTTGGACATTCTCGCGAAGGGTTCCCAATCCCCGACAAGACTGGTACCCTTTCACGTCCAAATCTCTCAAACTCCGGGAGAGATTCTCAAAACCAAGGTTGACATGTTTCGAGTTCCTTTCAACATTTTGGAAATCCCGCTGAAACTTTGGACATTCTCGCGAAGGGTTCCCAATCCCCGACAAGACTTGTACCCTTTCACGTCCAAATCTCTCAAACTCCGGGAGAGATTCTCACAACCAAGGTTGACATGTTTTGAGTTCCTTTCAACATTTTGGAAATCCCGCTGAAACTTTGGACATTCTCGCAAAGGGTTCCCAATCCCCGACAAGATTGGTACCCTTTCACGTCCAAATCTATCAAACTCCGGGAGAGATTCTCAAAACCAAGGTTGACATGTTTTGAGTTCCTTTCAACATTTTGGAAATCCCGCTGAAACTTTGGACATTCTCGCGAAGGGTTCCCAATCCCCGACAAGATTGGTACCCTTTCACGTCCAAATCTCTCAAACTCCGGGAGAGATTCTCAAAACCAAGGTTGACATTTTTCGAGTTCCTTTCAACATTTTGGAAATCCCGCTGAAACTTTGGACATTCTCGCGAAGGGTTCCCAATCCCCGACAAGACTGGTACCCTTTCAGGTCCAAATCTCTCAAACTCCGGGAGAGATTCTCAAAACCAAGGTTGACATGTTTCGAGTTCCTTTCAACATTTTGGAAATCCCGCTGAAACTTTGGACATTCTCGCAAAGGGTTCCCAATCCCCGACAAGACTGGTACCCTTTCACGGCCAAATCTCTCAAACTCCGGGAGAGATTCTCAAAACCAAGGTTGACATGTTTCGAGTTCCTTTCAACATTTTGGAAATCCCGCTGAAACTTTGGACATTCTCGCGAAGGGTTCCCAATCCCCGACAAGACTGGTACCCTTTCACGTCCAAATCTCTCAAACTCCGGGAGAGATTCTCAAAACCAAGGTTGACATGTTTCGAGTTCCTTTCAACATTTTGGAAATCCCGCTGAAACTTTGGACATTCTCGCGAAGGGTTCCCAATCCCTGACAAGATTGGTACCCTTTCACGTCCAAATCTCTCAAACTCCGGGAGAGATTCTCAAAACCAAGGTTGACATGTTTCGAGTTCGTTTCAACATTTTGGAAATCCCGATGAAACTTTGGACATTCTCGCGAAGGGTTCCCAATCCCCGACAAGATTGGTACCCTTTCACGTCCAGATCTCTCAAACTCCGGGAGAGATTCTCAAAACCAAGGTTGACATGTTTCGAGTTCCTTTCAACATTTTGGAAATCCCGCTGAAACTTTGGACATTCTCGCGAAGGGTTCCCAATCCCCGACAAGACTGGTACCCTTTCACGTCCAAATCTCTCAAACTCCGGGAGAGATTCTCAAAACCAAGGTTGACATGTTTCGAGTTCCTTTCAACATTTTGGAAATCCCGCTGAAACTTTGGACATTCTCGCGAAGGGTTCCCAATCCCCGACAAGACTGGTACCCTTTCACGTCCAAATCTCTCAAACTCCGGGAGAGATTCTCAAAACCAAGGTTGACATGTTTCGAGTTCCTTTCAACATTTTGGAAATCCCGCTGAAACTTTGGACATTCTCGCGAAGGGTTCCCAATCCCCGACAAGACTGGTACCCTTTCACGTCCAAATCTCTCAAACTCCGGGAGAGATTCTCAAAACCAAGGTTGACATGTTTCGAGTTCCTTTCAACATTTTGGAAATCCCGCTGAAACTTTGGACATTCTCGCAAAGGGTTCCCAATCCCCGACAAGACTGGTACCCTTTCACGTCCAAATCTCTCAAACTCCGGGAGAGATTCTCAAAACCAAGGTTGACATGTTTCGAGTTCCTTTCAACATTTTGGAAATCCCGCTGAAACTTTGGACATTCTCGCAAAGGGTTCCCAATCCCCGACAAGACTGGTACCCTTTCAGGTCCAAATCTCTCAAACTCCGGGAGAGATTCTCAAAACCAAGGTTGACATGTTTCGAGTTCCTTTCAACATTTTGGAAATCCCGCTGAAACTTTGGACATTCTCGCAAAGGGTTCCCAATCCCCGACAAGACTGGTACCCTTTCACGGCCAAATCTCTCAAACTCCGGGAGAGATTCTCAAAACCAAGGTTGACATGTTTCGAGTTCCTTTCAACATTTTGGAAATCCCGCTGAAACTTTGGACATTCTCGCGAAGGGTTCCCAATCCCCGACAAGACTGGTACCCTTTCACGTCCAAATCTCTCAAACTCCGGGAGAGATTCTCAAAACCAAGGTTGACATGTTTCGAGTTCCTTTCAACATTTTGGAAATCCCGCTGAAACTTTGGACATTCTCGCGAAGGGTTCCCAATCCCCGACAAGATTGGTACCCTTTCACGTCCAAATCTCTCAAACTCCGGGAGAGATTCTCAAAACCAAGGTTGACATGTTGCGAGTTCCTTTCAACATTTTGGAAATCCCGATGAAACTTTGGACATTCTCGCGAAGGGTTCCCAATCCCCGACAAAATTGGTACCCTTTCACGTCCAGATCTCTCAAACTCCGGGAGAGATTCTCAAAACCAAGGTTGACATGTTTCGAGTTCCTTTCAACATTTTGGAAATCCCGCTGAAACTTTGGACATTCTCGCGAAGGGTTCCCAATCCCCGACAAGACTGGTACCCTTTCACGTCCAAATCTCTCAAACTCCGGGAGAGATTCTCAAAACCAAGGTTGACATGTTTCGAGTTCCTTTCAACATTTTGGAAATCCCGCTGAAACTTTGGACATTCTCGCGAAGGGTTCCCAATCCCCGACAAGACTGGTACCCTTTCACGTCCAAATCTCTCAAACTCCGGGAGAGATTCTCAAAACCAAGGTTGACATGTTTCGAGTTCCTTTCAACATTTTGGAAATCCCGCTGAAACTTTGGACATTCTCGCGAAGGGTTCCCAATCCCCGACAAGACTGGTACCCTTTCACGTCCAAATCTCTCAAACTCCGGGAGAGATTCTCAAAACCAAGGTTGACATGTTTCGAGTTCCTTTCAACATTTTGGAAATCCCGCTGAAACTTTGGACATTCTCGCAAAGGGTTCCCAATCCCCGACAAGACTGGTACCCTTTCACGTCCAAATCTCTCAAACTCCGGGAGAGATTCTCAAAACCAAGGTTGACATGTTTCGAGTTCCTTTCAACATTTTGGAAATCCCGCTGAAACTTTGGACATTCTCGCGAAGGGTTCCCAATCCCCGACAAGACTGGTACCCTTTCACGTCCAAATCTCTCAAACTCCGGGAGAGATTCTCAAAACCAAGGTTGACATGTTTCGAGTTCCTTTCAACATTTTGGAAATCCCGCTGAAACTTTGGACATTCTCGCGAAGGGTTCCCAATCCCCGACAAGACTGGTACCCTTTCACGGCCAAATCTCTCAAACTCCGGGAGAGATTCTCAAAACCAAGGTTGACATGTTTCGAGTTCCTTTCAACATTTTGGAAATCCCGCTGAAACTTTGGACATTCTCGCGAAGGGTTCCCAATCCCCGACAAGACTGGTACCCTTTCACGTCCAAATCTCTCAAACTCCGGGAGAGATTCTCAAAACCAAGGTTGACATGTTTCGAGTTCCTTTCAACATTTTGGAAATCCCGCTGAAACTTTGGACATTCTCGCGAAGGGTTCCCAATCCCCGACAAGACTGGTACCCTTTCACGTCCAAATCTCTCAAACTCCGGGAGAGATTCTCAAAACCAAGGTTGACATGTTTCGAGTTCCTTTCAACATTTTGGAAATCCCGCTGAAACTTTGGACATTCTCGCGAAGGGTTCCCAATCCCCGACAAGACTGGTACCCTTTCACGTCCAAATCTCTCAAACTCCGGGAGAGATTCTCAAAACCAAGGTTGACATGTTTCGAGTTCCTTTCAACATTTTGGAAATCCCGCTGAAACTTTGGACATTCTCGCGAAGGGTTCCCAATCCCCGACAAGACTGGTACCCTTTCACGTCCAAATCTCTCAAACTCCGGGAGAGATTCTCAAAACCAAGGTTGACATGTTTCGAGTTCCTTTCAACATTTTGGAAATCCCGCTGAAACTTTGGACATTCTCGCGAAGGGTTCCCAATCCCCGACAAGACTGGTACCCTTTCACGTCCAAATCTCTCAAACTCCGGGAGAGATTCTCAAAACCAAGGTTGACATGTTTCGAGTTCCTTTCAACATTTTGGAAATCCCGCTGAAACTTTGGACATTCTCGCGAAGGGTTCCCAATCCCCGACAAGACTGGTACCCTTTCACGTCCAAATCTCTCAAACTCCGGGAGAGATTCTCAAAACCAAGGTTGACATGTTTCGAGTTCCTTTCAACATTTTGGAAATCCCGCTGAAACTTTGGACATTCTCGCGAAGGGTTCCCAATCCCCGACAAGACTGGTACCCTTTCACGTCCAAATCTCTCAAACTCCGGGAGAGATTCTCAAAACCAAGGTTGACATGTTTCGAGTTCCTTTCAACATTTTGGAAATCCCGCTGAAACTTTGGACATTCTCGCAAAGGGTTCCCAATCCCCGACAAGACTGGTACCCTTTCACGTCCAAATCTCTCAAACTCCGGGAGAGATTCTCAAAACCAAGGTTGACATGTTTCGAGTTCCTTTCAACATTTTGGAAATCCCGCTGAAACTTTGGACATTCTCGCGAAGGGTTCCCAATCCCCGACAAGACTGGTACCCTTTCACGTCCAAATCTCTCAAACTCCGGGAGAGATTCTCAAAACCAAGGTTGACATGTTTCGAGTTCCTTTCAACCTTTTGGAAATCCCGCTGAAACTTTGGACATTCTCGCGAAGGGTTCCCAATCCCCGACAAGACTGGTACCCTTTCACGTCCAAATCTCTCAAACTCCGGGAGAGATTCTCACAACCAAGGTTGACATGTTTCGAGTTCCTCTCAACATTTTGGAAATCCCGCTGAAACTTTGGACATTCTCGCGAAGGGTTCCCAATCCCCGACAAGACTGGTACCCTTTCACGTCCAAATCTCTCAAACTCCGGGAGAGATTCTCAAAACCAAGGTTGACATGTTTTGAGTTCTTTTCAACATTTTGGAAATCCCGCTGAAACTTTGGACATTCTCGCAAAGGGTTTCCAATCCCCGACAAGATTGGTACCCTTTCACGTCCAAATCTATCAAACTCCGGGAGAGATTCTCAAAACCAAGGTTGACATGTTTCGAGTTCCTTTCAACATTTTGGAAATCCCGCTGAAACTTTGGACATTCTCGCGAAGGGTTCCCAATCCCCGACAAGACTGGTACCCTTTCACGTCCAAATCTCTCAAACTCCGGGAGAGATTCTCAAAACCAAGGTTGACATTTTTCGAGTTCCTTTCAACATTTTGGAAATCCCGCTGAAACTTTGGACATTCTCGCAAAGGGTTCCCAATCCCCGACAAGACTGGTACCCTTTCAGGTCCAAATCTCTCAAACTCCGGGAGAGATTCTCAAAACCAAGGTTGACATGTTTCGAGTTCCTTTCAACATTTTGGAAATCCCGCTGAAACTTTGGACATTCTCGCAAAGGGTTCCCAATCCCCGACAAGACTGGTACCCTTTCACGGCCAAATCTCTCAAACTCCGGGAGAGATTCTCAAAACCAAGGTTGACATGTTTCGAGTTCCTTTCAACATTTTGGAAATCCCGCTGAAACTTTGGACATTCTCGCGAAGGGTTCCCAATCCCCGACAAGACTGGTACCCTTTCACGTCCAAATCTCTCAAACTCCGGGAGAGATTCTCAAAACCAAGGTTGACATGTTTCGAGTTCCTTTCAACACTTTGGAAATCCCGCTGAAACTTTGGACATTCTCGCGAAGGGTTCCCAATCCCCGACAAGATTGGTACCCTTTCACGTCCAAATCTCTCAAACTCCTGGAGAGATTCTCAAAACCAAGGTTGACATGTTTCGAGTTCGTTTCAACATTTTGGAAATCCCGCTGAAACTTTGGACATTCTCGCGAAGGGTTCCCAATCCCCGACAAGATTGGTACCCTTTCACGTCCAGATCTCTCAAACTCCGGGAGAGATTCTCAAAACCAAGGTTGACATGTTTCGAGTTCCTTTCAACATTTTGGAAATCCCGCTGAAACTTTGGACATTCTCGCGAAGGGTTCCCAATCCCCGACAAGACTGGTACCCTTTCACGGCCAAATCTCTCAAACTCCGGGAGAGATTCTCAAAACCAAGGTTGACATGTTTCGAGTTCCTTTCAACATTTTGGAAATCCCGCTGAAACTTTGGACATTCTGGCGAAGGGTTCCCAATCCCCGACAAGACTGGTACCCTTTCACGTCCAAATCTCTCAAACTCCGGGAGAGATTCTCAAAACCAAGGTTGACATGTTTCGAGTTCCTTTCAACATTTTGGAAATCCCGCTGAAACTTTGGACATTCTCGCGAAGGGTTCCCAATCCCCGACAAGACTGGTACCCTTTCACGTCCAAATCTCTCAAACTCCGGGAGAGATTCTCAAAACCAAGGTTGACATGTTTCGAGTTCCTTTCAACATTTTGGAAATCCCGCTGAAACTTTGGACATTCTGGCGAAGGGTTCCCAATCCCCGACAAGACTGGTACCCTTTCACGTCCAAATCTCTCAAACTCCGGGAGAGATTCTCAAAACCAAGGTTGACATGTTTCGAGTTCCTTTCAACATTTTGGAAATCCCGCTGAAACTTTGGACATTCTGGCGAAGGGTTCCCAATCCCCGACAAGACTGGTACCCTTTCACGTCCAAATCTCTCAAACTCCGGGAGAGATTCTCAAAACCAAGGTTGACATGTTTCGAGTTCCTTTCAACATTTTGGAAATCCCGCTGAAACTTTGGACATTCTCGCGAAGGGTTCCCAATCCCCGACAAGACTGGTACCCTTTCACGTCCAAATCTCTCAAACTCCGGGAGAGATTCTCAAAACCAAGGTTGACATGTTTCGAGTTCCTTTCAACATTTTGGAAATCCCGCTGAAACTTTGGACATTCTCGCGAAGGGTTCCCAATCCCCGACAAGACTGGTACCCTTTCACGTCCAAATCTCTCAAACTCCGGGAGAGATTCTCAAAACCAAGGTTAACATGTTTCGAGTTCCTTTCAACATTTTGGAAATCCCGCTGAAACTTTGGACATTCTCGTGAAGGGTTCCCAATCCCCGACAAGACTGGTACCCTTTCACGTCCAAATCTCTCAAACTCCGGGACAGATTCTCAAAACCAAGGTTGACATGTTTCGAGTTCCTTTCAACATTTTGGAAATCCCGCTGAAACTTTGGACATTCTCGCGAAGGGTTCCCAATCCCCGACAAGACTGGTACCCTTTCACGTCCAAATCTCTCAAACTCCGGGAGAGATTCTCAAAACCAAGGTTGACATGTTTCGAGTTCCTTTCAACATTTTGGAAATCCCGCTGAAACTTTGGACATTCTCGCGAAGGGTTCCCAATCCCCGACAAGACTGGTACCCTTTCACGTCCAAATCTCTCAAACTCCGGGAGAGATTCTCAAAACCAAGGTTGACATGTTTCGAGTTCCTTTCAACCTTTTGGAAATCCCGCTGAAACTTTGGACATTCTCGCGAAGGGTTCCCAATCCCCGACAAGACTGGTACCCTTTCACGTCCAAATCTCTCAAACTCCGGGAGAGATTCTCACAACCAAGGTTGACATGTTTCGAGTTCCTCTCAACATTTTGGAAATCCCGCTGAAACTTTGGACATTCTCGCGAAGGGTTCCCAATCCCCGACAAGACTGGTACCCTTTCACGTCCAAATCTCTCAAACTCCGGGAGAGATTCTCAAAACCAAGGTTGACATGTTTTGAGTTCTTTTCAACATTTTGGAAATCCCGCTGAAACTTTGGACATTCTCGCAAAGGGTTTCCAATCCCCGACAAGATTGGTACCCTTTCACGTCCAAATCTATCAAACTCCGGGAGAGATTCTCAAAACCAAGGTTGACATGTTTCGAGTTCCTTTCAACATTTTGGAAATCCCGCTGAAACTTTGGACATTCTCGCGAAGGGTTCCCAATCCCCGACAAGACTGGTACCCTTTCACGTCCAAATCTCTCAAACTCCGGGAGAGATTCTCAAAACCAAGGTTGACATTTTTCGAGTTCCTTTCAACATTTTGGAAATCCCGCTGAAACTTTGGACATTCTCGCAAAGGGTTCCCAATCCCCGACAAGACTGGTACCCTTTCAGGTCCAAATCTCTCAAACTCCGGGAGAGATTCTCAAAACCAAGGTTGACATGTTTCGAGTTCCTTTCAACATTTTGGAAATCCCGCTGAAACTTTGGACATTCTCGCGAAGGGTTCCCAATCCCCGACAAGACTGGTACCCTTTCACGGCCAAATCTCTCAAACTCCGGGAGAGATTCTCAAAACCAAGGTTGACATGTTTCGAGTTCCTTTCAACATTTTGGAAATCCCGCTGAAACTTTGGACATTCTCGCGAAGGGTTCCCAATCCCCGACAAGACTGGTACCCTTTCACGTCCAAATCTCTCAAACTCCGGGAGAGATTCTCAAAACCAAGGTTGACATGTTTCGAGTTCCTTTCAACACTTTGGAAATCCCGCTGAAACTTTGGACATTCTCGCGAAGGGTTCCCAATCCCCGACAAGATTGGTACCCTTTCACGTCCAAATCTCTCAAACTCCTGGAGAGATTCTCAAAACCAAGGTTGACATGTTTCGAGTTCGTTTCAACATTTTGGAAATCCCGCTGAAACTTTGGACATTCTCGCGAAGGGTTCCCAATCCCCGACAAGATTGGTACCCTTTCACGTCCAGATCTCTCAAACTCCGGGAGAGATTCTCAAAACCAAGGTTGACATGTTTTGAGTTCCTTTCAACATTTTGGAAATCCCGCTGAAACTTTGGACATTCTCGCGAAGGGTTCCCAATCCCCGACAAGACTGGTACCCTTTCACGTCCAAATCTCTCAAACTCCGGGAGAGATTCTCAAAACCAAGGTTGACATGTTTCGAGTTCCTTTCAACATTTTGGAAATCCCGCTGAAACTTTGGACATTCTGGCGAAGGGTTCCCAATCCCCGACAAGACTGGTACCCTTTCACGTCCAAATCTCTCAAACTCCGGGAGAGATTCTCAAAACCAAGGTTGACATGTTTCGAGTTCCTTTCAACATTTTGGAAATCCCGCTGAAACTTTGGACATTCTCGCGAAGGGTTCCCAATCCCCGACAAGACTGGTACCCTTTCACGTCCAAATCTCTCAAACTCCGGGAGAGATTCTCAAAACCAAGGTTGACATGTTTCGAGTTCCTTTCAACATTTTGGAAATCCCGCTGAAACTTTGGACATTCTGGCGAAGGGTTCCCAATCCCCGACAAGACTGGTACCCTTTCACGTCCAAATCTCTCAAACTCCGGGAGAGATTCTCAAAACCAAGGTTGACATGTTTCGAGTTCCTTTCAACATTTTGGAAATCCCGCTGAAACTTTGGACATTCTGGCGAAGGGTTCCCAATCCCCGACAAGACTGGTACCCTTTCACGTCCAAATCTCTCAAACTCCGGGAGAGATTCTCAAAACCAAGGTTGACATGTTTCGAGTTCCTTTCAACATTTTGGAAATCCCGCTGAAACTTTGGACATTCTCGCGAAGGGTTCCCAATCCCCGACAAGACTGGTACCCTTTCACGTCCAAATCTCTCAAACTCCGGGAGAGATTCTCAAAACCAAGGTTGACATGTTTCGAGTTCCTTTCAACATTTTGGAAATCCCGCTGAAACTTTGGACATTCTCGCGAAGGGTTCCCAATCCCCGACAAGACTGGTACCCTTTCACGTCCAAATCTCTCAAACTCCGGGAGAGATTCTCAAAACCAAGGTTGACATGTTTCGAGTTCCTTTCAACATTTTGGAAATCCCGCTGAAACTTTGGACATTCTCGTGAAGGGTTCCCAATCCCCGACAAGACTGGTACCCTTTCACGTCCAAATCTCTCAAACTCCGGGACAGATTCTCAAAACCAAGGTTGACATGTTTCGAGTTCCTTTCAACATTTTGGAAATCCCGCTGAAACTTTGGACATTCTCGCAAAGGGTTCCCAATCCCCGACAAGACTGGTACCCTTTCACGTCCAAATCTCTCAAACTCCGGGAGAGATTCTCAAAACCAAGGTTGACATGTTTCGAGTTCCTTTCAACATTTTGGAAATCCCGCTGAAACTTTGGACATTCTCGCGAAGGGTTCCCAATCCCCGACAAGACTGGTACCCTTTCACGTCCAAATCTCTCAAACTCCGGGAGAGATTCTCAAAACCAAGGTTGACATGTTTCGAGTTCCTTTCAACATTTTGGAAATCCCGCTGAAACTTTGGACATTCTCGCAAAGGGTTCCCAATCCCCGACAAGATTGGTACCCTTTCACGTCCAAATCTCTCAAACTCCGGGAGAGATTCTCAAAACCAAGGTTGACATTTTATGAGTTCCTTTCAACATTTTGGAAATCCCGCTGAAACTTTGGACATTCTCGCGAAGGGTTCCCAATCCCCGACAAGACTGGTACCCTTTCACGTCCAAATCTCTCAAACTCCGGGAGAGATTCTCAAAACCAAGGTTGACATGTTTCGAGTTCCTTTCAACATTTTGGAAATCCCGCTGAAACTTTGGACATTCTCGCAAAGGGTTCCCAATCCCCGACAAGACTGGTACCCTTTCACGGCCAAATCTCTCAAACTCCGGGAGAGATTCTCAAAACCAAGGTTGACATGTTTCGAGTTCCTTTCAACATTTTGGAAATCCCGCTGAAACTTTGGACATTCTCGCGAAGGGTTCCCAATCCCCGACAAGATTAGTACCCTTTCACGTCCAAATCTCTCAAACTCCGGGAGAGATTCTCAAAACCAAGGTTGACATGTTTCGAGTTCCTTTCAACATTTTGGAAATCCCGCTGAAACTTTGGACATTCTCGCGAAGGGTTCCCAATCCCCGACAAGACTGGTACCCTTTCACGTCCAGATCTCTCAAACTCCGGGAGAGATTCTCAAAACCAAGGTTGACATGTTTCGAGTTCCTTTCAACATTTTGGAAATCCCGCTGAAACTTTGGACATTCTCGCGAAGGGTTCCCAATCCCCGACAAGACTGGTACCCTTTCACGTCCAAATCTCTCAAACTCCTGGAGAGATTCTCAAAACCAAGGTTGACATGTTTCGAGTTCCTTTCAACATTTTGGAAATCCCGCTGAAACTTTGGACATTCTCGCGAAGGGTTCCCAATCCCCGACAAGACTGGTACCCTTTCACGTCCAAATCTCTCAAAATCCGGGACAGATTCTCAAAACCAAGGTTGACATGTTTCGAGTTCCTTTCAACATTTTGGAAATCCCGCTGAAACTTTGGACATTCTCGCGAAGGGTTCCCAATCCCCGACAAGACTGGTACCCTTTCACGTCCAAATCTCTCAAACTCCGGGAGAGATTCTCAAAACCAAGGTTGACATGTTTCGAGTTCCTTTCAACATTTTGGAAATCCCGCTGAAACTTTGGACATTCTCGCGAAGGGTTCCCAATCCCCGACAAGACTGGTACCCTTTCACGTCCAAATCTCTCAAACTCCGGGAGAGATTCTCAAAACCAAGGTTGACATGTTTCGAGTTCCTTTCAACATTTTGGAAATCCCGCTGAAACTTTGGACATTCTCGCAAAGGGTTCCCAATCCCCGACAAGATTGGTACCCTTTCACGTCCAAATCTCTCAAACTCCGGGAGAGATTCTCAAAACCAAGGTTGACATTTTATGAGTTCCTTTCAACATTTTGGAAATCCCGCTGAAACTTTGGACATTCTCGCGAAGGGTTCCCAATCCCCGACAAGACTGGTACCCTTTCACGTCCAAATCTCTCAAACTCCGGGAGAGATTCTCAAAACCAAGGTTGACATGTTTCGAGTTCCTTTCAACATTTTGGAAATCCCGCTGAAACTTTGGACATTCTCGCGAAGGGTTCCCAATCCCCGACAAGACTGGTACCCTTTCACGGCCAAATCTCTCAAACTCCGGGAGAGATTCTCAAAACCAAGGTTGACATGTTTCGAGTTCCTTTCAACATTTTGGAAATCCCGCTGAAACTTTGGACATTCTCGCGAAGGGTTCCCAATCCCCGACAAGATTAGTACCCTTTCACGTCCAAATCTCTCAAACTCCGGGAGAGATTCTCAAAACCAAGGTTGACATGTTTCGAGTTCCTTTCAACATTTTGGAAATCCCGCTGAAACTTTGGACATTCTCGCGAAGGGTTCCCAATCCCCGACAAGACTGGTACCCTTTCACGTCCAGATCTCTCAAACTCCGGGAGAGATTCTCAAAACCAAGGTTGACATGTTTCGAGTTCCTTTCAACATTTTGGAAATCCCGCTGAAACTTTGGACATTCTCGCGAAGGGTTCCCAATCCCCGACAAGACTGGTACCCTTTCACGTCCAAATCTCTCAAACTCCTGGAGAGATTCTCAAAACCAAGGTTGACATGTTTCGAGTTCCTTTCAACATTTTGGAAATCCCGCTGAAACTTTGGACATTCTCGCGAAGGGTTCCCAATCCCCGACAAGACTGGTACCCTTTCACGTCCAAATCTCTCAAAATCCGGGACAGATTCTCAAAACCAAGGTTGACATGTTTCGAGTTCCTTTCAACATTTTGGAAATCCCGCTGAAACTTTGGACATTCTCGCGAAGGGTTCCCAATCCCCGACAAGACTGGTACCCTTTCACGTCCAAATCTCTCAAACTCCGGGAGAGATTCTCAAAACCAAGGTTGACATGTTTCGAGTTCCTTTCAACATTTTGGAAATCCCGCTGAAACTTTGGACATTCTCGCGAAGGGTTCCCAATCCCCGACAAGATTGGTACCCTTTCACGTCCAAATCTCTCAAACTCCGGGAGAGATTCTCAAAACCAAGGTTGACATGTTTCGAGTTCCTTTCAACATTTTGGAAATCCCGCTGAAACTTTGGACATTCTCGCGAAGGGTTCCCAATCCCCGACAAGACTGGTACCCTTTCACGTCCAAATCTCTCAAACTCCGGGAGAGATTCTCAAAACCAAGGTTGACATGTTTCGAGTTCCTTTCAACATTTTGGAAATCCCGCTGAAACTTTGGACATTCTCGCAAAGGGTTCCCAATCCCCGACAAGACTGGTACCCTTTCACGTCCAAATCTCTCAAACTCCGGGAGAGATTCTCAAAACCAAGGTTGACATGTTTCGAGTTCCTTTCAACATATTGGAAATCCCGCTGAAACTTTGGACATTCTCGCAAAGGGTTCCCAATCCCCGACAAGATTGGTACCCTTTCACGTCCAAATCTATCAAACTCCGGGAGAGATTCTCAAAACCAAGGTTGACATGTTTCGAGTTCCTTTCAACATTTTGGAAATCCCGCTGAAACTTTGGACATTCTCGTGAAGGGTTCCCAATCCCCGACAAGATTGGTACCCTTTCACGTCCAAATCTCTCAAACTCCGGGAGAGATTCTCAAAACCAAGGTTGACATTTTTCGAGTTCCTTTCAACATTTTGGAAATCCCGCTGAAACTTTGGACATTCTCGCGAAGGGTTCCGAATCCCCGACAAGACTGGTACCCTTTCACGTCCAAATCTCTCAAACTCCGGGAGAGATTCTCAAAACCAAGGTTGACATGTTTCGAGTTCCTTTCAACATTTTGGAAATCCCGCTGAAACTTTGGACATTCTCGCAAAGGGTTCCCAAACCCCGACAAGACTGGTACCCTTTCACGGCCAAATCTCTCAAACTCCGGGAGAGATTCTCAAAACCAAGGTTGACATGTTTCGAGTTCCTTTCAACATTTTGGAAATCCCGCTGAAACTTTGGACATTCTCGCGAAGGGTTCCCAATCCCCAACAAGATTGGTACCCTTTCACGTCCAAATCTCTCAAACTCCGGGAGAGATTCTCAAAACCAAGGTTGACATGTTTCGAGTTCCTTTCAACATTTTGGAAATCCCGCTGAAACTTTGGACATTCTCGCGAAGGGTTCCCAATCCCCGACAAGACTGGTACCCTTTCACGTCCAAATCTCTCAAACTCCGGGAGAGATTCTCAAAACCAAGGTTGACATGTTTCGAGTTCCTTTCAACATTTTGGAAATCCCGCTGAAACTTTGGACATTCTCGCGAAGGGTTCCCAATCCCCGACAAGACTGGTACCCTTTCACGTCCAAATCTCTCAAAATCCGGGACAGATTCTCAAAACCAAGGTTGACATGTTTCGAGTTCCTTTCAACATTTTGGAAATCCCGCTGAAACTTTGGACATTCTCGCGAAGGGTTCCCAATCCCCGACAAGACTGGTACCCTTTCACGTCCAGATCTCTCAAACTCCGGGAGAGATTCTCAAAACCAAGGTTGACATGTTTCGAGTTCCTTTCAACATTTTGGAAATCCCGCTGAAACTTTGGACATTCTGGCGAAGGGTTCCCAATCCCCGACAAGACTGGTACCCTTTCACGTCCAAATCTCTCAAACTCCGGGAGAGATTCTCAAAACCAAGGTTGACATGTTTCGAGTTCCTTTCAACATTTTGGAAATCCCGCTGAAACTTTGGACATTCTCGCGAAGGGTTCCCAATCCCCGACAAGACTGGTACCCTTTCACGTCCAAATCTCTCAAAATCCGGGACAGATTCTCAAAACCAAGGTTGACATGTTTCGAGTTCCTTTCAACATTTTGGAAATCCCGCTGAAACTTTGGACATTCTCGCGAAGGGTTCCCAATCCCCGACAAGACTGGTACCCTTTCACGTCCAAATCTCTCAAACTCCGGGAGAGATTCTCAAAACCAAGGTTGACATGTTTCGAGTTCCTTTCAACATTTTGGAAATCCCGCTGAAACTTTGGACATTCTCGCGAAGGGTTCCCAATCCCCGACAAGATTGGTACCCTTTCACGTCCAAATCTCTCAAACTCCGGGAGAGATTCTCAAAACCAAGGTTGACATGTTTCGAGTTCCTTTCAACATTTTGGAAATCCCGCTGAAACTTTGGACATTCTCGCGAAGGGTTCCCAATCCCCGACAAGACTGGTACCCTTTCACGTCCAAATCTCTCAAACTCCGGGAGAGATTCTCAAATCCAAGGTTGACATGTTTCGAGTTCCTCTCAACATTTTGGAAATCCCGCTGAAACTTTGAACATTCTCGCGAAGGGTTCCCAATCCCCGACAAGACTGGTACCCTTTCACGTCCAAATCTCTCAAACTCCGGGAGAGATTCTCAAAACCAAGGTTGACATGTTTCGAGTTCCTTTCAACATTTTGGAAATCCCGCTGAAACTTTGGACATTCTCGCAAAGGGTTCCCAATCCCCGACAAGACTGGTACCCTTTCACGTCCAAATCTCTCAAACTCCGGGAGAGATTCTCAAAACCAAGGTTGACATGTTTCGAGTTCCTTTCAACATTTTGGAAATCCCGCTGAAACTTTGGACATTCTCGCGAAGGGTTCCCAATCCCCGACAAGACTGGTACCCTTTCACGTCCAAATCTCTCAAACTCCGGGAGAGATTCTCAAAACCAAGGTTGACATGTTTCGAGTTCCTTTCAACATTTTGGAAATCCCGCTGAAACTTTGGACATTCTCGCAAAGGGTTCCCAATCCCCGACAAGATTGGTACCCTTTCACGTCCAAATCTATCAAACTCCGGGAGAGATTCTCAAAACCAAGGTTGACATGTTTCGAGTTCCTTTCAACATTTTGGAAATCCCGCTGAAACTTTGGACATTCTCGCGAAGGGTTCCCAATCCCCGACAAGATTGGTACCCTTTCACGTCCAAATCTCTCAAACTCCGGGAGAGATTCTCAAAACCAAGGTTGACATTTTTCGAGTTCCTTTCAACATTTTGGAAATCCCGCTGAAACTTTGGACATTCTCGCGAAGGGTTCCGAATCCCCGACAAGACTGGTACCCTTTCACGTCCAAATCTCTCAAAATCCGGGACAGATTCTCAAAACCAAGGTTGACATGTTTCGAGTTCCTTTCAACATTTTGGAAATCCCGCTGAAACTTTGGACATTCTCGCGAAGGGTTCCCAATCCCCGACAAGACTGGTACCCTTTCACGTCCAAATCTCTCAAACTCCGGGAGAGATTCTCAAAACCAAGGTTGACATGTTTCGAGTTCCTTTCAACATTTTGGAAATCCCGCTGAAACTTTGGACATTCTCGCGAAGGGTTCCCAATCCCCGACAAGACTGGTACCCTTTCACGTCCAAATCTCTCAAACTCCGGGAGAGATTCTCAAAACCAAGGTTGACATGTTTCGAGTTCCTTTCAACATTTTGGAAATCCCGCTGAAACTTTGGACATTCTGGCGAAGGGTTCCCAATCCCCGACAAGACTGGTACCCTTTCACGTCCAAATCTCTCAAAATCCGGGACAGATTCTCAAAACCAAGGTTGACATGTTTCGAGTTCCTTTCAACATTTTGGAAATCCCGCTGAAACTTTGGACATTCTCGCGAAGGGTTCCCAATCCCCGACAAGACTGGTACCCTTTCACGTCCAAATCTCTCAAACTCCGGGAGAGATTCTCAAAACCAAGGTTGACATGTTTCGAGTTCCTTTCAACATTTTGGAAATCCCGCTGAAACTTTGGACATTCTCGCGAAGGGTTCCCAATCCCCGACAAGATTGGTACCCTTTCACGTCCAAATCTCTCAAACTCCGGGAGAGATTCTCAAAACCAAGGTTGACATGTTTCGAGTTCCTTTCAACATTTTGGAAATCCCGCTGAAACTTTGGACATTCTCGCGAAGGGTTCCCAATCCCCGACAAGACTGGTACCCTTTCACGTCCAAATCTCTCAAACTCCGGGAGAGATTCTCAAAACCAAGGTTGACATGTTTCGAGTTCCTTTCAACATTTTGGAAATCCCGCTGAAACTTTGGACATTCTCGCAAAGGGTTCCCAATCCCCGACAAGACTGGTACCCTTTCACGTCCAAATCTCTCAAACTCCGGGAGAGATTCTCAAAACCAAGGTTGACATGTTTCGAGTTCCTTTCAACATTTTGGAAATCCCGCTGAAACTTTGGACATTCTCGCGAAGGGTTCCCAATCCCCGACAAGACTGGTACCCTTTCACGTCCAAATCTCTCAAACTCCGGGAGAGATTCTCAAAACCAAGGTTGACATGTTTCGAGTTCCTTTCAACATTTTGGAAATCCCGCTGAAACTTTGGACATTCTCGCAAAGGGTTCCCAATCCCCGACAAGATTGGTACCCTTTCACGTCCAAATCTATCAAACTCTGGGAGAGATTCTCAAAACCAAGGTTGACATGTTTCGAGTTCCTTTCAACATTTTGGAAATCCCGCTGAAACTTTGGACATTCTCGCGAAGGGTTCCCAATCCCCGACAAGATTGGTACCCTTTCACGTCCAAATCTCTCAAACTCCGGGAGAGATTCTCAAAACCAAGGTTGACATTTTTCGAGTTCCTTTCAACATTTTGGAAATCCCGCTGAAACTTTGGACATTCTCGCGAAGGGTTCCGAATCCCCGACAAGACTGGTACCCTTTCACGTCCAAATCTCTCAAACTCCGGGAGAGATTCTCAAAACCAAGGTTGACATGTTTCGAGTTCCTTTCAACATTTTGGAAATCCCGCTGAAACTTTGGACATTCTCGCGAAGGGTTCCCAAACCCCGACAAGATTGGTACCCTTTCACGTCCAAATCTCTCAAACTCCGGGAGAGATTCTCAAAACCAAGGTTGACATGTTTCGAGTTCCTTTCAACATTTTGGAAATCCCGCTGAAACTTTGGACATTCTCGCGAAGGGTTCCCAATCCCCAACAAGATTGGTACCCTTTCACGTCCAAATCTCTCAAACTCCGGGAGAGATTCTCAAAACCAAGGTTGACATGTTTCGAGTTCCTTTCAACATTTTGGAAATCCCGCTGAAACTTTGGACATTCTCGCGAAGGGTTCCCAATCCCCGACAAGACTGGTACCCTTTCACGTCCAAATCTCTCAAACTCCGGGAGAGATTCTCAAAACCAAGGTTGACATGTTTCGAGTTCCTTTCAACATTTTGGAAATCCCGCTGAAACTTTGGACATTCTCGCGAAGGGTTCCCAAACCCCGACAAGACTGGTACCCTTTCACGTCCAAATCTCTCAAACTCCGGGAGAGATTCTCAAAACCAAGGTTGACATGTTTCGAGTTCCTTTCAACATTTTGGAAATCCCGCTGAAACTTTGGACATTCTCGCAAAGGGTTCCCAATCCCCAACAAGATTGGTACCCTTACACGTCCAAATCTCTCAAACTCCGGGAGAGATTCTCAAAACCAAGGTTGACATGTTTCGAGTTCCTTTCAACATTTTGGAAATCCCGCTGAAACTTTGGACATTCTCGCAAAGGGTTCCCAATCCCCGACAAGACTGGTACCCTTTCACGTCCAAATCTCTCAAACTCCGGGAGAGATTCTCAAAACCAAGGTTGACATGTTTCGAGTTCCTTTCAACATTTTGGAAATCCCGCTGAAACTTTGGACATTCTCGCGAAGGGTTCACAATCCCCGACAAGACTGGTACACTTTCACGGCCAAATCTCTCAAAATCCGGGACAGATTCTCAAAACCAAGGTTGACATGTTTCGAGTTCCTTTCAACATTTTGGAAATCCCGCTGAAACTTTGGACATTCTCGCGAAGGGTTCCCAATCCCCGACAAGACTGGTACCCTTTCACGTCCAGATCTCTCAAACTCCGGGAGAGATTCTCAAAACCAAGGTTGACATGTTTCAAGTTCCTTTCAACATTTTGGAAATCCCGCTGAAACTTTGGACATTCTCGCGAAGGGTTCCCAATCCCCGACAAGACTGGTACCCTTTCACGTCCAAATCTCTCAAACTCCGGGAGAGATTCTCAAAACCAAGGTTGACATGTTTCGAGTTCCTTTCAACATTTTGGAAATCCCGCTGAAACTTTGGACATTCTCGCGAAGGGTTCCCAATCCCCGACAAGACTGGTACCCTTTCACGTCCAAATCTCTCAAAATCCGGGACAGATTCTCAAAACCAAGGTTGACATGTTTCGAGTTCCTTTCAACATTTTGGAAATCCCGCTGAAACTTTGGACATTCTCGCGAAGGGTTCCCAATCCCCGACAAGACTGGTACCCTTTCACGTCCAAATCTCTCAAACTCCGGGAGAGATTCTCAAAACCAAGGTTGACATGTTTCGAGTTCCTTTCAACATTTTGGAAATCCCGCTGAAACTTTGGACATTCTCGCAAAGGGTTCCCAATCCCCGACAAGACTGGTACCCTTTCACGTCCAGATCTCTCAAACTCCGGGAGAGATTCTCAAAACCAAGGTTGACATGTTTCGAGTTCCTTTCAACATTTTGGAAATCCCGCTGAAACTTTGGACATTCTCGCAAAGGGTTCCCAATCCCCGACAAGATTGGTACCCTTTCACGTCCAAATCTATCAAACTCCGGGAGAGATTCTCAAAACCAAGGTTGACATGTTTCGAGTTCCTTTCAACATTTTGGAAATCCCGCTGAAACTTTGGACATTCTCGTGAAGGGTTCCCAATCCCCGACAAGATTGGTACCCTTTCACGTCCAAATCTCTCAAACTCCGGGAGAGATTCTCAAAACCAAGGTTGACATTTTTCGAGTTCCTTTCAACATTTTGGAAATCCCGCTGAAACTTTGGACATTCTCGCGAAGGGTTCCGAATCCCCGACAAGACTGGTACCCTTTCACGTCCAAATCTCTCAAACTCCGGGAGAGATTCTCAAAACCAAGGTTGACATGTTTCGAGTTCCTTTCAACATTTTGGAAATCCCGCTGAAACTTTGGACATTCTCGCAAAGGGTTCCCAAACCCCGACAAGACTGGTACCATTTCACGGCCAAATCTCTCAAACTCCGGGAGAGATTCTCAAAACCAAGGTTGACATGTTTCGAGTTCCTTTCAACATTTTGGAAATCCCGCTGAAACTTTGGACATTCTCGCGAAGGGTTCCCAATCCCCAACAAGATTGGTACCCTTTCACGTCCAAATCTCTCAAACTCCGGGAGAGATTCTCAAAACCAAGGTTGACATGTTTCGAGTTCCTTTCAACATTTTGGAAATCCCGCTGAAACTTTGGACATTCTCGCGAAGGGTTCCCAATCCCCGACAAGACTGGTACCCTTTCACGTCCAAATCTCTCAAACTCCGGGAGAGATTCTCAAAACCAAGGTTGACATGTTTCGAGTTCCTTTCAACATTTTGGAAATCCCGCTGAAACTTTGGACATTCTCGCAAAGGGTTCCCAATCCCCGACAAGACTGGTACCCTTTCACGTCCAAATCTCTCAAAATCCGGGACAGATTCTCAAAACCAAGGTTGACATGTTTCGAGTTCCTTTCAACATTTTGGAAATCCCGCTGAAACTTTGGACATTCTCGCGAAGGGTTCCCAATCCCCGACAAGACTGGTACCCTTTCACGTCCAGATCTCTCAAACTCCGGGAGAGATTCTCAAAACCAAGGTTGACATGTTTCGAGTTCCTTTCAACATTTTGGAAATCCCGCTGAAACTTTGGACATTCTGGCGAAGGGTTCCCAATCCCCGACAAGACTGGTACCCTTTCACGTCCAAATCTCTCAAACTCCGAGAGAGATTCTCAAAACCAAGGTTGACATGTTTCGAGTTCCTTTCAACATTTTGGAAATCCCGCTGAAACTTTGGACATTCTCGCGAAGGGTTCCCAATCCCCGACAAGACTGGTACCCTTTCACGTCCAAATCTCTCAAAATCCGGGACAGATTCTCAAAACCAAGGTTGACATGTTTCGAGTTCCTTTCAACATTTTGGAAATCCCGCTGAAACTTTGGACATTCTCGCGAAGGGTTCCCAATCCCCGACAAGACTGGTACCCTTTCACATCCAAATCTCTCAAACTCCGGGAGAGATTCTCAAAACCAAGGTTGACATGTTTCGAGTTCCTTTCAACATTTTGGAAATCCCGCTGAAACTTTGGACATTCTCGCGAAGGGTTCCCAATCCCCGACAAGATTGGTACCCTTTCACGTCCAAATCTCTCAAACTCCGGGAGAGATTCTCAAAACCAAGGTTGACATGTTTCGAGTTCCTTTCAACATTTTGGAAATCCCGCTGAAACTTTGGACATTCTCGCGAAGGGTTCCCAATCCCCGACAAGACTGGTACCCTTTCACGTCCAAATCTCTCAAACTCCGGGAGAGATTCTCAAATCCAAGGTTGACATGTTTCGAGTTCCTCTCAACATTTTGGAAATCCCGCTGAAACTTTGAACATTCTCGCGAAGGGTTCCCAATCCCCGACAAGACTGGTACCCTTTCACGTCCAAATCTCTCAAACTCCGGGAGAGATTCTCAAAACCAAGGTTGACATGTTTTGAGTTCCTTTCAACATTTTGGAAATCCCGCTGAAACTTTGGACATTCTCGCAAAGGGTTCCCAATCCCCGACAAGACTGGTACCCTTTCACGTCCAAATCTCTCAAACTCCGGGAGAGATTCTCAAAACCAAGGTTGACATGTTTCGAGTTCCTTTCAACATTTTGGAAATCCCGCTGAAACTTTGGACATTCTCGCGAAGGGTTCCCAATCCCCGACAAGACTGGTACCCTTTCACGTCCAAATCTCTCAAACTCCGGGAGAGATTCTCAAAACCAAGGTTGACATGTTTCGAGTTCCTTTCAACATTTTGGAAATCCCGCTGAAACTTTGGACATTCTCGCAAAGGGTTCCCAATCCCCGACAAGATTGGTACCCTTTCACGTCCAAATCTATCAAACTCCGGGAGAGATTCTCAAAACCAAGGTTGACATGTTTCGAGTTCCTTTCAACATTTTGGAAATCCCGCTGAAACTTTGGACATTCTCGCGAAGGGTTCCCAATCCCCGACAAGATTGGTACCCTTTCACGTCCAAATCTCTCAAACTCCGGGAGAGATTCTCAAAACCAAGGTTGACATTTTTCGAGTTCCTTTCAACATTTTGGAAATCCCGCTGAAACTTTGGACATTCTCGCGAAGGGTTCCGAATCCCCGACAAGACTGGTACCCTTTCACGTCCAAATCTCTCAAAATCCGGGACAGATTCTCAAAACCAAGGTTGACATGTTTCGAGTTCCTTTCAACATTTTGGAAATCCCGCTGAAACTTTGGACATTCTCGCAAAGGGTTCCCAAACCCCGACAAGACTGGTACCCTTTCACGGCCAAATCTCTCAAACTCCGGGAGAGATTCTCAAAACCAAGGTTGACATGTTTCGAGTTCCTTTCAACATTTTGGAAATCCCGCTGAAACTTTGGACATTCTCGCGAAGGGTTCCCAATCCCCAACAAGATTGGTACCCTTTCACGTCCAAATCTCTCAAACTCCGGGAGAGATTCTCAAAACCAAGGTTGACATGTTTCGAGTTCCTTTCAACATTTTGGAAATCCCGCTGAAACTTTGGACATTGTCGCGAAGGGTTCCCAATCCCCGACAAGACTGGTACCCTTTCACGTCCAAATCTCTCAAAATCCGGGACAGATTCTCAAAACCAAGGTTGACATGTTTCGAGTTCCTTTCAACATTTTGGAAATCCCGCTGAAACTTTGGACATTCTCGCGAAGGGTTCCCAATCCCCGACAAGACTGGTACCCTTTCACGTCCAAATCTCTCAAACTCCGGGAGAGATTCTCAAAACCAAGGTTGACATGTTTCGAGTTCCTTTCAACATTTTGGAAATCCCGCTGAAACTTTGGACATTCTCGCGAAGGGTTCCCAATCCCCGACAAGACTGGTACCCTTTCACGTCCAAATCTCTCAAACTCCGGGAGAGATTCTCAAAACCAAGGTTGACATGTTTCGAGTTCCTTTCAACATTTTGGAAATCCCGCTGAAACTTTGGACATTCTGGCGAAGGGTTCCCAATCCCCGACAAGACTGGTACCCTTTCACGTCCAAATCTCTCAAAATCCGGGACAGATTCTCAAAACCAAGGTTGACATGTTTCGAGTTCCTTTCAACATTTTGGAAATCCCGCTGAAACTTTGGACATTCTCGCGAAGGGTTCCCAATCCCCGACAAGACTGGTACCCTTTCACGTCCAAATCTCTCAAACTCCGGGAGAGATTCTCAAAACCAAGGTTGACATGTTTCGAGTTCCTTTCAACATTTTGGAAATCCCGCTGAAACTTTGGACATTCTCGCGAAGGGTTCCCAATCCCCGACAAGACTGGTACCCTTTCACGTCCAAATCTCTCAAACTCCGGGAGAGATTCTAAAAACCAAGGTTGACATGTTTCGAGTTCCTTTCAACATTTTGGAAATCCCGCTGAAACTTTGGACATTCTCGCGAAGGGTTCCCAATCCCCGACAAGACTGGTACCCTTTCACGTCCAAATCTCTCAAACTCCGGGAGAGATTCTCAAAACCAAGGTTGACATGTTTCGAGTTCCTTTCAACATTTTGGAAATCCCGCTGAAACTTTGGACATTCTCGCAAAGGGTTCCCAATCCCCGACAAGACTGGTACCCTTTCACGTCCAAATCTCTCAAACTCCGGGAGAGATTCTCAAAACCAAGGTTGACATGTTTCGAGTTCCTTTCAACATTTTGGAAATCCCGCTGAAACTTTGGACATTCTCGCGAAGGGTTCCCAATCCCCGACAAGACTGGTACCCTTTCACGTCCAAATCTCTCAAACTCCGGGAGAGATTCTCAAAACCAAGGTTGACATGTTTCGAGTTCCTTTCAACATTTTGGAAATCCCGCTGAAACTTTGGACATTCTCGCAAAGGGTTCCCAATCCCCGACAAGATTGGTACCCTTTCACGTCCAAATCTATCAAACTCTGGGAGAGATTCTCAAAACCAAGGTTGACATGTTTCGAGTTCCTTTCAACATTTTGGAAATCCCGCTGAAACTTTGGACATTCTCGCGAAGGGTTCCCAATCCCCGACAAGATTGGTACCCTTTCACGTCCAAATCTCTCAAACTCCGGGAGAGATTCTCAAAACCAAGGTTGACATGTTTCGAGTTCCTTTCAACATTTTGGAAATCCCGCTGAAACTTTGGACATTCTCGCGAAGGGTTCCCAATCCCCAACAAGATTGGTACCCTTTCACGTCCAAATCTCTCAAACTCCGGGAGAGATTCTCAAAACCAAGGTTGACATGTTTCGAGTTCCTTTCAACATTTTGGAAATCCCGCTGAAACTTTGGACATTCTCGCGAAGGGTTCCCAATCCCCGACAAGACTGGTACCCTTTCACGTCCAAATCTCTCAAACTCCGGGAGAGATTCTCAAAACCAAGGTTGACATGTTTCGAGTTCCTTTCAACATTTTGGAAATCCCGCTGAAACTTTGGACATTCTCGCGAAGGGTTCCCAAACCCCGACAAGACTGGTACCCTTTCACGTCCAAATCTCTCAAACTCCGGGAGAGATTCTCAAAACCAAGGTTGACATGTTTCGAGTTCCTTTCAACATTTTGGAAATCCCGCTGAAACTTTGGACATTCTCGCAAAGGGTTCCCAATCCCCAACAAGATTGGTACCCTTTCACGTCCAAATCTCTCAAACTCCGGGAGAGATTCTCAAAACCAAGGTTGACATGTTTCGAGTTCCTTTCAACATTTTGGAAATCCCGCTGAAACTTTGGACATTCTCGCAAAGGGTTCCCAATCCCCGACAAGACTGGTACCCTTTCACGTCCAAATCTCTCAAACTCCGGGAGAGATTCTCAAAACCAAGGTTGACATGTTTCGAGTTCCTTTCAACATTTTGGAAATCCCGCTGAAACTTTGGACATTCTCGCGAAGGGTTCCCAATCCCCGACAAGACTGGTACCCTTTCACGTCCAAATCTCTCAAACTCCGGGAGAGATTCTCAAAACCAAGGTTGACATGTTTCGAGTTCCTTTCAACATTTTGGAAATCCCGCTGAAACTTTGGACATTCTCGCGAAGGGTTCCCAATCCCCGACAAGACTGGTACCCTTTCACGTCCAGATCTCTCAAACTCCGGGAGAGATTCTCAAAACCAAGGTTGACATGTTTCAAGTTCCTTTCAACATTTTGGAAATCCCGCTGAAACTTTGGACATTCTCGCGAAGGGTTCCCAATCCCCGACAAGACTGGTACCCTTTCACGTCCAAATCTCTCAAACTCCGGGAGAGATTCTCAAAACCAAGGTTGACATGTTTCGAGTTCCTTTCAACATTTTGGAAATCCCGCTGAAACTTTGGACATTCTCGCGAAGGGTTCCCAATCCCCGACAAGACTGGTACCCTTTCACGTCCAAATCTCTCAAAATCCGGGACAGATTCTCAAAACCAAGGTTGACATGTTTCGAGTTCCTTTCAACATTTTGGAAATCCCGCTGAAACTTTGGACATTCTCGCGAAGGGTTCCCAATCCCCGACAAGACTGGTACCCTTTCACGTCCAAATCTCTCAAACTCCGGGAGAGATTCTCAAAACCAAGGTTGACATGTTGCGAGTTCCTTTCAACATTTTGGAAATCCCGCTGAAACTTTGGACATTCTCGCGAAGGGTTCCCAATCCCCGACAAGATTGGTACCCTTTCACGTCCAAATCTCTCAAACTCCGGGAGAGATTCTCAAAACCAAGGTTGACATTTTTCGAGTTCCTTTCAACATTTTGGAAATCCCGCTGAAACTTTGGACATTCTCGCGAAGGGTTCCGAATCCCCGACAAGACTGGTACCCTTTCACGTCCAAATCTCTCAAAATCCGGGACAGATTCTCAAAACCAAGGTTGACATGTTTCGAGTTCCTTTCAACATTTTGGAAATCCCGCTGAAACTTTGGACATTCTCGCGAAGGGTTCCCAAACCCCGACAAGACTGGTACCCTTTCACGTCCAAATCTCTCAAACTCCGGGAGAGATTCTCAAAACCAAGGTTGACATGTTTCGAGTTCCTTTCAACATTTTGGAAATCCCGCTGAAACTTTGGACATTCTCGCGAAGGGTTCCCAATCCCCAACAAGATTGGTACCCTTTCACGTCCAAATCTCTCAAACTCCGGGAGAGATTCTCAAAACCAAGGTTGACATGTTTCGAGTTCCTTTCAACATTTTGGAAATCCCGCTGAAACTTTGGACATTCTCGCGAAGGGTTCCCAATCCCCGACAAGACTGGTACCCTTTCACGTCCAAATCTCTCAAACTCCGGGAGAGATTCTCAAAACCAAGGTTGACATGTTTCGAGTTCCTTTCAACATTTTGGAAATCCCGCTGAAACTTTGGACATTCTCGCGAAGGGTTCCCAATCCCCGACAAGACTGGTACCCTTTCACGTCCAGATCTCTCAAACTCCGGGAGAGATTCTCAAAACCAAGGTTGACATGTTTCGAGTTCCTTTCAACATTTTGGAAATCCCGCTGAAACTTTGGACATTCTCGCGAAGGGTTCCCAATCCCCGACAAGACTGGTACCCTTTCACGTCCAAATCTCTCAAACTCCGGGAGAGATTCTCAAAACCAAGGTTGACATGTTTCGAGTTCCTTTCAACATTTTGGAAATCCCGCTGAAACTTTGGACATTCTCGCGAAGGGTTCCCAATCCCCGACAAGACTGGTACCCTTTCACGTCCAAATCTCTCAAAATCCGGGACAGATTCTCAAAACCAAGGTTGACATGTTTCGAGTTCCTTTCAACATTTTGGAAATCCCGCTGAAACTTTGGACATTCTCGCGAAGGGTTCCCAATCCCCGACAAGACTGGTACCCTTTCACGTCCAAATCTCTCAAACTCCGGGAGAGATTCTCAAAACCAAGGTTGACATGTTTCGAGTTCCTTTCAACATTTTGGAAATCCCGCTGAAACTTTGGACATTCTCGCGAAGGGTTCCCAATCCCCGACAAGATTGGTACCCTTTCACGTCCAAATCTCTCAAACTCCGGGAGAGATTCTCAAAACCAAGGTTGACATGTTTCGAGTTCCTTTCAACATTTTGGAAATCCCGCTGAAACTTTGGACATTCTCGCGAAGGGTTCCCAATCCCCGACAAGACTGGTACCCTTTCACGTCCAAATCTCTCAAACTCCGGGAGAGATTCTCAAAACCAAGGTTGACATGTTTCGAGTTCCTTTCAACATTTTGGAAATCCCGCTGAAACTTTGGACATTCTCGCAAAGGGTTCCCAATCCCCGACAAGACTGGTACCCTTTCACGTCCAAATCTCTCAAACTCCGGGAGAGATTCTCAAAACCAAGGTTGACATGTTTCGAGTTCCTTTCAACATTTTGGAAATCCCGCTGAAACTTTGGACATTCTCGCGAAGGGTTCCCAATCCCCGACAAGACTGGTACCCTTTCACGTCCAAATCTCTCAAACTCCGGGAGAGATTCTCAAAACCAAGGTTGACATGTTTCGAGTTCCTTTCAACATTTTGGAAATCCCGCTGAAACTTTGGACATTCTCGCAAAGGGTTCCCAATCCCCAACAAGATTGGTACCCTTTCACGTCCAAATCTCTCAAACTCCGGGAGAGATTCTCAAAACCAAGGTTGACATGTTTCGAGTTCCTTTCAACATTTTGGAAATCCCGCTGAAACTTTGGACATTCTCGCAAAGGGTTCCCAATCCCCGACAAGACTGGTACCCTTTCACGTCCAAATCTCTCAAACTCCGGGAGAGATTCTCAAAACCAAGGTTGACATGTTTCGAGTTCCTTTCAACATTTTGGAAATCCCGCTGAAACTTTGGACATTCTCGCGAAGGGTTCCCAATCCCCGACAAGACTGGTACCCTTTCACGTCCAAATCTCTCAAAATCCGGGACAGATTCTCAAAACCAAGGTTGACATGTTTCGAGTTCCTTTCAACATTTTGGAAATCCCGCTGAAACTTTGGACATTCTCGCGAAGGGTTCCCAATCCCCGACAAGACTGGTACCCTTTCACGTCCAGATCTCTCAAACTCCGGGAGAGATTCTCAAAACCAAGGTTGACATGTTTCAAGTTCCTTTCAACATTTTGGAAATCCCGCTGAAACTTTGGACATTCTCGCGAAGGGTTCCCAATCCCCGACAAGACTGGTACCCTTTCACGTCCAAATCTCTCAAACTCCGGGAGAGATTCTCAAAACCAAGGTTGACATGTTTCGAGTTCCTTTCAACATTTTGGAAATCCCGCTGAAACTTTGGACATTCTCGCGAAGGGTTCCCAATCCCCGACAAGACTGGTACCCTTTCACGTCCAAATCTCTCAAAATCCGGGACAGATTCTCAAAACCAAGGTTGACATGTTTCGAGTTCCTTTCAACATTTTGGAAATCCCGCTGAAACTTTGGACATTCTCGCGAAGGGTTCCCAATCCCCGACAAGACTGGTACCCTTTCACGTCCAAATCTCTCAAACTCCGGGAGAGATTCTCAAAACCAAGGTTGACATGTTGCGAGTTCCTTTCAACATTTTGGAAATCCCGCTGAAACTTTGGACATTCTCGCGAAGGGTTCCCAATCCCCGACAAGATTGGTACCCTTTCACGTCCAAATCTCTCAAACTCCGGGAGAGATTCTCAAAACCAAGGTTGACATTTTTCGAGTTCCTTTCAACATTTTGGAAATCCCGCTGAAACTTTGGACATTCTCGCGAAGGGTTCCGAATCCCCGACAAGACTGGTACCCTTTCACGTCCAAATCTCTCAAAATCCGGGACAGATTCTCAAAACCAAGGTTGACATGTTTCGAGTTCCTTTCAACATTTTGGAAATCCCGCTGAAACTTTGGACATTCTCGCGAAGGGTTCCCAAACCCCGACAAGACTGGTACCCTTTCACGTCCAAATCTCTCAAACTCCGGGAGAGATTCTCAAAACCAAGGTTGACATGTTTCGAGTTCCTTTCAACATTTTGGAAATCCCGCTGAAACTTTGGACATTCTCGCGAAGGGTTCCCAATCCCCAACAAGATTGGTACCCTTTCACGTCCAAATCTCTCAAACTCCGGGAGAGATTCTCAAAACCAAGGTTGACATGTTTCGAGTTCCTTTCAACATTTTGGAAATCCCGCTGAAACTTTGGACATTCTCGCGAAGGGTTCCCAATCCCCGACAAGACTGGTACCCTTTCACGTCCAAATCTCTCAAACTCCGGGAGAGATTCTCAAAACCAAGGTTGACATGTTTCGAGTTCCTTTCAACATTTTGGAAATCCCGCTGAAACTTTGGACATTCTCGCGAAGGGTTCCCAATCCCCGACAAGACTGGTACCCTTTCACGTCCAGATCTCTCAAACTCCGGGAGAGATTCTCAAAACCAAGGTTGACATGTTTCGAGTTCCTTTCAACATTTTGGAAATCCCGCTGAAACTTTGGACATTCTCGCGAAGGGTTCCCAATCCCCGACAAGACTGGTACCCTTTCACGTCCAAATCTCTCAAACTCCGGGAGAGATTCTCAAAACCAAGGTTGACATGTTTCGAGTTCCTTTCAACATTTTGGAAATCCCGCTGAAACTTTGGACATTCTCGCGAAGGGTTCCCAATCCCCGACAAGACTGGTACCCTTTCACGTCCAAATCTCTCAAAATCCGGGACAGATTCTCAAAACCAAGGTTGACATGTTTCGAGTTCCTTTCAACATTTTGGAAATCCCGCTGAAACTTTGGACATTCTCGCGAAGGGTTCCCAATCCCCGACAAGACTGGTACCCTTTCACGTCCAAATCTCTCAAACTCCGGGAGAGATTCTCAAAACCAAGGTTGACATGTTTCGAGTTCCTTTCAACATTTTGGAAATCCCGCTGAAACTTTGGACATTCTCGCGAAGGGTTCCCAATCCCCGACAAGATTGGTACCCTTTCACGTCCAAATCTCTCAAACTCCGGGAGAGATTCTCAAAACCAAGGTTGACATGTTTCGAGTTCCTTTCAACATTTTGGAAATCCCGCTGAAACTTTGGACATTCTCGCGAAGGGTTCCCAATCCCCGACAAGACTGGTACCCTTTCACGTCCAAATCTCTCAAACTCCGGGAGAGATTCTCAAAACCAAGGTTGACATGTTTCGAGTTCCTTTCAACATTTTGGAAATCCCGCTGAAACTTTGGACATTCTCGCAAAGGGTTCCCAATCCCCGACAAGACTGGTACCCTTTCACGTCCAAATCTCTCAAACTCCGGGAGAGATTCTCAAAACCAAGGTTGACATGTTTCGAGTTCCTTTCAACATTTTGGAAATCCCGCTGAAACTTTGGACATTCTCGCGAAGGGTTCCCAATCCCCGACAAGACTGGTACCCTTTCACGTCCAAATCTCTCAAACTCCGGGAGAGATTCTCAAAACCAAGGTTGACATGTTTCGAGTTCCTTTCAACATTTTGGAAATCCCGCTGAAACTTTGGACATTCTCGCAAAGGGTTCCCAATCCCCGACAAGATTGGTACCCTTTCACGTCCAAATCTATCAAACTCCGGGAGAGATTCTCAAAACCAAGGTTGACATGTTTCGAGTTCCTTTCAACATTTTGGAAATCCCGCTGAAACTTTGGACATTCTCGCGAAGGGTTCCCAATCCCCGACAAGATTGGTACCCTTTCACGTCCAAATCTCTCAAACTCCGGGAGAGATTCTCAAAACCAAGGTTGACATTTTTCGAGGTCCTTTCAACATTTTGGAAATCCCGCTGAAACTTTGGACATTCTCGCGAAGGGTTCCCAATCCCCGACAAGACTGGTACCCTTTCACGTCCAAATCTCTCAAACTCCGGGAGAGATTCTCAAAACCAAGGTTGACATGTTTCGAGTTCCTTTCAACATTTTGGAAATCCCGCTGAAACTTTGGACATTCTCGCAAAGGGTTCCCAATCCCCGACAAGACTGGTACCCTTTCACGTCCAAATCTCTCAAACTCCGGGAGAGATTCTCAAAACCAAGGTTGACATGTTTCGAGTTCCTTTCAACATTTTGGAAATCCCGCTGAAACTTTGGACATTCTCGCGAAGGGTTCCCAATCCCCGACAAGACTGGTACCCTTTCACGTCCAAATCTCTCAAACTCCGGGAGAGATTCTCAAAACCAAGGTTGACATGTTTCGAGTTCCTTTCAACATTTTGGAAATCCCGCTGAAACTTTGGACATTCTCGCAAAGGGTTCCCAATCCCCGACAAGATTGGTACCCTTTCACGTCCAAATCTATCAAACTCCGGGAGAGATTCTCAAAACCAAGGTTGACATGTTTCGAGTTCCTTTCAACATTTTGGAAATCCCGCTGAAACTTTGGACATTCTCGCGAAGGGTTCCCAATCCCCGACAAGATTGGTACCCTTTCACGTCCAAATCTCTCAAACTCCGGGAGAGATTCTCAAAACCAAGGTTGACATTTTTCGAGGTCCTTTCAACATTTTGGAAATCCCGCTGAAACTTTGGACATTCTCGCGAAGGGTTCCCAATCCCCGACAAGACTGGTACCCTTTCACGTCCAAATCTCTCAAACTCCGGGAGAGATTCTCAAAACCAAGGTTGACATGTTTCGAGTTCCTTTCAACATTTTGGAAATCCCGCTGAAACTTTGGACATTCTCGCGAAGGGTTCCCAATCCCCGACAAGATTGGTACCCTTTCACGTCCAAATCTCTCAAACTCCGGGAGAGATTCTCAAAACCAAGGTTGACATTTTTCGAGTTCCTTTCAACATTTTGGAAATCCCGCTGAAACTTTGGACATTCTCGCGAAGGGTTCCCAATCCCCGACAAGACTGGTACCCTTTCACGTCCAAATCTCTCAAACTCCGGGAGAGATTCTCAAAACCAAGGTTGACATGTTTCGAGTTCCTTTCAACATTTTGGAAATCCCGCTGAAACTTTGGACATTCTCGCAAAGGGTTCCCAAACCCCGACAAGACTGGTACCCTTTCACGGCCAAATCTCTCAAACTCCGGGAGAGATTCTCAAAACCAAGGTTGACATGTTTCGAGTTCCTTTCAACATTTTGGAAATCCCGCTGAAACTTTGGACATTCTCGCGAAGGGTTCCCAATCCCCAACAAGATTGGTACCCTTTCACGTCCAAATCTCTCAAACTCCGGGAGAGATTCTCAAAACCAAGGTTGACATGTTTCGAGTTCCTTTCAACATTTTGGAAATCCCGCTGAAACTTTGGACATTCTCGCGAAGGGTTCCCAATCCCCGACAAGACTGGTACCCTTTCACGTCCAAATCTCTCAAACTCCGGGAGAGATTCTCAAAACCAAGGTTGACATGTTTCGAGTTCCTTTCAACATTTTGGAAATCCCGCTGAAACTTTGGACATTCTCGCGAAGGGTTCCCAATCCCCGACAAGATTGGTACCCTTTCACGTCCAAATCTCTCAAACTCCGGGAGAGATTCTCAAAACCAAGGTTGACATGTTTCGAGTTCCTTTCAACATTTTGGAAATCCCGCTGAAACTTTGGACATTCTCGCGAAGGGTTCCCAATCCCCGACAAGACTGGTACCCTTTCACGTCCAGATCTCTCAAACTCCGGGAGAGATTCTCAAAACCAAGGTTGACATGTTTCAAGTTCCTTTCAACATTTTGGAAATCCCGCTGAAACTTTGGACATTCTCGCGAAGGGTTCCCAATCCCCGACAAGACTGGTACCCTTTCACGTCCAAATCTCTCAAACTCCGGGAGAGATTCTCAAAACCAAGGTTGACATGTTTCGAGTTCCTTTCAACATTTTGGAAATCCCGCTGAAACTTTGGACATTCTCGCGAAGGGTTCCCAATCCCCGACAAGACTGGTACCCTTTCACGTCCAAATCTCTCAAAATCCGGGACAGATTCTCAAAACCAAGGTTGACATGTTTCGAGTTCCTTTCAACATTTTGGAAATCCCGCTGAAACTTTGGACATTCTCGCGAAGGGTTCCCAATCCCCGACAAGACTGGTACCCTTTCACGTCCAAATGTCTCAAACTCCGGGAGAGATTCTCAAAACCAAGGTTGACATGTTTCGAGTTCCTTTCAACATTTTGGAAATCCCGCTGAAACTTTGGACATTCTCGCGAAGGGTTCCCAATCCCCGACAAGATTGGTACCCTTTCACGTCCAAATCTCTCAAACTCCGGGAGAGATTCTCAAAACCAAGGTTGACATGTTTCGAGTTCCTTTCAACATTTTGGAAATCCCGCTGAAACTTTGGACATTCTCGCGAAGGGTTCCCAATGCCCGACAAGACTGGTACCCTTTCACGTCCAAATCTCTCAAACTCCGGGAGAGATTCTCAAAACCAAGGTTGACATGTTTCGAGTTCCTCTCAACATTTTGGAAATCCCGCTGAAACTTTGGACATTCTCGCGAAGGGTTCCCAATCCCCGACAAGACTGGTACCCTTTCACGTCCAAATCTCTCAAACTCCGGGAGAGATTCTCAAAACCAAGGTTGACATGTTTCGAGTTCCTTTCAACATTTTGGAAATCCCGCTGAAACTTTGGACATTCTCGCAAAGGGTTCCCAATCCCCGACAAGATTGGTACCCTTTCACGTCCAAATCTCTCAAACTCCGGGAGAGATTCTCAAAACCAAGGTTGACATGTTTCGAGTTCCTTTCAACATTTTGGAAATCCCGCAGAAACTTTGGACATTCTCGCGAAGGGTTCCCAATCCCCGACAAGATTGGTACCCTTTCACGTCCAAATCTCTCAAACTCCGGTAGAGATTCTCAAAACCAAGGTTGACATGTTTCGAGTTCCTTTCAACATTTTGGAAATCCCGCTGAAACTTTGGACATTCTCGCGAAGGGTTCCGAATCCCCGACAAGACTGGTACCCTTTCACGTCCAAATCTCTCAAACTCCGGGAGAGATTCTCAAAACCAAGGTTGACATGTTTCGAGTTCCTTTCAACATTTTGGAAATCCCGCTGAAACTTTGGACATTCTCGCAAAGGGTTCCCAATCCCCGACAAGACTGGTACCCTTTCACGTCCAAATCTCTCAAACTCCGGGAGAGATTCTCAAAACCAAGGTTGACATGTTTCGAGTTCCTTTCAACATTTTGGAAATCCCGCTGAAACTTTGGACATTCTCGCGAAGGGTTCCCAATCCCCGACAAGATTGTTACCCTTTCACGTCCAAATCTCTCAAACTCCGGGAGAGATTCTCAAAACCAAGGTTGACATGTTTCGAGTTCCTTTCAACATTTTGGAAATCCCGCTGAAACTTTGGACATTCTCGCGAAGGGTTCCCAATCCCCGACAAGATTGGTACCCTTTCACGTCCAAATCTCTCAAACTCCGGGAGAGATTCTCAAAACCAAGGTTGACATGTTTCGAGTTCCTTTTAACATTTTGGAAATCCCGATGAAACTTTGGACATTCTCGCGAAGGGTTCCCAATCCCCGACAATATTGGTACCCTTTCACGTCCAGATCTCTCAAACTCCGGGAGAGATTCTCAAAACCAAGGTTGACATGTTTCGAGTTCCTTTCAACATTTTGGAAATCCCGCTGAAACTTTGGACATTCTCGCGAAGGGTTCCCAATCCCCGACAAGACTGGTACCCTTTCACGTCCAAATCTCTCAAACTCCGGGAGAGATTCTCAAAACCAAGGTTGACATGTTTCGAGTTCCTTTCAACATTTTGGAAATCCCGCTGAAACTTTGGACATTCTCGCGAAGGGTTCCCAATCCCCGACAAGACTGGTACCCTTTCACGTCCAAATCTCTCAAACTCCGGGAGAGATTCTCAAAACCAAGGTTGACGTGTTTCGAGTTCCTTTCAACATTTTGGAAATCCCGCTGAAACTTTGGACATTCTCGCGAAGGGTTCCCAATCCCCGACAAGACTGGTACCCTTTCACGTCCAAATCTCTCAAACTCCGGGAGAGATTCTCAAAACCAAGGTTGACATGTTTCGAGTTCCTTTCAACATTTTGGAAATCCCGCTGAAACTTTGGACATTCTCGCGAAGGGTTCCCAATCCCCGACAAGATTGGTACCCTTTCACGTCCAAATCTCTCAAACTCCGGGAGAGATTCTCAAAACCAAGGTTGACATGTTTCGAGTTCCTTTCAACATTTTGGAAATCCCGCTGAAACTTTGGACATTCTCGCAAAGGGTTCCCAATCCCCGACAAGACTGGTACCCTTTCACGTCCAAATCTCTCAAACTCCGGGAGAGATTCTCAAAACCAAGGTTGACATGTTTCGAGTTCCTTTCAACATTTTGGAAATCCCGCTGAAACTTTGGACATTCTCGCGAAGGGTTCCCAATCCCCGACAAGACTGGTACCCTTTCACGTCCAAATCTCTCAAACTCCGGGAGAGATTCTCAAAACCAAGGTTGACATGTTTCGAGTTCCTTTCAACATTTTGGAAATCCCGCTGAAACTTTGGACATTCTCGCGAAGGGTTCCCAATCCCCGACAAGACTGGTACCCTTTCACGTCCAAATCTCTCAAACTCCGGGAGAGATTCTCAAAACCAAGGTTGACATGTTTCGAGTTCCTTTCAACATTTTGGAAATCCCGCTGAAACTTTGGACATTCTCGCGAAGGGTTCCCAATCCCCGACAAGACTGGTACCCTTTCACGTCCAAATCTCTCAAACTCCGGGAGAGATTCTCAAAACCAAGGTTGACATGTTTCGAGTTCCTTTCAACATTTTGGAAATCCCGCTGAAACTTTGGACATTCTCGCGAAGGGTTCCCAATCCCCGACAAGACTGGTACCCTTTCACGTCCAAATCTCTCAAACTCCGGGACAGATTCTCAAAACCAAGGTTGACATGTTTCGAGTTCCTTTCAACATTTTGGAAATCCCGCTGAAACTTTGGACATTCTCGCAAAGGGTTCCCAATCCCCGACAAGACTGGTACCCTTTCACGTCCAAATCTCTCAAACTCCGGGAGAGATTCTCAAAACCAAGGTTGACATGTTTCGAGTTCCTCTCAACATTTTGGAAATCCCGCTGAAACTTTGGACATTCTCGCGAAGGGTTCCCAATCCCCGACAAGACTGGTACCCTTTCACGTCCAAATCTCTCAAACTCCGGGACAGATTCTCAAAACCAAGGTTGACATGTTTCGAGTTCCTTTCAACATTTTGGAAATCCCGCTGAAACTTTGGACATTCTCGCAAAGGGTTCCCAATCCCCGACAAGACTGGTACCCTTTCACGTCCAAATCTCTCAAACTCCGGGAGAGATTCTCAAAACCAAGGTTGACATGTTTCGAGTTCCTTTCAACATTTTGGAAATCCCGCTGAAACTTTGGACATTCTCGCGAAGGGTTCCCAATCCCCGACAAGACTGGTACCCTTTCACGTCCAAATCTCTCAAACTCCGGGAGAGATTCTCAAAACCAAGGTTGACATGTTTCGAGTTCCTTTCAACATTTTGGAAATCCCGCTGAAACTTTGGACATTCTCGCAAAGGGTTCCCAATCCCCGACAAGATTGGTACCCTTTCACGTCCAAATCTATCAAACTCCGGGAGAGATTCTCAAAACCAAGGTTGACATGTTTCGAGTTCCTTTCAACATTTTGGAAATCCCGCTGAAACTTTGGACATTCTCGCGAAGGGTTCCCAATCCCCGACAAGATTGGTACCCTTTCACGTCCAAATCTCTCAAACTCCGGGAGAGATTCTCAAAACCAAGGTTGACATTTTTCGAGTTCCTTTCAACATTTTGGAAATCCCGCTGAAACTTTGGACATTCTCGCGAAGGGTTCCGAATCCCCGACAAGACTGGTACCCTTTCACGTCCAAATCTCTCAAACTCCGGGAGAGATTCTCAAAACCAAGGTTGACATGTTTCGAGTTCCTTTCAACATTTTGGAAATCCCGCTGAAACTTTGGACATTCTCGCAAAGGGTTCCCAATCCCCGACAAGACTGGTACCCTTTCACGGCCAAATCTCTCAAACTCCGGGAGAGATTCTCAAAACCAAGGTTGACATGTTTCGAGTTCCTTTCAACATTTTGGAAATCCCGCTGAAACTTTGGACATTCTCGCGAAGGGTTCCCAATCCCCAACAAGATTGGTACCCTTTCACGTCCAAATCTCTCAAACTCCGGGAGAGATTCTCAAAACCAAGGTTGACATGTTTCGAGTTCCTTTCAACATTTTGGAAATCCCGCTGAAACTTTGGACATTCTCGCGAAGGGTTCCCAATCCCCGACAAGACTGGTACCCTTTCACGGCCAAATCTCTCAAACTCCGGGAGAGATTCTCAAAACCAAGGTTGACATGTTTCGAGTTCCTTTCAACATTTTGGAAATCCCGCTGAAACTTTGGACATTCTCGCGAAGGGTTCCCAATCCCCGACAAGACTGGTACCCTTTCACGTCCAAATCTCTCAAAATCCGGGACAGATTCTCAAAACCAAGGTTGACATGTTTCGAGTTCCTTTCAACATTTTGGAAATCCTGCTGAAACTTTGGACATTCTCGCGAAGGGTTCCCAATCCCCGACAAGACTGGTACCCTTTCACGTCCAGATCTCTCAAACTCCGGGAGAGATTCTCAAAACCAAGGTTGACATGTTTCGAGTTCCTTTCAACATTTTGGAAATCCCGCTGAAACTTTGGACATTCTCGCGAAGGGTTCCCAATCCCCGACAAGACTGGTACCCTTTCACGTCCAAATCTCTCAAACTCCGGGAGAGATTCTCAAAACCAAGGTTGACATGTTTCGAGTTCCTTTCAACATTTTGGAAATCCCGCTGAAACTTTGGACATTCTCGCGAAGGGTTCCCAATCCCCGACAAGACTGGTACCCTTTCACGTCCAAATCTCTCAAAATTCGGGACAGATTCTCAAAACCAAGGTTGACATGTTTCGAGTTCCTTTCAACATTTTGGAAATCCCGCTGAAACTTTGGACATTCTCGCGAAGGGTTCCCAATCCCCAACAAGATTGGTACCCTTTCACGTCCAAATCTCTCGAACTCCGGGAGAGATTCTCAAAACCAAGGTTGACATGTTTCGAGTTCCTTTCAACATTTTGGAAATCCCGCTGAAACTTTGGACATTCTCGCGAAGGGTTCCCAATCCCCGACAAGACTGGTACCCTTTCACGTCCAAATCTCTCAAACTCCGGGAGAGATTCTCAAAACCAAGGTTGACATGTTTCGAGTTCCTTTCAACATTTTGGAAATCCCGCTGAAACTTTGGACATTCTCGCGAAGGGTTCCCAATCCCCGACAAGACTGGTACCCTTTCACGTCCAAATCTCTCAAACTCCGGGAGAGATTCTCAAAACCAAGGTTGACATGTTTCGAGTTCCTTTCAACATTTTGGAAATCCCGCTGAAACTTTGGACATTCTCGCGAAGGGTTCCCAATCCCCGACAAGACTGGTACCCTTTCACGTCCAAATCTCTCAAACTCCGGGACAGATTCTCAAAACCAAGGTTGACATGTTTCGAGTTCCTTTCAACATTTTGGAAATCCCGCTGAAACTTTGGACATTCTCGCAAAGGGTTCCCAATCCCCGACAAGACTGGTACCCTTTCACGTCCAAATCTCTCAAACTCCGGGAGAGATTCTCAAAACCAAGGTTGACATGTTTCGAGTTCCTCTCAACATTTTGGAAATCCCGCTGAAACTTTGGACATTCTCGCGAAGGGTTCCCAATCCCCGACAAGACTGGTACCCTTTCACGTCCAAATCTCTCAAACTCCGGGAGAGATTCTCAAAACCAAGGTTGACATGTTTCGAGTTCCTTTCAACATTTTGGAAATCCCGCTGAAACTTTGGACATTCTCGCAAAGGGTTCCCAATCCCCGACAAGACTGGTACCCTTTCACGTCCAAATCTCTCAAACTCCGGGAGAGATTCTCAAAACCAAGGTTGACATGTTTCGAGTTCCTTTCAACATTTTGGAAATCCCGCTGAAACTTTGGACATTCTCGCGAAGGGTTCCCAATCCCCGACAAGACTGGTACCCTTTCACGTCCAAATCTCTCAAACTCCGGGAGAGATTCTCAAAACCAAGGTTGACATGTTTCGAGTTCCTTTCAACATTTTGGAAATCCCGCTGAAACTTTGGACATTCTCGCAAAGGGTTCCCAATCCCCGACAAGATTGGTACCCTTTCACGTCCAAATCTATCAAACTCCGGGAGAGATTCTCAAAACCAAGGTTGACATGTTTCGAGTTCCTTTCAACATTTTGGAAATCCCGCTGAAACTTTGGACATTCTCGCGAAGGGTTCCCAATCCCCGACAAGATTGGTACCCTTTCACGTCCAAATCTCTCAAACTCCGGGAGAGATTCTCAAAACCAAGGTTGACATTTTTCGAGTTCCTTTCAACATTTTGGAAATCCCGCTGAAACTTTGGACATTCTCGCGAAGGGTTCCGAATCCCCGACAAGACTGGTACCCTTTCACGTCCAAATCTCTCAAACTCCGGGAGAGATTCTCAAAACCAAGGTTGACATGTTTCGAGTTCCTTTCAACATTTTGGAAATCCCGCTGAAACTTTGGACATTCTCGCAAAGGGTTCCCAATCCCCGACAAGACTGGTACCCTTTCACGGCCAAATCTCTCAAACTCCGGGAGAGATTCTCAAAACCAAGGTTGACATGTTTCGAGTTCCTTTCAACATTTTGGAAATCCCGCTGAAACTTTGGACATTCTCGCGAAGGGTTCCCAATCCCCAACAAGATTGGTACCCTTTCACGTCCAAATCTCTCAAACTCCGGGAGAGATTCTCAAAACCAAGGTTGACATGTTTCGAGTTCCTTTCAACATTTTGGAAATCCCGCTGAAACTTTGGACATTCTCGCGAAGGGTTCCCAATCCCCGACAAGACTGGTACCCTTTCACGTCCAAATCTCTCAAACTCCGGGAGAGATTCTCAAAACCAAGGTTGACATGTTTCGAGTTCCTTTCAACATTTTGGAAATCCCGCTGAAACTTTGGACATTCTCGCGAAGGGTTCCCAATCCCCGACAAGACTGGTACCCTTTCACGTCCAAATCTCTCAAAATCCGGGACAGATTCTCAAAACCAAGGTTGACATGTTTCGAGTTCCTTTCAACATTTTGGAAATCCTGCTGAAACTTTGGACATTCTCGCGAAGGGTTCCCAATCCCCGACAAGACTGGTACCCTTTCACGTCCAGATCTCTCAAACTCCGGGAGAGATTCTCAAAACCAAGGTTGACATGTTTCGAGTTCCTTTCAACATTTTGGAAATCCCGCTGAAACTTTGGACATTCTCGCGAAGGGTTCCCAATCCCCGACAAGACTGGTACCCTTTCACGTCCAAATCTCTCAAAATTCGGGACAGATTCTCAAAACCAAGGTTGACATGTTTCGAGTTCCTTTCAACATTTTGGAAATCCCGCTGAAACTTTGGACATTCTCGCGAAGGGTTCCCAATCCCCGACAAGACTGGTACCCTTTCACGTCCAAATCTCTCAAAATTCGGGACAGATTCTCAAAACCAAGGTTGACATGTTTCGAGTTCCTTTCAACATTTTGGAAATCCCGCTGAAACTTTGGACATTCTCGCGAAGGGTTCCCAATCCCCGACAAGACTGGTACCCTTTCACGTCCAAATCTCTCAAACTCCGGGAGAGATTCTCAAAACCAAGGTTGACATGTTTCGAGTTCCTTTCAACATTTTGGAAATCCCGCTGAAACTTTGGACATTCTCGCGAAGGGTTCCCAATCCCCGACAAGATTGGTACCCTTTCACGTCCAAATCTCTCAAACTCCGGGAGAGATTCTCAAAACCAAGGTTGACATGTTTCGAGTTCCTTTCAACATTTTGGAAATCCCGCTGAAACTTTGGACATTCTCGCGAAGGGTTCCCAATCCCCGACAAGACTGGTACCCTTTCACGTCCAAATCTCTCAAACTCCGGGAGAGATTCTCAAAACCAAGGTTGACATGTTTCGAGTTCCTCTCAACATTTTGGAAATCCCGCTGAAACTTTGGACATTCTCGCGAAGGGTTCCCAATCCCCGACAAGACTGGTACCCTTTCACGTCCAAATCTCTCAAACTCCGGGAGAGATTCTCAAAACCAAGGTTGACATGTTTCGAGTTCCTTTCAACATTTTGGAAATCCCGCTGAAACTTTGGACATTCTCGCAAAGGGTTCCCAATCCCCGACAATATTGGTACCCTTTCACGTCCAAATCTCTCAAACTCCGGGAGAGATTCTCAAAACCAAGGTTGACATTTTTCGAGTTCCTTTCAACATTTTGGAAATCCCGCTGAAACTTTGGACATTCTCGCGAAGGGTTCCGAATCCCTGACAAGACTGGTACCCTTTCACGTCCAAATCTCTCAAACTCCGGGAGAGATTCTCAAAACCAAGGTTGACATGTTTCGAGTTCCTTTCAGCATTTTGGAAATCCCGCCGAAACTTTGGACATTCTCGCAAAGGGTTCCCAATCCCCGACAAGACTGGTACACTTTCACGGCCAAATCTCTCAAACTCCGGGAGAGATTCTCAAAACCAAGGTTGACATGTTTCGAGTTCCTTTCAACATTTTGGAAATCCCGCAGAAACTTTGGACATTCTCGCGAAGGGTTCCCAATCCCCGACAAGATTGGTACCCTTTCACGTCCAAATCTCTCAAACTCCGGGAGAGATTCTCAAAACCAAGGTTGACATGTTTCGAGTTCCTTTTAACATTTTGGAAATCCCGATGAAACTTTGGACATTCTCGCGAAGGGTTCCCAATCCCCGACAAGATTGGTACCCTTTCACGTCCAGATCTCTCAAACTCCGGGAGAGATTCTCAAAACCAAGGTTGACATGTTTCGAGTTCCTTTCAACATTTTGGAAATCCCGCTGAAACTTTGGACATTCTGGCGAAGGGTTCCCAATCCCCGACAAGACTGGTACCCTTTCACGTCCAAATCTCTCAAACTCCGGGAGAGATTCTCAAAACCAAGGTTGACATGTTTCGAGTTCCTTTCAACATTTTGGAAATCCCGCTGAAACTTTGGACATTCTCGCGAAGGGTTCCCAATCCCCGACAAGACTGGTACCCTTTCACGTCCAAATCTCTCAAAATCCGGGACAGATTCTCAAAACCAAGGTTGACATGTTTCGAGTTCCTTTCAACATTTTGGAAATCCCGCTGAAACTTTGGACATTCTCGCGAAGGGTTCCCAATCCCCGACAAGACTGGTACCCTTTCACGTCCAAATCTCTCAAACTCCGGGAGAGATTCTCAAAACCAAGGTTGACATGTTTCGAGTTCCTTTCAACATTTTGGAAATCCCGCTGAAACTTTGGACATTCTCGCGAAGGGTTCCCAATCCCCGACAAGATTGGTACCCTTTCACGTCCAAATCTCTCAAACTCCGGGAGAGATTCTCAAAACCAAGGTTGACATGTTTCGAGTTCCTTTCAACATTTTGGAAATCCCGCTGAAACTTTGGACATTCTCGCAAAGGGTTCCCAATCCCCGACAAGACTGGTACCCTTTCACGTCCAAATCTCTCAAACTCCGGGAGAGATTCTCAAAACCAAGGTTGACATGTTTCGAGTTCCTTTCAACATTTTGGAAATCCCGCTGAAACTTTGGACATTCTCGCGAAGGGTTCCCAATCCCCGACAAGACTGGTACCCTTTCACGTCCAAATCTCTCAAACTCCGGGAGAGATTCTCAAAACCAAGGTTGACATGTTTCGAGTTCCTTTCAACATTTTGGAAATCCCGCTGAAACTTTGGACATTCTCGCAAAGGGTTCCCAATCCCCGACAAGACTGGTACACTTTCACGGCCAAATCTCTCAAACTCCGGGAGAGATTCTCAAAACCAAGGTTGACATGTTTCGAGTTCCTTTCAACATTTTGGAAATCCCGCTGAAACTTTGGACATTCTCGCGAAGGGTTCCCAATCCCCAACAAGATTGGTACCCTTTCACGTCCAAATCTCTCAAACTCCGGGAGAGATTCTCAAAACCAAGGTTGACATGTTTCGAGTTCCTTTCAACATTTTGGAAATCCCGCTGAAACTTTGGACATTCTCGCGAAGGGTTCCCAATCCCCGACAAGATTGGTACCCTTTCACGTCCAAATCTCTCCAACTCCGGGAGAGATTCTCAAAACCAAGGTTGACATGTTTTGAGTTCCTTTTAACATTTTGGAAATCCCGATGAAACTTTGGACATTCTCGCGAAGGGTTCCCAATCCCCGACAAGATTGGTACCCTTTCACGTCCAGATCTCTCAAACTCCGGGAGAGATTCTCAAAACCAAGGTTGACATGTTTCGAGTTCCTTTCAACATTTTGGAAATCCCGCTGAAACTTTGGACATTCTCGCGAAGGGTTCCCAATCCCCGACAAGATTGGTACCCTTTCACGTCCAAATCTCTCAAACTCCGGGAGAGATTCTCAAAACCAAGGTTGACATTTTTCGAGTTCCTTTCAACATTTTGGAAATCCCGCTGAAACTTTGGACATTCTCGCGAAGGGTTCCCAATCCCCGACAAGACTGGTACCCTTTCACGTCCAAATCTCTCAAACTCCGGGAGAGATTCTCAAAACCAAGGTTGACATGTTTCGAGTTCCTTTCAACATTTTGGAAATCCCGCTGAAACTTTGGACATTCTCGCGAAGGGTTCCCAAACCCCGACAAGACTGGTACCCTTTCACGGCCAAATCTCTCAAACTCCGGGAGAGATTCTCAAAACCAAGGTTGACATGTTTCGAGTTCCTTTCAACATTTTGGAAATCCCGCTGAAACTTTGGACATTCTCGCGAAGGGTTCCCAATCCCCAACAAGATTGGTACCCTTTCACGTCCAAATCTCTCAAACTCCGGGAGAGATTCTCAAAACCAAGGTTGACATGTTTCGAGTTCCTTTCAACATTTTGGAAATCCCGCTGAAACTTTGGACATTCTCGCGAAGGGTTCCCAATCCCCGACAAGACTGGTACCCTTTCACGTCCAAATCTCTCAAAATCCGGGAGAGATTCTCAAAACCAAGGTTGACATGTTTCGAGTTCCTTTCAACATTTTGGAAATCCCGCTGAAACTTTGGACATTCTCGCGAAGGGTTCCCAATCCCCGACAAGACTGGTACCCTTTCACGTCCAAATCTCTCAAACTCCGGGAGAGATTCTCAAAACCAAGGTTGACATGTTTCGAGTTCCTTTCAACATTTTGGAAATCCCGCTGAAACTTTGGACATTCTCGCGAAGGGTTCCCAATCCCCGACAAGATTGGTACCCTTTCACGTCCAAATCTCTCAAACTCCGGGAGAGATTCTCAAAACCAAGGTTGACATGTTTCGAGTTCCTTTTAACATTTTGGAAATCCCGATGAAACTTTGGACATTCTCGCGAAGGGTTCCCAATCCCCGACAAGATTGGTACCCTTTCACGTCCAGATCTCTCAAACTCCGGGAGAGATTCTCAAAACCAAGGTTGACATGTTTCGAGTTCCTTTCAACATTTTGGAAATCCCGCTGAAACTTTGGACATTCTGGCGAAGGGTTCCCAATCCCCGACAAGACTGGTACCCTTTCACGTCCAAATCTCTCAAACTCCGGGAGAGATTCTCAAAACCAAGGTTGACATGTTTCGAGTTCCTTTCAACATTTTGGAAATCCCGCTGAAACTTTGGACATTCTCGCGAAGGGTTCCCAATCCCCGACAAGACTGGTACCCTTTCACGTCCAAATCTCTCAAAATCCGGGACAGATTCTCAAAACCAAGGTTGACATGTTTCGAGTTCCTTTCAACATTTTGGAAATCCCGCTGAAACTTTGGACATTCTCGCGAAGGGTTCCCAATCCCCGACAAGACTGGTACCCTTTCACGTCCAAATCTCTCAAACTCCGGGAGAGATTCTCAAAACCAAGGTTGACATGTTTCGAGTTCCTTTCAACATTTTGGAAATCCCGCTGAAACTTTGGACATTCTCGCGAAGGGTTCCCAATCCCCGACAAGATTGGTACCCTTTCACGTCCAAATCTCTCAAACTCCGGGAGAGATTCTCAAAACCAAGGTTGACATGTTTCGAGTTCCTTTCAACATTTTGGAAATCCCGCTGAAACTTTGGACATTCTCGCAAAGGGTTCCCAATCCCCGACAAGACTGGTACCCTTTCACGTCCAAATCTCTCAAACTCCGGGAGAGATTCTCAAAACCAAGGTTGACATGTTTCGAGTTCCTTTCAACATTTTGGAAATCCCGCTGAAACTTTGGACATTCTCGCGAAGGGTTCCCAATCCCCGACAAGACTGGTACCCTTTCACGTCCAAATCTCTCAAACTCCGGGAGAGATTCTCAAAACCAAGGTTGACATGTTTCGAGTTCCTTTCAACATTTTGGAAATCCCGCTGAAACTTTGGACATTCTCGCAAAGGGTTCCCAATCCCCGACAAGACTGGTACACTTTCACGGCCAAATCTCTCAAACTCCGGGAGAGATTCTCAAAACCAAGGTTGACATGTTTCGAGTTCCTTTCAACATTTTGGAAATCCCGCTGAAACTTTGGACATTCTCGCGAAGGGTTCCCAATCCCCAACAAGATTGGTACCCTTTCACGTCCAAATCTCTCAAACTCCGGGAGAGATTCTCAAAACCAAGGTTGACATGTTTCGAGTTCCTTTCAACATTTTGGAAATCCCGCTGAAACTTTGGACATTCTCGCGAAGGGTTCCCAATCCCCGACAAGATTGGTACCCTTTCACGTCCAAATCTCTCCAAATCCGGGAGAGATTCTCAAAACCAAGGTTGACATGTTTTGAGTTCCTTTTAACATTTTGGAAATCCCGATGAAACTTTGGACATTCTCGCGAAGGGTTCCCAATCCCCGACAAGATTGGTACCCTTTCACGTCCAGATCTCTCAAACTCCGGGAGAGATTCTCAAAACCAAGGTTGACATGTTTCGAGTTCCTTTCAACATTTTGGAAATCCCGCTGAAACTTTGGACATTCTCGCGAAGGGTTCCCAATCCCCGACAAGACTGGTACCCTTTCACGTCCAAATCTCTCAAACTCCGGGAGAGATTCTCAAAACCAAGGTTGACATGTTTCGAGTTCCTTTCAACATTTTGGAAATCCCGCTGAAACTTTGGACATTCTCGCGAAGGGTTTCCAATCCCCGACAAGACTGGTACCCTTTTACGTCCAAATCTCTCAAAATCCGGGACAGATTCTCAAAACCAAGGTTGACATGTTTCGAGTTCCTTTCAACATTTTGGAAATCCCGCTGAAACTTTGGACATTCTCGCGAAGGGTTCCCAATCCCCGACAAGACTGGTACCCTTTCACGTCCAGATCTCTCAATCTCCGGGAGAGATTCTCAAAACCAAGGTTGACATGTTTCGAGTTCCTTTCAACATTTTGGAAATCCCGCTGAAACTTTGGACATTCTCGCGAAGGGTTCCCAATCCCCGACAAGACTGGTACCCTTTCACGTCCAAATCTCTCAAACTCCGGGAGAGATTCTCAAAACCAAGGTTGACATGTTTCGAGTTCCTTTCAACATTTTGGAAATCCCGCTGAAACTTTGGACATTCTCGCAAAGGGTTCCCAATCCCCGACAAGACTGGTACCCTTTCACGTCCAAATCTCTCAAACTCCGGGAGAGATTCTCAAAACCAAGGTTGACATGTTTCGAGTTCCTTTCAACATTTTGGAAATCCCGCTGAAACTTTGGACATTCTCGCGAAGGGTTCCCAATCCCCGACAAGACTGGTACCCTTTCACGTCCAAATCTCTCAAACTCCGGGAGAGATTCTCAAAACCAAGGTTGACATGTTTCGAGTTCCTTTCAACATTTTGGAAATCCCGCTGAAACTTTGGACATTCTCGCGAAGGGTTCCCAATCCCCGACAAGATTGGTACCCTTTCACGTCCAAATCTATCAAACTCCGGGAGAGATTCTCAAAACCAAGGTTGACATGTTTCGAGTTCCTTTCAACATTTTGGAAATCCCGCTGAAACTTTGGACATTCTCGCGAAGGGTTCCCAATCCCCGACAAGATTGGTACCCTTTCACGTCCAAATCTCTCAAACTCCGGGAGAGATTCTCAAAACCAAGGTTGACATTTTTCGAGTTCCTTTCAACATTTTGGAAATCCCGCTGAAACTTTGGACATTCTGGCGAAGGGTTCCCAATCCCCGACAAGACTGGTACCCTTTCACGTCCAAATCTCTCAAACTCCGGGAGAGATTCTCAAAACCAAGGTTGACATGTTTCGAGTTCCTTTCAACATTTTGGAAATCCCGCTGAAACTTTGGACATTCTCGCAAAGGGTTCCCAAACCCCGACAAGACTGGTACCCTTTCACGTCCAAATCTCTCAAACTCCGGGAGAGATTCTCAAAACCAAGGTTGACATGTTTCGAGTTCCTTTCAACATTTTGGAAATCCCGCTGAAACTTTGGACATTCTCGCGAAGGGTTCCCAATCCCCAACAAGATTGGTACCCTTTCACGTCCAAATCTCTCAAACTCCGGGAGAGATTCTCAAAACCAAGGTTGACATGTTTCGAGTTCCTTTCAACATTTTGGAAATCCCGCTGAAACTTTGGACATTCTCGCGAAGGGTTCCCAATCCCCGACAAGACTGGTACCCTTTCACGTCCAAATCTCTCAAACTCCGGGAGAGATTCTCAAAACCAAGGTTGACATGTTTCGAGTTCCTTTCAACATTTTGGAAATCCCGCTGAAACTTTGGACATTCTCGCGAAGGGTTCCCAATCCCCGACAAGATTGGTACCCTTTCACGTCCAAATCTCTCAAACTCCGGGAGAGATTCTCAAAACCAAGGTTGACATGTTTCGAGTTCCTTTCAACATTTTGGAAATCCCGCTGAAACTTTGGACATTCTCGCGAAGGGTTCCCAATCCCCGACAAGACTGGTACCCTTTCACGTCCAGATCTCTCAAACTCCGGGAGAGATTCTCAAAACCAAGGTTGACATGTTTCAAGTTCCTTTCAACATTTTGGAAATCCCGCTGAAACTTTGGACATTCTCGCGAAGGGTTCCCAATCCCCGACAAGATTGGTACCCTTTCACGTCCAAATCTCTCAAACTCCGGGAGAGATTCTCAAAACCAAGGTTGACATGTTTCGAGTTCCTTTCAACATTTTGGAAATCCCGCTGAAACTTTGGACATTCTCGCGAAGGGTTCCCAATCCCCGACAAGACTGGTACCCTTTCACGTCCAAATCTCTCAAACTCCGGGACAGATTCTCAAAACCAAGGTTGACATGTTTCGAGTTCCTTTCAACATTTTGGAAATCCCGCTGAAACTTTGGACATTCTCGCGAAGGGTTCCCAATCCCCGACAAGACTGGTACCCTTTCACGTCCAAATCTCTCAAACTCCGGGAGAGATTCTCAAAACCAAGGTTGACATGTTTCGAGTTCCTTTCAACATTTTGGAAATCCCGCTGAAACTTTGGACATTCTGGCGAAGGGTTCCCAATCCCCGACAAGATTGGTACCCTTTCACGTCCAAATCTCTCAAACTCCGGGAGAGATTCTCAAAACCAAGGTTGACATGTTTCGAGTTCCTTTCAACATTTTGGAAATCCCGCTGAAACTTTGGACATTCTCGCGAAGGGTTCCCAATGCCCGACAAGACTGGTACCCTTTCACGTCCAAATCTCTCAAACTCCGGGAGAGATTCTCAAAACCAAGGTTGGCATGTTTCGAGTTCCTCTCAACATTTTGGAAATCCCGCTGAAACTTTGGACATTCTCGCGAAGGGTTCCCAATCCCCGACAAGACTGGTACACTTTCACGTCCAAATCTCTCAAACTCCGGGAGAGATTCTCAAAACCAAGGTTGACATGTTTCGAGTTCCTTTCAACATTTTGGAAATCCCGCTGAAACTTTGGACATTCTCGCAAAGGGTTCCCAATCCCCGACAAGATTGGTACCCTTTCACGTCCAAATCTCTCAAACTCCGGGAGAGATTCTCAAAACCAAGGTTGACATGTTTCGAGTTCCTTTCAACATTTTGGAAATCCCGCTGAAACTTTGGACATTCTCGCAAAGGGTTCCCAATCCCCGACAAGACTGGTACCCTTTCACGTCCAAATCTCTCAAACTCCGGGAGAGATTCTCAAAACCAAGGTTGACATGTTTCGAGTTCCTTTCAACATTTTGGAAATCCCGCTGAAACTTTGGACATTCTCGCGAAGGGTTCCCAATCCCCAACAAGATTGGTACCCTTTCACGTCCAAATCTCTCAAACTCCGGGAGAGATTCTCAAAACCAAGGTTGACATGTTTCGAGTTCCTTTCAACATTTTGGAAATCCCGCTGAAACTTTGGACATTCTCGCGAAGGGTTCCCAATCCCCGACAAGATTGGTACCCTTTCACGTCCAAATCTCTCAAACTCCGGGAGAGATTCTCAAAACCAAGGTTGACATGTTTCGAGTTCCTTTTAACATTTTGGAAATCCCGATGAAACTTTGGACATTCTCGCGAAGGGTTCCCAATCCCCGACAATATTGGTACCCTTTCACGTCCAGATCTCTCAAACTCCGGGAGAGATTCTCAAAACCAAGGTTGACATGTTTCGAGTTCCTTTCAACATTTTGGAAATCCCGCTGAAACTTTGGACATTCTCGCGAAGGGTTCCCAATCCCCGACAAGACTGGTACCCTTTCACGTCCAAATCTCTCAAACTCCGGGAGAGATTCTCAAAACCAAGGTTGACATGTTTCGAGTTCCTTTCAACATTTTGGAAATCCCGCTGAAACTTTGGACATTCTCGCGAAGGGTTCCCAATCCCCGACAAGATTGGTACCCTTTCACGTCCAAATCTCTCAAACTCCGGGAGAGATTCTCAAAACCAAGGTTGACATTTTTCGAGTTCCTTTCAACATTTTGGAAATCCCGCTGAAACTTTGGACATTCTCGCAAAGGGTTCCCAATCCCCGACAAGACTGGTACCCTTTCACGTCCAAATCTCTCAAACTCCGGGAGAGATTCTCAAAACCAAGGTTGACATGTTTCGAGTTCCTTTCAACATTTTGGAAATCCCGCTGAAACTTTGGACATTCTCGCGAAGGGTTCCCAATCCCCGACAAGACTGGTACCCTTTCACGTCCAAATCTCTCAAACTCCGGGAGAGATTCTCAAAACCAAGGTTGACATGTTTCGAGTTCCTTTCAACATTTTGGAAATCCCGCTGAAACTTTGGACATTCTCGCGAAGGGTTCCCAATCCCCGACAAGACTGGTACCCTTTCACGTCCAAATCTCTCAAACTCCGGGAGAGATTCTCAAAACCAAGGTTGACATGTTTCGAGTTCCTTTCAACATTTTGGAAATCCCGCTGAAACTTTGGACATTCTCGCGAAGGGTTCCCAATCCCCGACAAGACTGGTACCCTTTCACGGCCAAATCTCTCAAACTCCGGGAGAGATTCTCAAAACCAAGGTTGACATGTTTCGAGTTCCTTTCAACATTTTGGAAATCCCGCTGAAACTTTGGACATTCTCGCGAAGGGTTCCCAATCCCCGACAAGACTGGTACCCTTTCACGTCCAAATCTCTCAAACTCCGGGAGAGATTCTCAAAACCAAGGTTGACATGTTTCGAGTTCCTTTCAACATTTTGGAAATCCCGCTGAAACTTTGGACATTCTCGCAAAGGGTTCCCAATCCCCGACAAGACTGGTACCCTTTCACGTCCAAATCTCTCAAACTCCGGGAGAGATTCTCAAAACCAAGGTTGACATGTTTCGAGTTCCTCTCAACATTTTGGAAATCCCGCTGAAACTTTGGACATTCTCGCGAAGGGTTCCCAATCCCCGACAAGACTGGTACCCTTTCACGTCCAAATCTCTCAAACTCCGGGAGAGATTCTCAAAACCAAGGTTGACATGTTTCGAGTTCCTTTCAACATTTTGGAAATCCCGCTGAAACTTTGGACATTCTCGCAAAGGGTTCCCAATCCCCGACAAGACTGGTACCCTTTCACGTCCAAATCTCTCAAACTCCGGGAGAGATTCTCAAAACCAAGGTTGACATGTTTCGAGTTCCTTTCAACATTTTGGAAATCCCGCTGAAACTTTGGACATTCTCGCGAAGGGTTCCCAATCCCCGACAAGACTGGTACCCTTTCACGTCCAAATCTCTCAAACTCCGGGAGAGATTCTCAAAACCAAGGTTGACATGTTTCGAGTTCCTTTCAACATTTTGGAAATCCCGCTGAAACTTTGGACATTCTCGCAAAGGGTTCCCAATCCCCGACAAGATTGGTACCCTTTCACGTCCAAATCTATCAAACTCCGGGAGAGATTCTCAAAACCAAGGTTGACATGTTTCGAGTTCCTTTCAACATTTTGGAAATCCCGCTGAAACTTTGGACATTCTCGCGAAGGGTTCCCAATCCCCGACAAGATTGGTACCCTTTCACGTCCAAATCTCTCAAACTCCGGGAGAGATTCTCAAAACCAAGGTTGACATTTTTCGAGTTCCTTTCAACATTTTGGAAATCCCGCTGAAACTTTGGACATTCTCGCGAAGGGTTCCGAATCCCCGACAAGACTGGTACCCTTTCACGTCCAAATCTCTCAAACTCCGGGAGAGATTCTCAAAACCAAGGTTGACATGTTTCGAGTTCCTTTCAACATTTTGGAAATCCCGCTGAAACTTTGGACATTCTCGCAAAGGGTTCCCAAACCCCGACAAGACAGGTACCCTTTCACGGCCAAATCTCTCAAACTCCGGGAGAGATTCTCAAAACCAAGGTTGACATGTTTCGAGTTCCTTTCAACATTTTGGAAATCCCGCTGAAACTTTGGACATTCTCGCGAAGGGTTCCCAATCCCCAACAAGATTGGTACCCTTTCACGTCCAAATCTCTCAAACTCCGGGAGAGATTCTCAAAACCAAGGTTGACATGTTTCGAGTTCCTTTCAACATTTTGGAAATCCCGCTGAAACTTTGGACATTCTCGTGAAGGGTTCCCAATCCCCGACAAGACTGGTACCCTTTCACGTCCAAATCTCTCAAACTCCGGGAGAGATTCTCAAAACCAAGGTTGACATGTTTCGAGTTCCTTTCAACATTTTGGAAATCCCGCTGAAACTTTGGACATTCTCGCGAAGGGTTCCCAATCCCCGACAAGACTGGTACCCTTTCACGTCCAAATCTCTCAAAATCCGGGACAGATTCTCAAAACCAAGGTTGACATGTTTCGAGTTCCTTTCAACATTTTGGAAATCCTGCTGAAACATTGGACATTCTCGCGAAGGGTTCCCAATCCCCGACAAGACTGGTACCCTTTCACGTCCAGATCTCTCAAACTCCGGGAGAGATTCTCAAAACCAAGGTTGACATGTTTCGAGTTCCTTTCAACATTTTGGAAATCCCGCTGAAACTTTGGACATTCTCGCGAAGGGTTCCCAATCCCCGACAAGACTGGTACCCTTTCACGTCCAAATCTCTCAAACTCCGGGAGAGATTCTCAAAACCAAGGTTGACATGTTTCGAGTTCCTTTCAACATTTTGGAAATCCCGCTGAAACTTTGGACATTCTCGCGAAGGGTTCCCAATCCCCGACAAGACTGGTACCCTTTCACGTCCAAATCTCTCAAAATTCGGGACAGATTCTCAAAACCAAGGTTGACATGTTTCGAGTTCCTTTCAACATTTTGGAAATCCCGCTGAAACTTTGGACATTCTCGCGAAGGGTTCCCAATCCCCGACAAGACTGGTACCCTTTCACGTCCAAATCTCTCAAACTCTGGGAGAGATTCTCAAAACCAAGGTTGACATGTTTCGAGTTCCTTTCAACATTTTGGAAATCCCGCTGAAACTTTGGACATTCTGGCGAAGGGTTCCCAATCCCCGACAAGATTGGTACCCTTTCACGTCCAAATCTCTCAAACTCCGGGAGAGATTCTCAAAACCAAGGTTGACATGTTTCGAGTTCCTTTCAACATTTTGGAAATCCCGCTGAAACTTTGGACATTCTCGCGAAGGGTTCCCAATCCCCGACAAGACTGGTACCCTTTCACGTCCAAATCTCTCAAACTCCGGGAGAGATTCTCAAAACCAAGGTTGACATGTTTCGAGTTCCTCTCAACATTTTGGAAATCCCGCTGAAACTTTGGACATTCTCGCGAAGGGTTCCCAATCCCCGACAAGACTGGTACCCTTTCACGTCCAAATCTCTCAAACTCCGGGAGAGATTCTCAAAACCAAGGTTGACATGTTTCGAGTTCCTTTCAACATTTTGGAAATCCCGCTGAAACTTTGGACATTCTCGCAAAGGGTTCCCAATCCCCGACAATATTGGTACCCTTTCACGTCCAAATCTCTCAAACTCCGGGAGAGATTCTCAAAACCAAGGTTGACATGTTTCGAGTTCCTTTCAACATTTTGGAAATCCCGCTGAAACTTTGGACATTCTCGCGAAGGGTTCCCAATCCCCGACAAGATTGGTACCCTTTCACGTCCAAATCTCTCAAAGTCCGGGAGAGATTCTCAAAACCAAGGTTGACATTTTTCGAGTTCCTTTCAACATTTTGGAAATCCCGCTGAAACTTTGGACATTCTCGCGAAGGGTTCCGAATCCCCGACAAGACTGGTACCCTTTCACGTCCAAATCTCTCAAACTCCGGGAGAGATTCTCAAAACCAAGGTTGACATGTTTCGAGTTCCTTTCAGCATTTTGGAAATCCCGCTGAAACTTTGGACATTCTCGCAAAGGGTTCCCAATCCCCGACAAGACTGGTACACTTTCACGGCCAAATCTCTCAAACTCCGGGAGAGATTCTCAAAACCAAGGTTGACATGTTTCGAGTTCCTTTCAACATTTTGGAAATCCCGCTGAAACTTTGGACATTCTCGCGAAGGGTTCCCAATCCCCAACAAGATTGGTACCCTTTCACGTCCAAATCTCTCAAACTTCGGGAGAGATTCTCAAAACCAAGGTTGACATGTTTCGAGTTCCTTTCAACATTTTGGAAATCCCGCAGAAACTTTGGACATTCTCGCGAAGGGTTCCCAATCCCCGACAAGATTGGTACCCTTTCACGTCCAAATCTCTCAAACTCCGGGAGAGATTCTCAAAACCAAGGTTGACATGTTTCGAGTTCCTTTCAACATTTTGGAAATCCCGATGAAACTTTGGACATTCTCGCGAAGGGTTCCCAATCCCCGACAAGATTGGTACCCTTTCACGTCCAGATCTCTCAAACTCCGGGAGAGATTCTCAAAACCAAGGTTGACATGTTTCGAGTTCCTTTCAACATTTTGGAAATCCCGCTGAAACTTTGGACATTCTCGCGAAGGGTTCCCAATCCCCGACAAGACTGGTACCCTTTCACGTCCAAATCTCTCAAACTCCGGGAGAGATTCTCAAAACCAAGGTTGACATGTTTCGAGTTCCTTTCAACATTTTGGAAATCCCGCTGAAACTTTGGACATTCTCGCGAAGGGTTCCCAATCCCCGACAAGACTGGTACCCTTTCACGTCCAAATCTCTCAAAATCCGGGACAGATTCTCAAAACCAAGGTTGACATGTTTCGAGTTCCTTTCAACATTTTGGAAATCCCGCTGAAACTTTGGACATTCTCGCGAAGGGTTCCCAATCCCCGACAAGACTGGTACCCTTTCACGTCCAAATCTCTCAAACTCCGGGAGAGATTCTCAAAACCAAGGTTGACATGTTTCGAGTTCCTTTCAACATTTTGGAAATCCCGCTGAAACTTTGGACATTCTCGCAAAGGGTTCCCAATCCCCGACAAGACTGGTACCCTTTCACGTCCAAATCTCTCAAACTCCGGGAGAGATTCTCAAAACCAAGGTTGACATGTTTCGAGTTCCTTTCAACATTTTGGAAATCCCGCTGAAACTTTGGACATTCTCGCGAAGGGTTCCCAATCCCCGACAAGACTGGTACCCTTTCACGTCCAAATCTCTCAAACTCCGGGAGAGATTCTCAAAACCAAGGTTGACATGTTTCGAGTTCCTTTCAACATTTTGGAAATCCCGCTGAAACTTTGGACATTCTCGCAAAGGGTTCCCAATCCCCGACAAGACTGGTACACTTTCACGGCCAAATCTCTCAAACTCCGGGAGAGATTCTCAAAACCAAGGTTGACATGTTTCGAGTTCCTTTCAACATTTTGGAAATCCCGCTGAAACTTTGGACATTCTCGCGAAGGGTTCCCAATCCCCAACAAGATTGGTACCCTTTCACGTCCAAATCTCTCAAACTCCGGGAGAGATTCTCAAAACCAAGGTTGACATGTTTCGAGTTCCTTTCAACATTTTGGAAATCCCGCTGAAACTTTGGACATTCTCGCGAAGGGTTCCCAATCCCCGACAAGATTGTTACCCTTTCACGTCCAAATCTCTCCAACTCCGGGAGAGATTCTCAAAACCAAGGTTGACATGTTTTGAGTTCCTTTTAACATTTTGGAAATCCCGATGAAACTTTGGACATTCTCGCGAAGGGTTCCCAATCCCCGACAAGATTGGTACCCTTTCACGTCCAGATCTCTCAAACTCCGGGAGAGATTCTCAAAACCAAGGTTGACATGTTTCGAGTTCCTTTCAACATTTTGGAAATCCCGCTGAAACTTTGGACATTCTCGCGAAGGGTTCCCAATCCCCGACAAGATTGGTACCCTTTCACGTCCAAATCTCTCAAACTCCGGGAGAGATTCTCAAAACCAAGGTTGACATTTTTCGAGTTCCTTTCAACATTTTGGAAATCCCGCTGAAACTTTGGACATTCTCGCGAAGGGTTCCGAATCCCCGACAAGACTGGTACCCTTTCACGTCCAAATCTCTCAAACTCCGGGAGAGATTCTCAAAACCAAGGTTGACATGTTTCGAGTTCCTTTCAACATTTTGGAAATCCCGCTGAAACTTTGGACATTCTCGCGAAGGGTTCCCAAACCCCGACAAGACTGGTACCCTTTCACGGCCAAATCTCTCAAACTCCGGGAGAGATTCTCAAAACCAAGGTTGACATGTTTCGAGTTCCTTTCAACATTTTGGAAATCCCGCTGAAACTTTGGACATTCTCGCGAAGGGTTCCCAATCCCCAACAAGATTGGTACCCTTTCACGTCCAAATCTCTCAAACTCCGGGAGAGATTCTCAAAACCAAGGTTGACATGTTTCGAGTTCCTTTCAACATTTTGGAAATCCCGCTGAAACTTTGGACATTCTCGCGAAGGGTTCCCAATCCCCGACAAGACTGGTACCCTTTCACGTCCAAATCTCTCAAACTCCGGGAGAGATTCTCAAAACCAAGGTTGACATGTTTCGAGTTCCTTTCAACATTTTGGAAATCCCGCTGAAACTTTGGACATTCTCGCGAAGGGTTCCCAATCCCCGACAAGACTGGTACCCTTTCACGTCCAAATCTCTCAAACTCCGGGAGAGATTCTCAAAACCAAGGTTGACATGTTTCGAGTTCCTTTCAACATTTTGGAAATCCCGCAGAAACTTTGGACATTCTCGCGAAGGGTTCCCAATCCCCGACAAGATTGGTACCCTTTCACGTCCAAATCTCTCAAACTCCGGGAGAGATTCTCAAAACCAAGGTTGACATGTTTCGAGTTCCTTTTAACATTTTGGAAATCCCGATGAAACTTTGGACATTCTCGCGAAGGGTTCCCAATCCCCGACAAGATTGGTACCCTTTCACGTCCAGATCTCTCAAACTCCGGGAGAGATTCTCAAAACCAAGGTTGACATGTTTCGAGTTCCTTTCAACATTTTGGAAATCCCGCTGAAACTTTGGACATTCTCGCAAAGGGTTCCCAATCCCCGACAAGACTGGTACCCTTTCACGTCCAAATCTCTCAAACTCCGGGAGAGATTCTCAAAACCAAGGTTGACATGTTTCGAGTTCCTTTCAACATTTTGGAAATCCCGCTGAAACTTTGGACATTCTCGCGAAGGGTTCCCAATCCCCGACAAGACTGGTACCCTTTCACGTCCAAATCTCTCAAACTCCGGGAGAGATTCTCAAAACCAAGGTTGACATGTTTCGAGTTCCTTTCAACATTTTGGAAATCCCGCTGAAACTTTGGACATTCTCGCGAAGGGTTCCCAATCCCCGACAAGACTGGTACCCTTTCACGTCCAAATCTCTCAAACTCCGGGAGAGATTCTCAAAACCAAGGTTGACATGTTTCGAGTTCCTTTCAACATTTTGAAAATCCCGCTGAAACTTTGGACATTCTCGCGAAGGGTTCCCAATCCCCGACAAGATTGGTACCCTTTCACGTCCAAATCTCTCAAACTCCGGGAGAGATTCTCAAAACCAAGGTTGACATGTTTCGAGTTCCTTTCAACATGTTGGAAATCCCGCTGAAACTTTGGACATTCTCGCAAAGGGTTCCCAATCCCCGACAAGACTGGTACCCTTTCACGTCCAAATCTCTCAAACTCCGGGAGAGATTCTCAAAACCAAGGTTGACATGTTTCGAGTTCCTTTCAACATTTTGGAAATCCCGCTGAAACTTTGGACATTCTCGCGAAGGGTTCCCAATCCCCGACAAGACTGGTACCCTTTCACGTCCAAATCTCTCAAACTCCGGGAGAGATTCTCAAAACCAAGGTTGACATGTTTCGAGTTCCTTTCAACATTTTGGAAATCCCGCTGAAACTTTGGACATTCTCGCAAAGGGTTCCCAATCCCCGACAAGACTGGTACACTTTCACGGCCAAATCTCTCAAACTCCGGGAGAGATTCTCAAAACCAAGGTTGACATGTTTCGAGTTCCTTTCAACATTTTGGAAATCCCGCTGAAACTTTGGACATTCTCGCGAAGGGTTCCCAATCCCCAACAAGATTGGTACCCTTTCACGTCCAAATCTCTCAAACTCCGGGAGAGATTCTCAAAACCAAGGTTGACATGTTTCGAGTTCCTTTCAACATTTTGGAAATCCCGCTGAAACTTTGGACATTCTCGCGAAGGGTTCCCAATCCCCGACAAGATTGGTACCCTTTCACGTCCAAATCTCTCCAACTCCGGGAGAGATTCTCAAAACCAAGGTTGACATGTTTTGAGTTCCTTTTAACATTTTGGAAATCCCGATGAAACTTTGGACATTCTCGCGAAGGGTTCCCAATCCCCGACAAGATTGGTACCCTTTCACGTCCAGATCTCTCAAACTCCGGGAGAGATTCTCAAAACCAAGGTTGACATGTTTCGAGTTCCTTTCAACATTTTGGAAATCCCGCTGAAACTTTGGACATTCTCGCGAAGGGTTCCCAATCCCCGACAAGATTGGTACCCTTTCACGTCCAAATCTCTCAAACTCCGGGAGAGATTCTCAAAACCAAGGTTGACATTTTTCGAGTTCCTTTCAACATTTTGGAAATCCCGCTGAAACTTTGGACATTCTCGCGAAGGGTTCCGAATCCCCGACAAGACTGGTACCCTTTCACGTCCAAATCTCTCAAACTCCGGGAGAGATTCTCAAAACCAAGGTTGACATGTTTCGAGTTCCTTTCAACATTTTGGAAATCCCGCTGAAACTTTGGACATTCTCGCGAAGGGTTCCCAATCCCCGACAAGACTGGTACCCTTTCACGGCCAAATCTCTCAAACTCCGGGAGAGATTCTCAAAACCAAGGTTGACATGTTTCGAGTTCCTTTCAACATTTTGGAAATCCCGCTGAAACTTTGGACATTCTCGCGAAGGGTTCCCAATCCCCAACAAGATTGGTACCCTTTCACGTCCAAATCTCTCAAACTCCGGGAGAGATTCTCAAAACCAAGGTTGACATGTTTCGAGTTCCTTTCAACATTTTGGAAATCCCGCTGAAACTTTGGACATTCTCGCGAAGGGTTCCCAATCCCCGACAAGACTGGTACCCTTTCACGTCCAAATCTCTCAAACTCCGGGAGAGATTCTCAAAACCAAGGTTGACATGTTTCGAGTTCCTTTCAACATTTTGGAAATCCCGCTGAAACTTTGGACATTCTCGCGAAGGGTTCCCAATCCCCGACAAGACTGGTACCCTTTTACGTCCAAATCTCTCAAAATCCGGGACAGATTCTCAAAACCAAGGTTGACATGTTTCGAGTTCCTTTCAACATTTTGGAAATCCCGCTGAAACTTTGGACATTCTCGCGAAGGGTTCCCAATCCCCGACAAGACTGGTACCCTTTCACGTCCAGATCTCTCAAACTCCGGGAGAGATTCTCAAAACCAAGGTTGACATGTTTCGAGTTCCTTTCAACATTTTGGAAATCCCGCTGAAACTTTGGACATTCTCGCGAAGGGTTCCCAATCCCCGACAAGACTGGTACCCTTTCACGTCCAAATCTCTCAAACTCCGGGAGAGATTCTCAAAACCAAGGTTGACATGTTTCGAGTTCCTTTCAACATTTTGGAAATCCCGCTGAAACTTTGGACATTCTCGCGAAGGGTTCCCAATCCCCGACAAGACTGGTACCCTTTCACGTCCAAATCTCTCAAAATTCGGGACAGATTCTCAAAACCAAGGTTGACATGTTTCGAGTTCCTTTCAACATTTTGGAAATCCCGCTGAAACTTTGGACATTCTCGCGAAGGGTTCCCAATCCCCGACAAGACTGGTACCCTTTCACGTCCAAATCTCTCAAACTCCGGGAGAGATTCTCAAAACCAAGGTTGACATGTTTCGAGTTCCTTTCAACATTTTGGAAATCCCGCTGAAACTTTGGACATTCTCGCGAAGGGTTCCCAATCCCCGACAAGATTGGTACCCTTTAACGTCCAAATCTCTCAAACTCCGGGAGAGATTCTCAAAACCAAGGTTGACATGTTTCGAGTTCCTTTCAACATTTTGGAAATCCCGCTGAAACTTTGGACATTCTCGCGAAGGGTTCCCAATCCCCGACAAGACTGGTACCCTTTCACGTCCAAATCTCTCAAACTCCGGGAGAGATTCTCAAAACCAAGGTTGACATGTTTCGAGTTCCTCTCAACATTTTGGAAATCCCGCTGAAACTTTGGACATTCTCGCGAAGGGTTCCCAATCCCCGACAAGACTGGTACCCTTTCACGTCCAAATCTCTCAAACTCCGGGAGAGATTCTCAAAACCAAGGTTGACATGTTTCGAGTTCCTTTCAACATTTTGGAAATCCCGCTGAAACTTTGGACATTCTCGCAAAGGGTTCCCAATCCCCGACAAGATTGGTACCCTTTCACGTCCAAATCTCTCAAACTCCGGGAGAGATTCTCAAAACCAAGGTTGACATGTTTCGAGTTCCTTTCAACATTTTGGAAATCCCGCTGAAACTTTGGACATTCTCGCGAAGGGTTCCCAATCCCCGACAAGATTGGTACCCTTTCACGTCCAAATCTCTCAGACTCCGGGAGAGATTCTCAAAACCAAGGTTGACATGTTTCGAGTTCCTTTCAACATTTTGGAAATCCCGCTGAAACTTTGGACATTCTCGCGAAGGGTTCCCAATCCCCGACAAGACTGGTACCCTTTCACGTCCAAATCTCTCAAACTCCGGGAGAGATTCTCAAAACCAAGGTTGACATGTTTCGAGTTCCTTTCAACATTTTGGAAATCCCGCTGAAACTTTGGACATTCTCGCGAAGGGTTCCCAATCCCCGACAAGATTGGTACCCTTTCACGTCCAAATCTCTCAAACTCCGGGAGAGATTCTCAAAACCAAGGTTGACATGTTTCGAGTTCCTTTTAACATTTTGGAAATCCCGATGAAACTTTGGACATTCTCGCGAAGGGTTCCCAATCCCCGACAAGATTGGTACCCTTTCACGTCCAGATCTCTCAAACTCCGGGAGAGATTCTCAAAACCAAGGTTGACATGTTTCGAGTTCCTTTCAACATTTTGGAAATCCCGCTGAAACTTTGGACATTCTCGCAAAGGGTTCCCAATCCCCGACAAGACTGGTACCCTTTCACGTCCAAATCTCTCAAACTCCGGGAGAGATTCTCAAAACCAAGGTTGACATGTTTCGAGTTCCTTTCAACATTTTGGAAATCCCGCTGAAACTTTGGACATTCTCGCGAAGGGTTCCCAATCCCCGACAAGACTGGTACCCTTTCACGTCCAAATCTCTCAAACTCCGGGAGAGATTCTCAAAACCAAGGTTGACATGTTTCGAGTTCCTTTCAACATTTTGGAAATCCCGCTGAAACTTTGGACATTCTCGCGAAGGGTTCCCAATCCCCGACAAGATTGGTACCCTTTCACGTCCAAATCTCTCAAACTCCGGGAGAGATTCTCAAAACCAAGGTTGACATGTTTCGAGTTCCTTTCAACATTTTGAAAATCCCGCTGAAACTTTGGACATTCTCGCGAAGGGTTCCCAATCCCCGACAAGATTGGTACCCTTTCACGTCCAAATCTCTCAAACTCCGGGAGAGATTCTCAAAACCAAGGTTGACATGTTTCGAGTTCCTTTCAACATGTTGGAAATCCCGCTGAAACTTTGGACATTCTCGCAAAGGGTTCCCAATCCCCGACAAGACTGGTACCCTTTCACGTCCAAATCTCTCAAACTCCGGGAGAGATTCTCAAAACCAAGGTTGACATGTTTCGAGTTCCTTTCAACATTTTGGAAATCCCGCTGAAACTTTGGACATTCTCGCGAAGGGTTCCCAATCCCCGACAAGACTGGTACCCTTTCACGTCCAAATCTCTCAAACTCCGGGAGAGATTCTCAAAACCAAGGTTGACATGTTTCGAGTTCCTTTCAACATTTTGGAAATCCCGCTGAAACTTTGGACATTCTCGCAAAGGGTTCCCAATCCCCGACAAGACTGGTACACTTTCACGGCCAAATCTCTCAAACTCCGGGAGAGATTCTCAAAACCAAGGTTGACATGTTTCGAGTTCCTTTCAACATTTTGGAAATCCCGCTGAAACTTTGGACATTCTCGCGAAGGGTTCCCAATCCCCAACAAGATTGGTACCCTTTCACGTCCAAATCTCTCAAACTCCGGGAGAGATTCTCAAAACCAAGGTTGACATGTTTCGAGTTCCTTTCAACATTTTGGAAATCCCGCAGAAACTTTGGACATTCTCGCGAAGGGTTCCCAATCCCCGACAAGATTGGTACCCTTTCACGTCCAAATCTCTCCAACTCCGGGAGAGATTCTCAAAACCAAGGTTGACATGTTTTGAGTTCCTTTTAACATTTTGGAAATCCCGATGAAACTTTGGACATTCTCGCGAAGGGTTCCCAATCCCCGACAAGATTGGTACCCTTTCACGTCCAGATCTCTCAAACTCCGGGAGAGATTCTCAAAACCAAGGTTGACATGTTTCGAGTTCCTTTCAACATTTTGGAAATCCCGCTGAAACTTTGGACATTCTCGCGAAGGGTTCCCAATCCCCGACAAGATTGGTACCCTTTCACGTCCAAATCTCTCAAACTCCGGGAGAGATTCTCAAAACCAAGGTTGACATTTTTCGAGTTCCTTTCAACATTTTGGAAATCCCGCTGAAACTTTGGACATTCTCGCGAAGGGTTCCGAATCCCCGACAAGACTGGTACCCTTTCACGTCCAAATCTCTCAAACTCCGGGAGAGATTCTCAAAACCAAGGTTGACATGTTTCGAGTTCCTTTCAACATTTTGGAAATCCCGCTGAAACTTTGGACATTCTCGCAAAGGGTTCCCAAACCCCGACAAGACTGGTACCCTTTCACGGCCAAATCTCTCAAACTCCGGGAGAGATTCTCAAAACCAAGGTTGACATGTTTCGAGTTCCTTTCAACATTTTGGAAATCCCGCTGAAACTTTGGACATTCTCGCGAAGGGTTCCCAATCCCCAACAAGATTGGTACCCTTTCACGTCCAAATCTCTCAAACTCCGGGAGAGATTCTCAAAACCAAGGTTGACATGTTTCGAGTTCCTTTCAACATTTTGGAAATCCCGCTGAAACTTTGGACATTCTCGCGAAGGGTTCCCAATCCCCGACAAGACTGGTACCCTTTCACGTCCAAATCTCTCAAACTCCGGGAGAGATTCTCAAAACCAAGGTTGACATGTTTCGAGTTCCTTTCAACATTTTGGAAATCCCGCTGAAACTTTGGACATTCTCGCGAAGGGTTCCCAATCCCCGACAAGACTGGTACCCTTTTACGTCCAAATCTCTCAAAATCCGGGACAGATTCTCAAAACCAAGGTTGACATGTTTCGAGTTCCTTTCAACATTTTGGAAATCCCGCTGAAACTTTGGACATTCTCGCGAAGGGTTCCCAATCCCCGACAAGACTGGTACCCTTTCACGTCCAGATCTCTCAAACTCCGGGAGAGATTCTCAAAACCAAGGTTGACATGTTTCGAGTTCCTTTCAACATTTTGGAAATCCCGCTGAAACTTTGGACATTCTCGCGAAGGGTTCCCAATCCCCGACAAGACTGGTACCCTTTCACGTCCAAATCTCTCAAACTCCGGGAGAGATTCTCAAAACCAAGGTTGACATGTTTCGAGTTCCTTTCAACATTTTGGAAATCCCGCTGAAAGTTTGGACATTCTCGCGAAGGGTTCCCAATCCCCGACAAGACTGGTACCCTTTCACGTCCAAATCTCTCAAAATTCGGGACAGATTCTCAAAACCAAGGTTGACATGTTTCGAGTTCCTTTCAACATTTTGGAAATCCCGCTGAAACTTTGGACATTCTCGCGAAGGGTTCCCAATCCCCGACAAGACTGGTACCCTTTCACGTCCAAATCTCTCAAACTCCGGGAGAGATTCTCAAAACCAAGGTTGACATGTTTCGAGTTCCTCTCAACATTTTGGAAATCCCGCTGAAACTTTGGACATTCTCGCGAAGGGTTCCCAATCCCCGACAAGACTGGTACCCTTTCACGTCCAAATCTCTCAAACTCCGGGAGAGATTCTCAAAACCAAGGTTGACATGTTTCGAGTTCCTTTCAACATTTTGGAAATCCCGCTGAAACTTTGGACATTCTCGCAAAGGGTTCCCAATCCCCGACAAGATTGGTACCCTTTCACGTCCAAATCTCTCAAACTCCGGGAGAGATTCTCAAAACCAAGGTTGACATGTTTCGAGTTCCTTTCAACATTTTGGAAATCCCGCTGAAACTTTGGACATTCTCGCGAAGGGTTCCCAATCCCCGACAAGATTGGTACCCTTTCACGTCCAAATCTCTCAGACTCCGGGAGAGATTCTCAAAACCAAGGTTGACATGTTTCGAGTTCCTTTCAACATTTTGGAAATCCCGCTGAAACTTTGGACATTCTCGCGAAGGGTTCCGAATCCCCGACAAGACTGGTACCCTTTCACGTCCAAATCTCTCAAACTCCGGGAGAGATTCTCAAAACCAAGGTTGACATGTTTCGAGTTCCTTTCAACATTTTGGAAATCCCGCTGAAACTTTGGACATTCTCGCAAAGGGTTCCCAATCCCCGACAAGACTGGTACACTTTCACGGCCAAATCTCTCAAACTCCGGGAGAGATTCTCAAAACCAAGGTTGACATGTTTCGAGTTCCTTTCAACATTTTGGAAATCCCGCTGAAACTTTGGACATTCTCGCGAAGGGTTCCCAATCCCCGACAAGACTGGTACCCTTTCACGTCCAAATCTCTCAAACTCCGGGAGAGATTCTCAAAACCAAGGTTGACATGTTTCGAGTTCCTTTCAACATTTTGGAAATCCCGCAGAAACTTTGGACATTCTCGCGAAGGGTTCCCAATCCCCGACAAGATTGGTACCCTTTCACGTCCAAATCTCTCAAACTCCGGGAGAGATTCTCAAAACCAAGGTTGACATGTTTCGAGTTCCTTTTAACATTTTGGAAATCCCGATGAAACTTTGGACATTCTCGCGAAGGGTTCCCAATCCCCGACAAGATTGGTACCCTTTCACGTCCAGATCTCTCAAACTCCGGGAGAGATTCTCAAAACCAAGGTTGACATGTTTCGAGTTCCTTTCAACATTTTGGAAATCCCGCTGAAACTTTGGACATTCTCGCGAAGGGTTCCCAATCCCCGACAAGACTGGTACCCTTTCACGTCCAAATCTCTCAAACTCCGGGAGAGATTCTCAAAACCAAGGTTGACATGTTTCGAGTTCCTTTCAACATTTTGGAAATCCCGCTGAAACTTTGGACATTCTCGCGAAGGGTTCCCAATCCCCGACAAGACTGGTACCCTTTCACGTCCAAATCTCTCAAAATCCGGGACAGATTCTCAAAACCAAGGTTGACATGTTTCGAGTTCCTTTCAACATTTTGGAAATCCCGCTGAAACTTTGGACATTCTCGCGAAGGGTTCCCAATCCCCGACAAGACTGGTACCCTTTCACGTCCAAATCTCTCAAACTCCGGGAGAGATTCTCAAAACCAAGGTTGACATGTTTCGAGTTCCTTTCAACATTTTGGAAATCCCGCTGAAACTTTGGACATTCTCGCGAAGGGTTCCCAATCCCCGACAAGATTGGTACCCTTTCACGTCCAAATCTCTCAAACTCCGGGAGAGATTCTCAAAACCAAGGTTGACATGTTTCGAGTTCCTTTCAACATTTTGGAAATCCCGCTGAAACTTTGGACATTCTCGCAAAGGGTTCCCAATCCCCGACAAGACTGGTACCCTTTCACGTCCAAATCTCTCAAACTCCGGGAGAGATTCTCAAAACCAAGGTTGACATGTTTCGAGTTCCTTTCAACATTTTGGAAATCCCGCTGAAACTTTGGACATTCTCGCGAAGGGTTCCCAATCCCCGACAAGACTGGTACCCTTTCACGTCCAAATCTCTCAAACTCCGGGAGAGATTCTCAAAACCAAGGTTGACATGTTTCGAGTTCCTTTCAACATTTTGGAAATCCCGCTGAAACTTTGGACATTCTCGCGAAGGGTTCCCAATCCCCGACAAGATTGGTACACTTTCACGGCCAAATCTCTCAAACTCCGGGAGAGATTCTCAAAACCAAGGTTGACATGTTTCGAGTTCCTTTCAACATTTTGGAAATCCCGCTGAAACTTTGGACATTCTGGCGAAGGGTTCCCAATCCCCGACAAGATTGGTACCCTTTCACGTCCAGATCTCTCAAACTCCGGGAGAGATTCTCAAAACCAAGGTTGACATGTTTCGAGTTCCTTTCAACATTTTGGAAATCCCGCTGAAACTTTGGACATTCTCGCGAAGGGTTCCCAATCCCCGACAAGACTGGTACCCTTTCACGTCCAAATCTCTCAAACTCCGGGAGAGATTCTCAAAACCAAGGTTGACATGTTTCGAGTTCCTTTCAACATTTTGGAAATCCCGCTGAAACTTTGGACATTCTGGCGAAGGGTTCCCAATCCCCGACAAGACTGGTACCCTTTCACGTCCAAATCTCTCAAACTCCGGGAGAGATTCTCAAAACCAAGGTTGACATGTTTCGAGTTCCTTTCAACATTTTGGAAATCCCGCTGAAACTTTGGACATTCTCGCGAAGGAGTCCCGATCCCCGACAAGACTGGTACCCTTTCACGTCCAAATCTCTCAAACTCCGGGAGAGATTCTCAAAACCAAGGTTGACATGTTTCGAGTTCCTTTCAACATTTTGGAAATCCCGCTGAAACTTTGGACATTCTCGCGAAGGGTTCCCAATCCCCAACAAGATTGGTACCCTTTCACGTCCAAATCTCTCAAACTCCGGGAGAGATTCTCAAAACCAAGGTTGACATGTTTCGAGTTCCTTTCAACATTTTGGAAATCCCGCAGAAACTTTGGACATTCTCGCGAAGGGTTCCCAATCCCCGACAAGATTGGTACCCTTTCACGTCCAAATCTCTCAAACTCCGGGAGAGATTCTCAAAACCAAGGTTGACATGTTTCGAGTTCCTTTCAACATTTTGGAAATCCCGCTGAAACTTTGGACATTCTCGCGAAGGGTTCCCAATCCCCGACAAGATTGGTACCCTTTCACGTCCAAATCTCTCAAACTCCGGGAGAGATTCTCAAAACCAAGGTTGACATGTTTCGAGTTCCTTTCAACATTTTGGAAATCCCGCTGAAACTTTGGACATTCTCGCAAAGGGTTCCCAATCCCCGACAAGACTGGTACACTTTCACGGCCAAATCTCTCAAACTCCGGGAGAGATTCTCAAAACCAAGGTTGACATGTTTCGAGTTCCTTTCAACATTTTGGAAATCCCGCTGAAACTTTGGACATTCTCGCGAAGGGTTCCCAATCCCCAACAAGATTGGTACCCTTTCACGTCCAAATCTCTCAAACTCCGGGAGAGATTCTCAAAACCAAGGTTGACATGTTTCGAGTTCCTTTCAACATTTTGGAAATCCCGCAGAAACTTTGGACATTCTCGCGAAGGGTTCCCAATCCCCGACAAGATTGGTACCCTTTCACGTCCAAATCTCTCAAACTCCGGGAGAGATTCTCAAAACCAAGGTTGACATGTTTCGAGTTCCTTTTAACATTTTGGAAATCCCGATGAAACTTTGGACATTCTCGCGAAGGGTTCCCAATCCCCGACAAGATTGGTACCCTTTCACGTCCAGATCTCTCAAACTCCGGGAGAGATTCTCAAAACCAAGGTTGACATGTTTCGAGTTCCTTTCAACATTTTGGAAATCCCGCTGAAACTTTGGACATTCTCGCGAAGGGTTCCCAATCCCCGACAAGACTGGTACCCTTTCACGTCCAAATCTCTTAAACTCCGGGAGAGATTCTCAAAACCAAGGTTGACATGTTTCGAGTTCCTTTCAACATTTTGGAAATCCCGCTGAAACTTTGGACATTCTCGCGAAGGGTTCCCAATCCCCGACAAGACTGGTACCCTTTCACGTCCAAATCTCTCAAAATCCGGGAGAGATTCTCAAAACCAAGGTTGACATGTTTCGAGTTCCTTTCAACATTTTGGAAATCCCGCTGAAACTTTGGACATTCTCGCGAAGGGTTCCCAATCCCCGACAAGACTGGTACCCTTTCACGTCCAAATCTCTCAAACTCCGGGAGAGATTCTCAAAACCAAGGTTGACATGTTTCGAGTTCCTTTCAACATTTTGGAAATCCCGCTGAAACTTTGGACATTCTCGCGAAGGGTTCCCAATCCCCGACAAGATTGGTACCCTTTCACGTCCAAATCTCTCAAACTCCGGGAGAGATTCTCAAAACCAAGGTTGACATGTTTCGAGTTCCTTTCAACATTTTGGAAATCCCGCTGAAACTTTGGACATTCTCACAAAGGGTTCCCAATCCCCGACAAGACTGGTACCCTTTCACGTCCAAATCTCTCAAACTCCGGGAGAGATTCTCAAAACCAAGGTTGACATGTTTCGAGTTCCTTTCAACATTTTGGAAATCCCGCTGAAACTTTGGACATTCTCGCGAAGGGTTCCCAATCCCCGACAAGACTGGTACCCTTTCACGTCCAAATCTCTCAAACTCCGGGAGAGATTCTCAAAACCAAGGTTGACATGTTTCGAGTTCCTTTCAACATTTTGGAAATCCCGCTGAAACTTTGGACATTCTCGCGAAGGGTTCCCAATCCCCGACAAGATTGGTACACTTTCACGGCCAAATCTCTCAAACTCCGGGAGAGATTCTCAAAACCAAGGTTGACATGTTTCGAGTTCCTTTCAACATTTTGGAAATCCCGCTGAAACTTTGGACATTCTCGCGAAGGGTTCCCAATCCCCGACAAGATTGGTACCCTTTCACGTCCAGATCTCTCAAACTCCGGGAGAGATTCTCAAAACCAAGGTTGACATGTTTCGAGTTCCTTTCAACATTTTGGAAATCCCGCTGAAACTTTGGACATTCTGGCGAAGGGTTCCCAATCCCCGACAAGACTGGTACCCTTTCACGTCCAAATCTCTCAAACTCCGGGAGAGATTCTCAAAACCAAGGTTGACATGTTTCGAGTTCCTTTCAACATTTTGGAAATCCCGCTGAAACTTTGGACATTCTCGCGAAGGAGTCCCGATCCCCGACAAGACTGGTACCCTTTCACGTCCAAATCTCTCAAACTCCGGGAGAGATTCTCAAAACCAAGGTTGACATGTTTCGAGTTCCTTTCAACATTTTGGAAATCCCGCTGAAACTTTGGACATTCTCGCGAAGGGTTCCCAATCCCCGACAAGATTGGTACCCTTTCACGTCCAAATCTCTCAAACTCCGGGAGAGATTCTCAAAACCAAGGTTGACATGTTTCGAGTTCCTTTCAACATTTTGGAAATCCCGCTGAAACTTTGGACATTCTCGCGAAGGGTTCCCAATCCCCGACAAGACTGGTACCCTTTCACGTCCAAATCTCTCAAAATCCGGGACAGATTCTCAAAACCAAGGTTGACATGTTTCGAGTTCCTTTCAACATTTTGGAAATCCCGCTGAAACTTTGGACATTCTCGCAAAGGGTTCCCAATCCCCGACAAGACTGGTACCCTTTCACGTCCAAATCTCTCAAACTCCGGGAGAGATTCTCAAAACCAAGGTTGACATGTTTCGAGTTCCTTTCAACATTTTGGAAATCCCGCTGAAACTTTGGACATTCTCGCGAAGGGTTCCCAATCCCCGACAAGATTGGTACACTTTCACGTCCAAATCTCTCAAACTCCGGGAGAGATTCTCAAAACCAAGGTTGACATGTTTCGAGTTCCTTTCAACATTTTGGAAATCCCGCAGAAACTTTGGACATTCTCGCGAAGGGTTCCCAATCCCCGACAAGATTGGTACCCTTTCACGTCCAAATCTCTCAAACTCCGGGAGAGATTCTCAAAACCAAGGTTGACATGTTTCGAGTTCCTTTTAACATTTTGGAAATCCCGATGAAACTTTGGACATTCTCGCGAAGGGTTCCCAATCCCCGACAAGATTGGTACCCTTTCACGTCCAGATCTCTCAAACTCCGGGAGAGATTCTCAAAACCAAGGTTGACATGTTTCGAGTTCCTTTCAACATTTTGGAAATCCCGCTGAAACTTTGGACATTCTCGCGAAGGGTTCCCAATCCCCGACAAGACTGGTACCCTTTCACGTCCAAATCTCTTAAACTCCGGGAGAGATTCTCAAAACCAAGGTTGACATGTTTCGAGTTCCTTTCAACATTTTGGAAATCCCGCTGAAACTTTGGACATTCTCGCGAAGGGTTCCCAATCCCCGACAAGACTGGTACCCTTTCACGTCCAAATCTCTCAGACTCCGGGAGAGATTCTCAAAACCAAGGTTGACATGTTTCGAGTTCCTTTCAACATTTTGGAAATCCCGCTGAAACTTTGGACATTCTCGCGAAGGGTTCCCAATCCCCGACAAGACTGGTACCCTTTCACGTCCAAATCTCTCAAACTCCGGGAGAGATTCTCAAAACCAAGGTTGACATGTTTCGAGTTCCTTTCAACATTTTGGAAATCCCGCTGAAACTTTGGACATTCTCGCGAAGGGTTCCCAATCCCCGACAAGATTGGTACCCTTTCACGTCCAAATCTCTCAAACTCCGGGAGAGATTCTCAAAACCAAGGTTGACATGTTTCGAGTTCCTTTCAACATTTTGGAAATCCCGCTGAAACTTTGGACATTCTCACAAAGGGTTCCCAATCCCCGACAAGACTGGTACCCTTTCACGTCCAAATCTCTCAAACTCCGGGAGAGATTCTCAAAACCAAGGTTGACATGTTTCGAGTTCCTTTCAACATTTTGGAAATCCCGCTGAAACTTTGGACATTCTCGCGAAGGGTTCCCAATCCCCGACAAGACTGGTACCCTTTCACGTCCAAATCTCTCAAACTCCGGGAGAGATTCTCAAAACCAAGGTTGACATGTTTCGAGTTCCTTTCAACATTTTGGAAATCCCGCTGAAACTTTGGACATTCTCGCGAAGGGTTCCCAATCCCCGACAAGATTGGTACACTTTCACGGCCAAATCTCTCAAACTCCGGGAGAGATTCTCAAAACCAAGGTTGACATGTTTCGAGTTCCTTTCAACATTTTGGAAATCCCGCTGAAACTTTGGACATTCTCGCGAAGGGTTCCCAATCCCCGACAAGATTGGTACCCTTTCACGTCCAGATCTCTCAAACTCCGGGAGAGATTCTCAAAACCAAGGTTGACATGTTTCGAGTTCCTTTCAACATTTTGGAAATCCCGCTGAAACTTTGGACATTCTGGCGAAGGGTTCCCAATCCCCGACAAGACTGGTACCCTTTCACGTCCAAATCTCTCAAACTCCAGGAGAGATTCTCAAAACCAAGGTTGACATGTTTCGAGTTCCTTTCAACATTTTGGAAATCCCGCTGAAACTTTGGACATTCTCGCGAAGGAGTCCCGATCCCCGACAAGACTGGTACCCTTTCACGTCCAAATCTCTCAAACTCCGGGAGAGATTCTCAAAACCAAGGTTGCCATGTTTCGAGTTCCTTTCAACATTTTGGAAATCCCGCTGAAACTTTGGACATTCTCGCGAAGGGTTCCCAATCCCCGACAAGATTGGTTCCCTTTCACGTCCAGAACTCTCAAACTCCGGGAGAGATTCTCAAAACCAAGGTTGACATGTTTCGAGTTCCTTTCAACATTTTGGAAATCCCGCTGAAACTTTGGACATTCTCGCGAAGGGTTCCCAATCCCCGACAAGACTGGTACCCTTTCACGTCCAAATCTCTCAAAATCCGGGACAGATTCTCAAAACCAAGGTTGACATGTTTCGAGTTCCTTTCAACATTTTGGAAATCCCGCTGAAACTTTGGACATTCTCGCAAAGGGTTCCCAATCCCCGACAAGACTGGTACCCTTTCACGTCCAAATCTCTCAAACTCCGGGAGAGATTCTCAAAACCAAGGTTGACATGTTTCGAGTTCCTTTCAACATTTTGGAAATCCCGCTGAAACTTTGGACATTCTCGCGAAGGGTTCCCAATCCCCGACAAGATTGGTACACTTTCACGTCCAAATCTCTCAAACTCCGGGAGAGATTCTCAAAACCAAGGTTGACATGTTTCGAGTTCCTTTCAACATTTTGGAAATCCCGCTGAAACTTTGGACATTCTCGCGAAGGGTTCCCAATCCCCGACAAGATTGGTACCCTTTCACGTCCAGATCTCTCAAACTCCGGGAGAGATTCTCAAAACCAAGGTTGACATGTTCCGAGTTCCTTTCAACATTTTGGAAATCCCGCTGAAACTTTGGACATTCTCGCGAAGGGTTCCCAATCCCCGACAAGACTGGTACCCTTTCACGTCCAAATCTCTCAAACTCCGGGAGAGATTCTCAAAACCAAGGTTGACATGTTTCGAGTTCCTCTCAACATTTTGGAAATCCCGCTGAAACTTTGGACATTCTCGCGAAGGGTTCCCAATCCCCGACAAGACTGGTACCCTTTCACGTCCAAATCTCTCAAACTCCGGGAGAGATTCTCAAAACCAAGGTTGACATGTTTCGAGTTCCTTTCAACATTTTGGAAATCCCGCTGAAACTTTGGACATTCTCGCAAAGGGTTCCCAATCCCCGACAAGATTGGTACCCTTTCACGTCCAAATCTATCAAACTCCGGGAGAGATTCTCAAAACCAAGGTTGACATGTTTCGAGTTCCTTTCAACATTTTGGAAATCCCGCTGAAACTTTGGACATTCTCGCGAAGGGTTCCCAATCCCCGACAAGATTGGTACCCTTTCACGTCCAAATCTCTCAAACTCCGGGAGAGATTCTCAAAACCAAGGTTGACATGTTTCGAGTTCCTTTCAACATTTTGGAAATCCCGCTGAAACTTTGGACATTCTCGCAAAGGGTTCCGAATCCCCGACAAGACTGGTACCCTTTCACGTCCAAATCTCTCAAACTCCGGGAGAGATTCTCAAAACCAAGGTTGACATGTTTCGAGTTCCTTTCAACATTTTGGAAATCCCGCTGAAACTTTGGACATTCTCGCGAAGGGTTCCCAATCCCCGACAAGACTGGTACCCTTTCACGTCCAAATCTCTCAAACTCCGGGAGAGATTCTCAAAACCAAGGTTGACATGTTTCGAGTTCCTTTCAACATTTTGGAAATCCCGCTGAAACTTTGGACATTCTCGCGAAGGGTTCCCAATCCCCAACAAGATTGGTACCCTTTCACGTCCAAATCTCTCAAACTCCGGGAGAGATTCTCAAAACCAAGGTTGACATGTTTCGAGTTCCTTTCAACATTTTGGAAATCCCGCAGAAACTTTGGACATTCTCGCGAAGGGTTCCCAATCCCCGACAAGATTGGTACCCTTTCACGTCCAAATCTCTCAAACTCCGGGAGAGATTCTCAAAACCAAGGTTGACATGTTTCGAGTTCCTTTTAACATTTTGGAAATCCCGATGAAACTTTGGACATTCTCGCGAAGGGTTCCCAATCCCCGACAAGATTGGTACCCTTTCACGTCCAGATCTCTCAAACTCCGGGAGAGATTCTCAAAACCAAGGTTGACATGTTTCGAGTTCCTTTCAACATTTTGGAAATCCCGCTGAAACTTTGGACATTCTCGCGAAGGGTTCCCAATCCCCGACAAGATTGGTACCCTTTCACGTCCAGATCTCTCAAACTCCGGGAGAGATTCTCAAAACCAAGGTTGACATGTTCCGAGTTCCTTTCAACATTTTGGAAATCCCGCTGAAACTTTGGACATTCTCGCGAAGGGTTCCCAATCCCCGACAAGACTGGTACCCTTTCACGTCCAAATCTCTCAAACTCCGGGAGAGATTCTCAAAACCAAGGTTGACATGTTTCGAGTTCCTCTCAACATTTTGGAAATCCCGCTGAAACTTTGGACATTCTCGCGAAGGGTTCCCAATCCCCGACAAGACTGGTACCCTTTCACGTCCAAATCTCTCAAACTCCGGGAGAGATTCTCAAAACCAAGGTTGACATGTTTCGAGTTCCTTTCAACATTTTGGAAATCCCGCTGAAACTTTGGACATTCTCGCAAAGGGTTCCCAATCCCCGACAAGATTGGTACCCTTTCACGTCCAAATCTATCAAACTCCGGGAGAGATTCTCAAAACCAAGGTTGACATGTTTCGAGTTCCTTTCAACATTTTGGAAATCCCGCTGAAACTTTGGACATTCTCGCGAAGGGTTCCCAATCCCCGACAAGATTGGTACCCTTTCACGTCCAAATCTCTCAAACTCCGGGAGAGATTCTCAAAACCAAGGTTGACATGTTTCGAGTTCCTTTCAACATTTTGGAAATCCCGCTGAAACTTTGGACATTCTCGCAAAGGGTTCCGAATCCCCGACAAGACTGGTACCCTTTCACGTCCAAATCTCTCAAAATCCGGGACAGATTCTCAAAACCAAGGTTGACATGTTTCGAGTTCCTTTCAACATTTTGGAAATCCCGCTGAAACTTTGGACATTCTCGCGAAGGGTTCCCAATCCCCGACAAGACTGGTACCCTTTCACGTCCAAATCTCTCAAACTCCGGGAGAGATTCTCAAAACCAAGGTTGACATGTTTCGAGTTCCTTTCAACATTTTGGAAATCCCGCTGAAACTTTGGACATTCTCGCGAAGGGTTCCCAATCCCCAACAAGATTGGTACCCTTTCACGTCCAAATCTCTCAAACTCCGGGAGAGATTCTCAAAACCAAGGTTGACATGTTTCGAGTTCCTTTCAACATTTTGGAAATCCCGCAGAAACTTTGGACATTCTCGCGAAGGGTTCCCAATCCCCGACAAGATTGGTACCCTTTCACGTCCAAATCTCTCAAACTCCGGGAGAGATTCTCAAAACCAAGGTTGACATGTTTCGAGTTCCTTTTAACATTTTGGAAATCCCGATGAAACTTTGGACATTCTCGCGAAGGGTTCCCAATCCCCGACAAGATTGGTACCCTTTCACGTCCAGATCTCTCAAACTCCGGGAGAGATTCTCAAAACCAAGGTTGACATGTTTCGAGTTCCTTTCAACATTTTGGAAATCCCGCTGAAACTTTGGACATTCTCGCGAAGGGTTCCCAATCCCCGACAAGACTGGTACCCTTTCACGTCCAAATCTCTCAAACTCCGGGAGAGATTCTCAAAACCAAGGTTGACATGTTTCGAGTTCCTTTCAACATTTTGGAAATCCCGCTGAAACTTTGGACATTCTCGCGAAGGGTTCCCAATCCCCGACAAGACTGGTACCCTTTCACGTCCAAATCTCTCAAAATCCGGGACAGATTCTCAAAACCAAGGTTGACATGTTTCGAGTTCCTTTCAACATTTTGGAAATCCCGCTGAAACTTTGGACATTCTCGCGAAGGGTTCCCAATCCCCGACAAGACTGGTACCCTTTCACGTCCAAATCTCTCAAACTCCGGGAGAGATTCTCAAAACCAAGGTTGACATGTTTCGAGTTCCTTTCAACATTTTGGAAATCCCGCTGAAACTTTGGACATTCTCGCGAAGGGTTCCCAATCCCCGACAAGATTGGTACCCTTTCACGTCCAAATCTCTCAAACTCCGGGAGAGATTCTCAAAACCAAGGTTGACATGTTTCGAGTTCCTTTCAACATTTTGGAAATCCCGCTGAAACTTTGGACATTCTCGCAAAGGGTTCCCAATCCCCGACAAGACTGGTACCCTTTCACGTCCAAATCTCTCAAACTCCGGGAGAGATTCTCAAAACCAAGGTTGACATGTTTCGAGTTCCTTTCAACATTTTGGAAATCCCGCTGAAACTTTGGACATTCTCGCGAAGGGTTCCCAATCCCCGACAAGACTGGTACCCTTTCACGTCCAAATCTCTCAAACTCCGGGAGAGATTCTCAAAACCAAGGTTGACATGTTTCGAGTTCCTTTCAACATTTTGGAAATCCCGCTGAAACTTTGGACATTCTCGCGAAGGGTTCCCAATCCCCGACAAGATTGGTACACTTTCACGGCCAAATCTCTCAAACTCCGGGAGAGATTCTCAAAACCAAGGTTGACATGTTTCGAGTTCCTTTCAACATTTTGGAAATCCCGCTGAAACTTTGGACATTCTCGCGAAGGGTTCCCAATCCCCGACAAGATTGGTACCCTTTCACGTCCAGATCTCTCAAACTCCGGGAGAGATTCTCAAAACCAAGGTTGACATGTTTCGAGTTCCTTTCAACATTTTGGAAATCCCGCTGAAACTTTGGACATTCTCGCGAAGGGTTCCCAATCCCCGACAAGACTGGTACCCTTTCACGTCCAAATCTCTCAAACTCCGGGACAGATTCTCAAAACCAAGGTTGACATGTTTCGAGTTCCTTTCAACATTTTGGAAATCCCGCTGAAACTTTGGCCATTCTCGCGAAGGGTTCCCAATCCCCGACAAGACTGGTACCCTTTCACGTCCAAATCTCTCAAACTCCGGGAGAGATTCTCAAAACCAAGGTTGACATGTTTCGAGTTCCTTTCAACATTTTGGAAATCCCGCTGAAACTTTGGACATTCTCGCGAAGGAGTCCCGATCCCCGACAAGACTGGTACCCTTTCACGTCCAAATCTCTCAAACTCCGGGAGAGATTCTCAAAACCAAGGTTGACATGTTTCGAGTTCCTTTCAACATTTTGGAAATCCCGCTGAAACTTTGGACATTCTCGCGAAGGGTTCCCAATCCCCGACAAGATTGGTACCCTTTCACGTCCAAATCTCTCAAACTCCGGGAGAGATTCTCAAAACCAAGGTTGACATGTTTCGAGTTCCTTTCAACATTTTGGAAATCCCGCTGAAACTTTGGACATTCTCGCAAAGGGTTCCCAATCCCCGACAAGACTGGTACCCTTTCACGTCCAAATCTCTCAAACTCCGGGAGAGATTCTCAAAACCAAGGTTGACATGTTTCGAGTTCCTTTCAACATTTTGGAAATCCCGCTGAAACTTTGGACATTCTCGCGAAGGGTTCCCAATCCCCGACAAGACTGGTACCCTTTCACGTCCAAATCTCTCAAACTCCGGGACAGATTCTCAAAACCAAGGTTGACATGTTTCGAGTTCCTTTCAACATTTTGGAAATCCCGCTGAAACTTTGGACATTCTCGCGAAGGGTTCCCAATCCCCGACAAGATTGGTACCCTTTCACGTCCAAATCTCTCAAACTCCGGGAGAGATTCTCAAAACCAAGGTTGACATGTTTCGAGTTCCTTTCAACATTTTGGAAATCCCACTGAAACTTTGGACATTCTCGCGAAGGGTTCCCAATCCCCGACAAGACTGGTACCCTTTCACGTCCAAATCTCTCAAACTCCGGGACAGATTCTCAAAACCAAGGTTGACATGTTTCGAGTTCCTTTCAACATTTTGGAAATCCCGCTGAAACTTTGGACATTCTCGCGAAGGGTTCCCAATCCCCGACAAGACTGGTACCCTTTCACGTCCAAATCTCTCAAACTCCGGGAGAGATTCTCAAAACCAAGGTTGACATGTTTCGAGTTCCTTTCAACATTTTGGAAATCCCGCTGAAACTTTGGACATTCTCGCGAAGGGTTCCCAATCCCCGACAAGACTGGTACCCTTTCACGTCCAAATCTCTCAAACTCCGGGAGAGATTCTCAAAACCAAGGTTGACATGTTTCGAGTTCCTTTCAACATTTTGGAAATCCCGCTGAAACTTTGGACATTCTCGCGAAGGGTTCCCAATCCCCGACAAGACTGGTACCCTTTCACGTCCAAATCTCTCAAACTCCGGGAGAGATTCTCAAAACCAAGGTTGACATGTTTCGAGTTCCTTTCAACATTTTGGAAATCCCGCTGAAACTTTGGACATTCTCGCGAAGGGTTCCCAATCCCCGACAAGACTGGTACCCTTTCACGTCCAAATCTCTCAAACTCCGGGACAGATTCTCAAAACCAAGGTTGACATGTTTCGAGTTCCTTTCAACATTTTGGAAATCCCGCTGAAACTTTGGACATTCTCGCAAAGGGTTCCCAATCCCCGACAAGACTGGTACCCTTTCACGTCCAAATCTCTCAAACTCCGGGAGAGATTCTCAAAACCAAGGTTGACATGTTTCGAGTTCCTTTCAACATTTTGGAAATCCCGCTGAAACTTTGGACATTCTCGCGAAGGGTTCCCAATCCCCGACAAGACTGGTACCCTTTCACGTCCAAATCTCTCAAACTCCGGGAGAGATTCTCAAAACCAAGGTTGACATGTTTCGAGTTCCTTTCAACATTTTGGAAATCCCGCTGAAACTTTGGACATTCTCGCGAAGGGTTCCCAATCCCCGACAAGACTGGTACCCTTTCACGTCCAAATCTCTCAAACTCCGGGACAGATTCTCAAAACCAAGGTTGACATGTTTCGAGTTCCTTTCAACATTTTGGAAATCCCGCTGAAACTTTGGACATTCTCGCGAAGGGTTCCCAATCCCCGACAAGACTGGTACCCTTTCACGTCCAAATCTCTCAAACTCCGGGAGAGATTCTCAAAACCAAGGTTGACATGTTTCGAGTTCCTTTCAACATTTTGGAAATCCCGCTGAAACTTTGGACATTCTCGCGAAGGGTTCCCAAACCCCGACAAGACTGGTACCCTTTCACGGCCAAATCTCTCAAACTCCGGGAGAGATTCTCAAAACCAAGGTTGACATGTTTCGAGTTCCTTTCAACATTTTGGAAATCCCGCTGAAGCTTTGGACATTCTCGCGAAGGGTTCCCAATCCCCGACAAGATTGGTACCCTTTCACGTCCAAATCTCTCAAACTCCGGGAGAGATTCTCAAAACCAAGGTTGACATGTTTCGAGTTCCTTTCAACATTTTGGAAATCCCGCTGAAACTTTGGACATTCTCGCGAAGGGTTCCCAATCCCCGACAAGATTGGTACCCTTTCACGTCCAGATCTCTCAAACTCCGGGAGAGATTCTCAAAACCAAGGTTGACATGTTTCGAGTTCGTTTCAACATTTTGGAAATCCCGCTGAAACTTTGGACATTCTCGCAAAGGGTTCCCAATCCCCGACAAGACTGGTACCCTTTCACGTCCAAATCTCTCAAACTCCGGGAGAGATTCTCAAAACCAAGGTTGACTGTGGATTATCTGAATTTAGAGTTGATAAGCTAAGTTTTTGTATTTGGTGTTAATAAGTTAGTTTGCTATATGTTTGCTGTGTTGGTGAGGTTAAGTTTTGTAATAGTTGCGAGGTGTGGTGTGCTCGGGCAGGACTTGGAGGAGGGGAGCTTGTGGACAATAGCAGTGCCTGCACCCTGAGGTGGGAAGCAGCTGGTAAATACTGGTTAGACGCATTAACCACGAAATGGCCGATTTGTTGCCATGCGAACACTGACTGACCAACGTTCACACCTTAGCCAGCCTTCTGTCTGTCAAAGTGATTAGCCAATCAGCAATAAGACATGTGTGCCTTCTGATGTATAAAAAGGTGCTCATCGAGCAAATAAATTGGACACTTTGCTTGCATCAAGTTGCGTCCCCATCTCTCAGTCGCGTCAAATTGGTGAACTCCGACGTGATCGTCCGTGACAGGAACGCAGGTCAGATAACCGCCTGCCTGGAGGCAGCCCAGGGCAAGGTGGCAGGTCGCGACGTCCCGCAGAACTTGGAGTGCTGCTGAAAAAAGCCGGCCGGCGAATCAATCACCCCCGTCTGGAACGAGAGGTGAGCTGCGGGAAACTAGAAAATGGGGAATCAGGAGAGTTCCCCTGAGAGAGACGTTTATGAGCACTCGAAAGCTCTGCCTGAAAAGCAGGGAAGAGGAGCTCTTAAAAGAGATGTTTGTGAGCACTCGAAAGCTCTGCCTGAAAAGCAGGGAAGAGGAGCTCTTAAAAGAGATGTTTATGAGCACATGAAAGCTCTACTTAAAAAGCAGGGAAGAAAAATTCTTTCGGGACAAGATCTTAAGTTAATCCTTAAATGGGTGCAAGTTACGGTCCCTATGGTGACTACCTCCTCAATTTTTTCGCGTGAACTTTGGGACAATGTGGGGGTAAAGTTATGGGATGCAGCCACCTCAGGAAATGAGGAAGCGCAGCGTATGCTCCCTAGTTGGAGAAAAATTTTTGAAGCCGTATCGGCACAGGATCCTCCTAATATCGCTGGTGGGGCGGGATCCTCGGCGCGGTCGTTGTGCTGCCGCCGCCTCGAGGCTTTGCCGTCGGTGGGCAGAGAACCGGAAGTTTCCCGCTCTGAGTCTCTGGGGCAATGTGACAAAAAACCGGAAATGCAACTAGGGGACTGTCCGGATGAGGCAGGCCCTGAGTGCCGCCCTCCGCCTACAGCTCCACCTCTGCCCTGCCCCGAGCCAGACACGCCCCCTCTGAGACCATCGCGTCAGGCGGGCCCGGCCCGGCCAGGCCGTCGGGGCCGGGGCCGCCCCACGACGTGCCTCCACAAACACCTGTGGAAGTTTCTTGTGAGCCTCCTTCTACATCATTGGGCTCACCCCAAATTAGCTGTGGAACAGCTATCCATGGGACACATTGTGCCTTCTACTAGCCCCTGGAACTCGCCTGTTTTTGTAATCAAAAAACCGAATGGCAAGTGGCGTTTGCTCCATGACCTCCGGAAAATTAATGGCGCTATGGAAGACATGGGAGCCCTGCAACCCGGGCTACCGTCACCTACCATGATCCCTCGAGATTGGCATTTAACTATCATAGATCTCAAAGATTGTTTTTTCAACATTCCATTGCATCCGGATGATGCTCCTAAATTTGCCTTTTCGGTCCCTAGCGTCAACATGCAAGCTCCTTTGCAAAGGTATCATTGGGTTGTGCTACCACAGGGAATGAAAAATAGCCCTACAATATGTCAATGGTATGTGGCGAAAATACTTAGTCCTGTCAGAATTGTGGTACCTGCTGCATTGTTATATCATTATATGGATGACATTCTAGTGGTAGCACAACACTATGAGATCATGGAGAAAGCCGTAGCCCTTGTCATGGCTGCTGTAAAATCAGCAGACCTCTGTATTGCGCCAGAAAAAATTCAAAAAATACCACCTTGGAAATACTTAGGATGGCGTATAAGAGCTCAAACTATTGCTCCGCAACCTTTACAAATACAGGTGAATATAAAAAAATTTGCATGATGTACAGAAACTGCTAGGAACAATCAATTGGGTCAGACCATTGTTAGGAATCACTAATGCAGATCTCAGTCCCTTATTCGAAATGCTTAAAGGAAGCTCGGACTTAAACGCTCCACGAAGTCTCAGTCCTGAAGCCATAGCTTCCTTGCATAAAGCTGCAGCAGCGATTACCTCCAGACAAGCACATCGATGGGAACCAGAATTACCTTTTCAATTAATCATCCTTGATCCTGCTCGACAGCCTCATGCGCTTATTTTCCAATGGGACTGCCAGAAAACGGACCCTTTACTGATCATTGAATGGATCTTTTTGCCTAACCAAGCCACAAAGACTATTTCAACACAACATGAGATGTTTGCATCTTTAATTATCAGGGCTCGACAGCGATTACTTACCCTGGCAGGCACGGACTTTAGCCTTATATGTATGCCAGTAACAAGTGTTTACCTGCAATGGTTGCAACAACAATCAGATGCACTAGGCATAGCTCTAACTGGCTATGCAGGCCAACTCACTTCTCATCCGCCTTCTCACAAACTGTTAAATGTTGATTTTCACCTTTTACCTATTCCAAAGCGGAGTGACCAACCTTTACAGGCTCTTACTGTTTTCACAGATGGCTCTGGGAGATCTCACAAGTCGGTTATCCTTTGGTGGGATGATCAACACCAATGGTGGGAATCTGATGTCAAAACTGTTCAAGGTTCTCCTCAAATAGTAGAATTGTCTGCAGTTGTTAGAGTTTTTCGTAAATGGTCTGTTCCTCTTAACATAATTACTGATTCTGCTTATGTTGCAGGAATTGTTAGCCGAGCCAAGGCTTCTGTATTACGAGATGTTTCTCACGCGGCACTGTTTAACTTGTTGCAAGAACTTATCTTCTTATTGGACTCTCGTCTTCATCCTTATTTCATTATGCATGTTAGATCTCATACTTCCTTACCAGGTTTTATCGCGGAAGGAAACCGGCAGGCTGACATGCTGACGTTACCAGTACAGGTATTACCAGACCGTGTAGCACAAGCTAAGCTTAGTCATTCCTTTTTTCACCAAAATGCTGGAGGCTTAAAACGTCAATTTAACCTTACCTTACAACAAGCCCATAATATCATTGCGGTCTGTCCTGATTGTCAAAGGCACTCTTTTCCTTCCATAGCAGGAGGAGTCAACCCCAGAGGTTTACAGAGTCTTCAACTCTGGCAAACAGATGTTACTCATTTTGCTGAATTTGGCCGTTTAAAGTTTATTCATTGCTCTGTTGACACATTTTCGGGAATGTTATTTGCCTCCTGTCATACAGGAGAAAAAGCACGCGATGTGCAAAGACATCTAATGCGCGCTTTTGCCACTCTAGGGGTACCCTCTCAAATTAAAACAGACAATGGTCCTGCATATGTCTCTCAATCAGTGAAAACCTTTTTTACCTTTTGGGGAATTTCTCACATCACAGGCATCCCTCATTCTCCCACGGGTCAAGCTCTAATTGAACGCTCTCACCAAACCTTAAAACGCTTATTATTAAAACAAAAAGGGGGAATAGGAATAGGTGCTGCTACGCCAGAGGAGCGAATACAGAAAGCTTTATATGTTTTTAACTTTTTGAATTGTTCTCTGTTAGATAATAATCCTCCAGTAGTTCGCCATTTCAGCACAAACAACCTTTTTGAACCCAGGGTTAAGCCGCCAGTATTGATCCGGGACCCAGAAACAGGTAAGATAATGGGACCCTATCCCCTTGTCACATGGGGAAGAGGCTATGCTTGTATTTCCACAGAAAGAGGCCCTCGCTGGATTCCGGCAAAAAAACGTGAGACCTCTCCGAGAGACACTACAGCAGTCTCCTGAAGACATTTCTGGTCCTGATCCTGCGACTGATATAGAAGACACTACCGATCAATAATTGAATGAACTCTGTTCCAGAGGTTGCGAAAATGGGCAAAAGAATAGTTGTTTTAATTGTTATTTTAATTGTGATTATTGCAAAGCCCATAGCTACTGGCTTTGATTTGCACAACATTGATCCTCGCACTAATGTGGACCAAAGTCAGAAAGGAATCACTAACAGCTCCGTACTACTGTTGGTAAAACAGGATGTCCTCGAGTTGGTCGGTCGCCGACCTTGGGAGGTACCAGTTAATTAAAACAAAAAAGGGGGAGATGTGGATTATCTGAATTTAGAGTTGATAAGCTAAGTTTTTGTATTTGGAGTTAATAAGTTAGTTTGCTATATGTTTGCTGTGTTGGTGAGGTTAAGTGTTGTAACAGTTGCGAGGTGTGGTGTGCTCGGGCAGGACTTGGAGGAGGGGAGCTTGTGGACAATAGCAGTGCCTGCACCCTGAGGTGGGAAGCAGCTGGTAAATACTGGTTAGACGCATTAACCACGAAATGGCCGATTTGTTGCCATGCGAACACTGACTGACCAACGTTCACAGCTTAGCCAGCCTTCTGTCTGTCAAAGTGATTAGCCAATCAGCAATAAGACATGTGTGCCTTCTGATGTATAAAAAGGTGCTCATCGAGCAAATAAATTGGACACTTTGCTTGCATCAAGTTGCGTCCCCATCTCTCAGTCGCGTCAGGTGACATGTTTCGAGTTCCTTTCAACATTTTGGAAATCCCGCTGAAACTTTGGACATTCTCGCAAAGGGTTCCCAATCCCCGACAAGACTGGTACCCTTTCACGTCCAAATCTCTCAAACTCCGGGAGAGATTCTCAAAACCAAGGTTGACATGTTTCGAGTTCCTTTCAACATTTTGGAAATCCCGCTGAAACTTTGGACATTCTCGCGAAGGGTTCCCAATCCCCGACAAGACTGGTACCCTTTCACGTCCAAATCTCTCAAACTCCGGGAGAGATTCTCAAAACCAAGGTTGACATGTTTCGAGTTCCTTTCAACATTTTGGAAATCCCGCTGAAACTTTGGACATTCTCACGAAGGGTTCCCAATCCCAGACAAGACTGGTACCCTTTCACGTCCAAATCTCTCAAACTCCGGGAGAGATTCTCAAAACCAAGGTTGACATGTTTCGAGTTCCTTTCAACATTTTGGAAATCCCGCTGAAACTTTGGACATTCTCGCAAAGGGTTCCCAATCCCCGACAAGACTGGTACCCTTTCACGTCCAAATCTCTCAAACTCCGGGAGAGATTCTCAAAACCAAGGTTGACATGTTTCGAGTTCCTTTCAACATTTTGGAAATCCCGCTGAAACTTTGGACATTCTCGCGAAGGGTTCCCAATCCCCGACAAGACTGGTACCCTTTCACGTCCAAATCTCTCAAACTCCGGGAGAGATTCTCAAAACCAAGGTTGACATGTTTCGAGTTCCTTTCAACATTTTGGAAATCCCGCTGAAACTTTGGACATTCTCGCGAAGGGTTTCAAATGCCCGACAAGACTGGTACCCTTTCACGTCCAAATCTCTCAAACTCCAGGAGAGATTCTCAAAACAAAGGTTGACATGTTTCGAGTTCCTTTCAACATTTTGGAAATCCCGCTGAAACTTTGGACATTCTCGCGAAGGGTTCCCAATCCCCGACAAGACTGGTACCCTTTCACGTCCAAATCTCTCAAACTCCGGGAGAGATTCTCAAAACCAAGGTTGACATGTTGCGAGTTCCTTTCAACATTTTGGAAATCCTGCTGAAACCTTGGACATTCTCGCGAAGGGTTCCCAATCCCCGACAAGACTGGTACCCTTTCACGTCCAAATCTCTCAAACTCCGGGAGAGATTCTCAAAACCAAGGTTGACATGTTTCGAGTTCCTTTCAACATTTTGGAAATCCCGCTGAAACTTTGGACATTCTCGCGAAGGGTTCCCAATCCCCGACAAGACTGGTACCCTTTCACGTCCAAATCTCTCAAACTCTGGGAGAGATTCTCAAAACCAAGGTTGACATGTTTCGAGTTCCTTTCAACATTTTGGAAATCCCGCTGAAACTTTGGACATTCTCGCGAAGGGTTCCCAATCCCTGACAAGACTGGTAACCTTTCACGTCCAAATCTCTCAAACTCCGGGAGAGATTCTCAAAACCAAGGTTGACATGTTTCGAGTTCCTTTCAACATTTTGGAAATCCTGCTGAAACTTTGGACATTCTCGCGAAGGGTTCCCAATCCCCGACAAGACTGGTACCCTTTCACGTCCAAATCTCTCAAAATCCGGGAGAGATTCTCAAAACCAAGGTTGACATGTTTCGAGTTCCTTTCAACATTTTGGAAATCCCGCTGAAACTTTGGACATTCTCGCGAAGGGTTCCCAATCCCTGACAAGACTGGTACCCTTTCACGTCCAAATCTCTCAAACTCCGGGAGAGATTCTCAAAACCAAGGTTGACATGTTTCGAGTTCCTTTCAACATTTTGGAAATCCCGCTGAAACTTTGGACATTCTCGCGAAGGGTTCCCAATCCCCGACAAGACTGGTACCCTTTCACGTCCAAATCTCTCAAACTCCGGGAGAGATTCTCAAAACCAAGGTTGACATGTTTCGAGTTCCTTTCAACATTTTGGAAATCCTGCTGAAACTTTGGACATTCTCGCGAAGGGTTCCCAATCCCCGACAAGACTGGTACCCTTTCACGTCCAAATCTCTCAAACTCCGGGAGAGATTCTCAAAACCAAGGTTGACATGTTTCGAGTTCCTTTCAACATTTTGGAAATCCCGCTGAAACTTTGGACATTCTCGCGAAGGGTTCCCAATCCCCGACAAGATTGGTACCCTTTCACGTCCAAATCTCTCAAAATCCGGGAGAGATTCTCAAAACCAAGGTTGACATGTTTCGAGTTCCTTTCAACATTTTGGAAATCCCGCTGAAACTTTGGACATTCTCGCGAAGGGTTTCCAATCCCCGACAAGACTGGTACCCTTTCACGTCCAAATCTCTCAAACTCCGGGAGAGATTCTCAAAACCAAGGTTGACATGTTTCGAGTTCCTTTCAACATTTTGGAAATCCCGCTGAAACTTTGGACATTCTCGCGAAGGGTTCCCAATCCCCGACAAGACTGGTACCCTTTCACGTCCAAATCTCTCAAACTCCGGGAGAGATTCTCAAAACCAAGGCTGACATGTTTCGAGTTCCTTTCAACATTTTGGAAATCCCGCTGAAACTTTGGACATTCTCGCGAAGGGTTCCCAATCCCCGACAAGACTGGTACCCTTTCACGTCCAAATCTCTCAAACTCCGGGAGAGATTCTCAAAACCAAGGTTGACATGTTTCGAGTTCCTTTCAACATTTTGGAAATCCCGCTGAAACTTTGGACATTCTCGCAAAGGGTTCCCAATCCCCGACAAGACTGGTACCCTTTCACGTCCAAATCTCTCAAACTCCGGGAGAGATTCTCAAAACCAAGGTTGACATGTTTCGAGTTCCTTTCAACATTTTGGAAATCCCGCTGAAACTTTGGACATTCTCGCGAAGGGTTCCCAATCCCCGACAAGACTGGTACCCTTTCACGTCCAAATCTCTCAAACTCCGGGAGAGATTCTCAAAACCAAGGTTGACATGTTTCGAGTTCCTTTCAACATTTTGGAAATCCCGCTGAAACTTTGGACATTCTCGCGAAGGGTTCCCAATCCCCGACAAGACTGGTACACTTTCACGGCCAAATCTCTCAAACTCCGGGAGAGATTCTCAAAACCAAGGTTGACATGTTTCGAGTTCCTTTCAACATTTTGGAAATCCCGCTGAAACTTTGGACATTCTCGCGAAGGGTTCCCAATCCCCAACAAGATTGGTACCCTTTCACGTCCAAATCTCTCAAACTCCGGGAGAGATTCTCAAAACCAAGGTTGACATGTTTCGAGTTCCTTTCAACATTTTGGAAATCCCGCTGAAACTTTGGACATTCTCGCGAAGGGTTCCCAATCCCCGACAAGACTGGTACCCTTTCACGTCCAAATCTCTCAAACTCCGGGAGAGATTCTCAAAACCAAGGTTGACATGTTTCGAGTTCCTTTCAACATTTTGGAAATCCCGCTGAAACTTTGGACATTCTCGCAAAGGGTTCCCAATCCCCGACAAGACTGGTACCCTTTCACGTCCAAATCTCTCAAACTCCGGGAGAGATTCTCAAAACCAAGGTTGACATGTTTCGAGTTCCTTTCAACATTTTGGAAATCCCGCTGAAACTTTGGACATTCTCGCGAAGGGTTCCCAATCCCCGACAAGACTGGTACCCTTTCACGTCCAAATCTCTCAAACTCTGGGAGAGATTCTCAAAACCAAGGTTGACATGTTTCGAGTTCCTTTCAACATTTTGGAAATCCCGCTGAAACTTTGGACATTCTCGCAAAGGGTTCCCAATCCCCGACAAGACTGGTACACTTTCACGGCCAAATCTCTCAAACTCCGGGAGAGATTCTCAAAACCAAGGTTGACATGTTTCGAGTTCCTTTCAACATTTTGGAAATCCCGCTGAAACTTTGGACATTCTCGCGAAGGGTTCCCAATCCCCAACAAGATTGGTACCCTTTCACGTCCAAATCTCTCAAACTCCGGGAGAGATTCTCAAAACCAAGGTTGACATGTTTCGAGTTCCTTTCAACATTTTGGAAATCCCGCTGAAACTTTGGACATTCTCGCGAAGGGTTCCCAATCCCCGACAAGATTGGTACCCTTTCACGTCCAAATCTCTCCAACTCCGGGAGAGATTCTCAAAACCAAGGTTGACATTTTTTGAGTTCCTTTTAACATTTTGGAAATCCCGATGAAACTTTGGACATTCTCGCGAAGGGTTCCCAATCCCCGACAAGATTGGTACCCTTTCACGTCCAGATCTCTCAAACTCCGGGAGAGATTCTCAAAACCAAGGTTGACATGTTTCGAGTTCCTTTCAACATTTTGGAAATCCCGCTGAAACTTTGGACATTCTCGCGAAGGCTTCCCAATCCCCGACAAGACTGGTACCCTTTCACGTCCAAATCTCTCAAACTCCGGGAGAGATTCTCAAAACCAAGGTTGACATGTTTCGAGTTCCTTTCAACATTTTGGAAATCCCGCTGAAACTTTGGACATTCTCGCGAAGGGTTCCCAATCCCCGACAAGACTGGTACCCTTTCACGTCCAAATCTCTCAAACTCCGGGAGAGATTCTCAAAACCAAGGTTGACATGTTTCGAGTTCCTTTCAACATTTTGGAAATCCCGCTGAAACTTTGGACATTCTCGCGAAGGGTTCCCAATCCCCGACAAGACTGGTACCCTTTCACGTCCAAATCTCTCAAACTCCGGGAGAGATTCTCAAAACCAAGGTTGACATGTTTCGAGTTCCTTTCAACATTTTGGAAATCCCACTGAAACTTTGGACATTCTCGCGAAGGGTTCCCAATCCCCGACAAGACTGGTACCCTTTCACGTCCAAATCTCTCAAACTCCGGGAGAGATTCTCAAAACCAAGGTTGACATGTTTCGAGTTCCTTTCAACATTTTGGAAATCCCGCTGAAACTTTGGACATTCTCGCGAAGGGTTCCCAATCCCCGACAAGATTGGTACCCTTTCACGTCCAAATCTCTCAAACTCCGGGAGAGATTCTCAAAACCAAGGTTGACATGTTTCGAGTTCCTTTCAACATTTTGGAAATCCCGCTGAAACTTTGGACATTCTCGCGAAGGGTTCCCAATCCCCGACAAGACTGGTACCCTTTCACGTCCAAATCTCTCAAACTCCGGGAGAGATTCTCAAAACCAAGGTTGACATGTTTCGAGTTCCTTTCAACATTTTGGAAATCCCGCTGAAACTTTGGACATTCTCGCAAAGGGTTCCCAATCCCCGACAAGACTGGTACCCTTTCACGTCCAAATCTCTCAAACTCCGGGAGAGATTCTCAAAACCAAGGTTGACATGTTTCGAGTTCCTTTCAACATTTTGGAAATCCCGCTGAAACTTTGGACATTCTCGCGAAGGGTTCCCAATCCCCAACAAGATTGGTACCCTTTCACGTCCAAATCTCTCAAACTCCGGGAGAGATTCTCAAAACCAAGGTTGACATGTTTCGAGTTCCTTTCAACATTTTGGAAATCCCGCTGAAACTTTGGACATTCTCGCGAACGTTTTCCAATCCCCGACAAGACTGGTACCCTTTCACGTCCAAATCTCTCAAACTCCGGGAGAGATTCTCAAAACCAAGGTTGACATGTTTCGAGTTCCTTTCAACATTTTGGAAATCCCGCTGAAACTTTGGACATTCTCGCGAAGGGTTCCCAATCCCCGACAAGACTGGTACCCTTTCACGTCCAAATCTCTCAAACTCCGGGAGAGATTCTCAAAACCAAGGTTGACATGTTTCGAGTTCCTTTCAACATTTTGGAAATCCCGCTGAAACTTTGGACATTCTCGCGAAGGGTTCCCAATCCCCGACAAGACTGGTACCCTTTCACGTCCAAATCTCTCAAACTCCGGGAGAGATTCTCAAAACCAAGGTTGACATGTTTCGAGTTCCTTTCAACATTTTGGAAATCCCGCTGAAACTTTGGACATTCTCGCGAAGGGTTCCCAATCCCCGACAAGACTGGTACCCTTTCACGTCCAAATCTCTCAAACTCCGGGAGAGATTCTCAAAACCAAGGTTGACATGTTTCGAGTTCCTTTCAACATTTTGGAAATCCCGCTGAAACTTTGGACATTCTCGCGAAGGGTTCCCAATCCCCGACAAGACTGGTACCCTTTCACGTCCAAATCTCTCAAACTCCGGGAGAGATTCTCAAAACCAAGGTTGACATGTTTCGAGTTCCTTTCAACATTTTGGAAATCCCGCTGAAACTTTGGACATTCTCGCGAAGGGTTCCCAATCCCCGACAAGACTGGTACCCTTTCACGTCCAAATCTCTCAAACTCCGGGAGAGATTCTCAAAACCAAGGTTGACATGTTTCGAGTTCCTTTCAACATTTTGGAAATCCCGCTGAAACTTTGGACATTCTCGCGAAGGGTTCCCAATCCCCGACAAGACTGGTACCCTTTCACGTCCAAATCTCTCAAACTCCGGGAGAGATTCTCAAAACCAAGGTTGACATGTTTCGAGTTCCTTTCAACATTTTGGAAATCCCGCTGAAGCTTTGGACATTCTCGCGAAGGGTTCCCAATCCCCGACAAGATTGGTACCCTTTCACGTCCAAATCTCTCAAACTCCGGGAGAGATTCTCAAAACCAAGGTTGACATGTTTCGAGTTCCTTTCAACATTTTGGAAATCCCGCTGAAACTTTGGACATTCTTGCGAAGGGTTCCCAATCCCCGACAAGATTGGTACCCTTTCACGTCCAGATCTCTCAAACTCCGGGAGAGATTCTCAAAACCAAGGTTGACATGTTTCGAGTTCGTTTCAACATTTTGGAAATCCCGCTGAAACTTTGGACATTCTCGCAAAGGGTTCCCAATCCCCGACAAGACTGGTACCCTTTCACGTCCAAATCTCTCAAACTCCGGGAGAGATTCTCAAAACCAAGGTTGACTGTGGATTATCTGAATTTAGAGTTGATAAGCTAAGTTTTTGTATTTGGTGTTAATAAGTTAGTTTGCTATATGTTTGCTGTGTTGGTGAGGTTAAGTTTTGTAATAGTTGCGAGGTGTGGTGTGCTCGGGCAGGACTTGGAGGAGGGGAGCTTGTGGACAATAGCAGTGCCTGCACCCTGAGGTGGGAAGCAGCTGGTAAATACTGGTTAGACGCATTAACCACGAAATGGCCGATTTGTTGCCATGCGAACACTGACTGACCAACGTTCACACCTTAGCCAGCCTTCTGTCTGTCAAAGTGATTAGCCAATCAGCAATAAGACATGTGTGCCTTCTGATGTATAAAAAGGTGCTCATCGAGCAAATAAATTGGACACTTTGCTTGCATCAAGTTGCGTCCCCATCTCTCAGTCGCGTCAAATTGGTGAACTCCGACGTGATCGTCCGTGACAGGAACGCAGGTCAGATAACCGCCTGCCTGGAGGCAGCCCAGGGCAAGGTGGCAGGTCGCGACGTCCCGCAGAACTTGGAGTGCTGCTGAAAAAAGCCGGCCGGCGAATCAATCACCCCCGTCTGGAACGAGAGGTGAGCTGCGGGAAACTAGAAAATGGGGAATCAGGAGAGTTCCCCTGAGAGAGACGTTTATGAGCACTCGAAAGCTCTGCCTGAAAAGCAGGGAAGAGGAGCTCTTAAAAGAGATGTTTGTGAGCACTCGAAAGCTCTGCCTGAAAAGCAGGGAAGAGGAGCTCTTAAAAGAGATGTTTATGAGCACATGAAAGCTCTACTTAAAAAGCAGGGAAGAAAAATTCTTTCGGGACAAGATCTTAAGTTAATCCTTAAATGGGTGCAAGTTACGGTCCCTATGGTGACTACCTCCTCAATTTTTTCGCGTGAACTTTGGGACAATGTGGGGGTAAAGTTATGGGATGCAGCCACCTCAGGAAATGAGGAAGCGCAGCGTATGCTCCCTAGTTGGAGAAAAATTTTTGAAGCCGTATCGGCACAGGATCCTCCTAATATCGCTGGTGGGGCGGGATCCTCGGCGCGGTCGTTGTGCTGCCGCCGCCTCGAGGCTTTGCCGTCGGTGGGCAGAGAACCGGAAGTTTCCCGCTCTGAGTCTCTGGGGCAATGTGACAAAAAACCGGAAATGCAACTAGGGGACTGTCCGGATGAGGCAGGCCCTGAGTGCCGCCCTCCGCCTACAGCTCCACCTCTGCCCTGCCCCGAGCCAGACACGCCCCCTCTGAGACCATCGCGTCAGGCGGGCCCGGCCCGGCCAGGCCGTCGGGGCCGGGGCCGCCCCACGACGTGCCTCCACAAACACCTGTGGAAGTTTCTTGTGAGCCTCCTTCTACATCATTGGGCTCACCCCAAATTAGCTGTGGAACAGCTATCCATGGGACACATTGTGCCTTCTACTAGCCCCTGGAACTCGCCTGTTTTTGTAATCAAAAAACCGAATGGCAAGTGGCGTTTGCTCCATGACCTCCGGAAAATTAATGGCGCTATGGAAGACACGGGAGCCCTGCAACCCGGGCTACCGTCACCTACCATGATCCCTCGAGATTGGCATTTAACTATCATAGATCTCAAAGATTGTTTTTTCAACATTCCATTGCATCCGGATGATGCTCCTAAATTTGCCTTTTCGGTCCCTAGCGTCAACATGCAAGCTCCTTTGCAAAGGTATCATTGGGTTGTGCTACCACAGGGAATGAAAAATAGCCCTACAATATGTCAATGGTATGTGGCGAAAATACTTAGTCCTGTCAGAATTGTGGTACCTGCTGCATTGTTATATCATTATATGGATGACATTCTAGTGGTAGCACAACACTATGAGATCATGGAGAAAGCCGTAGCCCTTGTCATGGCTGCTGTAAAATCAGCAGACCTCTGTATTGCGCCAGAAAAAATTCAAAAAATACCACCTTGGAAATACTTAGGATGGCGTATAAGAGCTCAAACTATTGCTCCGCAACCTTTACAAATACAGGTGAATATAAAAAAATTTGCATGATGTACAGAAACTGCTAGGAACAATCAATTGGGTCAGACCATTGTTAGGAATCACTAATGCAGATCTCAGTCCCTTATTCGAAATGCTTAAAGGAAGCTCGGACTTAAACGCTCCACGAAGTCTCAGTCCTGAAGCCATAGCTTCCTTGCATAAAGCTGCAGCAGCGATTACCTCCAGACAAGCACATCGATGGGAACCAGAATTACCTTTTCAATTAATCATCCTTGATCCTGCTCGACAGCCTCATGCGCTTATTTTCCAATGGGACTGCCAGAAAACGGACCCTTTACTGATCATTGAATGGATCTTTTTGCCTAACCAAGCCACAAAGACTATTTCAACACAACATGAGATGTTTGCATCTTTAATTATCAGGGCTCGACAGCGATTACTTACCCTGGCAGGCACGGACTTTAGCCTTATATGTATGCCAGTAACAAGTGTTTACCTGCAATGGTTGCAACAACAATCAGATGCACTAGGCATAGCTCTAACTGGCTATGCAGGCCAACTCACTTCTCATCCGCCTTCTCACAAACTGTTAAATGTTGATTTTCACCTTTTACCTATTCCAAAGCGGAGTGACCAACCTTTACAGGCTCTTACTGTTTTCACAGATGGCTCTGGGAGATCTCACAAGTCGGTTATCCTTTGGTGGGATGATCAACACCAATGGTGGGAATCTGATGTCAAAACTGTTCAAGGTTCTCCTCAAATAGTAGAATTGTCTGCAGTTGTTAGAGTTTTTCGTAAATGGTCTGTTCCTCTTAACATAATTACTGATTCTGCTTATGTTGCAGGAATTGTTAGCCGAGCCAAGGCTTCTGTATTACGAGATGTTTCTCACGCGGCACTGTTTAACTTGTTGCAAGAACTTATCTTCTTATTGGACTCTCGTCTTCATCCTTATTTCATTATGCATGTTAGATCTCATACTTCCTTACCAGGTTTTATCGCGGAAGGAAACCGGCAGGCTGACATGCTGACGTTACCAGTACAGGTATTACCAGACCGTGTAGCACAAGCTAAGCTTAGTCATTCCTTTTTTCACCAAAATGCTGGAGGCTTAAAACGTCAATTTAACCTTACCTTACAACAAGCCCATAATATCATTGCGGTCTGTCCTGATTGTCAAAGGCACTCTTTTCCTTCCATAGCAGGAGGAGTCAACCCCAGAGGTTTACAGAGTCTTCAACTCTGGCAAACAGATGTTACTCATTTTGCTGAATTTGGCCGTTTAAAGTTTATTCATTGCTCTGTTGACACATTTTCGGGAATGTTATTTGCCTCCTGTCATACAGGAGAAAAAGCACGCGATGTGCAAAGACATCTAATGCGCGCTTTTGCCACTCTAGGGGTACCCTCTCAAATTAAAACAGACAATGGTCCTGCATATGTCTCTCAATCAGTGAAAACCTTTTTTACCTTTTGGGGAATTTCTCACATCACAGGCATCCCTCATTCTCCCACGGGTCAAGCTCTAATTGAACGCTCTCACCAAACCTTAAAACGCTTATTATTAAAACAAAAAGGGGGAATAGGAATAGGTGCTGCTACGCCAGAGGAGCGAATACAGAAAGCTTTATATGTTTTTAACTTTTTGAATTGTTCTCTGTTAGATAATAATCCTCCAGTAGTTCGCCATTTCAGCACAAACAACCTTTTTGAACCCAGGGTTAAGCCGCCAGTATTGATCCGGGACCCAGAAACAGGTAAGATAATGGGACCCTATCCCCTTGTCACATGGGGAAGAGGCTATGCTTGTATTTCCACAGAAAGAGGCCCTCGCTGGATTCCGGCAAAAAAACGTGAGACCTCTCCGAGAGACACTACAGCAGTCTCCTGAAGACATTTCTGGTCCTGATCCTGCGACTGATATAGAAGACACTACCGATCAATAATTGAATGAACTCTGTTCCAGAGGTTGCGAAAATGGGCAAAAGAATAGTTGTTTTAATTGTTATTTTAATTGTGATTATTGCAAAGCCCATAGCTACTGGCTTTGATTTGCACAACATTGATCCTCGCACTAATGTGGACCAAAGTCAGAAAGGAATCACTAACAGCTCCGTACTACTGTTGGTAAAACAGGATGTCCTCGAGTTGGTCGGTCGCCGACCTTGGGAGGTACCAGTTAATTAAAACAAAAAAGGGGGAGATGTGGATTATCTGAATTTAGAGTTGATAAGCTAAGTTTTTGTATTTGGAGTTAATAAGTTAGTTTGCTATATGTTTGCTGTGTTGGTGAGGTTAAGTGTTGTAATAGTTGCGAGGTGTGGTGTGCTCGGGCAGGACTTGGAGGAAGGGAGCTTGTGGACAATAGCAGTGCCTGCACCCTGAGGTGGGAAGCAGCTGGTAAATACTGGTTAGACGCATTAACCACGAAATGGCCGATTTGTTGCCATGCGAACACTGACTGACCAACGTTCACAGCTTAGCCAGCCTTCTGTCTGTCAAAGTGATTAGCCAATCAGCAATAAGACATGTGTGCCTTCTGATGTATAAAAAGGTGCTCATCGAGCAAATAAATTGGACACTTTGCTTGCATCAAGTTGCGTCCCCATCTCTCAGTCGCGTCAGGTGACATGTTTCGAGTTCCTTTCAACATTTTGGAAATCCCGCTGAAACTTTGGACATTCTCGCAAAGGGTTCCCAATCCCCGACAAGACTGGTACCCTTTCACGTCCAAATCTCTCAAACTCCGGGAGAGATTCTCAAAACCAAGGTTGACATGTTTCGAGTTCCTTTCAACATTTTGGAAATCCCGCTGAAACTTTGGACATTCTCGCGAAGGGTTCCCAATCCCCGACAAGACTGGTACCCTTTCACGTCCAAATCTCTCAAACTCCGGGAGAGATTCTCAAAACCAAGGTTGACATGTTTCGAGTTCCTTTCAACATTTTGGAAATCCCGCTGAAACTTTGGACATTCTCGCAAAGGGTTCCCAATCCCCGACAAGATTGGTACCCTTTCACGTCCAAATCTCTCAAACTCCGGGAGAGATTCTCAAAACCAAGGTTGACATGTTTCGAGTTCCTTTCAACATTTTGGAAATCCCGCTGAAACTTTGGACATTCTCGCGAAGGGTTCCCAATCCCCGACAAGATTGGTACCCTTTCACGTCCAAATCTCTCAAACTCCGGGAGAGATTCTCAAAACCAAGGTTGACATGTTTCGAGTTCCTTTCAACATTTTGGAAATCCCGCTGAAACTTTGGACATTCTCGCGAAGGGTTCCCAATCCCCGACAAGACTGGTACCCTTTCACGTCCAAATCTCTCAAACTCTGGGAGAGATTCTCAAAACCAAGGTTGACATGTTTCGAGTTCCTTTCAACATTTTGGAAATCCCGCTGAAACTTTGGACATTCTCGCGAAGGGTTCCCAATCCCCGACAAGACTGGTACCCTTTCACGTCCAAATCTCTCAAACTCCGGGAGAGATTCTCAAAACCAAGGTTGACATGTTTCGAGTTCCTTTCAACATTTTGGAAATCCCGCTGAAACTTTGGACATTCTCGCGAAGGGTTCCCAATCCCCGACAAGACTGGTACCCTTTCACGTCCAAATCTCTCAAACTCCGGGAGAGATTCTCAAAACCAAGGTTGACATGTTTCGAGTTCCTTTCAACATTTTGGAAATCCCGCTGAAACTTTGGACATTCTCGCGAAGGGTTCCCAATCCCCGACAAGACTGGTACCCTTTCACGTCCAAATCTCTCAAACTCCGGGAGAGATTCTCAAAACCAAGGTTGACATGTTTCGAGTTCCTTTCAACATTTTGGAAATCCCGCTGAAACTTTGGACATTCTCGCGAAGGGTTCCCAATCCCCGACAAGACTGGTACCCTTTCATGTCCAAATCTCTCAAACTCCGGGAGAGATTCTCAAAACCAAGGTTGACATGTTTCGAGTTCCTTTCAACATTTTGGAAATCCCGCTGAAACTTTGGACATTCTCGCGAAGGGTTCCCAATCCCCGACAAGACTGGTACCCTTTCACGTCCAAATCTCTCAAACTCCGGGAGAGATTCTCAAAACCAAGGTTGACATGTTTCGAGTTCCTTTCAACATTTTGGAAATCCCGCTGAAACTTTGGACATTCTCGCGAAGGGTTCCCAATCCCCGACAAGACTGGTACCCTTTCACGTCCAAATCTCTCAAACTCCGGGAGAGATTCTCAAAACCAAGGTTGACATGTTTCGAGTTCCTTTCAACATTTTGGAAATCCCGCTGAAACTTTGGACATTCTCGCGAAGGGTTCCCAATCCCCGACAAGACTGGTACCCTTTCACGTCCAAATCTCTCAAACTCCGGGAGAGATTCTCAAAACCAAGGTTGACATGTTTCGAGTTCCTTTCAACATTTTGGAAATCCCGCTGAAACTTTGGACATTCTCGCAAAGGGTTCCCAATCCCCGACAAGACTGGTACCCTTTCACGTCCAAATCTCTCAAACTCCGGGAGAGATTCTCAAAACCAAGGTTGACATGTTTCGAGTTCCTTTCAACATTTTGGAAATCCCGCTGAAACTTTGGACATTCTCGCGAAGGGTTCCCAATCCCCAACAAGATTGGTACCCTTTCACGTCCAGATCTCTCAAACTCCGGGAGAGATTCTCAAAACCAAGGTTGACATGTTTCGAGTTCCTTTCAACATTTTGGAAATCCCGCTGAAACTTTGGACATTCTCGCGAAGGGTTCCCAATCCCCGACAAGACTGGTACCCTTTCACGTCCAAATCTCTCAAACTCCGGGAGAGATTCTCAAAACCAAGGTTGACATGTTTCGAGTTCCTTTCAACATTTTGGAAATCCCGCTGAAACTTTGGACATTCTCGCGAAGGGTTCCCAATCCCCGACAAGACTGGTACCCTTTCACGTCCAAATCTCTCAAACTCCGGGAGAGATTCTCAAAACCAAGGTTGACATGTTTCGAGTTCCTTTCAACATTTTGGAAATCCCGCTGAAACTTTGGACATTCTCGCGAAGGGTTCCCAATCCCCGACAAGACTGGTACCCTTTCACGTCCAAATCTCTCAAACTCCGGGAGAGATTCTCAAAACCAAGGTTGACATGTTTCGAGTTCCTTTCAACATTTTGGAAATCCCGCTGAAACTTTGGACATTCTCGCGAAGGGTGCCCAATCCCCGACAAGATTGGTACCCTTTCACGTCCAGATCTCTCAAACTCCGGGAGAGATTCTCAAAACCAAGGTTGACATGTTTCGAGTTCCTTTCAACATTTTGGAAATCCCGCTGAAACTTTGGACATTCTCGCGAAGGGTTCCCAATCCCCGACAAGACTGGTACCCTTTCACGTCCAAATCTCTCAAACTCCGGGAGAGATTCTCAAAACCAAGGTTGACATGTTTCGAGTTCCTTTCAACATTTTGGAAATCCCGCTGAAACTTTGGACATTCTCGCGAAGGGTTCCCAATCCCCAACAAGACTGGTACCCTTTCACGTCCAAATCTCTCAAACTCCGGGAGAGATTCTCAAAACCAAGGTTGACATGTTGCGAGTTCCTTTCAACATTTTGGAAATCCTGCTGAAACCTTGGACATTCTCGCGAAGGGTTCCCAATCCCCGACAAGATTGGTACCCTTTCACGTCCAAATCTCTCAAACTCCGGGAGAGATTCTCAAAACCAAGGTTGACATGTTTCGAGTTCCTTTCAACATTTTGGAAATCCCGATGAAACTTTGGACATTCTGGCGAAGGGTTCCCAATCCCCAACAAGACTGGTACCCTTTCACGTCCAAATCTCTCAAACTCCGGGAGAGATTCTCAAAACCAAGGTTGACATGTTTCGAGTTCCTTTCAACATTTTGGAAATCCCGCTGAAACTTTGGACATTCTCGCGAAGGGTTCCCAATCCCCGACAAGACTGGTACCCTTTCACGTCCAAATCTCTCAAACTCCGGGAGAGATTCTCAAAACCAAGGTTGACATGTTTCGAGTTCCTTTCAACATTTTGGAAATCCTGCTGAAACTTTGGACATTCTCGCGAAGGGTTCCCAATCCCCGACAAGACTGGTACCCTTTCACGTCCAAATCTCTCAAACTCCGGGAGAGATTCTCAAAACCAAGGTTGACATGTTTCGAGTTCCTTTCAACATTTTGGAAATCCCGCTGAAACTTTGGACATTCTCGCGAAGGGTTCCCAATCCCCGACAAGATTGGTACCCTTTCACGTCCAAATCTCTCAAAATCCGGGAGAGATTCTCAAAACCAAGGTTGACATGTTTCGAGTTCCTTTCAACATTTTGGAAATCCCGCTGAAACTTTGGACATTCTCGCGAAGGGTTCCCAATCCCTGACAAGACTGGTACCCTTTCACGTCCAAATCTCTCAAACTCCGGGAGAGATTCTCAAAACCAAGGTTGACATGTTTCGAGTTCCTTTCAACATTTTGGAAATCCCGCTGAAACTTTGGACATTCTCGCGAAGGGTTCCCAATCCCCGACAAGATTGGTACCCTTTCACGTCCAAATCTCTCAAACTCCGGGAGAGATTCTCAAAACCAAGGTTGACATGTTTCGAGTTCCTTTCAACATTTTGGAAATCCCGCTGAAACTTTGGACATTCTCGCGAAGGGTTCCCAATCCCCGACAAGACTGGTACCCTTTCACGTCCAAATCTCTCAAACTCCGGGAGAGATTCTCAAAACCAAGGTTGACATGTTTCGAGTTCCTTTCAACATTTTGGAAATCCCGCTGAAACTTTGGACATTCTCGCGAAGGGTTCCCAATCCCCGACAAGACTGGTACCCTTTCACGTCCAAATCTCTCAAACTCCGGGAGAGATTCTCAAAACCAAGGTTGACATGTTTCGAGTTCCTTTCAACATTTTGGAAATCCCGCTGAAACTTTGGACATTCTCGCGAAGGGTTCCCAATCCCCGACAAGACTGGTACCCTTTCACGTCCAAATCTCTCAAACTCCGGGAGAGATTCTCAAAACCAAGGTTGACATGTTTCGAGTTCCTTTCAACATTTTGGAAATCCCGCTGAAACTTTGGACATTCTCGCGAAGGGTTCCCAATCCCCGACAAGACTGGTACCCTTTCACGTCCAAATCTCTCAAACTCCGGGAGAGATTCTCAAAACCAAGGTTGACATGTTTCGAGTTCCTTTCAACATTTTGGAAATCCCGCTGAAACTTTGGACATTCTCGCAAAGGGTTCCCAATCCCCGACAAGACTGGTACCCTTTCACGTCCAAATCTCTCAAACTCCGGGACAGATTCTCAAAACCAAGGTTGACATGTTTCGAGTTCCTTTCAACATTTTGGAAATCCCGCTGAAACTTTGGACATTCTCGCGAAGGGTTCCCAATCCCCGACAAGACTGGTACCCTTTCACGTCCAAATCTCTCAAACTCCGGGACAGATTCTCAAAACCAAGGTTGACATGTTTCGAGTTCCTTTCAACATTTTGGAAATCCCGCTGAAACTTTGGACATTCTCGTGAAGGGTTCCCAATCCCCGACAAGATTGGTACCCTTTCACGTCCAAATCTCTCAAACTCCGGGAGAGATTCTCAAAACCAAGGTTGACATGTTTCGAGTTCCTTTCAACATTTTGGAAATCCCGCTGAAACTTTGGACATTCTCGCGAAGGGTTCCCAATCCCCGACAAGACTGGTACCCTTTCACGTCCAAATCTCTCAAACTCCGGGAGAGATTCTCAAAACCAAGGTTGACATGTTTCGAGTTCCTTTCAACATTTTGGAAATCCCGCTGAAACTTTGGACATTCTCGCGAAGGGTTCCCAATCCCCGACAAGACTGGTACCCTTTCACGTCCAAATCTCTCAAACTCCGGGAGAGATTCTCAAAACCAAGGTTGACATGTTTCGAGTTCCTTTCAACATTTTGGAAATCCCGCTGAAACTTTGGACATTCTCGCGAAGGGTTCCCAATCCCCGACAAGACTGGTACCCTTTCACGTCCAAATCTCTCAGACTCCGGGAGAGATTCTCAAAACCAAGGTTGACATGTTTCGAGTTCCTTTCAACATTTTGGAAATCCCGCTGAAACTTTGGACATTCTCGCGAAGGGTTCCCAATCCCCGACAAGACTGGTACCCTTTCACGTCCAAATCTCTCAAACTCCGGGAGAGATTCTCAAAACCAAGGTTGACATGTTTCGAGTTCCTTTCAACATTTTGGAAATCCCGCTGAAACTTTGGACATTCTCGCGAAGGGTTCCCAATCCCCGACAAGACTGGTACCCTTTCACGTCCAAATCTCTCAGACTCCGGGAGAGATTCTCAAAACCAAGGTTGACATGTTTCGAGTTCCTTTCAACATTTTGGAAATCCCACTGAAACTTTGGACATTCTCGCGAAGGGTTCCCAATCCCCGACAAGACTGGTACCCTTTCACGTCCAAATCTCTCAAACTCCGGGAGAGATTCTCAAAACCAAGGTTGACATGTTTCGAGTTCCTTTCAACATTTTGGAAATCCCGCTGAAACTTTGGACATTCTCGCGAAGGGTTCCCAATCCCCGACAAGACTGGTACCCTTTCACGTCCAAATCTCTCAAACTCCGGGAGAGATTCTCAAAACCAAGGTTGACATGTTTCGAGTTCCTTTCAACATTTTGGAAATCCCGCTGAAACTTTGGACATTCTCGCGAAGGGTTCCCAATCCCCGACAAGACTGGTACCCTTTCACGTCCAAATCTCTCAAACTCCGGGAGAGATTCTCAAAACCAAGGTTGACATGTTTCGAGTTCCTTTCAACATTTTGGAAATCCCGCTGAAACTTTGGACATTCTCGCGAAGGGTTCCCAATCCCCGACAAGACTGCTACCCTTTCACGTCCAAATCTCTCAAACTCCGGGAGAGATTCTCAAAACCAAGGTTGACATGTTTCGAGTTCCTTTCAACATTTTGGAAATCCCGCTGAAACTTTGGACATTCTCGCGAAGGGTTCCCAATCCCCGACAAGACTGGTACCCTTTCACGTCCAGATCTCTCAAACTCCGGGAGAGATTCTCAAAACCAAGGTTGACATGTTTCGAGTTCCTTTCAACATTTTGGAAATCCCGCTGAAACTTTGGACATTCTCGCGAAGGGTTCCCAATCCCCGACAAGACTGGTACCCTTTCACGTCCAAATCTCTCAAACTCCGGGAGAGATTCTCAAAACCAAGGTTGACATGTTTCGAGTTCCTTTCAACATTTTGGAAATCCCGCTGAAACTTTGGACATTCTCGCGAAGGGTTCCCAATCCCCGACAAGACTGGTACCCTTTCACGTCCAAATCTCTCAAACTCCGGGAGAGATTCTCAAAACCAAGGTTGACATGTTTCGAGTTCCTTTCAACATTTTGGAAATCCCGCTGAAACTTTGGACATTCTCGCGAAGGGTTCCCAATCCCCGACAAGACTGGTACCCTTTCACGTCCAAATCTCTCAAACTCCGGGAGAGATTCTCAAAACCAAGGTTGACATGTTTCGAGTTCCTTTCAACATTTTGGAAATCCCGCTGAAACTTTGGACATTCTCGCGAAGGGTTCCCAATCCCCGACAAGACTGGTACCCTTTCACGTCCAAATCTCTCAAACTCCGGGAGAGATTCTCAAAACCAAGGTTGACATGTTTCGAGTTCCTTTCAACATTTTGGAAATCCCGCTGAAACTTTGGACATTCTCGCGAAGGGTTCCCAATCCCCGACAAGATTGGTACCCTTTCACGTCCAAATCTCTCAGACTCCGGGAGAGATTCTCAAAACCAAGGTTGACATGTTTCGAGTTCCTTTCAACATTTTGGAAATCCCGCTGAAACTTTGGACATTCTCGCGAAGGGTTCCCAATCCCCGACAAGACTGGTACCCTTTCACGTCCAAATCTCTCAAACTCCGGGAGAGATTCTCAAAACCAAGGTTGACATGTTTCGAGTTCCTTTCAACATTTTGGAAATCCCGCTGAAACTTTGGACATTCTCGCGAAGGGTTCCCAATCCCCAACAAGACTGGTACCCTTTCACGTCCAAATCTCTCAAACTCCGGGAGAGATTCTCAAAACCAAGGTTGACATGTTGCGAGTTCCTTTCAACATTTTGGAAATCCTGCTGAAACCTTGGACATTCTCGCGAAGGGTTCCCAATCCCCGACAAGATTGGTACCCTTTCACGTCCAAATCTCTCAAACTCCGGGAGAGATTCTCAAAACCAAGGTTGACATGTTTCGAGTTCCTTTCAACATTTTGGAAATCCCGATGAAACTTTGGACATTCTGGCGAAGGGTTCCCAATCCCCAACAAGACTGGTACCCTTTCACGTCCAAATCTCTCAAACTCCGGGAGAGATTCTCAAAACCAAGGTTGACATGTTTCGAGTTCCTTTCAACATTTTGGAAATCCCGCTGAAACTTTGGACATTCTCGCGAAGGGTTCCCAATCCCCGACAAGACTGGTACCCTTTCACGTCCAAATCTCTCAAACTCCGGGAGAGATTCTCAAAACCAAGGTTGACATGTTTCGAGTTCCTTTCAACATTTTGGAAATCCTGCTGAAACTTTGGACATTCTCGCGAAGGGTTCCCAATCCCCGACAAGACTGGTACCCTTTCACGTCCAAATCTCTCAAACTCCGGGAGAGATTCTCAAAACCAAGGTTGACATGTTTCGAGTTCCTTTCAACATTTTGGAAATCCCGCTGAAACTTTGGACATTCTCGCGAAGGGTTCCCAATCCCCGACAAGATTGGTACCCTTTCACGTCCAAATCTCTCAAAATCCGGGAGAGATTCTCAAAACCAAGGTTGACATGTTTCGAGTTCCTTTCAACATTTTGGAAATCCCGCTGAAACTTTGGACATTCTCGCGAAGGGTTCCCAATCCCTGACAAGACTGGTACCCTTTCACGTCCAAATCTCTCAAACTCCGGGAGAGATTCTCAAAACCAAGGTTGACATGTTTCGAGTTCCTTTCAACATTTTGGAAATCCCGCTGAAACTTTGGACATTCTCGCGAAGGGTTCCCAATCCCCGACAAGATTGGTACCCTTTCACGTCCAAATCTCTCAAACTCCGGGAGAGATTCTCAAAACCAAGGTTGACATGTTTCGAGTTCCTTTCAACATTTTGGAAATCCCGCTGAAACTTTGGACATTCTCGCGAAGGGTTCCCAATCCCCGACAAGACTGGTACCCTTTCACGTCCAAATCTCTCAAACTCCGGGAGAGATTCTCAAAACCAAGGTTGACATGTTTCGAGTTCCTTTCAACATTTTGGAAATCCCGCTGAAACTTTGGACATTCTGGCGAAGGGTTCCCAATCCCCGACAAGACTGGTACCCTTTCACGTCCAAATCTCTCAAACTCCGGGAGAGATTCTCAAAACCAAGGTTGACATGTTTCGAGTTCCTTTCAACATTTTGGAAATCCCGCTGAAACTTTGGACATTCTCGCGAAGGGTTCCCAATCCCCGACAAGACTGGTACCCTTTCACGTCCAAATCTCTCAAACTCCGGGAGAGATTCTCAAAACCAAGGTTGACATGTTTCGAGTTCCTTTCAACATTTTGGAAATCCCGCTGAAACTTTGGACATTCTCGCGAAGGGTTCCCAATCCCCGACAAGACTGGTACCCTTTCACGTCCAAATCTCTCAAACTCCGGGAGAGATTCTCAAAACCAAGGTTGACATGTTTCGAGTTCCTTTCAACATTTTGGAAATCCCGCTGAAACTTTGGACATTCTCGCAAAGGGTTCCCAATCCCCGACAAGACTGGTACCCTTTCACGTCCAAATCTCTCAAACTCCGGGACAGATTCTCAAAACCAAGGTTGACATGTTTCGAGTTCCTTTCAACATTTTGGAAATCCCGCTGAAACTTTGGACATTCTCGCGAAGGGTTCCCAATCCCCGACAAGACTGGTACCCTTTCACGTCCAAATCTCTCAAACTCCGGGAGAGATTCTCAAAACCAAGGTTGACATGTTTCGAGTTCCTTTCAACATTTTGGAAATCCCGCTGAAACTTTAGACATTCTCGTGAAGGGTTCCCAATCCCCGACAAGACTGGTACCCTTTCACGTCCAAATCTCTCAAACTCCGGGAGAGATTCTCAAAACCAAGGTTGACATGTTTCGAGTTCCTTTCAACATTTTGGAAATCCCGCTGAAACTTTGGACATTCTCGCGAAGGGTTCCCAATCCCCGACAAGACTGGTACCCTTTCACGTCCAAATCTCTCAGACTCCGGGAGAGATTCTCAAAACCAAGGTTGACATGTTTCGAGTTCCTTTCAACATTTTGGAAATCCCGCTGAAACTTTGGACATTCTCGCGAAGGGTTCCCAATCCCCGACAAGACTGGTACCCTTTCACGTCCAAATCTCTCAAACTCCGGGAGAGATTCTCAAAACCAAGGTTGACATGTTTCGAGTTCCTTTCAACATTTTGGAAATCCCGCTGAAACTTTGGACATTCTCGTGAAGGGTTCCCAATCCCCGACAAGACTGGTACCCTTTCACGTCCAAATCTCTCAAACTCCGGGAGAGATTCTCAAAACCAAGGTTGACATGTTTCGAGTTCCTTTCAACATTTTGGAAATCCCGCTGAAACTTTGGACATTCTCGCGAAGGGTTCCCAATCCCCGACAAGATTGGTACCCTTTCACGTCCAAATCTCTCAGACTCCGGGAGAGATTCTCAAAACCAAGGTTGACATGTTTCGAGTTCCTTTCAACATTTTGGAAATCCCGCTGAAACTTTGGACATTCTCGCGAAGGGTTCCCAATCCCCGACAAGACTGGTACCCTTTCACGTCCAAATCTCTCAAAGTCCGGGAGAGATTCTCAAAACCAAGGTTGACATGTTTCGAGTTCCTTTCAACATTTTGGAAATCCCGCTGAAACTTTGGACATTCTCGCGAAGGGTTCCCAATCCCCGACAAGACTGGTACCCTTTCACGTCCAAATCTCTCAAACTCCGGGAGAGATTCTCAAAACCAAGGTTGACATGTTTCGAGTTCCTTTCAACATTTTGGAAATCCCGCTGAAACTTTGGACATTCTCGCGAAGGGTTCCCAATCCCCGACAAGACTGGTACCCTTTCACGTCCAAATCTCTCAAACTCCGGGAGAGATTCTCAAAACCAAGGTTGACATGTTTCGAGTTCCTTTCAACATTTTGGAAATCCCGCTGAAACTTTGGACATTCTCGCGAAGGGTTCCCAATCCCCGACAAGACTGCTACCCTTTCACGTCCAAATCTCTCAAACTCCGGGAGAGATTCTCAAAACCAAGGTTGACATGTTTCGAGTTCCTTTCAACATTTTGGAAATCCCGCTGAAACTTTGGACATTCTCGCGAAGGGTTCCCAATCCCCGACAAGACTGGTACCCTTTCACGTCCAAATCTCTCAAACTCCGGGAGAGATTCTCAAAACCAAGGTTGACATGTTTCGAGTTCCTTTCAACATTTTGGAAATCCCGCTGAAACTTTGGACATTCTCGCGAAGGGTTCCCAATCCCCGACAAGACTGGTACCCTTTCACGTCCAAATCTCTCAAACTCCGGGAGAGATTCTCAAAACCAAGGTTGACATGTTTCGAGTTCCTTTCAACATTTTGGAAATCCCGCTGAAACTTTGGACATTCTCGCGAAGGGTTCCCAATCCCCGACAAGATTGGTACCCTTTCACGTCCAAATCTCTCAAACTCCGGGAGAGATTCTCAAAACCAAGGTTGACATGTTTCGAGTTCCTTTCAACATTTTGGAAATCCCGCTGAAACTTTGGACATTCTCGCGAAGGGTTCCCAATCCCCGACAAGACTGGTACCCTTTCACGTCCAAATCTCTCAAACTCCGGGAGAGATTCTCAAAACCAAGGTTGACATGTTTCGAGTTCCTTTCAACATTTTGGAAATCCCGCTGAAACTTTGGACATTCTCGTGAAGGGTTCCCAATCCCCGACAAGACTGGTACCCTTTCACGTCCAAATCTCTCAAACTCCGGGAGAGATTCTCAAAACCAAGGTTGACATGTTTCGAGTTCCTTTCAACATTTTGGAAATCCCGCTGAAACTTTGGACATTCTCGCGAAGGGTTCCCAATCCCCGACAAGATTGGTACACTTTCACGTCCAAATCTCTCAGACTCCGGGAGAGATTCTCAAAACCAAGGTTGACATGTTTCGAGTTCCTTTCAACATTTTGGAAATCCCGCTGAAACTTTGGACATTCTCGCGAAGGGTTCCCAATCCCCGACAAGACTGGTACCCTTTCACGTCCAAATCTCTCAAACTCCGGGAGAGATTCTCAAAACCAAGGTTGACATGTTTCGAGTTCCTTTCAACATGTTGGAAATCCCGCTGAAACTTTGGACATTCTCGCAAAGGGTTCCCAATACCCGACAAGACTGGTACCCTTTCACGTCCAAATCTCTCAAACTCCGGGAGAGATTCTCAAAACCAAGGTTGACATGTTTCGAGTTCCTTTCAACATTTTGGAAATCCCGCTGAAACTTTGGACATTCTCGCAAAGGGTTCCCAATCCCCGACAAGACTGGTACACTTTCACATCCAAATCTCTCAAACTCCGGGAGAGATTCTCAAAACCAAGGTTGACATGTTTCGAGTTCCTTTCAACATTTTGGAAATCCCGCTGAAACTTTGGACATTCTCGCAAAGGGTTCCCAATCCCCGACAAGATTGGTACCCTTTCACGTCCAAATCTCTCAAACTCCGGGAGAGATTCTCAAAACCAAGGTTGACATGTTTCGAGTTCCTTTCAACATTTTGGAAATCCCGCTGAAACTTTGGACATTCTCGCGAAGGGTTCCCAATCCCCGACAAGATTGGTACCCTTTCACGTCCAAATCTCTCAAACTCCGGGAGAGATTCTCAAAACCAAGGTTGACATGTTTCGAGTTCCTTTCAACATTTTGGAAATCCCGCTGAAACTTTGGACATTCTCGCGAAGGGTTCCCAATCCCCGACAAGACTGGTACCCTTTCACGTCCAAATCTCTCAAACTCCGGGAGAGATTCTCAAAACCAAGGTTGACATGTTTCGAGTTCCTTTCAACATTTTGGAAATCCCGCTGAAACTTTGGACATTCTCGCGAAGGGTTCCCAATCCCCGACAAGACTGGTACCCTTTCACGTCCAAATCTCTCAAACTCCGGGAGAGATTCTCAAAACCAAGGTTGACATGTTTCGAGTTCCTTTACATTTTGGAAATCCCGCTGAAACTTTGGACATTCTCGCGAAGGGTTCCCAATCCCCGACAAGACTGGTACCCTTTCACGTCCAAATCTCTCAAACTCCGGGAGAGATTCTCAAAACCAAGGTTGACATGTTTCGAGTTCCTTTCAACATTTTGGAAATCCCGCTGAAACTTTGGACATTCTCGCGAAGGGTTCCCAATCCCCGACAAGACTGGTACCCTTTCACGTCCAAATCTCTCAAACTCCGGGAGAGATTCTCAAAACCAAGGTTGACATGTTTCGAGTTCCTTTCAACATTTTGGAAATCCCGCTGAAACTTTGGACATTCTCGCGAAGGGTTCCCAATCCCCGACAAGACTGGTACCCTTTCACGTCCAAATCTCTCAAACTCCGGGAGAGATTCTCAAAACCAAGGTTGACATGTTTCGAGTTCCTTTCAACATTTTGGAAATCCCGCTGAAACTTTGGACATTCTCGCGAAGGGTTCCCAATCCCCGACAAGACTGGTACCCTTTCACGTCCAAATCTCTCAAACTCCGGGAGAGATTCTCAAAACCAAGGTTGACATGTTTCGAGTTCCTTTCAACATTTTGGAAATCCCGCTGAAACTTTGGACATTCTCGCGAAGGGTTCCCAATCCCCGACAAGATTGGTACACTTTCACGTCCAAATCTCTCAAACTCCGGGAGAGATTCTCAAAACCAAGGTTGACATGTTTCGAGTTCCTTTCAACATTTTGGAAATCCCGCTGAAACTTTGGACATTCTCGCGAAGGGTTCCCAATCCCCGACAAGATTGGTACCCTTTCACGTCCAAATCTCTCAAACTCCGGGAGAGATTCTCAAAACCAAGGTTGACATGTTTCGAGTTCCTTTCAACATTTTGGAAATCCCGCTGAAACTTTGGACATTCTCGCGAAGGGTTCCCAATCCCCGACAAGACTGGTACCCTTTCACGTCCAAATCTCTCAAACTCCGGGAGAGATTCTCAAAACCAAGGTTGACATGTTTCGAGTTCCTTTCAACATTTTGGAAATCCCGCTGAAACTTTGGACATTCTCGTGAAGGGTTCCCAATCCCCGACAAGACTGGTACCCTTTCACGTCCAAATCTCTCAAACTCCGGGAGAGATTCTCAAAACCAAGGTTGACATGTTTCGAGTTCCTTTCAACATTTTAGAAATCCCGCTGAAACTTTGGACATTCTCGCGAAGGGTTCCCAATCCCCGACAAGACTGGTACCCTTTCACGTCCAAATCTCTCAAACTCCGGGAGAGATTCTCAAAACCAAGGTTGACATGTTTCGAGTTCCTTTCAACATTTTGGAAAAACCGCTGAAACTTTGGACATTCTCGCGAAGGGTTCCCAATCCCCGACAAGACTGGTACCCTTTCACGTCCAAATCTCTCAAACTCCGGGAGAGATTCTCAAAACCAAGGTTGACATGTTTCGAGTTCCTTTCAACATTTTGGAAATCCCGCTGAAACTTTGGACATTCTAGTGAAGGGTTCCCAATCCCCGACAAGACTGGTACCCTTTCACGTCCAAATCTCTCAAACTCCGGGAGAGATTCTCAAAACCAAGGTTGACATTTTTCGAGTTCCTTTCAACATTTTGGAAATCCCGCTGAAACTTTGGACATTCTCGCGAAGGGTTCCCAATCCCCGACAAGATTGGTACCCTTTCACGTCCAAATCTCTCAAACTCCGGGAGAGATTCTCAAAACCAAGGTTGACATGTTTCGAGTTCCTTTCAACATTTTGGAAATCCCGCTGAAGCTTTGGACATTCTCGCGAAGGGTTCCCAATCCCCGACAAGATTGGTACCCTTTCACGTCCAAATCTCTCAAACTCCGGGAGAGATTCTCAAAACCATGGTTGACATGTTTCGAGTTCCTTTCAACATTTTGAAAATCCCGCTGAAACTTTGGACATTCTCGCGAAGGGTTCCCAATCCCCGACAAGACTGGTACCCTTTCACGTCCAAATCTCTCAAACTCCGGGAGAGATTCTCAAAACCAAGGTTGACATGTTTCGAGTTCCTTTCAACATTTTGGAAATCCCGCTGAAACTTTGGACATTCTCGCGAAGGGTTCCCAATCCCCGACAAGATTGGTACCCTTTCACGTCCAAATCTCTCAGACTCCGGGAGAGATTCTCAAAACCAAGGTTGACATGTTTCGAGTTCCTTTCAACATTTTGGAAATCCCGCTGAAACTTTGGACATTCTCGCGAAGGGTTCCCAATCCCCGACAAGACTGGTACCCTTTCACGTCCAAATCTCTCAAACTCCGGGAGAGATTCTCAAAACCAAGGTTGACATGTTTCGAGTTCCTTTCAACATTTTGGAAATCCCGCTGAAACTTTGGACATTCTCGCGAAGGGTTCCCAATCCCCGACAAGACTGGTACCCTTTCACGTCCAAATCTCTCAAACTCCGGGAGAGATTCTCAAAACCAAGGTTGACATGTTTCGAGTTCCTTTCAACATTTTGGAAATCCCGCTGAAACTTTGGACATTCTCGCGAAGGGTTCCCAATCCCCGACAAGACTGGTACCCTTTCACGTCCAAATCTTTCAAACTCCGGGAGAGATTCTCAAAACCAAGGTTGACATGTTTCGAGTTCCTTTCAACATTTTGGAAATCCCGCTGAAACTTTGGACATTCTCGCGAAGGGTTCCCAATCCCCGACAAGACTGGTACCCTTTCACGTCCAAATCTCTCAAAGTCCGGGAGAGATTCTCAAAACCAAGGTTGACATGTTTCGAGTTCCTTTCAACATTTTGGAAATCCCGCTGAAACTTTGGACATTCTCGCGAAGGGTTCCCAATCCCCGACAAGACTGGTACCCTTTCACGTCCAAATCTCTCAAACTCCGGGAGAGATTCTCAAAACCAAGGTTGACATGTTTCGAGTTCCTTTCAACATTTTGGAAATCCCGCTGAAACTTTGGACATTCTCGCGAAGGGTTCCCAATCCCCGACAAGATTGGTACACTTTCACGTCCAAATCTCTCAAACTCCGGGAGAGATTCTCAAAACCAAGGTTGACATGTTTCGAGTTCCTTTCAACATTTTGGAAATCCCGCTGAAACTTTGGACATTCTCGCGAAGGGTTCCCAATCCCCGACAAGATTGGTACCCTTTCACGTCCAAATCTCTCAAACTCCGGGAGAGATTCTCAAAACCAAGGTTGACATGTTTCGAGTTCCTTTCAACATTTTGGAAATCCCGCTGAAACTTTGGACATTCTCGCGAAGGGTTCCCAATCCCCGACAAGACTGGTACCCTTTCACGTCCAAATCTCTCAAACTCCGGGAGAGATTCTCAAAACCAAGGTTGACATGTTTCGAGTTCCTTTCAACATTTTGGAAATCCCGCTGAAACTTTGGACATTCTCGTGAAGGGTTCCCAATCCCCGACAAGACTGGTACCCTTTCACGTCCAAATCTCTCAAACTCCGGGAGAGATTCTCAAAACCAAGGTTGACATGTTTCGAGTTCCTTTCAACATTTTAGAAATCCCGCTGAAGCTTTGGACATTTTGGCGAAGGGTTCCCAATCCCCGACAAGACTGGTACCCTTTCACGTCCAAATCTCTCAAACTCCGGGAGAGATTCTCAAAACCAAGGTTGACATGTTTCGAGTTCCTTTCAACATTTTGGAAAAACCGCTGAAACTTTGGACATTCTCGCGAAGGGTTCCCAATCCCCGACAAGACTGGTACCCTTTCACGTCCAAATCTCTCAAACTCCGGGAGAGATTCTCAAAACCAAGGTTGACATGTTTCGAGTTCCTTTCAACATTTTGGAAATCCCGCTGAAACTTTGGACATTCTAGTGAAGGGTTCCCAATCCCCGACAAGACTGGTACCCTTTCACGTCCAAATCTCTCAAACTCCGGGAGAGATTCTCAAAACCAAGGTTGACATGTTTCGAGTTCCTTTCAACATTTTGGAAATCCCGCTGAAGCTTTGGACATTCTCGCGAAGGGTTCCCAATCCCCGACAAGATTGGTACCCTTTCACGTCCAAATCTCTCAAACTCCGGGAGAGATTCTCAAAACCAAGGTTGACATGTTTCGAGTTCCTTTCAACATTTTGGAAATCCCGCTGAAACTTTGGACATTCTCGCGAAGGGTTCCCAATCCCCGACAAGATTGGTACCCTTTCACGTCCAGATCTCTCAAACTCCGGGAGAGATTCTCAAAACCAAGGTTGACATGTTTCGAGTTCCTTTCAACATTTTGGAAATCCCGCTGAAACTTTGGACATTCTCGCAAAGGGTTCCCAATCCCCGACAAGACTGGTACCCTTTCACGTCCAAATCTCTCAAACTCCGGGAGAGATTCTCAAAACCAAGGTTGACATTTTTCGAGTTCCTTTCAACATTTTGGAAATCCCGCTGAAACTTTGGACATTCTCGCGAAGGGTTCCCAATCCCCGACAAGATTGGTACCCTTTCACGTCCAAATCTCTCAAACTCCGGGAGAGATTCTCAAAACCATGGTTGACATGTTTCGAGTTCCTTTCAACATTTTGGAAATCCCGCTGAAACTTTGGACATTCTCGCGAAGGGTTCCCAATCCCCGACAAGACTGGTACCCTTTCACGTCCAAATCTCTCAAACTCCGGGTGAGATTCTCAAAACCAAGGTTGACATGTTTCGAGTTCCTTTCAACATTTTGGAAATCCCGCTGAAACTTTGGACATTCTCGCGAAGGGTTCCCAATCCCCGACAAGACTGGTACCCTTTCACGTCCAAATCTCTCAAACTCCGGGAGAGATTCTCAAAACCAAGGTTGACATGTTTCGAGTTCCTTTCAACATTTTGGAAATCCCGCTGAAACTTTGGACATTCTCGCGAAGGGTTCCCAATCCCCGACAAGACTGGTACCCTTTCACGTCCAAATCTCTCAAACTCCGGGAGAGATTCTCAAAACCAAGGTTGACATGTTTCGAGTTCCTTTCAACATTTTGGAAATCCCGCTGAAACTTTGGACATTCTCGCGAAGGGTTCCCAATCCCCGACAAGACTGGTACCCTTTCACGTCCAAATCTCTCAAACTCCGGGAGAGATTCTCAAAACCAAGGTTGACATGTTTCGAGTTCCTTTCAGCATTTTGGAAATCCCGCTGAAACTTTGGACATTCTCGCGAAGGGTTCCCAATCCCCGACAAGACTGGTACCCTTTCACGTCCAAATCTCTCAAACTCCGGGAGAGATTCTCAAAACCAAGGTTGACATGTTTCGAGTTCCTTTCAACATTTTGGAAATCCCGCTGAAACTTTGGACATTCTCGCGAAGGGTTCCCAATCCCCGACAAGACTGGTACCCTTTCACGTCCAAATCTCTCAAACTCCGGGAGAGATTCTCAAAACCAAGGTTGACATGTTTCGAGTTCCTCTCAACATTTTGGAAATCCCGCTGAAACTTTGGACATTCTCGCGAAGGGTTCCCAATCCCCGACAAGACTGGTACCCTTTCACGTCCAAATCTCTCAAACTCCGGGAGAGATTCTCAAAACCAAGGTTGACATGTTTCGAGTTCCTTTCAACATTTTGGAAATCCCGCTGAAACTTTGGACATTCTCGCAAAGGGTTCCCAATCCCCGACAAGATTGGTACCCTTTCACGTCCAAATCTCTCAAACTCCGGGAGAGATTCTCAAAACCAAGGTTGACATGTTTCGAGTTCCTTTCAACATTTTGGAAATCCCGCTGAAACTTTGGACATTCTCGCAAAGGGTTCCCAATCCCCGACAAGATTGGTACCCTTTCACGTCCAAATCTCTCAAACTCCGGGAGAGATTCTCAAAACCAAGGTTGACATGTTTCGAGTTCCTTTCAACATTTTGGAAATCCCGCTGAAACTTTGGACATTCTCGCGAAGGGTTCCCAATCCCCGACAAGACTGGTACCCTTTCACGTCCAAATCTCTCAAACTCCGGGTGAGATTCTCAAAACCAAGGTTGACATGTTTCGAGTTCCTTTCAACATTTTGGAAATCCCGCTGAAACTTTGGACATTCTCGCGAAGGGTTCCCAATCCCCGACAAGACTGGTACCCTTTCACGTCCAAATCTCTCAAACTCCGGGAGAGATTCTCAAAACCAAGGTTGACATGTTTCGAGTTCCTTTCAACATTTTGGAAATCCCGCTGAAACTTTGGACATTCTCGCGAAGGGTTTCCAATCCCCGACAAGACTGGTACCCTTTCACGTCCAAATCTCTCAAACTCCAGGAGAGATTCTCAAAACCAAGGTTGACATGTTTCGAGTTCCTTTCAACATTTTGGAAATCCCGCTGAAACTTTGGACATTCTCGCGAAGGGTTCCCAATCCCCGACAAGACTGGTACCCTTTCACGTCCAAATCTCTCAAACTCCGGGAGAGATTCTCAAAACCAAGGTTGACATGTTTCGAGTTCCTTTCAACATTTTGGAAATCCCGCTGAAACTTTGGACATTCTGGCGAAGGGTTCCCAATCCCCGACAAGACTGGTACCCTTTCACGTCCAAATCTCTCAAACTCCGGGAGAGATTCTCAAAACCAAGGTTGACATGTTTCGAGTTCCTTTCAACATTTTGGAAATCCCGCTGAAACTTTGGACATTCTCGCCAAGGGTTCCCAATCCCCGACAAGACTGGTACCCTTTCACGTCCAAATCTCTCAAACTCCGGGAGAGATGCTCAAAACCAAGGTTGACATGTTTCGAGTTCCTTTCAACATTTTGGAAATCCTGCTGAAACTTTGGACATTCTCGCGAAGGGTTCCCAATCCCGGACAAGACTGGTACCCTTTCACGTCCAAATCTCTCAAACTCCGGGAGAGATTCTCAAAACCAAGGTTGACATGTTTCGAGTTCCTTTCAACATTTTGGAAATCCCGCTGAAACTTTGGACATTCTCGCAAAGGGTTCCCAATCCCCGACAAGACTGGTACCCTTTCACGTCCAAATCTCTCAAACTCCGGGAGAGATTCTCAAAACCAAGGTTGACATGTTTCGAGTTCCTCTCAACATTTTGGAAAATCCGCTGAAACTTTGGACATTCTCGCAAAGGGTTCCCAATCCCCGACAAGACTGGTACCCTTTCACGTCCAAATCTCTCAAACTCCGGGAGAGATTCTCAAAACCAAGGTTGACATGTTTCGAGTTCCTTTCAACATTTTGGAAATCCCGCTGAAACTTTGGACATTCTCGCGAAGGGTTCCCAATCCCCGACAAGACTGGTACCCTTTCACGTCCAAATCTCTCAAACTCCGGGAGAGATTCTCAAAACCAAGGTTGACATGTTTCGAGTTCCTTTCAACATTTTGGAAATCCCGCTGAAACTTTGGACATTCTCGCGAAGGGTTCCCAATCCCCGACAAGACTGGTACCCTTTCACGTCCAAATCTCTCAAACTCCGGGAGAGATTCTCAAAACCAAGGTTGACATGTTTCGAGTTCCTTTCAACATTTTGGAAATCCCGCTGAAACTTTGGACATTCTCGTGAAGGGTTCCCAATCCCCGACAAGACTGGTACCCTTTCACGTCCAAATCTCTCAAACTCCGGGAGAGATTCTCAAAACCAAGGTTGACATGTTTCGAGTTCCTTTCAACATTTTAGAAATCCCGCTGAAGCTTTGGACATTCTCGCGAAGGGTTCCCAATCCCCGACAAGACTGGTACCCTTTCACGTCCAAATCTCTCAAACTCCGGGAGAGATTCTCAAAACCAAGGTTGACATGTTTCGAGTTCCTTTCAACATTTTGGAAAAACCGCTGAAACTTTGGACATTCTCGCGAAGGGTTCCCAATCCCCGACAAGACTGGTACCCTTTCACGTCCAAATCTCTCAAACTCCGGGAGAGATTCTCAAAACCAAGGTTGACATGTTTCGAGTTCCTTTCAACATTTTGGAAAAACCGCTGAAACTTTGGACATTCTCGCGAAGGGTTCCCAATCCCCGACAAGACTGGTACCCTTTCACGTCCAAATCTCTCAAACTCCGGGAGAGATTCTCAAAACCAAGGTTGACATGTTTCGAGTTCCTTTCAACATTTTGGAAATCCCGCTGAAACTTTGGACATTCTCGCGAAGGGTTCCCAATCCCCGACAAGATTGGTACCCTTTCACGTCCAGATCTCTCAAACTCCGGGAGAGATTCTCAAAACCAAGGTTGACATGTTTCGAGTTCCTTTCAACATTTTGGAAATCCCGCTGAAACTTTGGACATTCTCGCAAAGGGTTCCCAATCCCCGACAAGACTGGTACCCTTTCACGTCCAAATCTCTCAAACTCCGGGAGAGATTCTCAAAACCAAGGTTGACATTTTTCGAGTTCCTTTCAACATTTTGGAAATCCCGCTGAAACTTTGGACATTCTCGCGAAGGGTTCCCAATCCCCGACAAGATTGGTACCCTTTCACATCCAAATCTCTCAAACTCCGGGAGAGATTCTCAAAACCAAGGTTGACATGTTTCGAGTTCCTTTCAACATTTTGGAAATCCCGCTGAAGCTTTGGACATTCTCGCGAAGGGTTCCCAATCCCCGACAAGATTGGTACCCTTTCACGTCCAAATCTCTCAAACTCCGGGAGAGATTCTCAAAACCATGGTTGACATGTTTCGAGTTCCTTTCAACATTTTGGAAATCCCGCTGAAACTTTGGACATTCTCGCGAAGGGTTCCCAATCCCCGACAAGACTGGTACCCTTTCACGTCCAAATCTCTCAAACTCCGGGAGAGATTCTCAAAACCAAGGTTGACATGTTTCGAGTTCCTTTCAACATTTTGGAAATCCCGCTGAAACTTTGGACATTCTCGCGAAGGGTTTCCAATCCCCGACAACACTGGTACCCTTTCACGTCCAAATCTCTCAAACTCCGGGAGAGATTCTCAAAACCAAGGTTGACATGTTTCGAGTTCCTTTCAACATTTTGGAAATCCCGCTGAAACTTTGGACATTCTCGCGAAGGGTTCCCAATCCCCGACAAGACTGGTACCCTTTCACGTCCAAATCTCTCAAACTCCGGGAGAGATTCTCAAAACCAAGGTTGACATGTTTCGAGTTCCTTTCAACATTTTGGAAATCCCGCTGAAACTTTGGACATTCTCGCGAAGGGTTCCCAATCCCCGACAAGACTGGTACCCTTTCACGTCCAAATCTCTCAAACTCCGGGAGAGATTCTCAAAACCAAGGTTGACATGTTTCGAGTTCCTCTCAACATTTTGGAAATCCCGCTGAAACTTTGGACATTCTCGCGAAGGGTTCCCAATCCCCGACAAGACTGGTACCCTTTCACGTCCAAATCTCTCAAACTCCGGGAGAGATTCTCAAAACCAAGGTTGACATGTTTCGAGTTCCTTTCAACATTTTGGAAATCCCGCTGAAACTTTGGACATTCTCGCAAAGGGTTCCCAATCCCCGACAAGATTGGTACCCTTTCACGTCCAAATCTCTCAAACTCCGGGAGAGATTCTCAAAACCAAGGTTGACATGTTTCGAGTTCCTTTCAACATTTTGGAAATCCCGCTGAAACTTTGGACATTCTCGCGAAGGGTTCCCAATCCCCGACAAGACTGGTACCCTTTCACGTCCAAATCTCTCAAACTCCGGGAGAGATTCTCAAAACCAAGGTTGACATGTTTCGAGTTCCTTTCAACATTTTGGAAATCCCGCTGAAACTTTGGACATTCTCGCGAAGGGTTCCCAATCCCCGACAAGACTGGTACCCTTTCACGTCCAAATCTCTCAAACTCCGGGAGAGATTCTCAAAACCAAGGTTGACATGTTTCGAGTTCCTTTCAACATTTTGGAAATCCCGCTGAAACTTTGGACATTCTCGCGAAGGGTTCCCAATTCCCGACAAGATTGGTACCCTTTCACGTCCAAATCTCTCAAACTCCGGGAGAGATTCTCAAAACCAAGGTTGACATGTTTCGAGTTCCTTTCAACATTTTGGAAATCCCGCTGAAACTTTGGACATTCTCGCGAAGGGTTCCCAATCCCCGACAAGACTGGTACACTTTCACGTCCAAATCTCTCAAACTCTGGGAGAGATTCTCAAAACCAAGGTTGACATGTTTCGAGTTCCTTTCAACATTTTGGAAATCCCGCTGAAACTTTGGACATTCTCGCGAAGGGTTCCCAATCCCCGACAAGACTGGTACCCTTTCACGTCCAAATCTCTCAAACTCCGGGAGAGATTCTCAAAACCAAGGTTGACATGTTTCGAGTTCCTTTCAACATTTTGGAAATCCCGCTGAAACTTTGGACATTCTCGCGAAGGGTTCCCAATCCCCGACAAGACTGGTACCCTTTCACGTCCAAATCTCTCAAACTCCGGGAGAGATTCTCAAAACCAAGGTTGACATGTTTCGAGTTCCTTTCAACATTTTGGAAATCCCGCTGAAACTTTGGACATTCTCGCGAAGGGTTCCCAATCCCCGACAAGATTGGTACCCTTTCACGTCCAAATCTCTCAAACTCCGGGAGAGATTCTCAAAACCAAGGTTGACATGTTTCGAGTTCCTTTCAACATTTTGGAAATCCCGCTGAAACTTTGGACATTCTCGCAAAGGGTTCCCAATCCCCGACAAGATTGGTACCCTTTCACGTCCAAATCTCTCAAACTCCGGGAGAGATTCTCAAAACCAAGGTTGACATGTTTCGAGTTCCTTTCAACATTTTGGAAATCCCGCTGAAACTTTGGACATTCTCGCGAAGGGTTCCCAATCCCCGACAAGATTGGTACCCTTTCACGTCCAAATCTCTCAAACTCCGGGAGAGATTCTCAAAACCAAGGTTGACATGTTTCGAGTTCCTTTCAACATTTTGGAAATCCCGCTGAAACTTTGGACATTCTCGCGAAGGGTTCCCAATCCCCGACAAGACTGGTACCCTTTCACGTCCAAATCTCTCAAACTCCGGGTGAGATTCTCAAAACCAAGGTTGACATGTTTCGAGTTCCTTTCAACATTTTGGAAATCCCGCTGAAACTTTGGACATTCTCGCGAAGGGTTCCCAATCCCCGACAAGACTGGTACCCTTTCACGTCCAAATCTCTCAAACTCCGGGAGAGATTCTCAAAACCAAGGTTGACATGTTTCGAGTTCCTCTCAACATTTTGGAAAATCCGCTGAAACTTTGGACATTCTCGCAAAGGGTTCCCAATCCCCGACAAGACTGGTACCCTTTCACGTCCAAATCTCTCAAACTCCGGGAGAGATTCTCAAAACCAAGGTTGACATGTTTCGAGTTCCTTTCAACATTTTGGAAATCCCGCTGAAACTTTGGACATTCTCGCGAAGGGTTCCCAATCCCCGACAAGACTGGTACCCTTTCACGTCCAAATCTCTCAAACTCCGGGAGAGATTCTCAAAACCAAGGTTGACATGTTTCGAGTTCCTTTCAACATTTTGGAAATCCCGCTGAAACTTTGGACATTCTCGCGAAGGGTTCCCAATCCCCGACAAGATTGGTACCCTTTCACGTCCAAATCTCTCAAACTCCGGGAGAGATTCTCAAAACCAAGGTTGACATGTTTCGAGTTCCTTTCAACATTTTGGAAATCCCGCTGAAACTTTGGACATTCTCGCGAAGGGTTCCCAATCCCCGACAAGACTGGTACCCTTTCACGTCCAAATCTCTCAAACTCCGGGAGAGATTCTCAAAACCAAGGTTGACATGTTTCGAGTTCCTTTCAACATTTTGGAAATCCCGCTGAAACTTTGGACATTCTCGCAAAGGGTTCCCAATCCCCGACAAGACTGGTACCCTTTCACGTCCAAATCTCTCAAACTCCGGGAGAGATTCTCAAAACCAAGGTTGACATGTTTCGAGTTCCTTTCAACATTTTGGAAATCCCGCTGAAACTTTGGACATTCTCGCGAAGGGTTCCCAATCCCCGACAAGACTGGTACCCTTTCACGTCCAAATCTCTCAAACTCCGGGAGAGATTCTCAAAACCAAGGTTGACATGTTTCGAGTTCCTTTCAACATTTTGGAAATCCCGCTGAAACTTTGGACATTCTCGCGAAGGGTTCCCAATCCCCGACAAGATTGGTACCCTTTCACGTCCAAATCTCTCAAACTCCGGGAGAGATTCTCAAAACCAAGGTTGACATGTTTTGAGTTCCTTTCAACATTTTGGAAATCCCGCTGAAACTTTGGACATTCTCGCAAAGGGTTCCCAATCCCCGACAAGACTGGTACCCTTTCACGTCCAAATCTCTCAAACTCCGGGAGAGATTCTCAAAACCAAGGTTGACATGTTTCGAGTTCCTTTCAACATTTTGGAAATCCCGCTGAAACTTTGGACATTCTCGCAAAGGGTTCCCAATCCCCGACAAGACTGGTACCCTTTCACGTCCAAATCTCTCAAACTCCGGGAGAGATTCTCAAAACCAAGGTTGACATGTTTCGAGTTCCTTTCAACATTTTGGAAATCCCGCTGAAACTTTGGACATTCTCGCGAAGGGTTCCCAATCCCCGACAAGACTGGTACCCTTTCACGTCCAAATCTCTCAAACTCCGGGAGAGATTCTCAAAACCAAGGTTGACATGTTTCGAGTTCCTTTCAACATTTTGGAAATCCCGCTGAAACTTTGGACATTCTCGCGAAGGGTTCCCAATCCCCGACAAGACTGGTACCCTTTCACGTCCAAATCTCTCAAACTCCGGGAGAGATTCTCAAAACCAAGGTTGACATGTTTCGAGTTCCTTTCAACATTTTGGAAATCCCGCTGAAACTTTGGACATTCTCGCGAAGGGTTCCCAATCCCCGACAAGACTGGTACCCTTTCACGTCCAAATCTCTCAAACTCCGGGAGAGATTCTCAAAACCAAGGTTGACATGTTTCGAGTTCCTTTCAACATTTTGGAAATCCCGCTGAAACTTTGGACATTCTCGCGAAGGGTTCCCAATCCCCGACAAGACTGGTACCATTTCACGTCCAAATCTCTCAAACTCCGGGAGAGATTCTCAAAACCAAGGTTGACATGTTTCGAGTTCCTTTCAACATTTTGGAAATCCCGGTGAAACTTTGGACATTCTCGCGAAGGGTTCCCAATCCCCGACAAGACTGGTACCCTTTCACGTCCAAATCTCTCAAACTCCGGGAGAGATTCTCAAAACCAAGGTTGACATGTTTCGAGTTCCTTTCAACATTTTGGAAATCCCGCTGAAACTTTGGACATTCTCGTGAAGGGTTCCCAATCCCCGACAAGACTGGTACCCTTTCACGTCCAAATCTCTCAAACTCCGGAAGAGATTCTCAAAACCAAGGTTGACATGTTTCGAGTTCCTTTCAACATTTTGGAAATCCCGCTGAAGCTTTGGACATTCTCGCGAAGGGTTCCCAATCCCCGACAAGATTGGTACCCTTTCACGTCCAAATCTCTCAAACTCCGGGAGAGATTCTCAAAACCAAGGTTGACATGTTTCGAGTTCCTCTCAACATTTTGGAAATCCCGCTGAAACTTTGGACATTCTCGCGAAGGGTTCCCAAACCCGACAAGACTGGTACCCTTTCACGTCCAAATCTCTCAAACTCCGGGAGAGATTCTCAAAACCAAGGTTGACATTTTTCGAGTTCCTTTCAACATTTTGGAAATCCCGCTGAAACTTTGGACATTCTCGCGAAGGGTTCCCAATCCCCAACAAGATTGGTACCCTTTCACGTCCAAATCTCTCAAACTCCGGGAGAGATTCTCAAAACCAAGGTTGACATGTTTCGAGTTCCTTTCAACATTTTGGAAATCCCGCTGAAACTTTGGACATTCTCGCGAAGGGTTCCCAATCCCCGACAAGACTGGTACCCTTTCACGTCCAAATCTCTCAAACTCCGGGAGAGATTCTCAAAACCAAGGTTGACATGTTTCGAGTTCCTTTCAACATTTTGGAAATCCCGCTGAAACTTTGGACATTCTCGCGAAGGGTTCCCAATCCCCGACAAGACTGGTACCCTTTCACGTCCAAATCTCTCAAACTCCGGGAGAGATTCTCAAAACCAAGGTTGACATGTTTCGAGTTCCTTTCAACATTTTGGAAATCCCGCTGAAACTTTGGACATTCTCGCGAAGGGTTCCCAATCCCCGACAAGACTGGTACCCTTTCACGTCCAAATATCTCAAACTCCGGGAGAGATTCTCAAAACCAAGGTTGACATGTTTCGAGTTCCTTTCAACATTTTGGAAATCCCGCTGAAACTTTGGACATTCTCGCGAAGGGTTCCCAATCCCCGACAAGACTGGTACCCTTTCACGTCCAAATCTCTCAAACTCCGGGAGAGATTCTCAAAACCAAGGTTGACATGTTTCGAGTTCCTTTCAACATTTTGGAAATCCCGCTGAAACTTTGGACATTCTCGCGAAGGGTTCCCAAACCCGACAAGACTGGTACCCTTTCACGTCCAAATCTCTCAAACTCCGGGAGAGATTCTCAAAACCAAGGTTGACATGTTTCGAGTTCCTTTCAACATTTTGGAAATCCCGCTGAAACTTTGGACATTCTCGCGAAGGGTTCCCAATCCCCGACAAGACTGGTACCCTTTCACGTCCAAATCTCTCAAACTCCGGGAGAGATTCTCAAAACCAAGGTTGACATGTTTCGAGTTCCTTTCAACATTTTGGAAATCCTGCTGAAACTTTGGACATTCTCGTGAAGGGTTCCCCACCCCCGACAAGACTGGTACCCTTTCACGTCCAAATCTCTCAAACTCCGGGAGAGATTCTCAAAACCAAGGTTGACATGTTTCGAGTTCCTTTCAACATTTTGGAAATCCAGCTGAAGCTTTGGACATTCTCGCGAAGGGTTCCCAATCCCCGACAAGATTGGTACCCTTTCACGTCCAAATCTCTCAAACTCCGGGAGAGATTCTCAAAACCAAGGTTGACATGTTTCGAGTTCCTTTCAACATTTTGGAAATCCCGCTGAAACTTTGGACATTCTCGCGAAGGGTTCCCAATCCCCGACAAGATTGGTACCCTTTCACGTCCAGATCTCTCAAACTCCGGGAGAGATTCTCAAAACCAAGGTTGACATGTTTCGAGTTCCTTTCAACATTTTGGAAATCCCGCTGAAACTTTGGACATTCTCGCGAAGGGTTCCCAATCCCCGACAAGACTGGTACCCTTTCACGTCCAAATCTCTCAAACTCCGGGAGAGATTCTCAAAACCAAGGTTGACATGTTTCGAGTTCCTTTCAACATTTTGGAAATCCCGCTGAAACTTTGGACATTCTCGCGAAGGGTTCCCAATCCCCGACAAGACTGGTACCCTTTCACGTCCAAATCTCTCAAACTCCGGGTGAGATTCTCAAAACCAAGGTTGACATGTTTCGAGTTCCTTTCAACATTTTGGAAATCCCGCTGAAACTTTGGACATTCTCGCGAAGGGTTCCCAATCCCCGACAAGACTGGTACCCTTTCACGTCCAAATCTCTCAAACTCCGGGAGAGATTCTCAAAACCAAGGTTGACATGTTTCGAGTTCCTTTCAACATTTTGGAAATCCCGCTGAAACTTTGGACATTCTCGCGAAGTGTTCCCAATCCCTGACAAGACTGGTACCCTTTCACGTCCAAATCTCTCAAACTCCGGGAGAGATTCTCAAAACCAAGGTTGACATGTTTCGAGTTCCTTTCAACATTTTGGAAATCCCGCTGAAACTTTGGACATTCTCGCGAAGGGTTCCCAATCCCCGACAAGACTGGTACCCTTTCACGTCCAAATCTCTCAAACTCCGGGAGAGATTCTCAAAACCAAGGTTGACATGTTTCGAGTTCCTTTCAACATTTTGGAAATCCCGCTGAAACTTTGGACATTCTCGCGAAGGGTTCCCAATCCCCGACAAGATTGGTACCCTTTCACGTCCAAATCTCTCAAACTCCGGGAGAGATTCTCAAAACCAAGGTTGACATGTTTCGAGTTCCTTTCAACATTTTAGAAAATCCCGCTGAAACTTTGGACATTCTCGCGAAGGGTTCCCAATCCCCGACAAGACTGGTACCCTTTCACGTCCAAATCTCTCAAACTCCGGGAGAGATTCTCAAAACCAAGGTTGACATGTTTCGAGTTCCTTTCAACATTTTGGAAATCCCGCTGAAACTTTGGACATTCTCGCAAAGGGTTCCCAATCCCCGACAAGATTGGTACACTTTCACGTCCAAATCTCTCAAACTCCGGGAGAGATTCTCAAAACCAAGGTTGACATGTTTCGAGTTCCTTTCAACATTTTGGAAATCCCGCTGAAACTTTGGACATTCTCGCGAAGGGTTCCCAATCCCCGACAAGACTGGTACCCTTTCACGTCCAAATCTCTCAAACTCCGGGAGAGATTCTCAAAACCAAGGTTGACATGTTTCGAGTTCTTTTCAACATTTTGGAAATCCCGCTGAAACTTTGGACATTCTCGCGAAGGGTTCCCAATCCCCGACAAGACTGGTACCCTTTCACGTCCAAATCTCTCAAACTCCGGGAGAGATTCTCAAAACCAAGGTTGACATGTTTCGAGATCCTTTCAACATTTTGGAAATCCCGCTGAAACTTTGGACATTCTCGCGAAGGGTTCCCAATCCCCGACAAGACTGGTACCCTTTCACGTCCAAATCTCTCAAACTCCGGGAGAGATTCTCAAAACCAAGGTTGACATGTTTCGAGTTCCTTTCAACATTTTGGAAATCCCGCTGAAACTTTGGACATTCTGGCGAAGGGTTCCCAATCCCCGACAAGACTGGTACCCTTTCACGTCCAAATCTCTCAAACTCCGGGAGAGATTCTCAAAACCAAGGTTGACATGTTTCGAGTTCCTTTCAACATTTTGGAAATCCCGCTGAAACTTTGGACATTCTCGCAAAGGGTTCCCAATCCCCGACAAGATTGGTACCCTTTCACGTCCAAATCTCTCAAACTCCGGGAGAGATTCTCAAAACCAAGGTTGACATGTTTCGAGTTCCTTTCAACATTTTGGAAATCCCGCTGAAACTTTGGACATTCTCGCGAAGGGTTCCCAATCCCCGACAAGACTGGTACCCTTTCACGTCCAAATCTCTCAAACTCCGGGAGAGATTCTCAAAACCAAGGTTGACATGTTTCGAGTTCCTTTCAACATTTTGGAAATCCCGCTGAAACTTTGGACATTCTCGCGAACGTTTTCCAATCCCCGACAAGACTGGTACCCTTTCACGTCCAAATCTCTCAAACTCCGGGAGAGATTCTCAAAGCCAAGGTTGACATGTTTCGAGTTCCTTTCAACATTTTGGAAATCCCGCTGAAACTTTGGACATTCTCGCGAAGGGTTCCCAATCCCCGACAAGACTGGTACCCTTTCACGTCCAAATCTCTCAAACTCCGGGAGAGATTCTCAAAACCAAGGTTGACATGTTTCGAGTTCCTTTCAACATTTTGGAAATCCCGCTGAAACTTTGGACATTCTCGCGAAGGGTTCCCAAACCCGACAAGACTGGTACCCTTTCACGTCCAAATCTCTCAAACTCCGGGAGAGATTCTCAAAACCAAGGTTGACATGTTTCGAGTTCCTTTCAACATTTTGGAAATCCCGCTGAAACTTTGGACATTCTCGCGAAGGGTTCCCAATCCCCGACAAGACTGGTACCCTTTCACGTCCAAATCTCTCAAACTCCGGGAGAGATTCTCAAAACCAAGGTTGACTGTGGATTATCTGAATTTAGAGTTGATAAGCTAAGTTTTTGTATTTGGAGTTAATAAGTTAGTTTGCTATATGTTTGCTGTGTTGGTGAGGTTAAGTTTTGTAATAGTTGCGAGGTGTGGTGTGCTCGGGCAGGACTTGGAGGAGGGGAGCTTGTGGACAATAGCAGTGCCTGCACCCTGAGGTGGGAAGCAGCTGGTAAATACTGGTTAGACGCATTAACCACGAAATGGCCGATTTGTTGCCATGCGAACACTGACTGACCAACGTTCACACCTTAGCCAGCCTTCTGTCTGTCAAAGTGATTAGCCAATCAGCAATAAGACATGTGTGCCTTCTGATGTATAAAAAGGTGCTCATCGAGCAAATAAATTGGACACTTTGCTTGCATCAAGTTGCGTCCCCATCTCTCAGTCGCGTCAAATTGGTGATCTCCGATGTGATCGTCCGTGACAGGAACGCAGGTCAGATAACCGCCTGCCTGGAGGCAGCCCAGGGCAAGGTGGCAGGTCGCGACGTCCCGCAGAACTTGGAGTGCTGCTGAAAAAAGCCGGCCGGCGAATCAATCACCCCCGTCTGGAACGAGAGGTGAGCTGCGGGAAACTAGAAAATGGGGAATCAGGAGAGTTCCCCTGAGAGAGACGTTTATGAGCACTTGAAAGCTCTGCCTGAAAAGCAGGGAAGAGGAGCTCTTAAAAGAGATGTTTATGAGCACATGAAAGCTCTACTTAAAAAGCAGGGAAGAAAAATTCTTTCGGGACAAGATCTTAAGTTAATCCTTAAATGGGTGCAAGTTACGGTCCCTATGGTGACTACCTCCTCAATTTTTTCGCGTGAACTTTGGGACAATGTGGGGGTAAAGTTATGGGATGCAGCCACCTCAGGAAATGAGGAAGCGCAGCGTATGCTCCCTAGTTGGAGAAAAATTTTTGAAGCCGTATCGGCACAGGATCCTCCTAATATCGCTGGTGGGGCGGGATCCTCGGCGCGGTCGTTGTGCTGCCGCCGCCTCGAGGCTTTGCCGTCGGTGGGCAGAGAACCGGAAGTTTCCCGCTCTGAGTCTCTGGGGCAATGTGACAAAAAACCGGAAATGCAACTAGGGGACTGTCCGGATGAGGCAGGCCCTGAGTGCCGCCCTCCGCCTACAGCTCCACCTCTGCCCTGCCCCGAGCCAGACACGCCCCCTCTGAGACCATCGCGTCAGGCGGGCCCGGCCCGGCCAGGCCGTCGGGGCCGGGGCCGCCCCACGACGTGCCTCCACAAACACCTGTGGAAGTTTCTTGTGAGCCTCCTTCTACATCATTGGGCTCACCCCAAATTAGCTGTGGAACAGCTATCCATGGGACACATTGTGCCTTCTACTAGCCCCTGGAACTCGCCTGTTTTTGTAATCAAAAAACCGAATGGCAAGTGGCGTTTGCTCCATGACCTCCGGAAAATTAATGGCGCTATGGAAGACATGGGAGCCCTGCAACCCGGGCTACCGTCACCTACCATGATCCCTCGAGATTGGCATTTAACTATCATAGATCTCAAAGATTGTTTTTTCAACATTCCATTGCATCCGGATGATGCTCCTAAATTTGCCTATTCGGTCCCTAGCGTCAACATGCAAGCTCCTTTGCAAAGGTATCATTGGGTTGTGCTACCACAGGGAATGAAAAATAGCCCTACAATATGTCAATGGTATGTGGCGAAAATACTTAGTCCTGTCAGAATTGTGGTACCTGCTGCATTGTTATATCATTATATGGATGACATTCTAGTGGTAGCACAACACTATGAGATCATGGAGAAAGCCGTAGCCCTTGTCATGGCTGCTGTAAAATCAGCAGACCTCTGTATTGCGCCAGAAAAAATTCAAAAAATACCACCTTGGAAATACTTAGGATGGCGTATAAGAGCTCAAACTATTGTTCCGCAACCTTTACAAATACAGGTGAATATAAAAAAATTGCATGATGTACAGAAACTGCTAGGAACAATCAATTGGGTCAGACCATTGTTAGGAATCACTAATGCAGATCTCAGTCCCTTATTCGAAATGCTTAAAGGAAGCTCGGACTTAAACGCTCCACGAAGTCTCAGTCCTGAAGCCATAGCTTCCTTGCATAAAGCTGCAGCAGCGATTACCTCCAGACAAGCACATCGATGGGAACCAGAATTACCTTTTCAATTAATCATCCTTGATCCTGCTCGACAGCCTCATGCGCTTATTTTCCAATGGGACTGCCAGAAAACGGACCCTTTACTGATCATTGAATGGATCTTTTTGCCTAACCAAGCCACAAAGACTATTTCAACACAACATGAGATGTTTGCATCTTTAATTATCAGGGCTCGACAGCGATTACTTACCCTGGCAGGCACGGACTTTAGCCTTATATGTATGCCAGTAACAAGTGTTTACCTGCAATGGTTGCAACAACAATCAGATGCACTAGGCATAGCTCTAACTGGCTATGCAGGCCAACTCACTTCTCATCCGCCTTCTCACAAACTGTTAAATGTTGATTTTCACCTTTTACCTATTCCAAAGCGGAGTGACCAACCTTTACAGGCTCTTACTGTTTTCACAGATGGCTCTGGGAGATCTCACAAGTCGGTTATCCTTTGGTGGGATGATCAACACCAATGGTGGGAATCTGATGTCAAAACTGTTCAAGGTTCTCCTCAAATAGTAGAATTGTCTGCAGTTGTTAGAGTTTTTCGTAAATGGTCTGTTCCTCTTAACATAATTACTGATTCTGCTTATGTTGCAGGAATTGTTAGCCGAGCCAAGGCTTCTGTATTACGAGATGTTTCTCACGCGGCACTGTTTAACTTGTTGCAAGAACTTATCTTCTTATTGGACTCTCGTCTTCATCCTTATTTCATTATGCATGTTAGATCTCATACTTCCTTACCAGGTTTTATCGCGGAAGGAAACCGGCAGGCTGACATGCTGACGTTACCAGTACAGGTATTACCAGACCGTGTAGCACAAGCTAAGCTTAGTCATTCCTTTTTTCACCAAAATGCTGGAGGCTTAAAACGTCAATTTAACCTTACCTTACAACAAGCCCATAATATCATTGCGGTCTGTCCTGATTGTCAAAGGCACTCTTTTCCTTCCATAGCAGGAGGAGTCAACCCCAGAGGTTTACAGAGTCTTCAACTCTGGCAAACAGATGTTACTCATTTTGCTGAATTTGGCCGTTTAAAGTTTATTCATTGCTCTGTTGACACATTTTCGGGAATGTTATTTGCCTCCTGTCATACAGGAGAAAAAGCACGCGATGTGCAAAGACATCTAATGCGCGCTTTTGCCACTCTAGGGGTACCCTCTCAAATTAAAACAGACAATGGTCCTGCATATGTCTCTCAATCAGTGAAAACCTTTTTTACCTTTTGGGGAATTTCTCACATCACAGGCATCCCTCATTCTCCCACGGGTCAAGCTCTAATTGAACGCTCTCACCAAACCTTAAAACGCTTATTATTAAAACAAAAAGGGGGAATAGGAATAGGTGCTGCTACGCCAGAGGAGCGAATACAGAAAGCTTTATATGTTTTTAACTTTTTGAATTGTTCTCTGTTAGATAATAATCCTCCAGTAGTTCGCCATTTCAGCACAAACAACCTTTTTGAACCCAGGGTTAAGCCGCCAGTATTGATCCGGGACCCAGAAACAGGTAAGATAATGGGACCCTATCCCCTTGTCACATGGGGAAGAGGCTATGCTTGTATTTCCACAGAAAGAGGCCCTCGCTGGATTCCGGCAAAAAAACGTGAGACCTCTCCGAGAGACACTACAGCAGTCTCCTGAAGACATTTCTGGTCCTGATCCTGCGACTGATATAGAAGACACTACCGATCAATAATTGAATGAACTCTGTTCCAGAGGTTGCGAAAATGGGCAAAAGAATAGTTGTTTTAATTGTTATTTTAATTGTGATTATTGCAAAGCCCATAGCTACTGGCTTTGAATTGCACAACATTGATCCTCGCACTAATGTGGACCAAAGTCAGAAAGGAATCACTAACAGCTCCGTACTACTGTTGGTAAAACAGGATGTCCTCGAGTTGGTCGGTCGCCGACCTTGGGAGGTACCAGTTAATTAAAACAAAAAAGGGGGAGATGTGGATTATCTGAATTTAGAGTTGATAAGCTAAGTTTTTGTATTTGGAGTTAATAAGTTAGTTTGCTATATGTTTGCTGTGTTGGTGAGGTTAAGTGTTGTAACAGTTGCGAGGTGTGGTGTGCTCGGGCAGGACTTGGAGGAGGGGAGCTTGTGGACAATAGCAGTGCCTGCACCCTGAGGTGGGAAGCAGCTGGTAAATACTGGTTAGACGCATTAACCACGAAATGGCCGATTTGTTGCCATGCGAACACTGACTGACCAACGTTCACAGCTTAGCCAGCCTTCTGTCTGTCAAAGTGATTAGCCAATCAGCAATAAGACATGTGTGCCTTCTGATGTATAAAAAGGTGCTCATCGAGCAAATAAATTGGACACTTTGCTTGCATCAAGTTGCGTCCCCATCTCTCAGTCGCGTCAGTTGACATGTTTCGAGTTCCTTTCAACATTTTGGAAATCCCGCTGAAACTTTGGACATTCTCGCAAAGGGTTCCCAATCCCCGACAAGACTGGTACCCTTTCACGTCCAAATCTCTCAAACTCCGGGAGAGATTCTCAAAACCAAGGTTGACATGTTTCGAGTTCCTTTCAACATTTTGGAAATCCCGCTCAAACTTTGGACATTCTCGCGAAGGGTTCCCAATCCCCGACAGGACTGGTACCCTTTCACGTCCAAATGTCTCAAACTCCGGGAGAGATTCTCAAAACCAAGGTTGACATGTTTCGAGTTCCTTTCAACATTTTGGAAATCCCGCTGAAACTTTGGACATTCTCGCGAACGTTTTCCAATCCCCGACAAGACTGGTACACTTTCACGTCCAAATCTCTCAAACTCCGGGAGAGATTCTCAAAACCAAGGTTGACATGTTTCGAGTTCCTTTCAACATTTTGGAAATCCCGCTGAAACTTTGGACATTCTCGCGAAGGGTTCCCAATCCCCGACAAGATTGGTACCCTTTCACGTCCAGATCTCTCAAACTCCGGGAGAGATTCTCAAAAGCAAGGTTGACATGTTTCGAGTTCCTTTCAACATTTTGGAAATCCCGCTGAAACTTTGGACATTCTCGCGAAGGGTTCCCAATCCCCGACAAGATTGGTACCCTTTCACGTCCAAATCTCTCAAACTCCGGGAGAGATTCTCAAAACCAAGGTTGACATGTTTCGAGTTCCTTTCAACATTTTGGAAATCCCGCTGAAACTTTGGACATTCTCGCGAAGGGTTCCCAATCCCCGACAAGACTGGTACCCTTTCACGTCCAAATCTCTCAAACTCCGGGAGAGATTCTCAAAACCAAGGTTGACATGTTTCGAGTTCCTTTCAACATTTTGGAAATCCCGCTGAAACTTTGGACATTCTCGCAAAGGGTTCCCAATCCCCGACAAGATTGGTACCCTTTCACGTCCAAATCTCTCAAACTCCGGGAGAGATTCTCAAAACCAAGGTTGACATGTTTCGAGTTCCTTTCAACATTTTGGAAATCCCGCTGAAACTTTGGACATTCTCGCGAAGGGTTCCCAATCCCCGACAAGACTGGTACCCTTTCATGTCCAAATCTCTCAAACTCCGGGAGAGATTCTCAAAACCAAGGTTGACATGTTTCGAGTTCCTTTCAACATTTTGGAAATCCCGCTGAAACTTTGGACATTCTCGCAAAGGGTTCCCAATCCCCGACAAGACTGGTACCCTTTCACGTCCAAATCTCTCAAACTCCGGGAGAGATTCTCAAAACCAAGGTTGACATGTTTCGAGTTCCTTTCAACATTTTGGAAATCCCGCTGAAACTTTGGACATTCTCGCGAAGGGTTCCCAATCCCCGACAAGACTGGTACCCTTTCACGTCCAAATCTCTCAAACTCCGGGAGAGATTCTCAAAACCAAGGTTGACATGTTTCGAGTTCCTTTCAACATTTTGGAAATCCCGCTGAAACTTTGGACATTCTCGCGAAGGGTTCCCAATCCCCAACAAGACTGGTACCCTTTCACGTCCAAATCTCTCAAACTCCGGGAGAGATTCTCAAAACCAAGGTTGACATGTTTCGAGTTCCTTTCAACATTTTGGAAATCCCGCTGAAACTTTGGACATTCTCGCGAAGGGTTCCCAATCCCCGACAAGACTGGTACCCTTTCACGTCCAAATCTCTCAAACTCCGGGAGAGATTCTCAAAACCAAGGTTGACATGTTTCGAGTTCCTTTCAACATTTTGGAAATCCCGCTGAAACTTTGGACATTCTCGCGAAGGGTTCCCAATCCCCGACAAGATTGGTACCCTTTCACGTCCAAATCTCTCAAACTCCGGGAGAGATTCTCAAAACCAAGGTTGACATGTTTCGAGTTCCTTTCAACATTTTGGAAATCCCGCTGAAACTTTGGACATTCTCGCGAAGGGTTCCCAATCCCCGACAAGATTGGTACCCTTTCACGTCCAAATCTCTCAAACTCCGGGAGAGATTCTCAAAACCAAGGTTGACATGTTTCGAGTTCCTTTCAACATTTTGGAAATCCCGCTGAAGCTCTGGACATTCTCGCGAAGGGTTCCCAATCCCCGACAAGATTGGTACCCTTTCACGTCCAAATCTCTCAAACTCCGGGAGAGATTCTCAAAACCAAGGTTGACATGTTTCGAGTTCCTTTCAAAATTTTGGAAATCCCGCTGAAACTTTGGACATTCTCGCGAATGGTTCCCAATCCCCGACAAGATTGGTACCCTTTCACGTCCAGATCTCTCAAACTCCGGGAGAGATTCTCAAAACCAAGGTTGACATGTTTCGAGTTCCTTTCAACATTTTGGAAATCCCGCTGAAACTTTGGACATTCTCGCGAAGGGTTCCCAATCCCCGACAAGACTGGTACCCTTTCACGTCCAAATCTCTCAAACTCCGGGAGAGATTCTCAAAACCAAGGTTGACATGTTTCGAGTTCCTTTCAACATTTTGGAAATCCCGCTGAAACTTTGGACATTCTCGCGAAGGGTTCCCAATCCCCGACAAGACTGGTACCCTTTCACGTCCAAATCTCTCAAACTCCGGGAGAGATTCTCAAAACCAAGGTTGACATGTTTCGAGTTCCTTTCAACATTTTGGAAATCCCGCTGAAACTTTGGACATTCTCGCGAAGGGTTCCCAATCCCCGACAAGACTGGTACCCTTTCACGTCCAAATCTCTCAAACTCCGGGAGAGATTCTCAAAACCAAGGTTGACATGTTTCGAGTTCCTTTCAACATTTTGGAAATCCCGCTGAAACTTTGGACATTCTCGCGAAGGGTTCCCAATCCCCGACAAGACTGGTACCCTTTCACGTCCAAATCTCTCAAACTCCGGGAGAGATTCTCAAAACCAAGGTTGACATGTTTCGAGTTCCTTTCAACATTTTGGAAATCCCGCTGAAACTTTGGACATTCTCGCGAAGGGTTCCCAATCCCCGACAAGACTGGTACCCTTTCACGTCCAAATCTCTCAAACTCCGGGAGAGATTCTCAAAACCAAGGTTGACATGTTTCGAGTTCCTTTCAACATTTTGGAAATCCCGCTGAAACTTTGGACATTCTCGCGAAGGGTTCCCAATCCCCGACAAGACTGGTACCTTTTCATGTCCAAATATCTCAAACTCCGGGAGAGATTCTCAAAACCAAGGTTGACATGTTTCGAGTTCCTTTCAACATTTTGGAAATCCCGCTGAAGCTTTGGACATTCTCGCGAAGGGTTCCCAATCCCCGACAAGATTGGTACCCTTTCACGTCCAAATCTCTCAAACTCCGGGAGAGATTCTCAAAACCAAGGTTGACATGTTTCGAGTTCCTTTCAACATTTTGGAAATCCCGCTGAAACTTTGGACATTCTCGCGAAGGGTTCCCAATCCCCGACAAGACTGGTACCCTTTCACGTCCAAATCTCTCAAACTCCGGGAGAGATTCTCAAAACCAAGGTTGACATGTTTCGAGTTCCTTTCAACATTTTGGAAATCCCGCTGAAACTTTGGACATTCTCGCGAAGGGTTCCCAATCCCCGACAAGACTGGTACCCTTTCACGTCCAAATCTCTCAAACTCCGGGAGAGATTCTCAAAACCAAGGTTGACATGTTTCGAGTTCCTTTCAACATTTTGGAAATCCCGCTGAAACTTTGGACATTCTCGCGAAGGGTTCCCAATCCCCGACGAGATTGGTACCATTTCACGTCCAAATCTCTCAAACTCCGGGAGAGATTCTCAAAACCAAGGTTGACATGTTTCGAGTTCCTTTCAACATTTTGGAAATCCTGCTGAAACTTTGGACATTCTCGCGAAGGGTTCCCAATCCCCGACAAGACTGGTACCCTTTCACGTCCAAATCTCTCAAACTCCGGGAGAGATTCTCAAAACCAAGGTTGACATGTTTCGAGTTCCTTTCAACATTTTGGAAATCCCGCTGAAACTTTGGACATTCTCGCGAAGGGTTCCCAATCCCCGACAAGACTGGTACCCTTTCACGTCCAAATGTCTCAAACTCCGGGAGAGATTCTCAAAACCAAGGTTGACATGTTTCGAGTTCCTTTCAACATTTTGGAAATCCCGCTGAAACTTTGGACATTCTCGCGAAGGGTTCCCAATCCCCGACAAGATTGGTACCCTTTCACGTCCAAATCTCTCAAACTCCGGGAGAGATTCTCAAAACCAAGGTTGACATGTTTCGAGTTCCTTTCAACATTTTGGAAATCCCGCTGAAACTTTGGACATTCTCGCGAAGGGTTCCCAATCCCCGACAAGATTGGTACCCTTTCACGTCCAGATCTCTCAAACTCCGGGAGAGATTCTCAAAACCAAGGTTGCCATGTTTCGAGTTCCTTTCAACATTTTGGAAATCCCGCTGAAACTTTGGACATTCTCGCGAAGGGTTCCCAATCCCCGACAAGATTGGTACCCTTTCACGTCTAAATCTCTCAAACTCCGGGAGAGATTCTCAAAACCAAGGTTGACATGTTTCGAGTTCCTTTCAACATTTTGGAAATCCCGCTGAAACTTTGGACATTCTCGCGAAGGGTTCCCAATCACCGACAAGATTGGTACCCTTTCACGTCCAGATCTCTCAAACTCCGGGAGAGATTCTCAAAACCAAGGTTGACATGTTTCGAGTTCCTTTCAACATTTTGGAAATCCCGCTGAAACTTTGGACATTCTCGCGAAGGGTTCCCAATCCCCGACAAGACTGGTACCCTTTCACGTCCAAGTCTCTCAAACTCCGGGAGAGATTCTCAAAACCAAGGTTGACATGTTTCGAGTTCCTTTCAACATTTTGGAAATCCCGCTGAAACTTTGGACATTCTCGCGAAGGGTTCCCAATCCCCGACAAGACTGGTACCCTTTCACGTCCAAATGTCTCAAACTCCGGGAGAGATTCTCAAAACCAAGGTTGACATGTTTCGAGTTCCTTTCAACATTTTGGAAATCCCGCTGAAACTTTGGACATTCTCGCGAAGGGTTCCCAATCCCCGACGAGATTGGTACCCTTTCACGTCCAAATGTCTCAAACTCCGGGAGAGATTCTCAAAACCAAGGTTGACATGTTTCGAGTTCCTTTCAACATTTTGGAAATCCTGCTGAAACTTTGGACATTCTCGCGAAGGGTTCCCAATCCCCGACAAGACTGGTACCCTTTCACGTCCAAATCTCTCAAAGTCCGGGAGAGATTCTCAAAACCAAGGTTGACATGTTTCGAGTTCCTTTCAACATTTTGGAAATCCCGCTGAAACTTTGGACATTCTCGCGAAGGGTTCCCAATCCCCGACAAGACTGGTACCCTTTCACGTCCAAATCTCTCAAACTCCGGGAGAGATTCTCAAAACCAAGGTTGACATGTTTCGAGTTCCTTTCAACATTTTGGAAATCCCGCTGAAACTTTGGACATTCTCGCGAAGGGTTCCCAATCCCCAACAAGATTGGTACCCTTTCACGTCCAAATCTCTCAAACTCCGGGAGAGATTCTCAAAACCAAGGTTGACATGTTTCGAGTTCCTTTCAACATTTTGGAAATCCCGCTGAAACTTTGGACATTCTCGCGAAGGGTTCCCAATCCCCGACAAGACTGGTACCCTTTCACGTCCAAATCTCTCAAACTCCGGGAGAGATTCTCAAAACCAAGGTTGACATGTTTCGAGTTCCTTTCAACATTTTGGAAATCCCGCTGAAACTTTGGACATTCTCGCGAAGGGTTCCCAATCCCCGACAAGACTGGTACCCTTTCACGTCCAAATCTCTCAAACTCCGGGAGAGATTCTCAAAACCAAGGTTGACATGTTTCGAGTTCCTTTCAACATTTTGGAAATCCCGCTGAAACTTTGGACATTCTCGCGAAGGGTTCCCAATCCCCGACAAGATTGGTACCCTTTCACGTCCAAATCTCTCAAAATCCGGGAGAGATTCTCAAAACCAAGGTTGACATGTTTCGAGTTCCTTTCAACATTTTGGAAATCCCGCTGAAACTTTGGACATTCTCGCGAAGGGTTCCCAATCCCCGACAAGACTGGTACCCTTTCACGTCCAAATCTCTCAAACTCCGGGAGAGATTCTCAAAACCAAGGTTGACATGTTTCGAGTTCCTTTCAACATTTTGGAAATCCCGCTGAAACTTTGGACATTCTCGCGAAGGGTTCCCAATCCCCGACAAGATTGGTACCCTTTCACGTCCAAATCTCTCAAACTCCGGGAGAGATTCTCAAAACCAAGGTTGACATGTTTCGAGTTCCTTTCAACATTTTGGAAATCCCGCTGAAACTTTGGACATTCTCGCGAAGGGTTCCCAATCCCCGACAAGATTGGTACCCTTTCACGTCCAGATCTCTCAAACTCCGGGAGAGATTCTCAAAACCAAGGTTGCCATGTTTCGAGTTCCTTTCAACATTTTGGAAATCCCGCTGAAACTTTGGACATTCTCGCGAAGGGTTCCCAATCCCCGACAAGATTGGTACCCTTTCACGTCTAAATCTCTCAAACTCCGGGAGAGATTCTCAAAACCAAGGTTGACATGTTTCGAGTTCCTTTCAACATTTTGGAAATCCCGCTGAAACTTTGGACATTCTCGCGAAGGGTTCCCAATCACCGACAAGATTGGTACCCTTTCACGTCCAGATCTCTCAAACTCCGGGAGAGATTCTCAAAACCAAGGTTGACATGTTTCGAGTTCCTTTCAACATTTTGGAAATCCCGCTGAAACTTTGGACATTCTCGCGAAGGGTTCCCAATCCCCGACAAGACTGGTACCCTTTCACGTCCAAATCTCTCAAACTCCGGGAGAGATTCTCAAAACCAAGGTTGACATGTTTCGAGTTCCTTTCAACATTTTGGAAATCCCGCTGAAACTTTGGACATTCTCGCGAAGGGTTCCCAATCCCCGACAAGACTGGTACCCTTTCACGTCCAAATGTCTCAAACTCCGGGAGAGATTCTCAAAACCAAGGTTGACATGTTTCGAGTTCCTTTCAACATTTTGGAAATCCCGCTGAAACTTTGGACATTCTCGCGAAGGGTTCCCAATCCCCGACGAGATTGGTACCCTTTCACGTCCAAATCTCTCAAACTCCGGGAGAGATTCTCAAAACCAAGGTTGACATGTTTCGAGTTCCTTTCAACATTTTGGAAATCCTGCTGAAACTTTGGACATTCTCGCGAAGGGTTCCCAATCCCCGACAAGACTGGTACCCTTTCACGTCCAAATCTCTCAAAGTCCGGGAGAGATTCTCAAAACCAAGGTTGACATGTTTCGAGTTCCTTTCAACATTTTGGAAATCCCGCTGAAACTTTGGACATTCTCGCGAAGGGTTCCCAATCCCCGACAAGACTGGTACCCTTTCACGTCCAAATCTCTCAAACTCCGGGAGAGATTCTCAAAACCAAGGTTGACATGTTTCGAGTTCCTTTCAACATTTTGGAAATCCCGCTGAAACTTTGGACATTCTCGCGAAGGGTTCCCAATCCCCGACAAGATTGGTACCCTTTCACGTCCAAATCTCTCAAAATCCGGGAGAGATTCTCAAAACCAAGGTTGACATGTTTCGAGTTCCTTTCAACATTTTGGAAATCCCGCTGAAACTTTGGACATTCTCGCGAAGGGTTCCCAATCCCCGACAAGACTGGTACCCTTTCACGTCCAAATCTCTCAAACTCCGGGAGAGATTCTCAAAACCAAGGTTGACATGTTTCGAGTTCCTTTCAACATTTTGGAAATCCCGCTGAAACTTTGGACATTCTCGCGAAGGGTTCCCAATCCCCGACAAGATTGGTACCCTTTCACGTCCAAATCTCTCAAACTCCGGGAGAGATTCTCAAAACCAAGGTTGACATGTTTCGAGTTCCTTTCAACATTTTGGAAATCCCGCTGAAACTTTGGACATTCTCGCGAAGGGTTCCCAATCCCCGACAAGATTGGTACCCTTTCACGTCCAGATCTCTCAAACTCCGGGAGAGATTCTCAAAACCAAGGTTGCCATGTTTCGAGTTCCTTTCAACATTTTGGAAATCCCGCTGAAACTTTGGACATTCTCGCGAAGGGTTCCCAATCCCCGACAAGATTGGTACCCTTTCACGTCTAAATCTCTCAAACTCCGGGAGAGATTCTCAAAACCAAGGTTGACATGTTTCGAGTTCCTTTCAACATTTTGGAAATCCCGCTGAAACTTTGGACATTCTCGCGAAGGGTTCCCAATCACCGACAAGATTGGTACCCTTTCACGTCCAGATCTCTCAAACTCCGGGAGAGATTCTCAAAACCAAGGTTGACATGTTTCGAGTTCCTTTCAACATTTTGGAAATCCCGCTGAAACTTTGGACATTCTCGCGAAGGGTTCCCAATCCCCGACAAGACTGGTACCCTTTCACGTCCAAATCTCTCAAACTCCGGGAGAGATTCTCAAAACCAAGGTTGACATGTTTCGAGTTCCTTTCAACATTTTGGAAATCCCGCTGAAACTTTGGACATTCTCGCGAAGGGTTCCCAATCCCCGACAAGACTGGTACCCTTTCACGTCCAAATGTCTCAAACTCCGGGAGAGATTCTCAAAACCAAGGTTGACATGTTTCGAGTTCCTTTCAACATTTTGGAAATCCCGCTGAAACTTTGGACATTCTCGCGAAGGGTTCCCAATCCCCGACAAGACTGGTACCCTTTCACGTCCAAATGTCTCAAACTCCGGGAGAGATTCTCAAAACCAAGGTTGACATGTTTCGAGTTCCTTTCAACATTTTGGAAATCCCGCTGAAACTTTGGACATTCTCGCGAAGGGTTCCCAATCCCCGACAAGATTGGTACCCTTTCACGTCCAAATCTCTCAAACTCCGGGAGAGATTCTCAAAACCAAGGTTGACATGTTTCGAGTTCCTTTCAACATTTTGGAAATCCCGCTGAAACTTTGGACATTCTCGCGAAGGGTTCCCAATCCCCGACAAGATTGGTACCCTTTCACGTCCAGATCTCTCAAACTCCGGGAGAGATTCTCAAAACCAAGGTTGCCATGTTTCGAGTTCCTTTCAACATTTTGGAAATCCCGCTGAAACTTTGGACATTCTCGCGAAGGGTTCCCAATCCCCGACAAGATTGGTACCCTTTCACGTCTAAATCTCTCAAACTCCGGGAGAGATTCTCAAAACCAAGGTTGACATGTTTCGAGTTCCTTTCAACATTTTGGAAATCCCGCTGAAACTTTGGACATTCTCGCGAAGGGTTCCCAATCACCGACAAGATTGGTACCCTTTCACGTCCAGATCTCTCAAACTCCGGGAGAGATTCTCAAAACCAAGGTTGACATGTTTCGAGTTCCTTTCAACATTTTGGAAATCCCGCTGAAACTTTGGACATTCTCGCGAAGGGTTCCCAATCCCCGACAAGACTGGTACCCTTTCACGTCCAAGTCTCTCAAACTCCGGGAGAGATTCTCAAAACCAAGGTTGACATGTTTCGAGTTCCTTTCAACATTTTGGAAATCCCGCTGAAACTTTGGACATTCTCGCGAAGGGTTCCCAATCCCCGACAAGACTGGTACCCTTTCACGTCCAAATGTCTCAAACTCCGGGAGAGATTCTCAAAACCAAGGTTGACATGTTTCGAGTTCCTTTCAACATTTTGGAAATCCCGCTGAAACTTTGGACATTCTCGCGAAGGGTTCCCAATCCCCGACGAGATTGGTACCCTTTCACGTCCAAATGTCTCAAACTCCGGGAGAGATTCTCAAAACCAAGGTTGACATGTTTCGAGTTCCTTTCAACATTTTGGAAATCCTGCTGAAACTTTGGACATTCTCGCGAAGGGTTCCCAATCCCCGACAAGACTGGTACCCTTTCACGTCCAAATCTCTCAAAGTCCGGGAGAGATTCTCAAAACCAAGGTTGACATGTTTCGAGTTCCTTTCAACATTTTGGAAATCCCGCTGAAACTTTGGACATTCTCGCGAAGGGTTCCCAATCCCCGACAAGACTGGTACCCTTTCACGTCCAAATCTCTCAAACTCCGGGAGAGATTCTCAAAACCAAGGTTGACATGTTTCGAGTTCCTTTCAACATTTTGGAAATCCCGCTGAAACTTTGGACATTCTCGCGAAGGGTTCCCAATCCCCAACAAGATTGGTACCCTTTCACGTCCAAATCTCTCAAACTCCGGGAGAGATTCTCAAAACCAAGGTTGACATGTTTCGAGTTCCTTTCAACATTTTGGAAATCCCGCTGAAACTTTGGACATTCTCGCGAAGGGTTCCCAATCCCCGACAAGACTGGTACCCTTTCACGTCCAAATCTCTCAAACTCCGGGAGAGATTCTCAAAACCAAGGTTGACATGTTTCGAGTTCCTTTCAACATTTTGGAAATCCCGCTGAAACTTTGGACATTCTCGCGAAGGGTTCCCAATCCCCGACAAGACTGGTACCCTTTCACGTCCAAATCTCTCAAACTCCGGGAGAGATTCTCAAAACCAAGGTTGACATGTTTCGAGTTCCTTTCAACATTTTGGAAATCCCGCTGAAACTTTGGACATTCTCGCGAAGGGTTCCCAATCCCCGACAAGACTGGTACCCTTTCACGTCCAAATCTCTCAAACTCCGGGAGAGATTCTCAAAACCAAGGTTGACATGTTTCGAGTTCCTTTCAACATTTTGGAAATCCCGCTGAAACTTTGGACATTCTCGCGAAGGGTTCCCAATCCCCGACAAGATTGGTACCCTTTCACGTCCAGATCTCTCAAACTCCGGGAGAGATTCTCAAAACCAAGGTTGCCATGTTTCGAGTTCCTTTCAACATTTTGGAAATCCCGCTGAAACTTTGGACATTCTCGCGAAGGGTTCCCAATCCCCGACAAGATTGGTACCCTTTCACGTCTAAATCTCTCAAACTCCGGGAGAGATTCTCAAAACCAAGGTTGACATGTTTCGAGTTCCTTTCAACATTTTGGAAATCCCGCTGAAACTTTGGACATTCTCGCGAAGGGTTCCCAATCACCGACAAGATTGGTACCCTTTCACGTCCAGATCTCTCAAACTCCGGGAGAGATTCTCAAAACCAAGGTTGACATGTTTCGAGTTCCTTTCAACATTTTGGAAATCCCGCTGAAACTTTGGACATTCTCGCGAAGGGTTCCCAATCCCCGACAAGACTGGTACCCTTTCACGTCCAAGTCTCTCAAACTCCGGGAGAGATTCTCAAAACCAAGGTTGACATGTTTCGAGTTCCTTTCAACATTTTGGAAATCCCGCTGAAACTTTGGACATTCTCGCGAAGGGTTCCCAATCCCCGACGAGATTGGTACCCTTTCACGTCCAAATGTCTCAAACTCCGGGAGAGATTCTCAAAACCAAGGTTGACATGTTTCGAGTTCCTTTCAACATTTTGGAAATCCTGCTGAAACTTTGGACATTCTCGCGAAGGGTTCCCAATCCCCGACAAGACTGGTACCCTTTCACGTCCAAATCTCTCAAAGTCCGGGAGAGATTCTCAAAACCAAGGTTGACATGTTTCGAGTTCCTTTCAACATTTTGGAAATCCCGCTGAAACTTTGGACATTCTCGCGAAGGGTTCCCAATCCCCGACAAGACTGGTACCCTTTCACGTCCAAATCTCTCAAACTCCGGGAGAGATTCTCAAAACCAAGGTTGACATGTTTCGAGTTCCTTTCAACATTTTGGAAATCCCGCTGAAACTTTGGACATTCTCGCGAAGGGTTCCCAATCCCCAACAAGATTGGTACCCTTTCACGTCCAAATCTCTCAAACTCCGGGAGAGATTCTCAAAACCAAGGTTGACATGTTTCGAGTTCCTTTCAACATTTTGGAAATCCCGCTGAAACTTTGGACATTCTCGCGAAGGGTTCCCAATCCCCGACAAGACTGGTACCCTTTCACGTCCAAATCTCTCAAACTCCGGGAGAGATTCTCAAAACCAAGGTTGACATGTTTCGAGTTCCTTTCAACATTTTGGAAATCCCGCTGAAACTTTGGACATTCTCGCGAAGGGTTCCCAATCCCCGACAAGACTGGTACCCTTTCACGTCCAAATCTCTCAAACTCCGGGAGAGATTCTCAAAACCAAGGTTGACATGTTTCGAGTTCCTTTCAACATTTTGGAAATCCCGCTGAAACTTTGGACATTCTCGCGAAGGGTTCCCAATCCCCGACAAGACTGGTACCCTTTCACGTCCAAATCTCTCAAACTCCGGGAGAGATTCTCAAAACCAAGGTTGACATGTTTCGAGTTCCTTTCAACATTTTGGAAATCCCGCTGAAACTTTGGACATTCTCGCGAAGGGTTCCCAATCCCCGACAAGACTGGTACCCTTTCACGTCCAAATCTCTCAAACTCCGGGAGAGATTCTCAAAACCAAGGTTGACATGTTTCGAGTTCCTTTCAACATTTTGGAAATCCCGCTGAAACTTTGGACATTCTCGCGAAGGGTTCCCAATCCCCGACAAGATTGGTACCCTTTCACGTCCAAATCTCTCAAAATCCGGGAGAGATTCTCAAAACCAAGGTTGACATGTTTCGAGTTCCTTTCAACATTTTGGAAATCCCGCTGAAACTTTGGACATTCTCGCGAAGGGTTCCCAATCCCCGACAAGACTGGTACCCTTTCACGTCCAAATCTCTCAAACTCCGGGAGAGATTCTCAAAACCAAGGTTGACATGTTTCGAGTTCCTTTCAACATTTTGGAAATCCCGCTGAAACTTTGGACATTCTCGCGAAGGGTTCCCAATCCCCGACAAGATTGGTACCCTTTCACGTCCAAATCTCTCAAACTCCGGGAGAGATTCTCAAAACCAAGGTTGACATGTTTCGAGTTCCTTTCAACATTTTGGAAATCCCGCTGAAACTTTGGACATTCTCGCGAAGGGTTCCCAATCCCCGACAAGATTGGTACCCTTTCACGTCCAGATCTCTCAAACTCCGGGAGAGATTCTCAAAACCAAGGTTGCCATGTTTCGAGTTCCTTTCAACATTTTGGAAATCCCGCTGAAACTTTGGACATTCTCGCGAAGGGTTCCCAATCCCCGACAAGATTGGTACCCTTTCACGTCTAAATCTCTCAAACTCCGGGAGAGATTCTCAAAACCAAGGTTGACATGTTTCGAGTTCCTTTCAACATTTTGGAAATCCCGCTGAAACTTTGGACATTCTCGCGAAGGGTTCCCAATCACCGACAAGATTGGTACCCTTTCACGTCCAGATCTCTCAAACTCCGGGAGAGATTCTCAAAACCAAGGTTGACATGTTTCGAGTTCCTTTCAACATTTTGGAAATCCCGCTGAAACTTTGGACATTCTCGCGAAGGGTTCCCAATCCCCGACAAGACTGGTACCCTTTCACGTCCAAATCTCTCAAACTCCGGGAGAGATTCTCAAAACCAAGGTTGACATGTTTCGAGTTCCTTTCAACATTTTGGAAATCCCGCTGAAACTTTGGACATTCTCGCGAAGGGTTCCCAATCCCCGACAAGACTGGTACCCTTTCACGTCCAAATGTCTCAAACTCCGGGAGAGATTCTCAAAACCAAGGTTGACATGTTTCGAGTTCCTTTCAACATTTTGGAAATCCCGCTGAAACTTTGGACATTCTCGCGAAGGGTTCCCAATCCCCGACGAGATTGGTACCCTTTCACGTCCAAATCTCTCAAACTCCGGGAGAGATTCTCAAAACCAAGGTTGACATGTTTCGAGTTCCTTTCAACATTTTGGAAATCCTGCTGAAACTTTGGACATTCTCGCGAAGGGTTCCCAATCCCCGACAAGACTGGTACCCTTTCACGTCCAAATCTCTCAAAGTCCGGGAGAGATTCTCAAAACCAAGGTTGACATGTTTCGAGTTCCTTTCAACATTTTGGAAATCCCGCTGAAACTTTGGACATTCTCGCGAAGGGTTCCCAATCCCCGACAAGACTGGTACCCTTTCACGTCCAAATCTCTCAAACTCCGGGAGAGATTCTCAAAACCAAGGTTGACATGTTTCGAGTTCCTTTCAACATTTTGGAAATCCCGCTGAAACTTTGGACATTCTCGCGAAGGGTTCCCAATCCCCGACAAGATTGGTACCCTTTCACGTCCAAATCTCTCAAAATCCGGGAGAGATTCTCAAAACCAAGGTTGACATGTTTCGAGTTCCTTTCAACATTTTGGAAATCCCGCTGAAACTTTGGACATTCTCGCGAAGGGTTCCCAATCCCCGACAAGACTGGTACCCTTTCACGTCCAAATCTCTCAAACTCCGGGAGAGATTCTCAAAACCAAGGTTGACATGTTTCGAGTTCCTTTCAACATTTTGGAAATCCCGCTGAAACTTTGGACATTCTCGCGAAGGGTTCCCAATCCCCGACAAGATTGGTACCCTTTCACGTCCAAATCTCTCAAACTCCGGGAGAGATTCTCAAAACCAAGGTTGACATGTTTCGAGTTCCTTTCAACATTTTGGAAATCCCGCTGAAACTTTGGACATTCTCGCGAAGGGTTCCCAATCCCCGACAAGATTGGTACCCTTTCACGTCCAGATCTCTCAAACTCCGGGAGAGATTCTCAAAACCAAGGTTGCCATGTTTCGAGTTCCTTTCAACATTTTGGAAATCCCGCTGAAACTTTGGACATTCTCGCGAAGGGTTCCCAATCCCCGACAAGATTGGTACCCTTTCACGTCTAAATCTCTCAAACTCCGGGAGAGATTCTCAAAACCAAGGTTGACATGTTTCGAGTTCCTTTCAACATTTTGGAAATCCCGCTGAAACTTTGGACATTCTCGCGAAGGGTTCCCAATCACCGACAAGATTGGTACCCTTTCACGTCCAAATCTCTCAAACTCCGGGAGAGATTCTCAAAACCAAGGTTGACATGTTTCGAGTTCCTTTCAACATTTTGGAAATCCCGCTGAAACTTTGGACATTCTCGCGAAGGGTTCCCAATCCCCGACAAGACTGGTACCCTTTCACGTCCAAATCTCTCAAACTCCGGGAGAGATTCTCAAAACCAAGGTTGACATGTTTCGAGTTCCTTTCAACATTTTGGAAATCCCGCTGAAACTTTGGACATTCTCGCGAAGGGTTCCCAATCCCCGACAAGACTGGTACCCTTTCACGTCCAAATGTCTCAAACTCCGGGAGAGATTCTCAAAACCAAGGTTGACATGTTTCGAGTTCCTTTCAACATTTTGGAAATCCCGCTGAAACTTTGGACATTCTCGCGAAGGGTTCCCAATCCCCGACGAGATTGGTACCCTTTCACGTCCAAATCTCTCAAACTCCGGGAGAGATTCTCAAAACCAAGGTTGACATGTTTCGAGTTCCTTTCAACATTTTGGAAATCCTGCTGAAACTTTGGACATTCTCGCGAAGGGTTCCCAATCCCCGACAAGACTGGTACCCTTTCACGTCCAAATCTCTCAAAGTCCGGGAGAGATTCTCAAAACCAAGGTTGACATGTTTCGAGTTCCTTTCAACATTTTGGAAATCCCGCTGAAACTTTGGACATTCTCGCGAAGGGTTCCCAATCCCCGACAAGACTGGTACCCTTTCACGTCCAAATCTCTCAAACTCCGGGAGAGATTCTCAAAACCAAGGTTGACATGTTTCGAGTTCCTTTCAACATTTTGGAAATCCCGCTGAAACTTTGGACATTCTCGCGAAGGGTTCCCAATCCCCAACAAGATTGGTACCCTTTCACGTCCAAATCTCTCAAACTCCGGGAGAGATTCTCAAAACCAAGGTTGACATGTTTCGAGTTCCTTTCAACATTTTGGAAATCCCGCTGAAACTTTGGACATTCTCGCGAAGGGTTCCCAATCCCCGACAAGACTGGTACCCTTTCACGTCCAAATCTCTCAAACTCCGGGAGAGATTCTCAAAACCAAGGTTGACATGTTTCGAGTTCCTTTCAACATTTTGGAAATCCCGCTGAAACTTTGGACATTCTCGCGAAGGGTTCCCAATCCCCGACAAGATTGGTACCCTTTCACGTCCAAATCTCTCAAACTCCGGGAGAGATTCTCAAAACCAAGGTTGACATGTTTCGAGTTCCTTTCAACATTTTGGAAATCCCGCTGAAACTTTGGACATTCTCGCGAAGGGTTCCCAATCCCCGACAAGACTGGTACCCTTTCACGTCCAAATCTCTCAAACTCCGGGAGAGATTCTCAAAACCAAGGTTGACATGTTTCGAGTTCCTTTCAACATTTTGGAAATCCCGCTGAAGCTTTGGACATTCTCGCGAAGGGTTCCCAATCCCCGACAAGACTGGTACCCTTTCACGTCCAAATCTCTCAAACTCCGGGAGAGATTCTCAAAACCAAGGTTGACATGTTTCGAGTTCCTTTCAACATTTTGGAAATCCCGCTGAAGCTTTGGACATTCTCGCGAAGGGTTCCCAATCCCCGACAAGACTGGTACCCTTTCACGTCCAAATCTCTCAAACTCCGGGAGAGATTCTCAAAACCAAGGTTGACATGTTTCGAGTTCCTTTCAACATTTTGAAAATCCCGCTGAAACTTTGGACATTCTCGCGAAGGGTTCCCAATCCCCGACAAGATTGGTACCCTTTCACGTCCAAATCTCTCAAACTCCGGGAGAGATTCTCAAAACCAAGGTTGCCATGTTTCGAGTTCCTTTCAACATTTTGGAAATCCCGCTGAAACTTTGGACATTCTGGCGAAGGGTTCCCAATCCCCGACAAGATTGGTACCCTTTCACGTCTAAATCTCTCAAACTCCGGGAGAGATTCTCAAAACCAAGGTTGACATGTTTCGAGTTCCTTTCAACATTTTGGAAATCCCGCTGAAACTTTGGACATTCTCGCGAAGGGTTCCCAATCCCCGACAAGACTGGTACCCTTTCACGTCCAAATCTCTCAAACTCCGGGAGAGATTCTCAAAACCAAGGTTGACATGTTTCGAGTTCCTTTCAACATTTTGGAAATCCCGCTGAAACTTTGGACATTCTCGCGAAGGGTTCCCAATCCCCGACAAGATTGGTACCCTTTCACGTCCAAATCTCTCAAACTCCGGGAGAGATTCTCAAAACCAAGGTTGACATGTTTCGAGTTCCTTTCAACATTTTGGAAATCCCGCTGAAACTTTGGACATTCTCGCGAAGGGTTCCCAATCCCCGACAAGACTGGTACCCTTTCACGTCCAAATCTCTCAAACTCCGGGAGAGATTCTCAAAACCAAGGTTGACATGTTTCGAGTTCCTTTCAACATTTTGGAAATCCCGCTGAAGCTTTGGACATTCTCGCGAAGGGTTCCCAATCCCCGACAAGACTGGTACCCTTTCACGTCCAAATCTCTCAAACTCCGGGAGAGATTCTCAAAACCAAGGTTGACATGTTTCGAGTTCCTTTCAACATTTTGGAAATCCCGCTGAAGCTTTGGACATTCTCGCGAAGGGTTCCCAATCCCCGACAAGACTGGTACCCTTTCACGTCCAAATCTCTCAAACTCCGGGAGAGATTCTCAAAACCAAGGTTGACATGTTTCGAGTTCCTTTCAACATTTTGAAAATCCCGCTGAAACTTTGGACATTCTCGCGAAGGGTTCCCAATCCCCGACAAGATTGGTACCCTTTCACGTCCAAATCTCTCAAACTCCGGGAGAGATTCTCAAAACCAAGGTTGCCATGTTTCGAGTTCCTTTCAACATTTTGGAAATCCCGCTGAAACTTTGGACATTCTGGCGAAGGGTTCCCAATCCCCGACAAGATTGGTACCCTTTCACGTCTAAATCTCTCAAACTCCGGGAGAGATTCTCAAAACCAAGGTTGACATGTTTCGAGTTCCTTTCAACATTTTGGAAATCCTGCTGAAACTCTGGACATTCTCGCGAAGGGTTCCCAATCCCCGACAAGATTGGTACCCTTTCACGTCTAAATCTCTCAAACTCCGGGAGAGATTCTCAAAACCAAGGTTGCCATGTTTCGAGTTCCTTTCAACATTTTGGAAATCCCGCTGAAACTTTGGACATTCTCGCGAAGGGTTCCCAATCCCCGACAAGATTGGTACCCTTTCACGTCTAAATCTCTCAAACTCCGGGAGAGATTCTCAAAACCAAGGTTGACATGTTTCGAGTTCCTTTCAACATTTTGGAAATCCTGCTGAAACTCTGGACATTCTCGCGAAGGGTTCCCAATCCCCGACAAGACTGGTACCCTTTCACGTCCAAATCTCTCAAACTCCGGGAGAGATTCTCAAAACCAAGGTTGACATGTTTCGAGTTCCTTTCAACATTTTGGAAATCCCGCTGAAACTTTGGACATTCTCGCGAAGGGTTCCCAATCCCCGACAAGACTGGTACCCTTTCACGTCCAAATCTCTCAAACTCCGGGAGAGATTCTCAAAACCAAGGTTGCCATGTTTCGAGTTCCTTTCAACATTTTGGAAATCCCGCTGAAACTTTGGACATTCTGGCGAAGGGTTCCCAATCCCCGACAAGATTGGTACCCTTTCACGTCTAAATCTCTCAAACTCCGGGAGAGATTCTCAAAACCAAGGTTGACATGTTTCGAGTTCCTTTCAACATTTTGGAAATCCCGCTGAAACTTTGGACATTCTCGCGAAGGGTTCCCAATCCCCGACAAGACTGGTACCCTTTCACGTCCAAATCTCTCAAACTCCGGGAGAGATTCTCAAAACCAAGGTTGACATGTTTCGAGTTCCTTTCAACATTTTGGAAATCCCGCTGAAACTTTGGACATTCTCGCGAAGGGTTCCCAATCCCCGACAAGATTGGTACCCTTTCACGTCCAAATCTCTCAAACTCCGGGAGAGATTCTCAAAACCAAGGTTGACATGTTTCGAGTTCCTTTCAACATTTTGGAAATCCCGCTGAAACTTTGGACATTCTCGCGAAGGGTTCCCAATCCCCGACAAGACTGGTACCCTTTCACGTCCAAATCTCTCAAACTCCGGGAGAGATTCTCAAAACCAAGGTTGACATGTTTTGAGTTCCTTTCAACATTTTGGAAATCCCGCTGAAGCTTTGGACATTCTCGCGAAGGGTTCCCAATCCCCGACAAGACTGGTACCCTTTCACGTCCAAATCTCTCAAACTCCGGGAGAGATTCTCAAAACCAAGGTTGACATGTTTCGAGTTCCTTTCAACATTTTGGAAATCCCGCTGAAGCTTTGGACATTCTCGCGAAGGGTTCCCAATCCCCGACAAGACTGGTACCCTTTCACGTCCAAATCTCTCAAACTCCGGGAGAGATTCTCAAAACCAAGGTTGACATGTTTCGAGTTCCTTTCAACATTTTGAAAATCCCGCTGAAACTTTGGACATTCTCGCGAAGGGTTCCCAATCCCCGACAAGATTGGTACCCTTTCACGTCCAAATCTCTCAAACTCCGGGAGAGATTCTCAAAACCAAGGTTGCCATGTTTCGAGTTCCTTTCAACATTTTGGAAATCCCGCTGAAACTTTGGACATTCTGGCGAAGGGTTCCCAATCCCCGACAAGATTGGTACCCTTTCACGTCTAAATCTCTCAAACTCCGGGAGAGATTCTCAAAACCAAGGTTGACATGTTTCGAGTTCCTTTCAACATTTTGGAAATCCCGCTGAAACTTTGGACATTCTCGCGAAGGGTTCCCAATCCCCGACAAGATTGGTACCCTTTCACGTCCAGATCTCTCAAACTCCGGGAGAGATTCTCAAAACCAAGGTTGCCATGTTTCGAGTTCCTTTCAACATTTTGGAAATCCCGCTGAAACTTTGGACATTCTCGCGAAGGGTTCCCAATCCCCGACAAGATTGGTACCCTTTCACGTCTAAATCTCTCAAACTCCGGGAGAGATTCTCAAAACCAAGGTTGACATGTTTCGAGTTCCTTTCAACATTTTGGAAATCCTGCTGAAACTCTGGACATTCTCGCGAAGGGTTCCCAATCCCCGACAAGACTGGTACCCTTTCACGTCCAAATCTCTCAAACTCCGGGAGAGATTCTCAAAACCAAGGTTGACATGTTTCGAGTTCCTTTCAACATTTTGGAAATCCCGCTGAAACTTTGGACATTCTCGCGAAGGGTTCCCAATCCCCGACGAGATTGGTACCCTTTCACGTCCAAATCTCTCAAACTCCGGGAGAGATTCTCAAAACCAAGGTTGACATGTTTCGAGTTCCTTTCAACATTTTGGAAATCCTGCTGAAACTTTGGACATTCTCGCGAAGGGTTCCCAATCCCCGACAAGACTGGTACCCTTTCACGTCCAAATCTCTCAAACTCCGGGAGAGATTCTCAAAACCAAGGTTGACATGTTTCGAGTTCCTTTCAACATTTTGGAAATCCCGCTGAAACTTTGGACATTCTCGCGAAGGGTTGCCAATCCCCGACAAGACTGGTACCCTTTCACGTCCAAATCTCTCAAACTCCGGGAGAGATTCTCAAAACCAAGGTTGACATGTTTCGAGTTCCTTTCAACATTTTGGAAATCCCGCTGAAACTTTGGACATTCTCGCGAAGGGTTCCCAATCCCCGACAAGACTGGTACCCTTTCACGTCCAAATCTCTCAAACTCCGGGAGAGATTCTCAAAACCAAGGTTGACATGTTTCGAGTTCCTTTCAACATTTTGAAAATCCCGCTGAAACTTTGGACATTCTCGCGAAGGGTTCCCAATCCCCGACAAGATTGGTACCCTTTCACGTCCAAATCTCTCAAACTCCGGGAGAGATTCTCAAAACCAAGGTTGCCATGTTTCGAGTTCCTTTCAACATTTTGGAAATCCCGCTGAAACTTTGGACATTCTGGCGAAGGGTTCCCAATCCCCGACAAGATTGGTACCCTTTCACGTCTAAATCTCTCAAACTCCGGGAGAGATTCTCAAAACCAAGGTTGACATGTTTCGAGTTCCTTTCAACATTTTGGAAATCCCGCTGAAACTTTGGACATTCTCGCGAAGGGTTCCCAATCCCCGACAAGATTGGTACCCTTTCACGTCCAGATCTCTCAAACTCCGGGAGAGATTCTCAAAACCAAGGTTGCCATGTTTCGAGTTCCTTTCAACATTTTGGAAATCCCGCTGAAACTTTGGACATTCTCGCGAAGGGTTCCCAATCCCCGACAAGATTGGTACCCTTTCACGTCTAAATCTCTCAAACTCCGGGAGAGATTCTCAAAACCAAGGTTGACATGTTTCGAGTTCCTTTCAACATTTTGGAAATCCTGCTGAAACTCTGGACATTCTCGCGAAGGGTTCCCAATCCCCGACAAGACTGGTACCCTTTCACGTCCAAATCTCTCAAACTCCGGGAGAGATTCTCAAAACCAAGGTTGACATGTTTCGAGTTCCTTTCAACATTTTGGAAATCCCGCTGAAACTTTGGACATTCTCGCGAAGGGTTCCCAATCCCCGACAAGACTGGTACCCTTTCACGTCCAAATCTCTCAAACTCCGGGAGAGATTCTCAAAACCAAGGTTGACATGTTTCGAGTTCCTTTCAACATTTTGAAAATCCCGCTGAAACATTGGACATTCTCGCGAAGGGTTCCCAATCCCCGACAAGATTGGTACCCTTTCACGTCCAAATCTCTCAAACTCCGGGAGAGATTCTCAAAACCAAGGTTGACATGTTTCGAGTTCCTTTCAACATTTTGGAAATCCCGCTGAAACTTTGGACATTCTCGCGAAGGGTTCCCAATCCCCGACAAGACTGGTACCCTTTCACGTCCAAATCTCTCAAACTCCGGGAGAGATTCTCAAAACCAAGGTTGACATGTTTCGAGTTCCTTTCAACATTTTGGAAATCCCGCTGAAACTTTGGACATTCTCGCGAAGGGTTCCCAATCCCCGACAAGACTGGTACCCTTTCACGTCCAAATCTCTCAAACTCCGGGAGAGATTCTCAAAACCAAGGTTGACATGTTTCGAGTTCCTTTCAACATTTTGGAAATCCTGCTGAAACTTCGGACATTCTCGCGAAGGGTTCCCAATCCCCGACAAGATTGGTACCCTTTCACGTCCAGATCTCTCAAACTCCGGGAGAGATTCTCAAAACCAAGGTTGACATGTTGCGAGTTCCTTTCAACATTTTGCAAATCCCGCTGAAACTTTGGACATTCTCGCGAAGGGTTCCCAATCCTTGACAAGACTGGTACCCTCTCACGTCCAGAGCTCTCAAACTCCGGGAGAGATTCTCAAAACCAAGGTTGACATGTTTCGAGTTCCTTTCAACATTTTGGAAATCCCGCTGAAACTTTGGACATTCTCGCGAAGGGTTCCCAATCCCCGACAAGATTGGTACCCTTTCACGTCCAGATCTCTCAAACTCCGGGAGAGATTCTCAATACCAAGGTTGACATGTTTCGAGTTCCTTTCAACATTTTGGAAATCCCACTGAAACTTTGGACATTCTCGCGAAGGGTTCCCAATCCCCGACAAGATTGTTACCCTTTCACGTCCAGATCTCTCAAACTCCGGGAGAGATTCTCAAAACCAAGGTTGACATGTTTCGAGTTCCTTTCAACATTTTGGAAATCCCGCTGAAACTTTGGACATTCTCGCGAAGGGTTCCCAATCCCCGACAAGACTGGTACCATTTCACGTCCAAATCTCTCAAACTCCGGGAGAGATTCTCAAAACCAAGGTTGACATGTTTCGAGTTCCTTTCAACATTTTGGAAATCCCACTGAAACTTTGGACATTCTCGCGAAAGGTTCCCAATCCCCGACAAGACTGGTACCCTTTCACGTCCAAATCTCTCAAACTCCGGGAGAGATTCTCAAAACCAAGGTTGACATGTTTCGAGTTCCTTTCAACATTTTGGAAATCCCGCTGAAACTTTGGACATTCTCGCGAAGGGTTCCCAATCCCCGACAAGACTGGTACCCTTTCACGTCCAAATCTCTCAAACTCCGGGAGAGATTCTCAAAACCAAGGTTGACATGTTTCGAGTTCCTTTCAACATTTTGGAAATCCCGCTGAAACTTTGGACATTCTCGCAAAGGGTTCCCAATCCCCGACAAGACTGGTACCCTTTCACGTCCAAATCTCTCAAACTCCGGGAGAGATGCTCAAAACCAAGGTTGACATGTTTCGAGTTCCTTTCAACATTTTGGAAATCCCGCTGAAACTTTGGACATTCTGGCGAAGGGTTCCCAATCCCCGACAAGACTGGTACCCTTTCACGTCCAAATCTCTCAAACTCCGGGAGAGATTCTCAAAACCAAGGTTGACATGTTTCGAGTTCCTTTCAACATTTTGGAAATCCCGCTGAAACTTTGGACATTCTCGCGAAGGGTTCCCAATCCCCGACAAGACTGGTACCCTTTCACGTCCAAATCTCTCAAACTCCGGGAGAGATTCTCAAAACCAAGGTTGACATGTTTCGAGTTCCTTTCAACATTTTGGAAATCCCGCTGAAACTTTGGACATTCTCGCGAAGGGTTCCCAATCCCCGACAAGATTGGTACCCTTTCACGTCCAAATCTCTCAAACTCCGGGAGAGATTCTCAAAACCAAGGTTGACATGTTTCGAGTTCCTTTCAACATTTTGGAAATCCTGCTGAAATTTCGGACATTCTCGCGAAGGGTTCCCAATCCCCGACAAGACTGGTACCCTTTCACATCCAAATCTCTCAAACTCCGGGAGAGATTCTCAAAACCAAGGTTGACATGTTTCGAGTTCCTTTCAACATTTTGGAAATCCCGCTGAAACTTTGGACATTCTCGCGAAGGGTTCCCAATCCCCGACAAGATTGGTACCCTTTCACGTCCAAATCTCTCAAACTCCGGGAGAGATTCTCAAAACCAAGGTTGACATGTTTCGAGTTCCTTTCAACATTTTGGAAATCCCGCTGAAACTTTGGACATTCTCGCGAAGGGTTCCCAATCCCTGACTAGATTGGTACCCTTTCACGTCCAAATCTCTCAAACTCCGGGAGAGATTCTCAAAACCAAGGTTGCCATGTTTCGAGTTCCTTTCAACATTTTGGAAATCCCGCTGAAACTTTGGACATTCTCGTGAAGGGTTCCCAATCCCCGACAAGATTGGTACCCTTTCACGTCTAAATCTCTCAAAGTCCGGGAGAGATTCTCAAAACCAAGGTTGACATGTTTCGACTTCCTTTCAGCATTTTGGAAATCCTGCTGAAACTTTGGACATTCTCACGAAGAGTTCCCAATCCCCGACAAGATTGGTACCCTTTCACGTCCAGATCTCTCAAACTCCGGGAGAGATTCTCAAAACCAAGGTTGCCATGTTTCGAGTTCCTTTCAACATTTTGGAAATCCCGCTGAAACTTTGGACATTCTCGCGAAGGGTTCCCAATCCCCGACAAGATTGGTACCCTTTCACGTCTAAATCTCTCAAAATCCGGGAGAGATTCTCAAAACCAAGGTTGACATGTTTCGAGTTCCTTTCAACATTTTGGAAATCCCGCTGAAACTTTGGACATTCTCGCGAAGGGTTCCCAATCCCCGACGAGATTGGTACCCTTTCACGTCCAAATCTCTAAAACTCCGGGAGAGATTCTCAAAACCAAGGTTGACATGTTTCGAGTTCCTTTCAACATTTTGGAAATCCTGCTGAAACTTTGGACATTCTCGCGAAGGGTTCCCAATCCCCGACAAGACTGGTACCCTTTCACGTCCAAATCTCTCAAACTCCGGGAGAGATTCTCAAAACCAAGGTTGACATGTTTCGAGTTCCTTTCAACATTTTGGAAATCCTGCTGAAACTTCGGACATTCTCGCGAAGGGTTCCCAATCCCCGACAAGACTGGTACCCTTTCACATCCAAATCTCTCAAACTCCGGGAGAGATTCTCAAAACCAAGGTTGACATGTTTCGAGTTCCTTTCAACATTTTGAAAATCCCGCTGAAACTTTGGACATTCTCGCGAAGGGTTCCCAATCCCCGACAAGGCTGGTACACTTTCACGTCCAAATCTCTCAAACTCCGGGAGAGATTCTCAAAACCAAGGTTGACATGTTTCGAGTTCCTTTCAACATTTTGGAAATCCCGCTGAAACTTTGGACATTCTCGCGAAGGGTTCCCAATCCCCGACGAGATTGGTACCCTTTCACGTCCAAATCTCTCAAACTCCGGGAGAGATTCTCAAAACCAAGGTTGACATGTTTCGAGTTCCTTTCAACATTTTGGAAATCCTGCTGAAACTTTGGACATTCTCGCAAAGGGTTCCCAATCCCCGACAAGACTGGTACCCTTTCACGTCCAAATCTCTCAAACTCCGGGAGAGATTCTCAAAACCAAGGTTGACATGTTTCGAGTTCCTTTCAACATTTTGGAAATCCCGCTGAAACTTTGGACATTCTCGCGAAGGGTTCCCAATCCCCGACAAGATTGGTACCCTTTCACGTCCAAATCTCTCAAACTCCGGGAGAGATTCTCAAAACCAAGGTTGACATGTTTCGAGTTCCTTTCAACATTTTGGAAATCCCGCTGAAACTTTGGACATTCTCGCGAAGGGTTCCCAATCCTTGACAAGATTGGTACCCTCTCACGTCCAGAGCTCTCAAACTCCGGGAGAGATTCTCAAAACCAAGGTTGACATGTTTCGAGTTCCTTTCAACATTTTGGAAATCCCGCTGAAACTTTGGACATTCTCGCGAAGGGTTCCCAATCCCCGACAAGACTGGTACCCATTCATGTCCAGATCTCTCAAACTCCGGGAGAGATTCTCAAAACCAAGGTTGACATGTTTCGAGTTCCTTTCAACATTTTGGAAATCCCGCTGAAACTTTGGACATTCTCGCGAAGGGTTCCCAATCCCCGACAAGATTGGTACCCTTTCACGTCCAAATCTCTCAAACTCCGGGAGAGATTCTCAAAACCAAGGTTGACATGTTTCGAGTTCCTTTCAACATTTTGGAAATCCCGCTGAAACTTTGGACATTCTCGCGAAGGGTTCCCAACCCCCACAAGATTGGTACCCTTTCACGTCCAAATCTCTCAAACTCCGGGAGAGATTCTCAAAACCAAGGTTGACATGTTTCGAGTTCCTTTCAACATTTTGGAAATCCCGCTGAAACTTTGGACATTCTCGCGAAGGGTTCCCAATCCCCGACAAGACTGGTACCCTTTCACGTCCAAATCTCTCAAACTCCGGGAGAGATTCTCAAAACCAAGGTTGACATGTTTCGAGTTCCTTTCAACATTTTGGAAATCCCGCTGAAACTTTGGACATTCTCGCGAAGGGTTCCCAATCCCCGACAAGACTGGTACCCATTCACGTCCAGATCTCTCAAACTCCGGGAGAGATTCTCAAAACCAAGGTTGACATGTTTCGAGTTCCTTTCAACATTTTGGAAATCCCGCTGAAACTTTGGACATTCTCGCGAAGGGTTCCCAATCCCCGACAAGACTGGTACCCTTTCACGTCCAGAACTCTCAAACTCCGGGAGAGATTCTCAAAACCAAGGTTGACATGTTTCGAGTTCCTTTCAACATTTTGGAAATCCCGCAGAAACTTTGGACATTCTCGCGAAGGGTTCCCAATCCCCGACAAGACTGGTACCCTTTCATGTCCAAATCTCTCAAACTCCGGGAGAGACTCACAAAACCAAGGTCGACATGTTTCGAGTTCCTTTCAACATTTTGGAAATCCCGCTGAAACTTTGGACATTCTCGCGAAGGGTTCCCAATCCCCGACAAGACTGGTACCCTTTCACGTCCAAATCTCTCAAACTCCGGGAGAGATTCTCAAAACCAAGGTTGACATGTTTCGAGTTCCTTTCAACATTTTGGAAATCCCGCTGAAACTTTGGACATTCTCGCGAAGGGTTCCCAATCCTCGACAAGATTGGTACGCTTTCACGTCCAAATCTCTCAAACTCCGGGAGAGATTCTCAAAACCAAGGTTGACATGTTTCGAGTTCCTTTCAACATTTTGGAAATCCCGCTGAAACTTTGGACATTCTCGTGAAAGGTTCCCAATCCCCGACAAGACTGGTACCCTTTCACGTCCAAATCTCTCAAACTCCGGGAGAGATTCTCAAAACCAAGGTTGACATGTTTCGAGTTCCTTTCAACATTTTGGAAATCCCGCTGAAACTTTGGACATTCTCGCAAAGGGTTCCCAATCCCCGACAAGACTGGTACCCTTTCACGTCCAAATCTCTCAGACTCCGGGAGAGATTCTCAAAACCAAGGTTGACATGTTTCGAGTTCCTTTCAACATTTTGGAAATCCCGCTGAAACTTTGGACATTCTCGCGAAGGGTTCCCAATCCCCGACAAGATTGGTACCCTTTCACGTCCAAATCTCTCAAACTCCGGGAGAGATTCTCAAAACCAAGGTTGACATGTTTCGAGTTCCTTTCAACATTTTGGAAATCCCGCTGAAACTTTGGACATTCTCGCAAAGGGTTCCCAATCCCCGACAAGATTGGTACCCTTTCACGTCCAAATCTCTCAAACTCCGGGAGAGATTCTCAAAACCAAGGTTGACATGTTTCGAGTTCCTTTCAACATTTTGGAAATCCCGCTGAAACTTTGGACATTCTCGCGAAGGGTTCCTAATCCCCGACAAGACTGGTACCCATTCACGTCCAGATCTCTCAAACTCCGGGAGAGATTCTCAAAACCAAGGTTGACATGTTTCGAGTTCCTTTCAACATTTTGGAAATCCCGCTGAAACTTTGGACATTCTCGCGAAGGGTTCCCAATCCCCGACAAGACTGGTACCCTTTCACGTCCAAATCTCTCAAACTCCGGGAGAGATTCTCAAAACCAAGGTTGACATGTTTCGAGTTCCTTTCAACATTTTGGAAATCCCGCTGAAACTTTGGACATTCTCGCGAAGGGTTCCCAATCCCCGACAAGACTGGTACCCTTTCACGTCCAAATCTCTCAAACTCCGGGAGAGATTCTCAAAACCAAGGTCGACATGTTTCGAGTTCCTTTCAACATTTTGGAAATCCCGCTGAAACTTTGGACATTCTCGCGAAGGGTTCCCAATCCCCGACAAGATTGGTACCCTTTCACGTCCAAATCTCTCAAACTCCGGGAGAGATTCTCAAAACCAAGGTTGACATGTTTCGAGTTCCTTTCAACATTTTGGAAATCCCGCTGAAACTTTGGACATTCTCGCGAAGGGTTCCCAATCCCCGACAAGATTGGTACCCTTTCACGTCCAAATTTCTCAAACTCCGGGAGAGATTCTCAAAACCAAGGTTGACATGTTTTGAGTTCCTTTCAACATTTTGGAAATCCCGCTGAAACTTTGGACATTCTCGCGAAGGGTTCCCAATCCCCGACAAGACTGGTACCTTTTCATGTCCAAATCTCTCAAAGTCCGGGAGAGATTCTCAAAACCAAGGTTGACATGTTTCGAGTTCCTTTCAACATTTTGGAAATCCCGCTGAAACTTTGGACATTCTCGCGAAGGGTTCCCAATCCCCGACAAGACTGGTACCATTTCACGTCCAAATCTCTCAAACTCCGGGAGAGATTCTCAAAACCAAGGTTGACATGTTTCGAGTTCCTTTCAACATTTTGGAAATCCCGCTGAAACTTTGGACATTCTCGTGAAAGGTTCCCAATCCCCGACAAGATTGGTACCCTTTCACGTCCAAATCTCTCAAACTCCGGGAGAGATTCTCAAAACCAAGGTTGACATGTTTCGAGTTCCTTTCAACATTTTGGAAATCCCGCTGAAACTTTGGACATTCTCGCAAAGGGTTCCCAATCCCCAACAAGACTGGTACCCTTTCACGTCCAAATCTCTCAAACTCCGGGAGAGATTCTCAAAACCAAGGTTGACATGTTTCGAGTTCCTTTCAACATTTTGGAAATCCCGCTGAAACTTTGGACATTCTCGCAAAGGGTTCCCAATCCCCGAAGACTGGTTCCCTTTCACGTCCAAATCTCTCAAACTCCGGGAGAGATGCTCAAAACCAAGGTTGACATGTTTCGAGTTCCTTTCAACATTTTGGAAATCCCGCTGAAACTTTGGACATTCTCGCGAAGGGTTCCCAATCCCCGACAAGACTGGTACCCTTTCACGTCCAAATCTCTCAAACTCCGGGAGAGATTCTCAAAACCAAGGTTGACATGTTTCGAGTTCCTTTCAACATTTTGGAAATCCCGCTGAAACTTTGGACATTCTCGCGAAGGGTTCCCAATCCCCGACAAGATTGGTACCCTTTCACGTCCAAATCTCTCAAAGTCCGGGAGAGATTCTCAAAACCAAGGTTGACATGTTTCGAGTTCCTTTCAACATTTTGGAAATCCCGCTGAAACTTTGGACATTCTCGCAAAGGGTTCCCAATCCCCGAAGACTGGTTCCCTTTCACGTCCAAATCTCTCAAACTCCGGGAGAGATGCTCAAAACCAAGGTTGACATGTTTCGAGTTCCTTTCAACATTTTGGAAATCCCGCAGAAACTTTGGACATTCTCGCGAAGGGTTCCCAATCCCCGACAAGATTGGTACCCTTTCACGTCCAAATTTATCAAACTCCGGGAGAGATTCTCAAAACCAAGGTTGACATGTTTTGAGTTCCTTTCAACATTTTGGAAATCCCGCTGAAACTTTGGACATTCTCGCGAAGGGTTCCCAATCCCCGACAAGACTGGTACCTTTTCATGTCCAAATCTCTCAAACTCCGGGAGAGATTCTCAAAACCAAGGTTGACATGTTTCGAGTTCCTTTCAACATTTTGGAAATCCCACTGAAACTTTGGACATTCTCGCGAAGGGTTCCCAATCCCCGACAAGATTGTTACCCTTTCACGTCCAGATCTCTCCAACTCCGGGAGAGATTCTCAAAACCAAGGTTGACATGTTTCGAGTTCCTTTCAACATTTTGGAAATCCCGCTGAAACTTTGGGCATTCTCGCGAAGGGTTCCCAATCCCCGACAAGACTGGTACCATTTCACGTCCAAATCTCTCAAACTCCGGGAGAGATTCTCAAAACCAAGGTTGACATGTTTCGAGTTCCTTTCAACATTTTGCAAATCCCGCAGAAACTTTGGACATTCTCGCGAAGGGTTCCCAATCCCCGACAAGACTGGTACCCTTTCACGTCCAAATCTCTCAAACTCCGGGAGAGACTCACAAAACCAAGGTTGACATGTTTCGAGTTCCTTTCAACATTTTGGAAATCCCGCTGAAACTTTGGACATTCTCGCGAAGGGTTCCCAATCCTCGAAAAGATTGGTACGCTCTCACGTCCAAATCTCTCAAACTCTGGGAGAGATTCTCAAAACCAAGGTTGACATGTTTCGAGTTCCTTTCAACATTTTGGAAATCCCGCTGAAACTTTGGACATTCTCGCGAAGGGTTCCCAATCCCCGACAAGATTGGTACCCTTTCACGTCCAAATTTCTCAAACTCCGGGAGAGATTCTCAAAACCAAGGTTGACATGTTTTGAGTTCCTTTCAACATTTTGGAAATCCCGCTGAAACTTTGGACATTCTCGCGAAGGGTTCCCAATCCCCGACAAGACTGGTACCTTTTCATGTCCAAATCTCTCAAACTCCGGGAGAGATTCTCAAAACCAAGGTTGACATGTTTCGAGTTCCTTTCAACATTTTGGAAATCCCACTGAAACTTTGGACATTCTCGCGAAGGGTTCCCAATCCCCGACAAGACTGGTACGCTTTCACGTCCAAATCTCTCAAACTCCGGGAGAGATTCTCAAAACCAAGGTTGACATGTTTCGAGTTCCTTTCACCATTTTGGAAATCCCGCTGAAACTTTGGACATTCTCGTGAAAGGTTCCCAATCCCCGACAAGATTGGTACCCTTTCACGTCCAAATCTCTCAAACTCCGGGAGAGATTCTCAAAACCAAGGTTGACATGTTTCGAGTTCCTTTCAACATTTTGGAAATCCCGCTGAAACTTTGGACATTCTCGCGAAGGGTTCCCAATCCCCGACAAGACTGGTACCCTTTCACGTCCAAATCTCTCAAACTCCGGGAGAGATTCTCAAAACCAAGGTTGACATGTTTCGAGTTCCTTTCAACATTTTGGAAATCCCGCTGAAACTTTGGACATTCTCGCGAAGGGTTCCTAATCCCCGACAAGACTGGTACCCTTTCACGTCCAGATCTCTCAAACTCCGGGAGAGATTCTCAAAACCAAGGTTGACATGTTTCGAGTTCCTTTCAACATTTTGGAAATCCCGCTGAAACTTTGGACATTCTCACGAAGGGTTCCCAATCCCCGACAAGACTGGTACCCTTTCACGTCCAAATCTCTCAAACTCCGGGAGAGATTCTCAAAACCAAGGTTGACATGTTTCGAGTTCCTTTCAACATTTTGGAAATCCCGCTGAAACTTTGGACATTCTGGCGAAGGGTTCCCAATCCCCGACAAGACTGGTACCCTTTCACGTCCAAATCTCTCAAACTCCGGGAGAGATTCTCAAAACCAAGGTTGACATGTTTCGAGTTCCTTTCAACATTTTGGAAATCCCGCTGAAACTTTGGACATTCTCGCAAAGGGTTCCCAATCCCCGACAAGATTGGTACCCTTTCACGTCCAAATCTCTCAAACTCCGGGAGAGATTCTCAAAACCAAGGTTGACATGTTTCGAGTTCCTTTCAACATTTTGGAAATCCCGCTGAAACTTTGGACATTCTCGCGAAGGGTTCCCAATCCCCGACAAGATTGGTACCCTTTCACGTCCAAATCTCTCAAACTCCGGGAGAGATTCTCAAAACCAAGGTTGACATGTTTCGAGTTCCTTTCAACATTTTGGAAATCCCGCTGAAACTTTGGACATTCTCGCGAAGGGTTCCCAATCCCCGACAAGACTGGTACTCTTTCACGTCCAAATCTCTCAAACTCCGGGAGAGATTCTCAAAACCAAGGTTGACATGTTTCGAGTTCCTTTCAACATTTTGGAAATCCCGCTGAAACTTTGGACATTCTCGCGAAGGGTTCCTAATCCCCGACAAGACTGGTACCCATTCACGTCCAGATCTCTCAAACTCCGGGAGAGATTCTCAAAACCAAGGTTGACATGTTTCGAGTTCCTTTCAACATTTTGGAAATCCCGCTGAAACTTTGGACATTCTCGCAAAGGGTTCCCAATCCCCGACAAGACTGGTACCCTTTCACGTCCAAATCTCTCAAACTCCGGGAGAGATTCTCAAAACCAAGGTTGACATGTTTCGAGTTCCTTTCAACATTTTGCAAATCCCGCAGAAACTTTGGACATTCTCGCGAAGGGTTCCCAATCCCCGACAAGACTGGTACCCTTTCACGTCCAAATCTCTCAAACTCCGGGAGAGACTCACAAAACCAAGGTCGACATGTTTCGAGTTCCTTTCAACATTTTGGAAATCCCGCTGAAACTTTGGACATTCTCGCGAAGGGTTCCCAATCCCTGACAAGACTGGTACCTTTTCATGTCCAAATCTCTCAAACTCCGGGAGAGATTCTCAAAACCAAGGTTGACATGTTTCGAGTTCCTTTCAACATTTTGGAAATCCCACTGAAACTTTGGACATTCTCGCGAAGGGTTCCCAATCCCCGACAAGATTGTTACCCTTTCACGTCCAGATCTCTCAAACTCCGGGAGAGATTCTCAAAACCAAGGTTGACATGTTTCGAGTTCCTTTCAACATTTTGGAAATCCCGCTGAAACTTTGGACATTCTCGCGAAGGGTTCCCAATCCCCGACAAGACTGGTACCATTTCATGTCCAAATCTCTCAAAGTCCGGGAGAGATTCTCAAAACCAAGGTTGACATGTTTCGAGTTCCTTTCAACATTTTGCAAATCCCGCAGAAACTTTGGACATTCTCGCGAAGGGTTCCCAATCCCCGACAAGACTGGTACCCTTTCACGTCCAAATCTCTCAAACTCCGGGAGAGACTCACAAAACCAAGGTCGACATGTTTCGAGTTCCTTTCAACATTTTGGAAATCCCACTGAAACTTTGGACATTCTCGCGAAGGGTTCCCAATCCCCGACAAGACTGGTACCCTTTCACGTCCAAATCTCTCAAACTCCGGGAGAGATTCTCAAAACCAAGGTTGACATGTTTCGAGTTCCTTTCAACATTTTGCAAATCCCGCAGAAACTTTGGACATTCTCGCGAAGGGTTCCCAATCCCCGACAAGACTGGTACCCTTTCACGTCCAAATCTCTCAAACTCCGGGAGAGATTCTCAAAACCAAGGTTGACATGTTTTGAGTTCCTTTCAACATTTTGGAAATCCCGCTGAAACTTTGGACATTCTCGCAAAGGGTTCCCAATCCCCGACAAGATTGGTACCCTTTCACGTCCAAATTTCTCAAACTCCGGGAGAGATTCTCAAAACCAAGGTTGACATGTTTTGAGTTCCTTTCAACATTTTGGAAATCCCGCTGAAACTTTGGACATTCTCGCGAAGGGTTCCCAATCCCCGACAAGACTGGTACCTTTTCATGTCCAAATCTCTCAAACTCCGGGAGAGATTCTCAAAACCAAGGTTGACATGTTTCGAGTTCCTTTCAACATTTTGGAAATCCCACTGAAACTTTGGACATTCTCGCGAAGGGTTCCCAATCCCCGACAATATTGTTACCCTTTCACGTCCAGATCTCTCAAACTCCGGGAGAGATTCTCAAAACCAAGGTTGACATGTTTCGAGTTCCTTTCAACATTTTGGAAAAACCGCTGAAACTTTGGACATTCTCGCGAAGGGTTCCCAATCCCCGACAAGACTGGTACCATTTCACGTCCAAATCTCTCAAACTCCGGGAGAGATTCTCAAAACCAAGGTTGACATGTTTCGAGTTCCTTTCAACATTTTGGAAATCCCGCTGAAACTTTGGACATTCTCGTGAAAGGTTCCCAATCCCCGACAAGACTGGTACCCTTTCACGTCCAAATCTCTCAAACTCCGGGAGAGATTCTCAAAACCAAGGTTGACATGTTTCGAGTTCCTTTCAACATTTTGGAAATCCCGCTGAAACTTTGGACATTCTCGCGAAGGGTTCCCAATCCCCGACAAGACTGGTACCCTTTCACGTCCAAATCTCTCAAACTCCGGGAGAGATTCTCAAAACCAAGGTTGACATGTTTCGAGTTCCTTTCAACATTTTGGAAATCCCTCTGAAACTTTGGACATTCTCGCGAAGGGTTCCCAATCCCCGAAGACTGGTTCCCTTTCACGTCCAAATCTCTCAAACTCCGGGAGAGATGCTCAAAACCAAGGTTGACATGTTTCGAGTTCCTTTCAACATTTTGGAAATCCCGCTGAAACTTTGGACATTCTGGCGAAGGGTTCCCAATCCCCGACAAGACTGGTACCCTTTCACGTCCAAATCTCTCAAACTCCGGGAGAGATTCTCAAAACCAAGGTTGACATGTTTCGAGTTCCTTTCAACATTTTGGAAATCCCGCTGAAACTTTGGACATTCTCGCGAAGGGTTCCCAATCCCCGACAAGATTGGTACCCTTTCACGTCCAAATCTCTCAAAGTCCGGGAGAGATTCTCAAAACCAAGGTTGACATGTTTCGAGTTCCTTTCAACATTTTGGAAATCCCGCTGAAACTTTGGACATTCTCGCGAAGGGTTCCCAATCCCCGACAAGATTGGTACCCTTTCACGTCCAAATCTCTCAAACTCCGGGAGAGATTCTCAAAACCAAGGTTGACATGTTTCGAGTTCCTTTCAACATTTTGGAAATCCCGCTGAAACTTTGGACATTCTCGCGAAGGGTTCCCAATCCCCGACAAGACTGGTACCCTTTCACGTCCAAATCTCTCAAACTCCGGGAGAGATTCTCAAAACCAAGGTTGACATGTTTCGAGTTCCTTTCAACATTTTGGAAATCCCGCTGAAACTTTGGACATTCTCGCGAAGGGTTCCCAATCCCCGACAAGACTGGTACCCTTTCACGTCCAAATCTCTCAAACTCCGGGAGAGATTCTCAAAACCAAGGTTGACATGTTTCGAGTTCCTTTCAACATTTTGCAAATCCCGCTGAAACTTTGGACATTCTCGCGAAGGGTTCCCAATCCCCGACAAGACTGGTACCTTTTCATGTCCAAATCTCTCAAACTCCGGGAGAGATTCTCAAAACCAAGGTTGACATGTTTCGAGTTCCTTTCAACATTTTGGAAATCCCGCTGAAAATTTGGACATTCTCGCGAAGGGTTCCCAATCCCCGACAAGATTGTTACCCTTTCACGTCCAAATCTCTCAAACTCCGGGAGAGATTCTCAAAACCAAGGTTGACATGTTTCGAGTTCCTTTCAACATTTTGGAAATCCCGCTGAAACTTTGGACATTCTCGCGAAGGGTTCCCAATCCCCGACAAGACTGGTACCCTTTCACGTCCAAATCTCTCAAACTCCGGGAGAGATTCTCAAAACCAAGGTTGACATGTTTCGAGTTCCTTTCAACATTTTGGAAATCCCGCTGAAACTTTGGACATTCTCGCGAAGGGTTCCCAATCCCCGACAAGACTGGTACCCATTCACGTCCAGATCTCTCAAACTCCGGGAGAGACTCACAAAACCAAGGTCGACATGTTTCGAGTTCCTTTCAACATTTTGGAAATCCCGCTGAAACTTTGGACATTCTCGCGAAGGGTTCCCAATCCCCGACAAGACTGGTACCCTTTCACGTCCAAATCTCTCAAACTCCGGGAGAGATTCTCAAAACCAAGGTTGACATGTTTCGAGTTCCTTTCAACATTTTGGAAATCCCGCTGAAACTTTGGACATTCTCGCGAAGGCTTCCCAATCCCCGACAAGACTGGTACCCTTTCACGTCCAAATCTCTCAAACTCCGGGAGAGACTCACAAAACCAAGGTCGACATGTTTCGAGTTCCTTTCAACATTTTGGAAATCCCGCTGAAACTTTGGACATTCTCGCGAAGGGTTCCCAATCCCCGACAAGACTGGTACCCTTTCACGTCCAAATCTCTCAAACTCCGGGAGAGACTCACAAAACCAAGGTCGACATGTTTCGAGTTCCTTTCAACATTTTGGAAATCCCGCTGAAACTTTGGACATTCTCGCGAAGGGTTCCCAATCCCCGACAAGACTGGTACCCTTTCACGTCCAAATCTCTCAAACTCCGGGAGAGATTCTCAAAACCAAGGTTGACATGTTTTGAGTTTCTTTTCAACATTTTGGAAATCCCGCTGAAACTTTGGACATTCTCGCGAAGGGTTCCCAATCCCCGACAAGACTGGTACCCTTTCACGTCCAAATCTCTCAAACTCCGGGAGAGATTCTCAAAACCAAGGTTGACATGTTTCGAGTTCCTTTCAACATTTTGGAAATCCCGCTGAAACTTTGGACATTCTCGCGAAGGGTTCCCAATCCGCGACAAGACTGGTACCCTTTCACGTCCAAATCTCTCAAACTCCGGGAGAGACTCACAAAACCAAGGTCGACATGTTTCGAGTTCCTTTCAACATTTTGGAAATCCCGCTGAAACTTTGGACATTCTCGCGAAGGGTTCCCAATCCCCGACAAGACTGGTACCCTTTCACGTCCAAATCTCTCAAACTCCGGGAGAGATTCTCAAAACCAAGGTTGACATGTTTCGAGTTCCTTTCAACATTTTGGAAATCCCGCTGAAACTTTGGACATTCTCGCGAAGGGTTCCCAATCCTCGACAAGATTGGTACGCTTTCACGTCCAAATCTCTCAAACTCCGGGAGAGATTCTCAAAACCAAGGTTGACATGTTTCGAGTTCCTTTCAACATTTTGGAAATCCCGCTGAAACTTTGGACATTCTCGCGAAGGGTTCCCAATCCCCGACAAGATTGGTACCCTTTCACGTCCAAATCTCTCAAACTCCGGGAGAGATTCTCAAAACCAAGGTTGACATGTTTCGAGTTCCTTTCAACATTTTGGAAATCCCGCTGAAACTTTGGACATTCTCGCGAAGGGTTCCCAATCCCCGACAAGACTGGTACCCTTTCACGTCCAAATCTCTCAAACTCCGGGAGAGACTCACAAAACCAAGGTCGACATGTTTCGAGTTCCTTTCAACATTTTGGAAATCCCGCTGAAACTTTGGACATTCTCGCGAAGGGTTCCCAATCCCCGACAAGACTGGTACCCTTTCACGTCCAAATCTCTCAAACTCCGGGAGAGATTCTCAAAACCAAGGTTGACATGTTTCGAGTTCCTTTCAACATTTTGGAAATCCCGCTGAAACTTTGGACATTCTCGCGAAGGGTTCCCAATCCCCGACAATATTGTTACCATTTCACGTCCAGATCTCTCAAACTCCGGGAGAGGTTCTCAAAACCAAGGTTGACATGTTTCGAGTTCCTTTCAACATTTTGGAAATCCCGCTGAAACTTTGGACATTCTCGCGAAGGGTTCCCAATCCTCGACAAGACTGGTACCATTTCACGTCCAAATCTCTCAAACTCCGGGAGAGATTCTCAAAACCAAGGTTGACATGTTTCGAGTTCCTTTCACCATTTTGGAAATCCCGCTGAAACTTTGGACATTCTCGTGAAAGGTTCCCAATCCCCGACAAGACTGGTACCCTTTCACGTCCAAATCTCTCAAACTCCGGGAGAGATTCTCAAAACCAAGGTTGACATGTTTCGAGTTCCTTTCAACATTTTGGAAATCCCGCTGAAACTTTGGACATTCTCGCGAAGGGTTCCCAATCCCCGACAAGACTGGTACCCTTTCACGTCCAAATCTCTCAAACTCCGGGAGAGATTCTCAAAACCAAGGTTGACATGTTTCGAGTTCCTTTCAACATTTTGGAAATCCCGCTGAAACTTTGGACATTCTCGCAAAGGGTTCCCAATCCCCGAAGAATGGTTCCCTTTCACGTCCAAATCTCTCAAACTCCGGGAGAGATGCTCAAAACCAAGGTTGACATGTTTCGAGTTCCTTTCAACATTTTGGAAATCCCGCTGAAACTTTGGACATTCTGGCGAAGGGTTCCCAATCCCCGACAAGACTGGTACCCTTTCACGTCCAAATCTCTAAAACTCCGGGAGAGACTCTCAAAACCAAGGTTGACATGTTTCGAGTTCCTTTCAACATTTTGGAAATCCCGCTGAAACTTTGGACATTCTCGCGAAGGGTTCCCAATCCCCGACAAGATTGGTACACTTTCACGTCCAAATCTCTCAAAGTCCGGGAGAGATTCTCAAAACCAAGGTTGACATGTTTCGAGTTCCTTTCAACATTTTGGAAATCCCGCTGAAACTTTGGACATTCTCGCGAAGGGTTCCCAATCCCCGACAAGATTGGTACCCTTTCACGTCCAAATCTCTCAAACTCCGGGAGAGATTCTCAAAACCAAGGTTGACATGTTTCGAGTTCCTTTCAACATTTTGGAAATCCCGCTGAAACTTTGGACATTCTGGCGAAGGGTTCCCAATCCCCGACAAGACTGGTACCCTTTCACGTCCAAATCTCTCAAACTCCGGGAGAGATTCTCAAAACCAAGGTTGACATGTTTCGAGTTCCTTTCAACATTTTGGAAATCCCGCTGAAACTTTGGACATTCTCGCGAAGGGTTCCTAATCCCCGACAAGACTGGTACCCATTCACGTCCAGATCTCTCAAACTCCGGGAGAGATTCTCAAAACCAAGGTTGACATGTTTCGAGTTCCTTTCAACATTTTGGAAATCCCGCTGAAACTTTGGACATTCTCGCGAAGGGTTCCCAATCCCCGACAAGACTGGTACCCTTTCACGTCCAAATCTCTCAAACTCCGGGAGAGATTCTCAAAACCAAGGTTGACATGTTTCGAGTTCCTTTCAACATTTTGGAAATCCCGCTGAAACTTTGGACATTCTGGCGAAGGGTTCCCAATCCCCGACAAGACTGGTACCCTTTCACGTCCAAATCTCTCAAACTGCGGGAGAGATTCTCAAAACCAAGGTTGACATGTTTCGAGTTCCTTTCAACATTTTGGAAATCCCGCTGAAACTTTGGACATTCTCGCGAAGGGTTCCCAATCCCCGACAAGACTGGTACCCTTTCACGTCCAAATCTCTCAAACTCCGGGAGAGATTCTCAAAACCAAGGTTGACATGTTTCGAGTTCCTTTCAACATTTTGGAAATCCCGCTGAAACTTTGGACATTCTCGCGAAGGGTTCCTAATCCCCGACAAGACTGGTACCCATTCACGTCCAGATCTCTCAAACTCCGGGAGAGATTCTCAAAACCAAGGTTGACATGTTTCGAGTTCCTTTCAACATTTTGGAAATCCCGCTGAAACTTTGGACATTCTCGCGAAGGGTTCCCAATCCCCGACAAGACTGGTACCCTTTCACGTCCAAATCTCTCAAACTCCGGGAGAGATTCTCAAAACCAAGGTTGACATGTTTCGAGTTCCTTTCAACATTTTGCAAATCCCGCAGAAACTTTGGACATTCTCGCGAAGGGTTCCCAATCCCCGACAAGACTGGTACCCTTTCACGTCCAAATCTCTCAAACTCCGGGAGAGACTCACAAAACCAAGGTCGACATGTTTCGAGTTCCTTTCAACATTTTGGAAATCCCGCTGAAACTTTGGACATTCTCGCGAAGGGTTCCCAATCCCCGACAAGACTGGTACCTTTTCATGTCCAAATCTCTCAAACTCCGGGAGAGATTCTCAAAACCAAGGTTGACATGTTTCGAGTTCCTTTCAACATTTTGGAAATCCCACTGAAACTTTGGACATTCTCGCGAAGGGTTCCCAATCCCCGACAAGATTGTTACCCTTTCACGTCCAAATCTCTCAAACTCCGGGAGAGATGCTCAAAACCAAGGTTGACATGTTTCGAGTTCCTTTCAACATTTTGGAAATCCCGCTGAAACTTTGGACATTCTCGCGAAGGGTTCCCAATCCCCGACAAGATTGGTACCCTTTCACGTCCAAATCTCTCAAAGTCCGGGAGAGATTCTCAAAACCAAGGTTGACATGTTTCGAGTTCCTTTCAACATTTTGGAAATCCCGCTGAAACTTTGGACATTCTCGCGAAGGGTTCCCAATCCCCGACAAGACTGGTACCCATTCACGTCCAGATCTCTCAAACTCCGGGAGAGACTCACAAAACCAAGGTCGACATGTTTCGAGTTCCTTTCAACATTTTGGAAATCCCGCTGAAACTTTGGACATTCTCGCGAAGGGTTCCCAATCCCCGACAAGACTGGTACCCTTTCACGTCCAAATCTCTCAAACTCCGGGAGAGATTCTCAAAACCAAGGTTGACATGTTTCGAGTTCCTTTCAACATTTTGGAAATCCCGCTGAAACTTTGGACATTCTCGCGAAGGGTTCCCAATCCCCGACAAGACTGGTACCCTTTCACGTCCAAATCTCTCAAACTCCGGGAGAGACTCACAAAACCAAGGTCGACATGTTTCGAGTTCCTTTCAACATTTTGGAAATCCCGCTGAAACTTTGGACATTCTCGCGAAGGGTTCCCAATCCCCGACAAGACTGGTACCCTTTCACGTCCAAATCTCTCAAACTCCGGGAGAGACTCACAAAACCAAGGTCGACATGTTTCGAGTTCCTTTCAACATTTTGGAAATCCCGCTGAAACTTTGGACATTCTCGCGAAGGGTTCCCAATCCCCGACAAGACTGGTACCCTTTCACGTCCAAATCTCTCAAACTCCGGGAGAGATTCTCAAAACCAAGGTTGACATGTTTTGAGTTTCTTTTCAACATTTTGGAAATCCCGCTGAAACTTTGGACATTCTCGCGAAGGGTTCCCAATCCCCGACAAGACTGGTACCCTTTCACGTCCAAATCTCTCAAACTCCGGGAGAGATTCTCAAAACCAAGGTTGACATGTTTCGAGTTCCTTTCAACATTTTGGAAATCCCGCTGAAACTTTGGACATTCTCGCGAAGGGTTCCCAATCCGCGACAAGACTGGTACCCTTTCACGTCCAAATCTCTCAAACTCCGGGAGAGACTCACAAAACCAAGGTCGACATGTTTCGAGTTCCTTTCAACATTTTGGAAATCCCGCTGAAACTTTGGACATTCTCGCGAAGGGTTCCCAATCCCCGACAAGACTGGTACCTTTTCATGTCCAAATCTCTCAAACTCCGGGAGAGATTCTCAAAACCAAGGTTGACATGTTTCGAGTTCCTTTCAACATTTTGGAAATCCCACTGAAACTTTGGACATTCTCGCGAAGGGTTCCCAATCCCCGACAAGATTGGTACCCTTTCACGTCCAAATCTCTCAAACTCCGGGAGAGATGCTCAAAACCAAGGTTGACATGTTTCGAGTTCCTTTCAACATTTTGGAAATCCCGCTGAAACTTTGGACATTCTCGCGAAGGGTTCCCAATCCCCGACAAGATTGGTACCCTTTCACGTCCAAATCTCTCAAAGTCCGGGAGAGATTCTCAAAACCAAGGTTGACATGTTTCGAGTTCCTTTCAACATTTTGGAAATCCCGCTGAAACTTTGGACATTCTCGCGAAGGGTTCCCAATCCCCGACAAGACTGGTACCCATTCACGTCCAGATCTCTCAAACTCCGGGAGAGACTCACAAAACCAAGGTCGACATGTTTCGAGTTCCTTTCAACATTTTGGAAATCCCGCTGAAACTTTGGACATTCTCGCGAAGGGTTCCCAATCCCCGACAAGACTGGTACCCTTTCACGTCCAAATCTCTCAAACTCCGGGAGAGATTCTCAAAACCAAGGTTGACATGTTTCGAGTTCCTTTCAACATTTTGGAAATCCCGCTGAAACTTTGGACATTCTCGCGAAGGGTTCCCAATCCCCGACAAGACTGGTACCCTTTCACGTCAAAATCTCTCAAACTCCGGGAGAGATTCTCAAAACCAAGGTTGACATGTTTTGAGTTTCTTTTCAACATTTTGGAAATCCCGCTGAAACTTTGGACATTCTCGCGAAGGGTTCCCAATCCCCGACAAGACTGGTACCCTTTCACGTCCAAATCTCTCAAACTCCGGGAGAGATTCTCAAAACCAAGGTTGACATGTTTCGAGTTCCTTTCAACATTTTGGAAATCCCGCTGAAACTTTGGACATTCTCGCGAAGGGTTCCCAATCCGCGACAAGACTGGTACCCTTTCACGTCCAAATCTCTCAAACTCCGGGAGAGACTCACAAAACCAAGGTCGACATGTTTCGAGTTCCTTTCAACATTTTGGAAATCCCGCTGAAACTTTGGACATTCTCGCGAAGGGTTCCCAATCCCCGACAAGACTGGTACCCTTTCACGTCCAAATCTCTCAAACTCCGGGAGAGATTCTCAAAACCAAGGTTGACATGTTTCGAGTTCCTTTCAACATTTTGGAAATCCCGCTGAAACTTTGGACATTCTCGCGAAGGGTTCCCAATCCTCGACAAGATTGGTACGCTTTCACGTCCAAATCTCTCAAACTCCGGGAGAGATTCTCAAAACCAAGGTTGACATGTTTCGAGTTCCTTTCAACATTTTGGAAATCCCGCTGAAACTTTGGACATTCTCGCGAAGGGTTCCCAATCCCCGACAAGATTGGTACCCTTTCACGTCCAAATCTCTCAAACTCCGGGAGAGATTCTCAAAACCAAGGTTGACATGTTTCGAGTTCCTTTCAACATTTTGGAAATCCCGCTGAAACTTTGGACATTCTCGCGAAGGGTTCCCAATCCCCGACAAGACTGGTACCCTTTCACGTCCAAATCTCTCAAACTCCGGGAGAGACTCACAAAACCAAGGTCGACATGTTTCGAGTTCCTTTCAACATTTTGGAAATCCCGCTGAAACTTTGGACATTCTCGCGAAGGGTTCCCAATCCCCGACAAGACTGGTACCCTTTCACGTCCAAATCTCTCAAACTCCGGGAGAGATTCTCAAAACCAAGGTTGACATGTTTCGAGTTCCTTTCAACATTTTGGAAATCCCGCTGAAACTTTGGACATTCTCGCGAAGGGTTCCCAATCCCCGACAATATTGTTACCATTTCACGTCCAGATCTCTCAAACTCCGGGAGAGGTTCTCAAAACCAAGGTTGACATGTTTCGAGTTCCTTTCAACATTTTGGAAATCCCGCTGAAACTTTGGACATTCTCGCGAAGGGTTCCCAATCCTCGACAAGACTGGTACCATTTCACGTCCAAATCTCTCAAACTCCGGGAGAGATTCTCAAAACCAAGGTTGACATGTTTCGAGTTCCTTTCAACATTTTGGAAATCCCGCTGAAACTTTGGACATTCTCGTGAAAGGTTCCCAATCCCCGACAAGACTGGTACCCTTTCACGTCCAAATCTCTCAAACTCCGGGAGAGATTCTCAAAACCAAGGTTGACATGTTTCGAGTTCCTTTCAACATTTTGGAAATCCCGCTGAAACTTTGGACATTCTCGCGAAGGGTTCCCAATCCCCGACAAGACTGGTACCCTTTCACGTCCAAATCTCTCAAACTCCGGGAGAGATTCTCAAAACCAAGGTTGACATGTTTCGAGTTCCTTTCAACATTTTGGAAATCCCGCTGAAACTTTGGACATTCTCGCAAAGGGTTCCCAATCCCCGAAGAATGGTTCCCTTTCACGTCCAAATCTCTCAAACTCCGGGAGAGATGCTCAAAACCAAGGTTGACATGTTTCGAGTTCCTTTCAACATTTTGGAAATCCCGCTGAAACTTTGGACATTCTGGCGAAGGGTTCCCAATCCCCGACAAGACTGGTACCCTTTCACGTCCAAATCTCTAAAACTCCGGGAGAGACTCTCAAAACCAAGGTTGACATGTTTCGAGTTCCTTTCAACATTTTGGAAATCCCGCTGAAACTTTGGACATTCTCGCGAAGGGTTCCCAATCCCCGACAAGATTGGTACCCTTTCACGTCCAAATCTCTCAAAGTCCGGGAGAGATTCTCAAAACCAAGGTTGACATGTTTCGAGTTCCTTTCAACATTTTGGAAATCCCGCTGAAACTTTGGACATTCTCGCGAAGGGTTCCCAATCCCCGACAAGATTGGTACCCTTTCACGTCCAAATCTCTCAAACTCCGGGAGAGATTCTCAAAACCAAGGTTGACATGTTTCGAGTTCCTTTCAACATTTTGGAAATCCCGCTGAAACTTTGGACATTCTCGCGAAGGGTTCCCAATCCCCGACAAGACTGGTACCCTTTCACGTCCAAATCTCTCAAACTCCGGGAGAGATTCTCAAAACCAAGGTTGACATGTTTCGAGTTCCTTTCAACATTTTGGAAATCCCGCTGAAACTTTGGACATTCTCGCGAAGGGTTCCTAATCCCCGACAAGACTGGTACCCATTCACGTCCAGATCTCTCAAACTCCGGGAGAGATTCTCAAAACCAAGGTTGACATGTTTCGAGTTCCTTTCAACATTTTGGAAATCCCGCTGAAACTTTGGACATTCTCGCGAAGGGTTCCCAATCCCCGACAAGACTGGTACCCTTTCACGTCCAAATCTCTCAAACTCCGGGAGAGATTCTCAAAACCAAGGTTGACATGTTTCGAGTTCCTTTCAACATTTTGGAAATCCCGCTGAAACTTTGGACATTCTGGCGAAGGGTTCCCAATCCCCGACAAGACTGGTACCCTTTCACGTCCAAATCTCTCAAACTGCGGGAGAGATTCTCAAAACCAAGGTTGACATGTTTCGAGTTCCTTTCAACATTTTGGAAATCCCGCTGAAACTTTGGACATTCTCGCGAAGGGTTCCCAATCCCCGACAAGACTGGTACCCTTTCACGTCCAAATCTCTCAAACTCCGGGAGAGATTCTCAAAACCAAGGTTGACATGTTTCGAGTTCCTTTCAACATTTTGGAAATCCCGCTGAAACTTTGGACATTCTCGCGAAGGGTTCCTAATCCCCGACAAGACTGGTACCCATTCACGTCCAGATCTCTCAAACTCCGGGAGAGATTCTCAAAACCAAGGTTGACATGTTTCGAGTTCCTTTCAACATTTTGGAAATCCCGCTGAAACTTTGGACATTCTCGCGAAGGGTTCCCAATCCCCGACAAGACTGGTACCCTTTCACGTCCAAATCTCTCAAACTCCGGGAGAGATTCTCAAAACCAAGGTTGACATGTTTCGAGTTCCTTTCAACATTTTGCAAATCCCGCAGAAACTTTGGACATTCTCGCGAAGGGTTCCCAATCCCCGACAAGACTGGTACCCTTTCACGTCCAAATCTCTCAAACTCCGGGAGAGACTCACAAAACCAAGGTCGACATGTTTCGAGTTCCTTTCAACATTTTGGAAATCCCGCTGAAACTTTGGACATTCTCGCGAAGGGTTCCCAATCCCCGACAAGACTGGTACCTTTTCATGTCCAAATCTCTCAAACTCCGGGAGAGATTCTCAAAACCAAGGTTGACATGTTTCGAGTTCCTTTCAACATTTTGGAAATCCCACTGAAACTTTGGACATTCTCGCGAAGGGTTCCCAATCCCCGACAAGATTGTTACCCTTTCACGTCCAAATCTCTCAAACTCCGGGAGAGATGCTCAAAACCAAGGTTGACATGTTTCGAGTTCCTTTCAACATTTTGGAAATCCCGCTGAAACTTTGGACATTCTCGCGAAGGGTTCCCAATCCCCGACAAGATTGGTACCCTTTCACGTCCAAATCTCTCAAAGTCCGGGAGAGATTCTCAAAACCAAGGTTGACATGTTTCGAGTTCCTTTCAACATTTTGGAAATCCCGCTGAAACTTTGGACATTCTCGCGAAGGGTTCCCAATCCCCGACAAGATTGGTACCCTTTCAGGTCCAAATCTCTCAAACTCCGGGAGAGATTCTCAAAACCAAGGTTGACATGTTTCGAGTTCCTTTCAACATTTTGGAAATCCCGCTGAAACTTTGGACATTCTCGCGAAGGGTTCCCAATCCCCGACAAGACTGGTACCCTTTCACGTCCAAATCTCTCAAACTCCGGGAGAGACTCACAAAACCAAGGTTGACATGTTTCGAGTTCCTTTCAACATTTTGGAAATCCCGCTGAAACTTTGGACATTCTCGCGAAGGGTTCCCAATCCCCGACAAGACTGGTACCTTTTCATGTCCAAATCTCTCAAACTCCGGGAGAGATTCTCAAAACCAAGGTTGACATGTTTCGAGTTCCTTTCAACATTTTGGAAATCCCACTGAAAATTTGGACATTCTCGCGAAGGGTTCCCAATCCCCGACAAGATTGTTACCCTTTCACGTCCAGATCTCTCAAACTCCGGGAGAGATTCTCAAAACCAAGGTTGACATGTTTCGAGTTCCTTTCAACATTTTGGAAATCCCGCTGAAACTTTGGACATTCTCGCGAAGGGTTCCCAATCCCCGACAAGACTGGTACCCTTTCACGTCCAAATCTCTCAAACTCCGGGAGAGATTCTCAAAACCAAGGTTGACATGTTTCGAGTTCCTTTCAACATTTTGGAAATCCCGCTGAAACTTTGGACATTCTCGCGAAGGGTTCCCAATCCCCGACAAGACTGGTACCCTTTCACGTCCAAATCTCTCAAACTCCGGGAGAGACTCACAAAACCAAGGTCGACATGTTTCGAGTTCCTTTCAACATTTTGGAAATCCCGCTGAAACTTTGGACATTCTCGCGAAGGGTTCCCAATCCCCGACAAGACTGGTACCCTTTCACGTCCAAATCTCTCAAACTCCGGGAGAGATTCTCAAAACCAAGGTTGACATGTTTCGAGTTCCTTTCAACATTTTGGAAATCCCGCTGAAACTTTGGACATTCTCGCGAAGGGTTCCCAATCCCCGACAAGACTGGTACCTTTTCATGTCCAAATCTCTCAAACTCCGTGAGAGATTCTCAAAACCAAGGTTGACATGTTTCGAGTTCCTTTCAACATTTTGGAAATCCCGCTGAAACTTTGGACATTCTCGCGAAGGGTTCCCAATCCCCGACAAGACTGGTACGCTTTCACGTCCAAATCTCTCAAACTCCGGGAGAGATTCTCAAAACCAAGGTTGACATGTTTCGAGTTCCTTTCAACATTTTGGAAATCCCACTGAAACTTTGGACATTCTCGCGAAGGGTTCCCAATCCCCGACAAGATTGTTACCCTTTCACGTCCAGATCTCTCAAACTCCGGGAGAGATTCTCAAAACCAAGGTTGACATGTTTCGAGTTCCTTTCAACATTTTGGAAATCCCGCTGAAACTTTGGACATTCTGGCGAAGGGTTCCCAATCCCCGACAAGACTGGTACGCTTTCACGTCCAAATCTCTCAAACTCCGGGAGAGATTCTCAAAACCAAGGTTGACATGTTTCGAGTTCCTTTCAACATTTTGGAAATCCCGCTGAAACTTTGGACATTCTCGTGAAAGGTTCCCAATCCCCGACAAGACTGGTACCCTTTCACGTCCAAATCTCTCAAACTCCGGGAGAGATTCTCAAAACCAAGGTTGACATGTTTCGAGTTCCTTTCAACATTTTGGAAATCCCGCTGAAACTTTGGACATTCTCGCGAAGGGTTCCCAATCCCCGACAAGACTGGTACCCTTTCACGTCCAAATCTCTCAAACTCCGGGAGAGATTCTCAAAACCAAGGTTGACATGTTTCGAGTTCCTTTCAACATTTTGGAAATCCCGCTGAAACTTTGGACATTCTCGCAAAGGGTTCCCAGTCCCCGAAGACTGGTTCCCTTTCACGTCCAAATCTCTCAAACTCCGGGAGAGATGCTCAAAACCAAGGTTGACATGTTTCGAGTTCCTTTCAACATTTTGGAAATCCCGCTGAAACTTTGGACATTCTCGCGAAGGGTTCCCAATCCCCGACAAGACTGGTACCCTTTCACGTCCAAATCTCTCAAACTCCGGGAGAGATTCTCAAAACCAAGGTTGACATGTTTCGAGTTCCTTTCAACATTTTGGAAATCCCGCTGAAACTTTGGACATTCTCGCGAAGGGTTCCCAATCCCCGACAAGATTGGTACCCTTTCACGTCCAAATCTCTCAAAGTCCGGGAGAGATTCTCAAAACCAAGGTTGACATGTTTCGAGTTCCTTTCAACATTTTGGAAATCCCGCTGAAACTTTGGACATTCTCGCGAAGGGTTCCCAATCCCCGACAAGATTGGTACCCTTTCACGTCCAAATCTCTCAAACTCCGGGAGAGATTCTCAAAACCAAGGTTGACATGTTTCGAGTTCCTTTCAACATTTTGGAAATCCCGCTGAAACTTTGGACATTCTCGCGAAGGGTTCCCAATCCCCGACAAGACTGGTACCCTTTCACGTCCAAATCTCTCAAACTCCGGGAGAGATTCTCAAAACCAAGGTTGACATGTTTCGAGTTCCTTTCAACATTTTGGAAATCCCGCTGAAACTTTGGACATTCTCGCGAAGGGTTCCTAATCCCCGACAAGACTGGTACCCTTTCACGTCCAAATCTCTCAAACTCCGGGAGAGATTCTCAAAACCAAGGTTGACATGTTTCGAGTTCCTTTCAACATTTTGGAAATCCCGCTGAAACTTTGGACATTCTCGCGAAGGGTTCCCAATCCCCGACAAGACTGGTACCCTTTCACGTCCAAATCTCTCAAACTCCGGGAGAGATTCTCAAAACCAAGGTTGACATGTTTCGAGTTCCTTTCAACATTTTGGAAATCCCGCTGAAACTTTGGACATTCTCGCGAAGGGTTCCCAATCCCCGACAAGATTGGTACCCTTTCACGTCCAAATCTCTCAAAGTCCGGGAGAGATTCTCAAAACCAAGGTTGACATGTTTCGAGTTCCTTTCAACATTTTGGAAATCCCGCTGAAACTTTGGACATTCTCGCGAAGGGTTCCCAATCCCCGACAAGATTGGTACCCTTTCACGTCCAAATCTCTCAAACTCCAGGAGAGATTCTCAAAACCAAGGTTGACATGTTTCGAGTTCCTTTCAACATTTTGGAAATCCCGCTGAAACTTTGGACATTCTCGCGAAGGGTTCCCAATCCCCGACAAGACTGGTACCCTTTCACGTCCAAATCTCTCAAACTCCGGGAGAGATTCTCAAAACCAAGGTTGACATGTTTCGAGTTCCTTTCAACATTTTGGAAATCCCGCTGAAACTTTGGACATTCTCGCGAAGGGTTCCTAATCCCCGACAAGACTGGTACCCATTCACGTCCAGATCTCTCAAACTCCGGGAGAGATTCTCAAAACCAAGGTTGACATGTTTCGAGTTCCTTTCAACATTTTGCAAATCCCGCTGAAACTTTGGACATTCTCGCGAAGGGTTCCCAATCCGCGACAAGACTGGTACCCTTTCACGTCCAAATCTCTCAAACTCCGGGAGAGACTCACAAAACCAAGGTTGACATGTTTCGAGTTCCTTTCAACATTTTGGAAATCCCGCTGAAACTTTGGACATTCTCGCGAAGGGTTCCCAATCCCCGACAAGACTGGTACCCTTTCACGTCCAAATCTCTCAAACTCCGGGAGAGATTCTCAAAACCAAGGTTGACATGTTTCGAGTTCCTTTCAACATTTTGGAAATCCCGCTGAAACTTTGGACATTCTCGCGAAGGGTTCCCAATCCCCGACAAGATTGGTACCCTTTCACGTCCAAATTTCTCAAACTCCGGGAGAGATTCTCAAAACCGAGGTTGACATGTTTTGAGTTCCTTTCAACATTTTGGAAATCCCGCTGAAACTTTGGACATTCTCGCGAAGGGTTCCCAATCCCCGACAAGACTGGTACCTTTTCATGTCCAAATCTCTCAAACTCCGGGAGAGATTCTCAAAACCAAGGTTGACATGTTTCGAGTTCCTTTCAACATTTTGGAAATCCCGCTGAAACTTTGGACATTCTCGCGAAGGGTTCCCAATCCCCGACAAGATTGTTACCCTTTCACGTCCAGATCTCTCAAACTCCGGGAGAGATTCTCAAAACCAAGGTTGACATGTTTCGAGTTCCTTTCAACATTTTGCAAATCCCGCAGAAACTTTCGACATTCTCGCGAAGGGTTCCCAATCCCCGACAAGACTGGTACCCTTTCACGTCCAAATCTCTCAAACTCCGGGAGAGACTCACAAAACCAAGGTCGACATGTTTCGAGTTCCTTTCAACATTTTGGAAATCCCGCTGAAACTTTGGACATTCTGGCGAAGGGTTCCCAATCCCCGACAAGACTGGTACCCTTTCACGTCCAAATCTCTCAAACTCCGGGAGAGATTCTCAAAACCAAGGTTGACATGTTTCGAGTTCCTTTCAACATTTTGGAAATCCCGCTGAAACTTTGGACATTCTCGCGAAGGGTTCCCAATCCTCGACAAGATTGGTACGCTTTCACGTCCAAATCTCTCAAACTCCGGGAGAGATTCTCAAAACCAAGGTTGACATGTTTCGAGTTCCTTTCAACATTTTGGAAATCCCGCTGAAACTTTGGACATTCTCGCGAATGGTTCCCAAGCCCCGACAAGATTGGTACCCTTTCACGTCCAAATTTCTCAAACTCCGGGAGAGATTCTCAAAACCAAGGTTGACATGTTTTGAGTTCCTTTCAACATTTTGGAAATCCCGCTTAAACTTTGGACATTCTCGCGAAGGGTTCCCAATCCCCGACAAGACTGGTACCTTTTCATGTCCAAATCTCTCAAACTCCGGGAGAGATTCTCAAAACCAAGGTTGACATGTTTCGAGTTCCTTTCAACATTTTGGAAATCCCACTGAAACTTTGGACATTCTCGCGAAGGGTTCCCAATCCCCGACAAGACTGGTACCCTTTCACGTCCAGATCTCTCAAACTCCGGGAGAGATTCTCAAAACCAAGGTTGACATGTTTCGAGTTCCTTTCAACATTTTGGAAATCCCGCTGAAACTTTGGACATTCTCGCGAAGGGTTCCCAATCCCCGACAAGACTGGTACCATTTCACGTCCAAATCTCTCAAACTCCGGGAGAGATTCTCAAAACCAAGGTTGACATGTTTCGAGTTCCTTTCAACATTTTGGAAATCCCGCTGAAACTTTGGACATTCTCGTGAAAGGTTCCCAATCCCCGACAAGACTGGTACCCTTTCACGTCCAAATCTCTCAAACTCCGGGAGAGATTCTCAAAACCAAGGTTGACATGTTTCGAGTTCCTTTCAACATTTTGGAAATCCCGCTGAAACTTTGGACATTCTCGCGAAGGGTTCCCAATCCCCGACAAGACTGGTACCCTTTCACGTCCAAATCTCTCAAACTCCGGGAGAGATTCTCAAAACCAAGGTTGACATGTTTCGAGTTCCTTTCAACATTTTGGAAATCCCGCTGAAACTTTGGACATTCTCGCGAAGGGTTCCTAATCCCCGACAAGACTGGTACCCATTCACGTCCAGATCTCTCAAACTCCGGGAGAGATTCTCAAAACCAAGGTTGACATGTTTCAAGTTCCTTTCAACATTTTGGAAATCCCGCTGAAACTTTGGACATTCTCGCGAAGGGTTCCCAATCCCCGACAAGACTGGTACCCTTTCACGTCCAAATCTCTCAAACTCCGGGAGAGACTCACAAAACCAAGGTTGACATGTTTCGAGTTCCTTTCAACATTTTGGAAATCCCGCTGAAACTTTGGACATTCTCGCGAAGGGTTCCCAATCCCCGACAAGACTGGTACCCTTTCACGTCCAAATCTCTCAAACTCCGGGAGAGATTCTCAAAACCAAGGTTGACATGTTTCGAGTTCCTTTCAACATTTTGGAAATCCCGCTGAAACTTTGGACATTCTCGCGAAGGGTTCCCAATCCTCGACAAGATTGGTACGCTTTCACGTCCAAATCTCTCAAACTCCGGGAGAGATTCTCAAAACCAAGGTTGACATGTTTCGAGTTCCTTTCAACATTTTGGAAATCCCGCTGAAACTTTGGACATTCTCGCGAATGGTTCCCAAGCCCCGACAAGATTGGTACCCTTTCACGTCCAAATTTCTCAAACTCCGGGAGAGATTCTCAAAACCAAGGTTGACATGTTTTGAGTTCCTTTCAACATTTTGGAAATCCCGCTGAAACTTTGGACATTCTCGCGAAGGGTTCCCAATCCCCGACAAGACTGGTACCTTTTCATGTCCAAATCTCTCAAACTCCGGGAGAGATTCTCAAAACCAAGGTTGACATGTTTCGAGTTCCTTTCAACATTTTGGAAATCCCACTGAAACTTTGGACATTCTCGCGAAGGGTTCCCAATCCCCGACAAGATTGTTACCCTTTCACGTCCAGATCTCTCAAACTCCGGGAGAGATTCTCAAAACCAAGGTTGACATGTTTCGAGTTCCTTTCAACATTTTGGAAATCCCGCTGAAACTTTGGACATTCTCGCGAAGGGTTCCCAATCCCCGACAAGACTGGTACCATTTCACGTCCAAATCTCTCAAACTCCGGGAGAGATTCTCAAAACCAAGGTTGACATGTTTCGAGTTCCTTTCAACATTTTGGAAATCCCGCTGAAACTTTGGACATTCTCGTGAAAGGTTCCCAATCCCCGACAAGACTGGTACCCTTTCACGTCCAAATCTCTCAAACTCCGGGAGAGATTCTCAAAACCAAGGTTGACATGTTTCGAGTTCCTTTCAACATTTTGGAAATCCCGCTGAAACTTTGGACATTCTCGCGAAGGGTTCCCAATCCCCGACAAGACTGGTACCCTTTCACGTCCAAATCTCTCAAACTCCGGGAGAGATTCTCAAAACCAAGGTTGACATGTTTCGAGTTCCTTTCAACATTTTGGAAATCCCGCTGAAACTTTGGACATTCTCGCGAAGGGTTCCTAATCCCCGACAAGACTGGTACCCATTCACGTCCAGATCTCTCAAACTCCGGGAGAGATTCTCAAAACCAAGGTTGACATGTTTCGAGTTCCTTTCAACATTTTGGAAATCCCGCTGAAACTTTGGACATTCTCGCGAAGGGTTCCCAATCCCCGACAAGACTGGTACCCTTTCACGTCCAAATCTCTCAAACTCCGGGAGAGACTCACAAAACCAAGGTTGACATGTTTCGAGTTCCTTTCAACATTTTGGAAATCCCGCTGAAACTTTGGACATTCTCGCGAAGGGTTCCCAATCCCCGACAAGACTGGTACCCTTTCACGTCCAAATCTCTCAAACTCCGGGAGAGATTCTCAAAACCAAGGTTGACATGTTTCGAGTTCCTTTCAACATTTTGGAAATCCCGCTGAAACTTTGGACATTCTCGCGAAGGGTTCCCAATCCTCGACAAGATTGGTACGCTTTCACGTCCAAATCTCTCAAACTCCGGGAGAGATTCTCAAAACCAAGGTTGACATGTTTCGAGTTCCTTTCAACATTTTGGAAATCCCGCTGAAACTTTGGACATTCTGGCGAAGGGTTCCCAATCCCCGACAAGATTGGTACCCTTTCACGTCCAAATCTCTCAAACTCCGGGAGAGATTCTCAAAACCAAGGTTGACATGTTTCGAGTTCCTTTCAACATTTTGGAAATCCCGCTGAAACTTTGGACATTCTCGCGAAGGGTTCCCAATCCCCGACAAGATTGGTACCCTTTCACGTCCAAATTTCTCAAACTCCGGGAGAGATTCTCAAAACCGAGGTTGACATGTTTTGAGTTCCTTTCAACATTTTGGAAATCCCGCTGAAACTTTGGACATTCTCGCGAAGGGTTCCCAATCCCCGACAAGACTGGTACCTTTTCATGTCCAAATCTCTCAAACTCCGGGAGAGATTCTCAAAACCAAGGTTGACATGTTTCGAGTTCCTTTCAACATTTTGGAAATCCCGCTGAAACTTTGGACATTCTCGCGAAGGGTTCCCAATCCCCGACAAGATTGTTACCCTTTCACGTCCAGATCTCTCAAACTCCGGGAGAGATTCTCAAAACCAAGGTTGACATGTTTCGAGTTCCTTTCAACATTTTGGAAATCCCGCTGAAACTTTGGACATTCTCGCGAAGGGTTCCCAATCCCCGACAAGACTGGTACCATTTCACGTCCAAATCTCTCAAACTCCGGGAGAGATTCTCAAAACCAAGGTTGACATGTTTCGAGTTCCTTTCAACATTTTGCAAATCCCGCTGAAACTTTCGACATTCTCGCGAAGGGTTCCCAATCCCCGACAAGACTGGTACCCTTTCACATCCAAATCTCTCAAACTCCGGGAGAGACTCACAAAACCAAGGTCGACATGTTTCGAGTTCCTTTCAACATTTTGGAAATCCCGCTGAAACTTTGGACATTCTGGCGAAGGGTTCCCAATCCCCGACAAGACTGGTACCCTTTCACGTCCAAATCTCTCAAACTCCGGGAGAGATTCTCAAAACCAAGGTTGACATGTTTCGAGTTCCTTTCAACATTTGGGAAATCCCGCTGAAACTTTGGACATTCTCGCGAAGGGTTCCCAATCCTCGACAAGATTGGTACGCTTTCACGTCCAAATCTCTCAAACTCCGGGAGAGATTCTCAAAACCAAGGTTGACATGTTTCGAGTTCCTTTCAACATTTTGGAAATCCCGCTGAAACTTTGGACATTCTCGCGAAGGGTTCCCAATCCCCGACAAGACTGGTACCCTTTCACGTCCAAATCTCTCAAACTCCGGGAGAGATTCTCAAAACCAAGGTTGACATGTTTCGAGTTCCTTTCAACATTTTGGAAATCCCGCTGAAACTTTGGACATTCTCGCGAAGGGTTCCCAATCCCCGACAAGACTGGTACCCATTCACGTCCAGATCTCTCAAACTCCGGGAGAGATTCTCAAAACCAAGGTTGACATGTTTCGAGTTCCTTTCAACATTTTGGAAATCCCGCTGAAACTTTGGACATTCTCGCGAAGGGTTCCCAATCCCCGACAAGACTGGTACCCTTTCACGTCCAAATCTCTCAAACTCCGGGAGAGACTCACAAAACCAAGGTTGACATGTTTCGAGTTCCTTTCAACATTTTGGAAATCCCGCTGAAACTTTGGACATTCTCGCGAAGGGTTCCCAATCCCCGACAAGATTGGTACCCTTTCACGTCCAAATCTCTCAAACTCCGGGAGAGATTCTCAAAACCAAGGTTGACATGTTTCGAGTTCCTTTCAACATTTTGGAAATCCCGCTGAAACTTTGGACATTCTCGCGAAGGGTTCCCAATCCTCGACAAGATTGGTACGCTTTCACGTCCAAATCTCTCAAACTCCGGGAGAGATTCTCAAAACCAAGGTTGACATGTTTCGAGTTCCTTTCAACATTTTGGAAATCCCGCTGAAACTTTGGACATTCTGGCGAAGGGTTCCCAATCCCCGACAAGATTGGTACCCTTTCACGTCCAAATCTCTCAAACTCCGGGAGAGATTCTCAAAACCAAGGTTGACATGTTTCGAGTTCCTTTCAACATTTTGGAAATCCCGCTGAAACTTTGGACATTCTCGCGAAGGGTTCCCAATCCCCGACAAGATTGGTACCCTTTCACGTCCAAATTTCTCAAACTCCGGGAGAGATTCTCAAAACCGAGGTTGACATGTTTTGAGTTCCTTTCAACATTTTGGAAATCCCGCTGAAACTTTGGACATTCTCGCGAAGGGTTCCCAATCCCCGACAAGACTGGTACCTTTTCATGTCCAAATCTCTCAAACTCCGGGAGAGATTCTCAAAACCAAGGTTGACATGTTTCGAGTTCCTTTCAACATTTTGGAAATCCCGCTGAAACTTTGGACATTCTCGCGAAGGGTTCCCAATCCCCGACAAGATTGGTACCCTTTCACGTCCAGATCTCTCAAACTCCGGGAGAGATTCTCAAAACCAAGGTTGACATGTTTCGAGTTCCTTTCAACATTTTGGAAATCCCGCTGAAACTTTGGACATTCTCGCGAAGGGTTCCCAATCCCCGACAAGACTGGTACCATTTCACGTCCAAATCTCTCAAACTCCGGGAGAGATTCTCAAAACCAAGGTTGACATGTTTCGAGTTCCTTTCAACATTTTGCAAATCCCGCTGAAACTTTCGACATTCTCGCGAAGGGTTCCCAATCCCCGACAAGACTGGTACCCTTTCACATCCAAATCTCTCAAACTCCGGGAGAGACTCACAAAACCAAGGTCGACATGTTTCGAGTTCCTTTCAACATTTTGGAAATCCCGCTGAAACTTTGGACATTCTGGCGAAGGGTTCCCAATCCCCGACAAGACTGGTACCCTTTCACGTCCAAATCTCTCAAACTCCGGGAGAGATTCTCAAAACCAAGGTTGACATGTTTCGAGTTCCTTTCAACATTTGGGAAATCCCGCTGAAACTTTGGACATTCTCGCGAAGGGTTCCCAATCCTCGACAAGATTGGTACGCTTTCACGTCCAAATCTCTCAAACTCCGGGAGAGATTCTCAAAACCAAGGTTGACATGTTTCGAGTTCCTTTCAACATTTTGGAAATCCCGCTGAAACTTTGGACATTCTCGTGAAGGGTTCCCAATCCCCGACAAGATTGGTACCCTTTCACGTCCAAATCTCTCAAACTCCGGGAGAGATTCTCAAAACCAAGGTTGACATGTTTCGAGTTCCTTTCAACATTTTGGAAATCCCGCTGAAACTTTGGACATTCTCGCGAATGGTTCCCAAGCCCCGACAAGATTGGTACCCTTTCACGTCCGAATGTCTCAAACTCCGGGAGAGATTCTCAAAACCAAGGTTGACATGTTTTGAGTTCCTTTCAACATTTTGGAAATCCCGCTGAAACTTTGGACATTCTCGCGAAGGGTTCCCAATCCCGACAAGACTGGTACCTTTTCATGTCCAAATCTCTCAAACTCCGGGAGAGATTCTCAAAACCAAGGTTGACATGTTTCGAGTTCCTTTAACATTTTGGAAATCCCACTGAAACTTTGGACATTCTCGCGAAGGGTTCCCAATCCCCGACAAGATTGTTACCCTTTCACGTCCAGATCTCTCAAACTCCGGGAGAGATTCTCAAAACCAAGGTTGACATGTTTCGAGTTCCTTTCAACATTTTGGAAATCCCGCTGAAACTTTGGACATTCTCGCGAAGGGTTCCCAATCCCCGACAAGACTGGTACCATTTCACGTCCAAATCTCTCAAACTCCGGGAGAGATTCTCAAAACCAAGGTTGACATGTTTCGAGTTCCTTTCAACATTTTGGAAATCCCACTGAAACTTTGGACATTCTCGCGAAGGGTTCCCAATCCCCGACAAGATTGTTACCCTTTCACGTCCAGATCTCTCAAACTCCGGGAGAGATTCTCAAAACCAAGGTTGACATGTTTCGAGTTCCTTTCAACATTTTGGAAATCCCGCTGAAACTTTGGACATTCTCGCGAAGGGTTCCCAATCCCCGACAAGACTGGTACCATTTCACGTCCAAATCTCTCAAACTCCGGGAGAGATTCTCAAAACCAAGGTTGACATGTTTCGAGTTCCTTTCAACATTTTGGAAATCCCGCTGAAACTTTGGACATTCTCGTGAAAGGTTTCCAATCCCCGACAAGACTGGTACCCTTTCACGTCCAAATCTCTCAAACTCCGGGAGAGATTCTCAAAACCAAGGTTGACATGTTTCGAGTTCCTTTCAACATTTTGGAAATCCCGCTGAAACTTTCGACATTCTCGCGAAGGGTTCCCAATCCCCGACAAGACTGGTACCCTTTCACGTCCAAATCTCTCAAACTCCGGGAGAGATTCTCAAAACCAAGGTTGACATGTTTCGAGTTCCTTTCAACATTTTGGAAATCCCGCTGAAACTTTGGACATTCTCGCGAAGGGTTCCTAATCCCCGACAAGACTGGTACCCATTCACGTCCAGATCTCTCAAACTCCGGGAGAGATTCTCAAAACCAAGGTTGACATGTTTCGAGTTCCTTTCAACATTTTGGAAATCCCGCTGAAACTTTGGACATTCTCGCGAAGGGTTCCCAATCCCCGACAAGACTGGTACCCTTTCACGTCCAAATCTCTCAAACTCCGGGAGAGACTCACAAAACCAAGGTTGACATGTTTCGAGTTCCTTTCAACATTTTGGAAATCCCGCTGAAACTTTGGACATTCTCGCGAAGGGTTCCCAATCCCCGACAAGACTGGTACCCTTTCACGTCCAAATCTCTCAAACTCCGGGAGAGATTCTCAAAACCAAGGTTGACATGTTTCGAGTTCCTTTCAACATTTTGGAAATCCCGCTGAAACTTTGGACATTCTCGCGAAGGGTTCCCAATCCTCGACAAGATTGGTACGCTTTCACGTCCAAATCTCTCAAACTCCGGGAGAGATTCTCAAAACCAAGGTTGACATGTTTCGAGTTCCTTTCAACATTTTGGAAATCCCGCTGAAACTTTGGACATTCTGGCGAAGGGTTCCCAGTCCCCGACAAGATTGGTACCCTTTCACGTCCAAATCTCTCAAACTCCGGGAGAGATTCTCAAAACCAAGGTTGACATGTTTCGAGTTCCTTTCAACATTTTGGAAATCCCGCTGAAACTTTGGACATTCTCGCGAAGGGTTCCCAATCCCCGACAAGACTGGTACCCTTTCACGTCCAAATTTCTCAAACTCCGGGAGAGATTCTCAAAACCGAGGTTGACATGTTTTGAGTTCCTTTCAACATTTTGGAAATCCCGCTGAAACTTTGGACATTCTCGCGAAGGGTTCCCAATCCCCGACAAGACTGGTACCTTTTCATGTCCAAATCTCTCAAACTCCGGGAGAGATTCTCAAAACCAAGGTTGACATGTTTCGAGTTCCTTTCAACATTTTGGAAATCCCGCTGAAACTTTGGACATTCTCGCGAAGGGTTCCCAATCCCCGACAAGATTGTTACCCTTTCACGTCCAGATCTCTCAAACTCCGGGAGAGATTCTCAAAACCAAGGTTGACATGTTTCGAGTTCCTTTCAACATTTTGGAAATCCCGCTGAAACTTTGGACATTCTCGCGAAGGGTTCCCAATCCCCGACAAGACTGGTACCCTTTCACGTCCAAATCTCTCAAACTCCGGGAGAGATTCTCAAAACCAAGGTTGACATGTTTCGAGTTCCTTTCAACATTTTGCAAATCCCGCTGAAACTTTCGACATTCTCGCGAAGGGTTCCCAATCCCCGACAAGACTGGTACCCTTTCACATCCAAATCTCTCAAACTCCGGGAGAGACTCACAAAACCAAGGTCGACATGTTTCGAGTTCCTTTCAACATTTTGGAAATCCCGCTGAAACTTTGGACATTCTGGCGAAGGGTTCCCAATCCCCGACAAGACTGGTACCCTTTCACGTCCAAATCTCTCAAACTCCGGGAGAGATTCTCAAAACCAAGGTTGACATGTTTCGAGTTCCTTTCAACATTTGGGAAATCCCGCTGAAACTTTGGACATTCTCGCGAAGGGTTCCCAATCCTCGACAAGATTGGTACGCTTTCACGTCCAAATCTCTCAAACTCCGGGAGAGATTCTCAAAACCAAGGTTGACATGTTTCGAGTTCCTTTCAACATTTTGGAAATCCCGCTGAAACTTTGGACATTCTCGCGAAGGGTTCCCAATCCCCGACAAGATTGGTACCCTTTCACGTCCAAATCTCTCAAACTCCGGGAGAGATTCTCAAAACCAAGGTTGACATGTTTCGAGTTCCATTCAACATTTTGGAAATCCCGCTGAAACTTTGGACATTCTCGCGAACGGTTCCCAAGCCCCGACAAGATTGGTACCCTTTCACGTCCGAATGTCTCAAACTCCGGGAGAGATTCTCAAAACCAAGGTTGACATGTTTTGAGTTCCTTTCAACATTTTGGAAATCCCGCTGAAACTTTGGACATTCTCGCGAAGGGTTCCCAATCCCCGACAAGACTGGTACCTTTTCATGTCCAAATCTCTCAAACTCCGGGAGAGATTCTCAAAACCAAGGTTGACATGTTTCGAGTTCCTTTCAACATTTTGGAAATCCCACTGAAACTTTGGACATTCTCGCGAAGGGTTCCCAATCCCCGACAAGATTGTTACCCTTTCACGTCCAGATCTCTCAAACTCCGGGAGAGATTCTCAAAACCAAGGTTGACATGTTTCGAGTTCCTTTCAACATTTTGGAAATCCCGCTGAAACTTTGGACATTCTCGCGAAGGGTTCCCAATCCCCGACAAGACTGGTACCATTTCACGTCCAAATCTCTCAAACTCCGGGAGAGATTCTCAAAACCAAGGTTGACATGTTTCGAGTTCCTTTCAACATTTTGGAAATCCCGCTGAAACTTTGGACATTCTCGTGAAAGGTTCCCAATCCCCGACAAGACTGGTACCCTTTCACGTCCAAATCTCTCAAACTCCGGGAGAGATTCTCAAAACCAAGGTTGACATGTTTCGAGTTCCTTTCAACATTTTGGAAATCCCGCTGAAACTTTGGACATTCTCGCGAAGGGTTCCCAATCCCCGACAAGACTGGTACCCTTTCACGTCCAAATCTCTCAAACTCCGGGAGAGATTCTCAAAACCAAGGTTGACATGTTTCGAGTTCCTTTCAACATTTTGGAAATCCCGCTGAAACTTTGGACATTCTCGCAAAGGGTTCCCAATCCCCGAAGACTGGTTCCCTTTCACGTCCAAATCTCTCAAACTCCGGGAGAGATGCTCAAAACCAAGGTTGACATGTTTCGAGTTCCTTTCAACATTTTGGAAATCCCGCTGAAACTTTGGACATTCTGGCGAAGGGTTCCCAATCCCCGACAAGACTGGTACCCTTTCACGTCCAAATCTCTCAAACTCCGGGAGAGATTCTCAAAACCAAGGTTGACATGTTTCGAGTTCCTTTCAACATTTTGCAAATCCCGCAGAAACTTTCGACATTCTCGCGAAGGGTTCCCAATCCCCGACAAGACTGGTACCCTTTCACATCCAAATCTCTCAAACTCCGGGAGAGACTCACAAAACCAAGGTCGACATGTTTCGAGTTCCTTTCAACATTTTGGAAATCCCGCTGAAACTTTGGACATTCTGGCGAAGGGTTCCCAATCCCCGACAAGACTGGTACCCTTTCACGTCCAAATCTCTCAAACTCCGGGAGAGATTCTCAAAACCAAGGTTGACATGTTTCGAGTTCCTTTCAACATTTTGGAAATCCCGCTGAAACTTTGGACATTCTCGCGAAGGGTTCCCAATCCTCGACAAGATTGGTACGCTTTCACGTCCAAATCTCTCAAACTCCGGGAGAGATTCTCAAAACCAAGGTTGACATGTTTCGAGTTCCTTTCAACATTTTGGAAATCCCGCTGAAACTTTGGACATTCTCGCGAAGGGTTCCCAATCCCCGACAAGATTGGTACCCTTTCACGTCCAAATCTCTCCAACTCCGGGAGAGATTCTCAAAACCAAGGTTGACATGTTTCGAGTTCCTTTCAACATTTTGGAAATCCCGCTGAAACTTTGGACATTCTCGCGAATGGTTCCCAAGCCCCGACAAGATTAGTACCCTTTCACGTCCAAATTTCTCAAACTCCGGGAGAGATTCTCAAAACCAGGTTGACATGTTTTGAGTTCCTTTCAACATTTTGGAAATCCCGCTTAAACTTTGGACATTCTCGCGAAGGGTTCCCAATCCCCGACAAGACTGGTACCTTTTCATGTCCAAATCTCTCAAACTCCGGGAGAGATTCTCAAAACCAAGGTTGACATGTTTCGAGTTCCTTTCAACATTTTGGAAATCCCACTGAAACTTTGGACATTCTCGCGAAGGGTTCCCAATCCCCGACAAGATTGTTACCCTTTCACGTCCAGATCTCTCAAACTCCGGGAGAGATTCTCAAAACCAAGGTTGACATGTTTCGAGTTCCTTTCAACATTTTGGAAATCCCGCTGAAACTTTGGACATTCTCGCGAAGGGTTCCCAATCCCCGACAAGACTGGTACCATTTCACGTCCAAATCTCTCAAACTCCGGGAGAGATTCTCAAAACCAAGGTTGACATGTTTCGAGTTCCTTTCAACATTTTGGAAATCCCGCTGAAACTTTGGACATTCTCGTGAAAGGTTCCCAATCCCCGACAAGACTGGTACCCTTTCACGTCCAAATCTCTCAAACTCCGGGAGAGATTCTCAAAACCAAGGTTGACATGTTTCGAGTTCCTTTCAACATTTTGGAAATCCCGCTGAAACTTTGGACATTCTCGCGAAGGGTTCCCAATCCCCGACAAGACTGGTACCCTTTCACGTCCAAATCTCTCAAACTCCGGGAGAGATTCTCAAAACCAAGGTTGACATGTTTCGAGTTCCTTTCAACATTTTGGAAATCCCGCTGAAACTTTGGACATTCTCGCGAAGGGTTCCTAATCCCCGACAAGACTGGTACCCATTCACGTCCAGATCTCTCAAACTCCGGGAGAGATTCTCAAAACCAAGGTTGACATGTTTCGAGTTCCTTTCAACATTTTGGAAATCCCGCTGAAACTTTGGACATTCTCGCGAAGGGTTCCCAATCCCCGACAAGACTGGTACCCTTTCACGTCCAAATCTCTCAAACTCCGGGAGAGACTCACAAAACCAAGGTTGACATGTTTCGAGTTCCTTTCAACATTTTGGAAATCCCGCTGAAACTTTGGACATTCTCGCGAAGGGTTCCCAATCCCCGACAAGACTGGTACCCTTTCACGTCCAAATCTCTCAAACTCCGGGAGAGATTCTCAAAACCAAGGTTGACATGTTTCGAGTTCCTTTCAACATTTTGGAAATCCCGCTGAAACTTTGGACATTCTCGCGAAGGGTTCCCAATCCTCGACAAGATTGGTACGCTTTCACGTCCAAATCTCTCAAACTCCGGGAGAGATTCTCAAAACCAAGGTTGACATGTTTCGAGTTCCTTTCAACATTTTGGAAATCCCGCTGAAACTTTGGACATTCTGGCGAAGGGTTCCCAATCCCCGACAAGATTGGTACCCTTTCACGTCCAAATCTCTCAAACTCCGGGAGAGATTCTCAAAACCAAGGTTGACATGTTTCGAGTTCCTTTCAACATTTTGGAAATCCCGCTGAAACTTTGGACATTCTCGCGAAGGGTTCCCAATCCCCGACAAGATTGGTACCCTTTCACGTCCAAATTTCTCAAACTCCGGGAGAGATTCTCAAAACCAAGGTTGACATGTTTTGAGTTCCTTTCAACATTTTGGAAATCCCGCTGAAACTTTGGACATTCTCGCGAAGGGTTCCCAATCCCCGACAAGACTGGTACCTTTTCATGTCCAAATCTCTCAAACTCCGGGAGAGATTCTCAAAACCAAGGTTGACATGTTTCGAGTTCCTTTCAACATTTTGGAAATCCCGCTGAAACTTTGGACATTCTCGCGAAGGGTTCCCAATCCCCGACAAGATTGTTACCCTTTCACGTCCAGATCTCTCAAACTCCGGGAGAGATTCTCAAAACCAAGGTTGACATGTTTCGAGTTCCTTTCAACATTTTGGAAATCCCGCTGAAACTTTGGACATTCTCGCAAAGGGTTCCCAATCCCCGAAGACTGGTTCCCTTTCACGTCCAAATCTCTCAAACTCCGGGAGAGATGCTCAAAACCAAGGTTGACATGTTTCGAGTTCCTTTCAACATTTTGGAAATCCCGCTGAAACTTTGGACATTCTGGCGAAGGGTTCCCAATCCCCGACAAGACTGGTACCCTTTCACGTCCAAATCTCTCAAACTCCGGGAGAGATTCTCAAAACCAAGGTTGACATGTTTCGAGTTCCTTTCAACATTTTGGAAATCCCACTGAAACTTTGGACATTCTCGCGAAGGGTTCCCAATCCCCGACAAGATTGGTACCCTTTCACGTCCAGATCTCTCAAACTCCGGGAGAGATTCTCAAAACCAAGGTTGACATGTTTCGAGTTCCTTTCAACATTTTGGAAATCCCGCTGAAACTTTGGACATTCTCGCGAAGGGTTCCCAATCCCCGACAAGACTGGTACCATTTCACGTCCAAATCTCTCAAACTCCGGGAGAGATTCTCAAAACCAAGGTTGACATGTTTCGAGTTCCTTTCAACATTTTGGAAATCCCGCTGAAACTTTGGACATTCTCGTGAAAGGTTCCCAATCCCCGACAAGACTGGTACCCTTTCACGTCCAAATCTCTCAAACTCCGGGAGAGATTCTCAAACCCAAGGTTGACATGTTTCGAGTTCCTTTCAACATTTTGGAAATCCCGCTGAAACTTTGGACATTCTCGCGAAGGGTTCCCAATCCCCGACAAGACTGGTACCCTTTCACGTCCAAATCTCTCAAACTCCGGGAGAGATTCTCAAAACCAAGGTTGACATGTTTCGAGTTCCTTTCAACATTTTGGAAATCCCGCTGAAACTTTGGACATTCTCGCGAAGGGTTCCTAATCCCCGACAAGACTGGTACCCATTCACGTCCAGATCTCTCAAACTCCGGGAGAGATTCTCAAAACCAAGGTTGACATGTTTCGAGTTCCTTTCAACATTTTGGAAATCCCGCTGAAACTTTGGACATTCTCGCGAAGGGTTCCCAATCCCCGACAAGACTGGTACCCTTTCACGTCCAAATCTCTCAAACTCCGGGAGAGACTCACAAAACCAAGGTTGACATGTTTCGAGTTCCTTTCAACATTTTGGAAATCCCGCTGAAACTTTGGACATTCTCGCGAAGGGTTCCCAATCCCCGACAAGACTGGTACCCTTTCACGTCCAAATCTCTCAAACTCCGGGAGAGATTCTCAAAACCAAGGTTGACATGTTTCGAGTTCCTTTCAACATTTTGGAAATCCCGCTGAAACTTTGGACATTCTCGCGAAGGGTTCCCAATCCTCGACAAGATTGGTACGCTTTCACGTCCAAATCTCTCAAACTCCGGGAGAGATTCTCAAAACCACGGTTGACATGTTTCGAGTTCCTTTCAACATTTTGGAAATCCCGCTGAAACTTTGGACATTCTGGCGAAGGGTTCCCAATCCCCGACAAGATTGGTACCCTTTCACGTCCAAATCTCTCAAACTCCGGGAGAGATTCTCAAAACCAAGGTTGACATGTTTCGAGTTCCTTTCAACATTTTGGAAATCCCGCTGAAACTTTGGACATTCTCGCGAAGGGTTCCCAATCCCCGACAAGATTGGTACCCTTTCACGTCCAAATTTCTCAAACTCCGGGAGAGATTCTCAAAACCGAGGTTGACATGTTTTGAGTTCCTTTCAACATTTTGGAAATCCCGCTGAAACTTTGGACATTCTCGCGAAGGGTTCCCAATCCCCGACAAGACTGGTACCCTTTCACGTCCAAATCTCTCAAACTCCGGGAGAGATTCTCAAAACCAAGGTTGACATGTTTCGAGTTCCTTTCAACATTTTGGAAATCCCGCTGAAACTTTGGACATTCTCGCGAAGGGTTCCCAATCCCCGACAAGATTGGTACCCTTTCACGTCCAAATCTCTCAAACTCCGGGAGAGATTCTCAAAACCAAGGTTGACATGTTTCGAGTTCCTTTCAACATTTTGGAAATCCCGCTGAAACTTTGGACATTCTCGCGAAGGGTTCCCAATCCCCGACAAGACTGGTACCCTTTCACGTCCAAATCTCTCAAACTCCGGGAGAGATTCTCAAAACCAAGGTTGACATGTTTCGAGTTCCTTTCAACATTTTGGAAATCCCGCTGAAACTTTGGACATTCTCGCGAAGGGTTCCCAATCCCCGACAAGACTGGTACCCTTTCACGTCCAAATCTCTCAAACTCCGGGAGAGATTCTCAAAACCAAGGTTGACATGTTTCGAGTTCCTTTCAACATTTTGCAAATCCCGCAGAAACTTTCGACATTCTCGCGAAGGGTTCCCAATCCCCGACAAGACTGGTACCCTTTCACATCCAAATCTCTCAAACTCCGGGAGAGACTCACAAAACCAAGGTCGACATGTTTCGAGTTCCTTTCAACATTTTGGAAATCCCGCTGAAACTTTGGACATTCTGGCGAAGGGTTCCCAATCCCCGACAAGACTGGTACCCTTTCACGTCCAAATCTCTCAAACTCCGGGAGAGATTCTCAAAACCAAGGTTGACATGTTTCGAGTTCCTTTCAACATTTTGGAAATCCCGCTGAAACTTTGGACATTCTCGCGAAGGGTTCCCAATCCTCGACAAGATTGGTACGCTTTCACGTCCAAATCTCTCAAACTCCGGGAGAGATTCTCAAAACCAAGGTTGACATGTTTCGAGTTCCTTTCAACATTTTGGAAATCCCGCTGAAACTTTGGACATTCTCGCGAAGGGTTCCCAATCCCCGACAAGATTGGTACCCTTTCACGTCCAGATCTCTCAAACTCCGAGAGAGATTCTCAAAACCAAGGTTGACATGTTTCGAGTTCCTTTCAACATTTTGGAAATCCCGCTGAAACTTTGGACATTCTCGCGAAGGGTTCCCAATCCCCGACAAGACTGGTACCATTTCACGTCCAAATCTCTCAAACTCCGGGAGAGATTCTCAAAACCAAGGTTGACATGTTTCGAGTTCCTTTCAACATTTTGGAAATCCCGCTGAAACTTTGGACATTCTCGTGAAAGGTTCCCAATCCCCGACAAGACTGGTACCCTTTCACGTCCAAATCTCTCAAACTCCGGGAGAGATTCTCAAAACCAAGGTTGACATGTTTCGAGTTCCTTTCAACATTTTGGAAATCCCGCTGAAACTTTGGACATTCTCGCAAAGGGTTCCCAATCCCCGACAAGACTGGTACCCTTTCACGTCCAAATCTCTCAAACTCCGGGAGAGATTCTCAAAACCAAGGTTGACATGTTTCGAGTTCCTTTCAACATTTTGGAAATCCCGCTGAAACTTTGGACATTCTCGCGAAGGGTTTCCAATCCCCGACAAGACTGGTACCTTTTCATGTCCAAATCTCTCAAACTCCGGGAGAGATTCTCAAAACCAAGGTTGACATTTTTCGAGTTCCTTTCAACATTTTGGAAATCCCGCTGAAACTTTGGACATTCTCGCAAAGGGTTCCCAATCCCCGACAAGACTGGTACCGTTTCACGTCCAAATCTCTCAAACTCCGGGAGAGATTCTAAAAACCAAGGTTGACATGTTTCGAGTTTCTTTTCAACATTTTGGAAATCCCGCTGAAACTTTGGACACTCTCGCGAAGGGTTCCCAATCCCCGACAGGACTGGTACCCTTTCACGTCCAAATCTCTCAAACTCCGGGAGAGATTCTCAAAACCAAGGTTGACATGTTTCGAGTTCCTTTCAACATTTTGGAAATCCCGCTGAAACTTTGGACATTCTCGCGAAGGGTTCCCAATCCCCGACAAGACTGGTACCCTTTCACGTCCAAATCTCTCAAACTCCGGGAGAGATTCTCAAAACCAAGGTTGACATGATTCGAGTTCCTTTCAACATTTTGGAAATCCCGCTGAAACTTTGGACATTCTCGCGAAGGGTTCCCAATCCCCGACAAGACTGGTACCCTTTCACGTCCAAATCTCTCAAAGTCCGGGAGAGATTCTCAAAACCAAGGTTGACATGTTTCGAGTTCCTTTCAACATTTTGGAAATCCCGCTGAAACTTTGGACATTCTCGCAAAGGGTTCCTAATCCCCGACAAGACTGGTACCCTTTCACGTCCAAATCTCTCAAACTCTGGGAGAGATTCTCAAAACCAAGGTTGACATGTTTCGAGTTCCTTTCAACATTTTGGAAATCTCGCTGAAACTTTGGACATTCTCGCGAAGGGTTCCCAATCCCCGACAAGACTGGTACCCTTTCACGTCCAAATCTCTCAAACTCCGGGAGAGATTCTCAAAACCAAGGTTGACATGTTTCGAGTTCCTTTCAACATTTTGGAAATCCCGCTGAAACTTTGGACATTCTCGCGAAGGGTTCCCAATCCCCGACATGATTGGTACCCTTTCACGTCCAGATCTCTCAAACTCCGGGAGAGATTCTCAAACCCAGGCTGACATGTTTCGAGTTCCTTTCAACATTTTGGAAATCCCGCTGAAACTTTGGACATTCTCGCAAAGGGTTTCCAATCCCCGACAAGACTGGTACCCTTTCACGTCCAAATCTCTCAAACTCCGGGAGAGATTCTCAAAACCAAGGTTGACATGTTTCGAGTTCCTTTCAACATTTTGGAAATCCCGCTGAAACTTTGGACATTCTCGTGAAGGGTTCCCAATCCCCGACATGATTGGTACCCTTTCACGTCCAGATCTCTCAAACTCCGGGAGAGATTCTCAAAACCAAGGTTGACATGTTTCGAGTTCCTTTCAACATTTTGGAAATCCCGCTGAAACTTTGGACATTCTCGCGAAGGGTTTCCAATCCCCGACAAGACTGGTACCCTTTCACGTCCAAATCTCTCAAACTCCGGGAGAGATTCTCAAAACCAAGGTTGACATGGTTCGAGTTCCTTTCAACATTTTGGAAATCCCGCTGAAACTTTGGACATTCTCGCGAAGGGTTCCCAATCCCCGACAAGATTGGTACCCTTTCACGTCCAAATCTCACAAACTCCGGGAGAGATTCTGAAAACCAAGGTTGACATGTTTCGAGTTCCTTTCAACATTTTGGAAATCTCGCTGAAACTTTGGACATTCTCGCGAAGGGTTCCCAATCCCCGACAAGACTGGTACCCTTTCACGTCCAAATCTCTCAAACTCCGGGAGAGATTCTCAAAACCAAGGTTGACATGTTTCGAGTTCCTTTCAACATTTTGGAAATCCCGCTGAAACTTTGGACATTCTCGCGAAGGGTTCCCAATCCCCGACATGATTGGTACCCTTTCACGTCCAGATCTCTCAAACTCCGGGAGAGATTCTCAAACCCAGGCTGACATGTTTCGAGTTCCTTTCAACATTTTGGAAATCCCGCTGAAACTTTGGACATTCTCGCGAAGGGTTTCCAATCCCCGACAAGACTGGTACCCTTTCACGTCCAAATCTCTCAAACTCCGGGAGAGATTCTCAAAACCAAGGTTGACATGTTTCGAGTTCCTTTCAACATTTTGGAAATCCCGCTGAAACTTTGGACATTCTCGCGAAGGGTTCCCAATCCCCGACATGATTGGTACCCTTTCACGTCCAGATCTCTCAAACTCCGGGAGAGATTCTCAAACCCAGGCTGACATGTTTCGAGTTCCTTTCAACATTTTGGAAATCCCGCTGAAACTTTGGACATTCTCGCGAAGGGTTTCCAATCCCCGACAAGACTGGTACCCTTTCACGTCCAAATCTCTCAAACTCCGGGAGAGATTCTCAAAACCAAGGTTGACATGTTTCGAGTTCCTTTCAACATTTTGGAAATCCCGCTGAAACTTTGGACATTCTCGCGAAGGGTTCCCAATCCCCGACAAGACTGGTACCCTTTCACGTCCAAATCTCTCAAACTCCGGGAGAGATTCTCAAAACCAAGGCTGACATGTTTCGAGTTCCTTTCAACATTTTGGAAATCCCGCTGAAACTTTGGACATTCTCGCGAAGGGTTCCCAATCCCCGACAAGATTGGTACCCTTTCACGTCCAAATCTCTCAAACTCCGGGAGAGATTCTCAAAACCAAGGCTGACATGTTTTGAGTTCCTTTCAACATTTTGGAAATCCCGCTGAAACTTTGGACATTCTCGCGAAGGGTTCCCAATCCCCGACAAGACTGGTACCCTTTCACGTCCAAATCTCTCAAACTCCGGGAGAGATTCTCAAAACCAAGGTTGACATGTTTCGAGTTCCTTTCAACATTTTGGAAATCCCGCTGAAACTTTGGACATTCTCGCGAAGGGTTCCCAATCCCCGACAAGACTGGTACCCTTTCACGTCCAAATCTCTCAAACTCCGGGAGAGATTCTCAAAACCAAGGTTGACATGGTTCGAGTTCCTTTCAACATTTTGGAAATCCCGCTGAAACTTTGGACATTCTCGCAAAGGGTTCCCAATCCCCGACAAGACTGGTACCCTTTCACGTCCAAATCTCTCAAACTCCGGGAGAGATTCTCAAAACCAAGGTTGACATGTTTCGAGTTCCTTTCAACATTTTGGAAATCCCGCTGAAACTTTGGACATTCTCGCGAAGGGTTCCCAATCCCCGACAAGATTGGTACCCTTTCACGTCCAAATCTCTCAAACTCCGGGAGAGATTCTCAAAACCAAGGTTGACATGTTTCGAGTTCCTTTCAACATTTTGGAAATCCCGCTGAAACTTTGGACATTCTCGCGAAGGGTTCCCAATCCCCGACAAGACTGGTACCCTTTCACGTCCAAATCTCTCAAACTCCGGGAGAGATTCTCAAAACCAAGGTTGACATGGTTCGAGTTCCTTTCAACATTTTGGAAATCCCGCTGAAACTTTGGACATTCTCGCAAAGGGTTCCCAATCCCCGACAAGACTGGTACCCTTTCACGTCCAAATCTCTCAAACTCCGGGAGAGATTCTCAAAACCAAGGTTGACATGTTTCGAGTTCCTTTCAACATTTTGGAAATCCCGCTGAAACTTTGGACATTCTCGCGAAGGGTTCCCAATCCCCGACAAGACTGGTACCCTTTCACGTCCAAATCTCTCAAACTCCGGGAGAGATTCTCAAAACCAAGGTTGACATGTTTCGAGTTCCTTTCAACATTTTGGAAATCCCGCTGAAACTTTGGACATTCTCGCGAAGGGTTCCCAATCCCCGACAAGATTGGTACCCTTTCACGTCCAAATCTCTCAAACTCCGGGAGAGATTCTCAAAACCAAGGTTGACATGTTTCGAGTTCCTTTCAACATTTTGGAAATCCCGCTGAAACTTTGGACATTCTCGCGAAGGGTTCCCAATCCCCGACAAGACTGGTACCCTTTCACGTCCAAATCTCTCAAACTCCGGGAGAGATTCTCAAAACCAAGGTTGACATGTTTCGAGTTCCTTTCAACATTTTGGAAATCCCGCTGAAACTTTGGACATTCTCGCGAAGGGTTCCCAATCCCCGACAAGATTGGTACCCTTTCACGTCCAAATCTCTCAAACTCCGGGAGAGATTCTAAAAACCAAGGTTGACATGTTTCGAGTTCCTTTCAACATTTTGGAAATCCCGCTGAAACTTTGGACATTCTCGCGAAGGGTTCCCAATCCCCGACAAGACTGGTACCCTTTCACGTCCAAATCTCTCAAACTCCGGGAGAGATTCTCAAAACCAAGGTTGACATGTTTCGAGTTCCTTTCAACATTTTGGAAATCTTGCTGAAACTTTGGACATTCTCGCGAAGGGTTCCCAATCCCCGACAAGACTGGTACCCTTTCACGTCCAAATCTCTCAAACTCCGGGAGAGATTCTCAAAACCAAGGTTGACATGTTTCGAGTTCCTTTCAACATTTTGGAAATCCCGCTGAAACTTTGGACATTCTCGCGAAGGGTTCCCATTCCCCGACAAGATTGGTTCCCTTTCACATCCTGAACTCTCAAACTCCGGGAGAGATTCTCAAAACCAAGGTTGACATGTTTCGAGTTCCTTTCAACATTTTGGAAATCCCGCTGAAACTTTGGACATTCTCGCGAAGGGTTCCCAATCCCCGACAAGACTGGTACCCTTTCACGTCCAAATCTCTCAAACTCCGGGAGAGATTCTCAAAACCAAGGCTGACATGTTTCGAGTTCCTTTCAACATTTTGGAAATCCCGCTGAAACTTTGGACATTCTCGCGAAGGGTTCCCAATCCCCGACAAGACTGGTACCCTTTCACGTCCAAATCTCTCAAAGTCCGGGAGAGATTCTCAAAACCAAGGCTGACATGTTTCGAGTTCCTTTCAACATTTTGGAAATCCCGCTGAAACTTTGGACATTCTCGCAAAGGGTTCCCAATCCCCGACAAGACTGGTACCCTTTCACGTCCAAATCTCTCAAACTCCGGGAGAGATTCTCAAAACCAAGGTTGACATGTTTTGAGTTCCTTTCAACATTTTGGAAATCCCGCTGAAACTTTGGACATTCTCGCGAAGGGTTCCCAATCCCCGACAAGACTGGTACCCTTTCACGTCCAAATCTCTCAAACTCCGGGAGAGATTCTCAAAACCAAGGTTGACATGTTTCGAGTTCCTTTCAACATTTTGGAAATCCCGCTGAAACTTTGGACATTCTCGCGAAGGGTTCCCAATCCCCGACAAGACTGGTACCCTTTCACGTCCAAATCTCTCAAACTCCGGGAGAGATTCTCAAAACCAAGGTTGACATGTTTCGAGTTCCTTTCAACATTTTGGAAATCCCGCTGAAACTTTGGACATTCTCGCGAAGGGTTCCCAATCCCCGACAAGACTGGTACCCTTTCACGTCCAAATCTCTCAAACTCCGGGAGAGATTCTCAAAACCAAGGCTGACATGTTTCGAGTTCCTTTCAACATTTTGGAAATCCCGCTGAAACTTTGGACATTCTCGCGAAGGGTTCCCAATCCCCGACAAGATTGGTACCCTTTCACGTCCAAATCTCTCAAACTCCGGGAGAGATTCTCAAAACCAAGGTTGACATGTTTCGAGTTCCTTTCAACATTTTGGAAATCCCGCTGAAACTTTGGACATTCTCGCGAAGGGTTCCCAATCCCCGACAAGACTGGTAACCTTTCACGTCCAAATCTCTCAAACTCCGGGAGAGATTCTCAAAACCAAGGTTGACATGTTTCGAGTTCCTTTCAACATTTTGGAAATCCCGCTGAAACTTTGGACATTCTCGCGAAGGGTTCCCAATCCCCGACAAGACTGGTACCCTTTCACGTCCAAATCTCTCAAACTCCGGGAGAGATTCTCAAAACCAAGGTTGACATGTTTCGAGTTCCTTTCAACATTTTGGAAATCCCGCTGAAACTTTGGACATTCTCGCAAAGGGTTCCCAATCCCCGACAAGACTGGTACCCTTTCACGTCCAAATCTCTCAAACTCCGGGAGAGATTCTCAAAACCAAGGTTGACATGTTTCGAGTTCCTTTCAACATTTGGGAAATCCCGCTGAAACTTTGGACATTCTCGCGAAGGGTTCCCAATCCCCGACAAGACTGGTACCCTTTCACGTCCAAATCTCTCAAACTCCGGGAGAGATTCTCAAAACCAAGGTTGACATGTTTCGAGTTCCTTTCAACATTTTGGAAATCCCGCTGAAACTTTGGACATTCTCGCGAAGGGTTCCCAATCCCCGACAAGACTGGTACCCTTTCACGTCCAAATCTCTCAAACTCCGGGAGAGATTCTCAAAACCAAGGTTGACATGTTTCGAGTTCCTTTCAACATTTTGGAAATCTTGCTGAAACTTTGGACATTCTCGCGAAGGGTTCCCAATCCCCGACAAGATTGGTACCCTTTCACGTCCAAATCTCTCAAACTCCGGGAGAGATTCTCAAAACCAAGGTTGACATGTTTCGAGTTCCTTTCAACATTTTGGAAATCCCGCTGAAACTTTGGACATTCTCGCGAAGGGTTCCCAATCCCCGACAAGACTGGTACCCTTTCACGTCCAAATCTCTCAAACTCCGGGAGAGATTCTCAAAACCAAGGTTGACATGTTTCGAGTTCCTTTCAACATTTTGGAAATCCCGCTGAAACTTTGGACATTCTCGCGAAGGGTTCCCAATCCCCGACAAGATTGGTACCCTTTCACGTCCAAATCTCTCAAACTCCGGGAGAGATTCTAAAAACCAAGGTTGACATGTTTCGAGTTCCTTTCAACATTTTGGAAATCCCGCTGAAACTTTGGACATTCTCGCGAAGGGTTCCCAATCCCCGACAAGACTGGTACCCTTTCACGTCCAAATCTCTCAAACTCCGGGAGAGATTCTCAAAACCAAGGTTGACATGTTTCGAGTTCCTTTCAACATTTTGGAAATCTTGCTGAAACTTTGGACATTCTCGCGAAGGGTTCCCAATCCCCGACAAGACTGGTACCCTTTCACGTCCAAATCTCTCAAACTCCGGGAGAGATTCTCAAAACCAAGGTTGACATGTTTCGAGTTCCTTTCAACATTTTGGAAATCCCGCTGAAACTTTGGACATTCTCGCGAAGGGTTCCCATTCCCCGACAAGATTGGTTCCCTTTCACATCCTGAACTCTCAAACTCCGGGAGAGATTCTCAAAACCAAGGTTGACATGTTTCGAGTTCCTTTCAACATTTTGGAAATCCCGCTGAAACTTTGGACATTCTCGCGAAGGGTTCCCAATCCCCGACAAGACTGGTACCCTTTCACGTCCAAATCTCTCAAAGTCCGGGAGAGATTCTCAAAACCAAGGCTGACATGTTTCGAGTTCCTTTCAACATTTTGGAAATCCCGCTGAAACTTTGGACATTCTCGCGAAGGGTTCCCAATCCCCGACAAGACTGGTACCCTTTCACGTCCAAATCTCTCAAAGTCCGGGAGAGATTCTCAAAACCAAGGCTGACATGTTTCGAGTTCCTTTCAACATTTTGGAAATCCCGCTGAAACTTTGGACATTCTCGCGAAGGGTTCCCAATCCCCGACAAGACTGGTACCCTTTCACGTCCAAATCTCTCAAAGTCCGGGAGAGATTCTCAAAACCAAGGCTGACATGTTTCGAGTTCCTTTCAACATTTTGGAAATCCCGCTGAAACTTTGGACATTCTCGCGAAGGGTTCCCAATCCCCGACAAGACTGGTACCCTTTCACGTCCAAATCTCTCAAACTCCGGGAGAGATTCTCAAAACCAAGGTTGACATGTTTTGAGTTCCTTTCAACATTTTGGAAATCCCGCTGAAACTTTGGACATTCTCGCGAAGGGTTCCCAATCCCCGACAAGACTGGTACCCTTTCACGTCCAAATCTCTCAAACTCCGGGAGAGATTCTCAAAACCAAGGTTGACATGTTTCGAGTTCCTTTCAACATTTTGGAAATCCCGCTGAAACTTTGGACATTCTCGCGAAGGGTTCCCAATCCCCGACAAGACTGGTACCCTTTCACGTCCAAATCTCTCAAACTCCGGGAGAGATTCTCAAAACCAAGGTTGACATGTTTCGAGTTCCTTTCAACATTTTGGAAATCCCGCTGAAACTTTGGACATTCTCGCGAAGGGTTCCCAATCCCCGACAAGACTGGTACCCTTTCACGTCCAAATCTCTCAAACTCCGGGAGAGATTCTCAAAACCAAGGTTGACATGTTTCGAGTTCCTTTCAACATTTTGGAAATCCCGCTGAAACTTTGGACATTCTCGCGAAGGGTTCCCAATCCCCGACAAGATTGGTACCCTTTCACGTCCAAATCTCTCAAACTCCGGGAGAGATTCTCAAAACCAAGGTTGACATGTTTCGAGTTCCTTTCAACATTTTGGAAATCCCGCTGAAACTTTGGACATTCTCGCGAAGGGTTCCCAATCCCCGACAAGACTGGTACCCTTTCACGTCCAAATCTCTCAAACTCCGGGAGAGATTCTCAAAACCAAGGTTGACATGTTTCGAGTTCCTTTCAACATTTTGGAAATCCTGCTGAAACTTTGGACATTCTCGCAAAGGGTTCCCAATCCCCGACAAGACTGGTACCATTTCACGTCCAAATCTCTCAAACTCCGGGAGAGATTCTCAAAACCAAGGTTGACGTGTTTCGAGTTCCTTTCAACATTTTGGAAATCCCGCTGAAACTTTGGACATTCTGGCGAAGGGTTCCCAATCCCCGACAAGACTGGTACCCTTTCACGTCCAAATCTCTCAAAGTCCGGGAGAGATTCTCAAAACCAAGGTTGACATGTTTCGAGTTCCTTTCAACATTTTGGAAATCCCGCTGAAACTTTGGACATTGTCGCGAAGGGTTCCCAATCCCCGACAAGACTGGTACCCTTTCACGTCCAAATCTCTCAAACTCCGGGAGAGATTCTCAAAACCAAGGTTGACATGTTTCGAGTTCCTTTCAACATTTTGGAAATCCCGCTGAAACTTTGGACATTCTCGCGAAGGGTTCCCAATCCCCGACAAGACTGGTACCCTTTCACGTCCAAATCTCTCAAACTCCGGGAGAGATTCTCAAAACCAAGGTTGACATGTTTCGAGTTCCTTTCAACATTTTGGAAATCCCGCTGAAACTTTGGACATTCTCGCAAAGGGTTCCCAATCCCCGACAAGACTGGTACCCTTTCACGTCCAAATCTCTCAAACTCCGGGAGAGATTCTCAAAACCAAGGTTGACATGTTTCGAGTTCCTTTCAACATTTTGGAAATCCCGCTGAAACTTTGGACATTCTCGCGAAGGGTTCCCAATCCCCGACAAGACTGGTACCCTTTCACGTCCAAATCTCTCAAACTCCGGGAGAGATTCTCAAAACCAAGGTTGACATGTTTCGAGTTCCTTTCAACATTTTGGAAATCCCGCTGAAACTTTGGACATTCTCGCGAAGGGTTCCCAATCCCCGACAAGATTGGTACCCTTTCACGTCTAAATCTCTCAAACTCCGGGAGAGATTCTCAAAACCAAGGTTGACATGTTTCGAGTTCCTTTCAACATTTTGGAAATCCCGCTGAAACTTTGGACATTCTGGCGAAGGGTTCCCAATCCCCGACAAGACTGGTACCCTTTCACGTCCAAATCTCTCAAACTCCGGGAGAGATTCTCAAAACCAAGGTTGACATGTTTCGAGTTCCTTTCAACATTTTGGAAATCCCGCTGAAACTTTGGACATTCTCGCGAAGGGTTCCCAATCCCCGACAAGACTGGTACCCTTTCACGTCCAAATCTCTCAAACTCCGGGAGAGATTCTCAAAACCAAGGCTGACATGTTTCGAATTCCTTTCAACATTTTGGAAATCCCGCTGAAACTTTGGACATTCTCGCGAAGGGTTCCCAATCCCCGACAAGACTGGTACCCTTTCACGTCCAAATCTCTCAAACTCCAGGAGAGATTCTCAAAACCAAGGTTGACATGTTTCGAGTTCCTTTCAACATTTTGGAAATCTTGCTGAAACTTTGGACATTCTCGCAAAGGGTTCCCAATCCCCGACAAGATTGGTACCCTTTCACGTCCAAATCTCTCAAACTCCGGGAGAGATTCTCAAAACCAAGGTTGACATGTTTCGAGTTCCTTTCAACATTTTGGAAATCCCGCTGAAACTTTGGACATTCTCGCGAAGGGTTCCCAATCCCCGACAAGACTGGTACCCTTTCACGTCCAAATCTCTCAAACTCCGGGAGAGATTCGCAAAACCAAGGCTGACATGTTTCGAGTTCCTTTCAACATTTTGGAAATCCCGCTGAAACTTTGGACATTCTCGCGAAGGGTTCCCAATCCCCGACAAGATTGGTACCCTTTCACGTCCAAATCTCTCAAACTCCGGGAGAGATTCTCAAAACCAAGGTTGACATGTTTCGAGTTCCTTTCAACATTTTGGAAATCCCGCTGAAACTTTGGACATTCTCGCGAAGGGTTCCCAATCCCCGACAAGACTGGTACCCTTTCACGTCCAAATCTCTCAAACTCCGGGAGAGATTCTCAAAACCAAGGCTGACATGTTTCGAGTTCCTTTCAACATTTTGGAAATCCCGCTGAAACTTTGGACATTCTCGCGAAGGGTTCCCAATCCCCGACAAGACTGGTACCCTTTCACGTCCAAATCTCTCAAACTCCGGGAGAGATTCTCAAAACCAAGGTTGACATGTTTCGAGTTCCTTTCAACATTTTGGAAATCCCGCTGAAACTTTGGACATTCTGGCGAAGGGTTCCCAATCCCCGACAAGATTGGTACCCTTTCACGTCCAAATCTCTCAAACTCCGGGAGAGATTCTCAAAACCAAGGTTGACATGTTTCGAGTTCCTTTCAACATTTTGGAAATCCCGCTGAAACTTTGGACATTCTCGCGAAGGGTTCCCAATCCCCGACAAGACTGGTACCCTTTCACGTCCAAATCTCTCAAACTCCAGGAGAGATTCTCAAAACCAAGGTTGACATGTTTCGAGTTCCTTTCAACATTTTGGAAATCTTGCTGAAACTTTGGACATTCTCGCGAAGGGTTCCCAATCCCCGACAAGACTGGTACCCTTTCACGTCCAAATCTCTCAAACTCCGGGAGAGATTCTCAAAACCAAGGCTGACATGTTTCGAGTTCCTTTCAACATTTTGGAAATCCCGCTGAAACTTTGGACATTCTCGCGAAGGGTTCCCAATCCCCGACAAGACTGGTACCCTTTCACGTCCAAATCTCTCAAACTCCAGGAGAGATTCTCAAAACCAAGGTTGACATGTTTCGAGTTCCTTTCAACATTTTGGAAATCTTGCTGAAACTTTGGACATTCTCGCAAAGGGTTCCCAATCCCCGACAAGATTGGTACCCTTTCACGTCCAAATCTCTCAAACTCCGGGAGAGATTCTCAAAACCAAGGTTGACATGTTTCGAGTTCCTTTCAACATTTTGGAAATCCCGCTGAAACTTTGGACATTCTCGCGAAGGGTTCCCAATCCCCGACAAGACTGGTACCCTTTCACGTCCAAATCTCTCAAACTCCGGGAGAGATTCGCAAAACCAAGGCTGACATGTTTCGAGTTCCTTTCAACATTTTGGAAATCCCGCTGAAACTTTGGACATTCTCGCGAAGGGTTCCCAATCCCCGACAAGATTGGTACCCTTTCACGTCCAAATCTCTCAAACTCCGGGAGAGATTCTCAAAACCAAGGTTGACATGTTTCGAGTTCCTTTCAACATTTTGGAAATCCCGCTGAAACTTTGGACATTCTCGCGAAGGGTTCCCAATCCCCGACAAGACTGGTACCCTTTCACGTCCAAATCTCTCAAACTCCGGGAGAGATTCTCAAAACCAAGGCTGACATGTTTCGAGTTCCTTTCAACATTTTGGAAATCCCGCTGAAACTTTGGACATTCTCGCGAAGGGTTCCCAATCCCCGACAAGACTGGTACCCTTTCACGTCCAAATCTCTCAAACTCCGGGAGAGATTCTCAAAACCAAGGTTGACATGTTTCGAGTTCCTTTCAACATTTTGGAAATCCCGCTGAAACTTTGGACATTCTGGCGAAGGGTTCCCAATCCCCGACAAGATTGGTAACCTTTCACGTCCAAATCTCTCAAACTCCGGGAGAGATTCTCAAAACCAAGGTTGACATGTTTCGAGTTCCTTTCAACATTTTGGAAATCCCGCTGAAACTTTGGACATTCTCGCGAAGGGTTCCCAATCCCCGACAAGACTGGTACCCTTTCACGTCCAAATCTCTCAAACTCCAGGAGAGATTCTCAAAACCAAGGTTGACATGTTTCGAGTTCCTTTCAACATTTTGGAAATCTTGCTGAAACTTTGGACATTCTCGCGAAGGGTTCCCAATCCCCGACAAGACTGGTACCCTTTCACGTCCAAATCTCTCAAACTCCGGGAGAGATTCTCAAAACCAAGGTTGACATGTTTCGAGTTCCTTTCAACATTTTGGAAATCCCGCTGAAACTTTGGACATTCTCGCGAAGGGTTCCCAATCCCCGACAAGACTGGTACCCTTTCACGTCCAAATCTCTCAAACTCCGGGAGAGATTCTCAAAACCAAGGTTGACATGTTTCGAGTTCCTTTCAACATTTTGGAAATCCCGCTGAAACTTTGGACATTCTCGCGAAGGGTTCCCAATCCCCGACAAGACTGGTACCCTTTCACGTCCAAATCTCTCAAACTCCGGGAGAGATTCTCAAAACCAAGGTTGACATGTTTCGAGTTCCTTTCAACATTTTGGAAATCCCGCTGAAACTTTGGACATTCTCGCGAAGGGTTCCCAATCCCCGACAAGACTGGTACCCTTTCACGTCCAAATCTCTCAAACTCCGGGAGAGATTCTAAAAACCAAGGTTGACATGTTTCGAGTTCCTTTCAACATTTTGGAAATCCCGCTGAAACTTTGGACATTCTCGCGAAGGGTTCCCAATCCCCGACAAGACTGGTACCCTTTCACGTCCAAATCTCTCAAACTCCGGGAGAGATTCTCAAAACCAAGGTTGACATGTTTCGAGTTCCTTTCAACATTTTGGAAATCCCGCTGAAACTTTGGACATTCTCGCGAAGGGTTCCCAATCCCCGACAAGACTGGTACACTTTCACGTCCAAATCTCTCAAACTCTGGGAGAGATTCTCAAAACCAAGGTTGACATGTTTCGAGTTCCTTTCAACATTTTGGAAATCCCGCTGAAACTTTGGACATTCTCGCGAAGGGTTCCCAATCCCCGACAAGACTGGTACCCTTTCACGTCCAAATCTCTCAAACTCCGGGAGAGATTCTCAAAACCAAGGTTGACATGTTTCGAGTTCCTTTCAACATTTTGGAAATCCCGCTGAAACTTTGGACATTCTCGCGAAGGGTTCCCAATCCCCGACAAGACTGGTACCCTTTCACGTCCAAATCTCTCAAACTCTGGGAGAGATTCTCAAAACCAAGGTTGACATGTTTCGAGTTCCTTTCAACATTTTGGAAATCCCGCTGAAACTTTGGACATTCTCGCGAAGGGTTCCCAATCCCCGACAAGACTGGTACCCTTTCACGTCCAAATCTCTCAAACTCCAGGAGAGATTCTCAAAACCAAGGTTGACATGTTTCGAGTTCCTTTCAACATTTTGGAAATCTTGCTGAAACTTTGGACATTCTCGCGAAGGGTTCCCAATCCCCGACAAGACTGGTACCCTTTCACGTCCAAATCTCTCAAACTCCGGGAGAGATTCTCAAAACCAAGGTTGCCATGTTTCGAGTTCCTTTCAACATTTTGGAAATCCCGCTGAAACTTTGGACATTCTCGCGAAGGGTTCCCAATCCCCGACAAGATTGGTTCCCTTTCACGTCCAGAACTCTCAAACTCCGGGAGAGATTCTCAAAACCAAGGTTGACATGTTTCGAGTTCCTTTCAACATTTTGGAAATCCCGCTGAAACTTTGGACATTCTCGCAAAGGGTTCCCAATCCCCGACAAGACTGGTACCCTTTCACGTCCAAATCTCTCAAACTCCGGGAGAGATTCTCAAAACCAAGGTTGACATGTTTCGAGTTCCTTTCAACATTTTGGAAATCCCGCTGAAACTTTGGACATTCTCGCGAAGGGTTCCCAATCCCCGACAAGACTGGTACCCTTTCACGTCCAAATCTCTCAAACTCCGGGAGAGATTCTCAAAACCAAGGTTGACATGTTTCGAGTTCCTTTCAACATTTTGGAAATCCCGCTGAAACTTTGGACATTCTCGCAAAGGGTCCCCAATCCCCGACAAGACTGGTACCCTTTCACGTCCAAATCTCTCAAACTCCGGGAGAGATTCTCAAAACCGAGGTTGACATGTTTCGAGTTCCTTTCAACATTTTGGAAATCCCGCTGAAACTTTGGACATTCTCGCGAAGGGTTCCCAATCCCCGACAAGACTGGTACCCTTTCACGTCCAAATCTCTCAAACTCCGGGAGAGATTCTCAAAACCAAGGTTGACATGTTTCGAGTTCCTTTCAACATTTTGGAAATCCCGCTGAAACTTTGGACATTCTCGCGAAGGGTTCCCAATCCCCGACAAGACTGGTACCCTTTCACGTCCAAATCTCTCAAACTCCGGGAGAGATTCTAAAAACCAAGGTTGACATGTTTCGAGTTCCTTTCAACATTTTGGAAATCCCGCTGAAACTTTGGACATTCTCGCGAAGGGTTCCCAATCCCCGACAAGACTGGTACCCTTTCACGTCCAAATCTCTCAAACTCCGGGAGAGATTCTCAAAACCAAGGTTGACATGTTTCGAGTTCCTTTCAACATTTTGGAAATCCCGCTGAAACTTTGGACATTCTCGCGAAGGGTTCCCAATCCCCGACAAGACTGGTACCCTTTCACGTCCAAATCTCTCAAACTCTGGGAGAGATTCTCAAAACCAAGGTTGACATGTTTCGAGTTCCTTTCAACATTTTGGAAATCCCGCTGAAACTTTGGACATTCTCGCGAAGGGTTCCCAATCCCCGACAAGATTGGTACCCTTTCACGTCCAAATCTCTCAAACTCCGGGAGAGATTCTCAAAACCAAGGTTGACATGTTTTGAGTTCCTTTCAACATTTTGGAAATCCCGTTGAAACTTTGGACATTCTCGCGAAGGGTTCCCAATCCCCGACAAGATTGGTACCCTTTCACGTCCAAATCTCTCAAACTCCGGGAGAGATTCTCAAAACCAAGGTTGACATGTTTCGAGTTCCTTTCAACATTTTGGAAATCCCGCTGAAACTTTGGACATTCTCGCAAAGGGTTCCCAATCCCCGACAAGACTGGTACCCTTTCACGTCCAGAACTCTCAAACTCCGGGAGAGATTCTCAAAACCAAGGTTGACATGTTTCGAGTTCCTTTCAACATTTTGGAAATCCCGCTGAAACTTTGGACATTCTCGCGAAGGGTTCCCAATCCCCGACAAGACTGGTACCCTTTCACGTCCAAATCTCTCAAACTCCGGGAGAGATTCTCAAAACCAAGGCTGACATGTTTCGAGTTCCTTTCAACATTTTGGAAATCCCGCTGAAACTTTGGACATTCTCGCGAAGGGTTCCCAATCCCCGACAAGACTGGTACCCTTTCACGTCCAAATCTCTCAAACTCCGGGAGAGATTCTCAAAACCAAGGCTGACATGTTTTGAGTTCCTTTCAACATTTTGGAAATCCCGCTGAAACTTTGGACATTCTCGCGAAGGGTTCCCAATCCCCGACAAGACTGGTACCCTTTCACGTCCAAATCTCTCAAACTCCGGGAGAGATTCTCAAAACCAAGGCTGACATGTTTTGAGTTCCTTTCAACATTTTGGAAATCCCGCTGAAACTTTGGACATTCTCGCGAAGGGTTCCCAATCCCCGACAAGACTGGTACCCTTTCACGTCCAAATCTCTCAAAGTCCGGGAGAGATTCTCAAAACCAAGGTTGACATGTTTCGAGTTCCTTTCAACATTTTGGAAATCCCGCTGAAACTTTGGACATTGTCGCGAAGGGTTCCCAATCCCCGACAAGACTGGTACCCTTTCACGTCCAAATCTCTCAAAGTCCGGGAGAGATTCTCAAAACCAAGGTTGACATGTTTCGAGTTCCTTTCAACATTTTGGAAATCCCGCTGAAACTTTGGACATTCTCGCGAAGGGTTCCCAATCCCCGACAAGACTGGTACCCTTTCACGTCCAAATCTCTCAAAGTCCGGGAGAGATTCTCAAAACCAAGGTTGACATGTTTCGAGTTCCTTTCAACATTTTGGAAATCCCGCTGAAACTTTGGACATTCTCGCGAAGGGTTCCCAATCCCCGACAAGACTGGTACCCTTTCACGTCCAAATCTCTCAAACTCCGGGAGAGATTCTCAAAACCAAGGTTGACATGTTTCGAGTTCCTTTCAACATTTTGGAAATCTTGCTGAAACTTTGGACATTCTCGCGAAGGGTTCCCAATCCCCGACAAGACTGGTACCCTTTCACGTCCAAATCTCTCAAACTCCGGGAGAGATTCTCAAAACCAAGGTTGACATGTTTCGAGTTCCTTTCAACATTTTGGAAATCCCGCTGAAACTTTGGACATTCTCGCGAAGGGTTCCCAATCCCCGACAAGATTGGTACCCTTTCACGTCTAAATCTCTCAAACTCCGGGAGAGATTCTCAAAACCAAGGTTGACATGTTTCGAGTTCCTTTCAACATTTTGGAAATCCCGCTGAAACTTTGGACATTCTCGCGAAGGGTTCCCAATCCCCGACAAGATTGGTACCCTTTCACGTCCAAATCTCTCAAACTCCGGGAGAGATTCTAAAAACCAAGGTTGACATGTTTCGAGTTCCTTTCAACATTTTGGAAATCCCGCTGAAACTTTGGACATTCTCGCGAAGGGTTCCCAATCCCCGACAAGACTGGTACCCTTTCACGTCCAAATCTCTCAAACTCCGGGAGAGATTCTCAAAACCAAGGTTGACATGTTTCGAGTTCCTTTCAACATTTTGGAAATCCCGCTGAAACTTTGGACATTCTCGCGAAGGGTTCCCAATCCCCGACAAGATTGGTACCCTTTCACGTCCAAATCTCTCAAACTCCGGGAGAGATTCTCAAAACCAAGGTTGACATGTTTCGAGTTCCTTTCAACATTTTGGAAATCCCGCTGAAACTTTGGACATTCTCGCGAAGGGTTCCCAATCCCCGACAAGATTGGTTCCCTTTCACGTCCAGAACTCTCAAACTCCGGGAGAGATTCTCAAAACCAAGGTTGACATGTTTCGAGTTCCTTTCAACATTTTGGAAATCCCGCTGAAACTTTGGACATTCTCGCGAAGGGTTCCCAATCCCCGACAAGACTGGTACCCTTTCACGTCCAAATCTCTCAAACTCCGGGAGAGATTCTCAAAACCAAGGCTGACATGTTTCGAGTTCCTTTCAACATTTTGGAAATCCCGCTGAAACTTTGGACATTCTCGCGAAGGGTTCCCAATCCCCGACAAGACTGGTACCCTTTCACGTCCAAATCTCTCAAACTCCGGGAGAGATTCTCAAAACCAAGGTGGACATGTTTCGAGTTCCTTTCAACATTTTGGAAATCCCGCTGAAACTTTGGACATTCTCGCGAAGGGTTCCCAATCCCCGACAAGATTGGTACCCTTTCACGTCCAAATCTATCAAACTCCGGGAGAGATTCTCAAAACCAAGGCTGACATGCTTCGAGTTCCTTTCAACATTTTGGAAATCCCGCTGAAACTTTGGACATTCTCGCGAAGGGTTCCCAATCCCCGACAAGACTGGTACCCTTTCACGTCCAAATCTCTCAAACTCCGGGAGAGATTCTCAAAACCAAGGCTGACATGTTTCGAGTTCCTTTCAACATTTTGGAAATCCCGCTGAAACTTTGGACATTCTCGCGAAGGGTTCCCAATCCCCGACAAGATTGGTACCCTTTCACGTCCAAATCTCTCAAACTCCGGGAGAGATTCTCAAAACCAAGGCTGACATGTTTCGAGTTCCTTTCAACATTTTGGAAATCCCGCTGAAACTTTGGACATTCTCGCGAAGGGTTCCCAATCCCCGACAAGACTGGTACCCTTTCACGTCCAAATCTCTCAAACTCCGGGAGAGATTCTCAAAACCAAGGCTGACATGTTTCGAGTTCCTTTCAACATTTTGGAAATCCCGCTGAAACTTTGGACATTCTCGCGAAGGGTTCCCAATCCCCGACAAGACTGGTACCCTTTCACGTCCAAATCTCTCAAACTCCGGGAGAGATTCTCAAAACCAAGGCTGACATGTTTCGAGTTCCTTTCAACATTTTGGAAATCCCGCTGAAACTTTGGACATTCTCGCGAAGGGTTCCCAATCCCCGACAAGACTGGTACCCTTTCACGTCCAAATCTCTCAAACTCCGGGAGAGATTCTCAAAACCAAGGTTGCCATGTTTCGAGTTCCTTTCAACATTTTGGAAATCCCGCTGAAACTTTGGACATTCTGGCGAAGGGTTCCCAATCCCCGACAAGATTGGTACCCTTTCACGTCCAAATCTCTCAAACTCCGGGAGAGATTCTCAAAACCAAGGTTGACATGTTTCGAGTTCCTTTCAACATTTTGGAAATCCCGCTGAAACTTTGGACATTCTCGCGAAGGGTTCCCAATCCCCGACAAGACTGGTACCCTTTCACGTCCAAATCTCTCAAACTCCAGGAGAGATTCTCAAAACCAAGGTTGACATGTTTCGAGTTCCTTTCAACATTTTGGAAATCTTGCTGAAACTTTGGACATTCTCGCGAAGGGTTCCCAATCCCCGACAAGACTGGTACCCTTTCACGTCCAAATCTCTCAAACTCCGGGAGAGATTCTCAAAACCAAGGCTGACATGTTTCGAGTTCCTTTCAACATTTTGGAAATCCCGCTGAAACTTTGGACATTCTCGCGAAGGGTTCCCAATCCCCGACAAGACTGGTACCCTTTCACGTCCAAATCTCTCAAACTCCAGGAGAGATTCTCAAAACCAAGGTTGACATGTTTCGAGTTCCTTTCAACATTTTGGAAATCCCGCTGAAACTTTGGACATTCTGGCGAAGGGTTCCCAATCCCCGACAAGATTGGTACCCTTTCACGTCCAAATCTCTCAAACTCCGGGAGAGATTCTCAAAACCAAGGTTGACATGTTTCGAGTTCCTTTCAACATTTTGGAAATCCCGCTGAAACTTTGGACATTCTCGCGAAGGGTTCCCAATCCCCGACAAGACTGGTACCCTTTCACGTCCAAATCTCTCAAACTCCAGGAGAGATTCTCAAAACCAAGGTTGACATGTTTCGAGTTCCTTTCAACATTTTGGAAATCTTGCTGAAACTTTGGACATTCTCGCGAAGGGTTCCCAATCCCCGACAAGACTGGTACCCTTTCACGTCCAAATCTCTCAAACTCCGGGAGAGATTCTCAAAACCAAGGCTGACATGTTTCGAGTTCCTTTCAACATTTTGGAAATCCCGCTGAAACTTTGGACATTCTCGCGAAGGGTTCCCAATCCCCGACAAGACTGGTACCCTTTCACGTCCAAATCTCTCAAACTCCAGGAGAGATTCTCAAAACCAAGGTTGACATGTTTCGAGTTCCTTTCAACATTTTGGAAATCTTGCTGAAACTTTGGACATTCTCGCAAAGGGTTCCCAATCCCCGACAAGATTGGTACCCTTTCACGTCCAAATCTCTCAAACTCCGGGAGAGATTCTCAAAACCAAGGTTGACATGTTTCGAGTTCCTTTCAACATTTTGGAAATCCCGCTGAAACTTTGGACATTCTCGCGAAGGGTTCCCAATCCCCGACAAGACTGGTACCCTTTCACGTCCAAATCTCTCAAACTCCGGGAGAGATTCGCAAAACCAAGGCTGACATGTTTCGAGTTCCTTTCAACATTTTGGAAATCCCGCTGAAACTTTGGACATTCTCGCGAAGGGTTCCCAATCCCCGACAAGATTGGTACCCTTTCACGTCCAAATCTCTCAAACTCCGGGAGAGATTCTCAAAACCAAGGTTGACATGTTTCGAGTTCCTTTCAACATTTTGGAAATCCCGCTGAAACTTTGGACATTCTCGCGAAGGGTTCCCAATCCCCGACAAGACTGGTACCCTTTCACGTCCAAATCTCTCAAACTCCGGGAGAGATTCTCAAAACCAAGGCTGACATGTTTCGAGTTCCTTTCAACATTTTGGAAATCCCGCTGAAACTTTGGACATTCTCGCGAAGGGTTCCCAATCCCCGACAAGACTGGTACCCTTTCACGTCCAAATCTCTCAAACTCCGGGAGAGATTCTCAAAACCAAGGTTGACATGTTTCGAGTTCCTTTCAACATTTTGGAAATCCCGCTGAAACTTTGGACATTCTCGCGAAGGGTTCCCAATCCCCGACAAGACTGGTACCCTTTCACGTCCAAATCTCTCAAACTCCGGGAGAGATTCTCAAAACCAAGGTTGCCATGTTTCGAGTTCCTTTCAACATTTTGGAAATCCCGCTGAAACTTTGGACATTCTGGCGAAGGGTTCCCAATCCCCGACAAGATTGGTAACCTTTCACGTCCAAATCTCTCAAACTCCGGGAGAGATTCTCAAAACCAAGGTTGACATGTTTCGAGTTCCTTTCAACATTTTGGAAATCCCGCTGAAACTTTGGACATTCTCGCGAAGGGTTCCCAATCCCCGACAAGACTGGTACCCTTTCACGTCCAAATCTCTCAAACTCCAGGAGAGATTCTCAAAACCAAGGTTGACATGTTTCGAGTTCCTTTCAACATTTTGGAAATCTTGCTGAAACTTTGGACATTCTCGCGAAGGGTTCCCAATCCCCGACAAGACTGGTACCCTTTCACGTCCAAATCTCTCAAACTCCGGGAGAGATTCTCAAAACCAAGGTTGACATGTTTCGAGTTCCTTTCAACATTTTGGAAATCCCGCTGAAACTTTGGACATTCTCGCGAAGGGTTCCCAATCCCCGACAAGACTGGTACCCTTTCACGTCCAAATCTCTCAAACTCCGGGAGAGATTCTCAAAACCAAGGTTGACATGTTTCGAGTTCCTTTCAACATTTTGGAAATCCCGCTGAAACTTTGGACATTCTCGCGAAGGGTTCCCAATCCCCGACAAGACTGGTACCCTTTCACGTCCAAATCTCTCAAACTCCGGGAGAGATTCTCAAAACCAAGGTTGACATGTTTCGAGTTCCTTTCAACATTTTGGAAATCCCGCTGAAACTTTGGACATTCTCGCGAAGGGTTCCCAATCCCCGACAAGACTGGTACCCTTTCACGTCCAAATCTCTCAAACTCCGGGAGAGATTCTAAAAACCAAGGTTGACATGTTTCGAGTTCCTTTCAACATTTTGGAAATCCCGCTGAAACTTTGGACATTCTCGCGAAGGGTTTCCAATCCCCGACAAGACTGGTACCCTTTCACGTCCAAATCTCTCAAACTCCGGGAGAGATTCTCAAAACCAAGGTTGACATGTTTCGAGTTCCTTTCAACATTTTGGAAATCCCGCTGAAACTTTGGACATTCTCGCGAAGGGTTCCCAATCCCCGACAAGACTGGTACCCTTTCACGTCCAAATCTCTCAAACTCTGGGAGAGATTCTCAAAACCAAGGTTGACATGTTTCGAGTTCCTTTCAACATTTTGGAAATCCCGCTGAAACTTTGGACATTCTCGCGAAGGGTTCCCAATCCCCGACAAGACTGGTACCCTTTCACGTCCAAATCTCTCAAACTCCGGGAGAGATTCTCAAAACCAAGGTTGACATGTTTCGAGTTCCTTTCAACATTTTGGAAATCCCGCTGAAACTTTGGACATTCTCGCGAAGGGTTCCCAATCCCCGACAAGACTGGTACCCTTTCACGTCCAAATCTCTCAAACTCTGGGAGAGATTCTCAAAACCAAGGTTGACATGTTTCGAGTTCCTTTCAACATTTTGGAAATCCCGCTGAAACTTTGGACATTCTCGCGAAGGGTTCCCAATCCCCGACAAGACTGGTACCCTTTCACGTCCAAATCTCTCAAACTCCAGGAGAGATTCTCAAAACCAAGGTTGACATGTTTCGAGTTCCTTTCAACATTTTGGAAATCTTGCTGAAACTTTGGACATTCTCGCGAAGGGTTCCCAATCCCCGACAAGACTGGTACCCTTTCACGTCCAAATCTCTCAAACTCCGGGAGAGATTCTCAAAACCAAGGTTGCCATGTTTCGAGTTCCTTTCAACATTTTGGAAATCCCGCTGAAACTTTGGACATTCTCGCGAAGGGTTCCCAATCCCCGACAAGATTGGTTCCCTTTCACGTCCAGAACTCTCAAACTCCGGGAGAGATTCTCAAAACCAAGGTTGACATGTTTCGAGTTCCTTTCAACATTTTGGAAATCCCGCTGAAACTTTGGACATTCTCGCGAAGGGTTCCCAATCCCCGACAAGACTGGTACCCTTTCACGTCCAAATCTCTCAAACTCCGGGAGAGATTCTCAAAACCAAGGTTGACATGTTTCGAGTTCCTTTCAACATTTTGGAAATCCCGCTGAAACTTTGGACATTCTCGCGAAGGGTTCCCAATCCCCGACAAGACTGGTACCCTTTCACGTCCAAATCTCTCAAACTCCGGGAGAGATTCTCAAAACCAAGGTTGACATGTTTCGAGTTCCTTTCAACATTTTGGAAATCCCGCTGAAACTTTGGACATTCTCGCAAAGGGTCCCCAATCCCCGACAAGACTGGTACCCTTTCACGTCCAAATCTCTCAAACTCCGGGAGAGATTCTCAAAACCAAGGTTGACATGTTTCGAGTTCCTTTCAACATTTTGGAAATCCCGCTGAAACTTTGGACATTCTCGCGAAGGGTTCCCAATCCCCGACAAGACTGGTACCCTTTCACGTCCAAATCTCTCAAACTCCGGGAGAGATTCTCAAAACCAAGGTTGACATGTTTCGAGTTCCTTTCAACATTTTGGAAATCCCGCTGAAACTTTGGACATTCTCGCGAAGGGTTCCCAATCCCCGACAAGACTGGTACCCTTTCACGTCCAAATCTCTCAAACTCCGGGAGAGATTCTAAAAACCAAGGTTGACATGTTTCGAGTTCCTTTCAACATTTTGGAAATCCCGCTGAAACTTTGGACATTCTCGCGAAGGGTTCCCAATCCCCGACAAGACTGGTACCCTTTCACGTCCAAATCTCTCAAACTCCGGGAGAGATTCTCAAAACCAAGGTTGACATGTTTCGAGTTCCTTTCAACATTTTGGAAATCCCGCTGAAACTTTGGACATTCTCGCGAAGGGTTCCCAATCCCCGACAAGACTGGTACCCTTTCACGTCCAAATCTCTCAAACTCTGGGAGAGATTCTCAAAACCAAGGTTGACATGTTTCGAGTTCCTTTCAACATTTTGGAAATCCCGCTGAAACTTTGGACATTCTCGCGAAGGGTTCCCAATCCCCGACAAGATTGGTACCCTTTCACGTCCAGAACTCTCAAACTCCGGGAGAGATTCTCAAAACCAAGGTTGACATGTTTTGAGTTCCTTTCAACATTTTGGAAATCCCGTTGAAACTTTGGACATTCTCGCGAAGGGTTCCCAGTCCCCGACAAGACTGGTACCCTTTCACGTCCAAATCTCTCAAACTCCGGGAGAGATTCTCAAAACCAAGGTTGACATGTTTCGAGTTCCTTTCAACATTTTGGAAATCCCGCTGAAACTTTGGACATTCTCGCAAAGGGTTCCCAATCCCCGACAAGACTGGTACCCTTTCACGTCCAAATCTCTCAAACTCCGGGAGAGATTCTCAAAACCAAGGTTGACATGTTTCGAGTTCCTTTCAACATTTTGGAAATCCCGCTGAAACTTTGGACATTCTCGCGAAGGGTTCCCAATCCCCGACAAGACTGGTACCCTTTCACGTCCAAATCTCTCAAACTCCGGGAGAGATTCTCAAAACCAAGGTTGACATGTTTCGAGTTCCTTTCAACATTTTGGAAATCCCGCTGAAACTTTGGACATTCTCGCGAAGGGTTCCCAATCCCCGACAAGACTGGTACCCTTTCACGTCCAAATCTCTCAAACTCCGGGAGAGATTCTCAAAACCAAGGTGGACATGTTTCGAGTTCCTTTCAACATTTTGGAAATCCCGCTGAAACTTTGGACATTCTCGCGAAGGGTTCCCAATCCCCGACAAGATTGGTAACCTTTCACGTCCAAATCTCTCAAACTCCGGGAGAGATTCTCAAAACCAAGGTTGACATGTTTCGAGTTCCTTTCAACATTTTGGAAATCCCGCTGAAACTTTGGACATTCTCACGAAGGGTTCCCAATCCCCGACAAGACTGGTACCCTTTCACGTCCAAATCTCTCAAACTCCAGGAGAGATTCTCAAAACCAAGGTTGACATGTTTCGAGTTCCTTTCAACATTTTGGAAATCTTGCTGAAACTTTGGACATTCTCGCAAAGGGTTCCCAATCCCCGACATGATTGGTACCCTTTCACGTCCAAATCTCTCAAACTCCGGGAGAGATTCTCAAAACCAAGGTTGACATGTTTCGAGTTCCTTTCAACATTTTGGAAATCCCGCTGAAACTTTGGACATTCTCGCGAAGGGTTCCCAATCCCCGACAAGATTGGTTCCGTTTCACGTCCAGAACTCTCAAACTCTGGGAGAGATTCTCAAAACCAAGGTTGACATGTTTCGAGTTCCTTTCAACATTTTGGAAATCCCGCTGAAACTTTGGACATTCTCGCGAAGGGTTCCCAATCCCCGACAAGACTGGTACCCTTTCACGTCCAAATCTCTCAAACTCCGGGAGAGATTCTCAAAACCAAGGCTGACATGTTTCGAGTTCCTTTCAACATTTTGGAAATCCCGCTGAAACTTTGGACATTCTCGCGAAGGGTTCCCAATCCCCGACAAGACTGGTACCCTTTCACGTCCAAATCTCTCAAACTCCGGGAGAGATTCTCAAAACCAAGGCTGACATGTTTTGAGTTCCTTTCAACATTTTGGAAATCCCGCTGAAACTTTGGACATTCTCGCGAAGGGTTCCCAATCCCCGACAAGACTGGTACCCTTTCACGTCCAAATCTCTCAAACTCCGGGAGAGATTCTCAAAACCAAGGCTGACATGTTTCGAGTTCCTTTCAACATTTTGGAAATCCCGCTGAAACTTTGGACATTCTCGCGAAGGGTTCCCAATCCCCGACAAGACTGGTACCCTTTCACGTCCAAATCTCTCAAACTCCGGGAGAGATTCTCAAAACCAAGGTTGACATGTTTCGAGTTCCTTTCAACATTTTGGAAATCCCGCTGAAACTTTGGACATTCTCGCGAAGGGTTCCCAATCCCCGACAAGACTGGTACCCTTTCACGTCCAAATCTCTCAAACTCCGGGAGAGATTCTCAAAACCAAGGTTGACATGTTTCGAGTTCCTTTCAACATTTTGGAAATCCCGCTGAAACTTTGGACATTCTCGCGAAGGGTTCCCAATCCCCGACAAGACTGGTACCCTTTCACGTCCAAATCTCTCAAACTCCGGGAGAGATTCTCAAAACCAAGGTGGACATGTTTCGAGTTCCTTTCAACATTTTGGAAATCCCGCTGAAACTTTGGACATTCTCGCGAAGGGTTCCCAATCCCCGACAAGATTGGTAACCTTTCACGTCCAAATCTCTCAAACTCCGGGAGAGATTCTCAAAACCAAGGTTGACATGTTTCGAGTTCCTTTCAACATTTTGGAAATCCCGCTGAAACTTTGGACATTCTCACGAAGGGTTCCCAATCCCCGACAAGACTGGTACCCTTTCACGTCCAAATCTCTCAAACTCCAGGAGAGATTCTCAAAACCAAGGTTGACATGTTTCGAGTTCCTTTCAACATTTTGGAAATCTTGCTGAAACTTTGGACATTCTCGCAAAGGGTTCCCAATCCCCGACATGATTGGTACCCTTTCACGTCCAAATCTCTCAAACTCCGGGAGAGATTCTCAAAACCAAGGTTGACATGTTTCGAGTTCCTTTCAACATTTTGGAAATCCCGCTGAAACTTTGGACATTCTCGCGAAGGGTTCCCAATCCCCGACAAGATTGGTTCCCTTTCACGTCCAGAACTCTCAAACTCCGGGAGAGATTCTCAAAACCAAGGTTGACATGTTTCGAGTTCCTTTCAACATTTTGGAAATCCCGCTGAAACTTTGGACATTCTCGCGAAGGGTTCCCAATCCCCGACAAGACTGGTACCCTTTCACGTCCAAATCTCTCAAACTCCGGGAGAGATTCTCAAAACCAAGGCTGACATGTTTCGAGTTCCTTTCAACATTTTGGAAATCCCGCTGAAACTTTGGACATTCTCGCGAAGGGTTCCCAATCCCCGACAAGATTGGTACCCTTTCACGTCCAAATCTCTCAAACTCCGGGAGAGATTCTCAAAACCAAGGCTGACATGTTTTGAGTTCCTCTCAACATTTTGGAAATCCCGCTGAAACTTTGGACATTCTCGCGAAGGGTTCCCAATCCCCGACAAGACTGGTACCCTTTCACGTCCAAATCTCTCAAACTCCGGGAGAGATTCTCAAAACCAAGGCTGACATGTTTCGAGTTCCTTTCAACATTTTGGAAATCCCGCTGAAACTTTGGACATTCTCGCGAAGGGTTCCCAATCCCCGACAAGACTGGTACCCTTTCACGTCCAAATCTCTCAAACTCCGGGAGAGATTCTCAAAACCAAGGCTGACATGTTTCGAGTTCCTTTCAACATTTTGGAAATCCCGCTGAAACTTTGGACATTCTCGCGAAGGGTTCCCAATACCCGACAAGATTGGTACCCTTTCACGTCCAAATCTCTCAAACTCCAGGAGAGATTCTCAAAACCAAGGTTGACATGTTTCGAGTTCCTTTCAACATTTTGGAAATCTTGCTGAAACTTTGGACATTCTCGCAAAGGGTTCCCAATCCCCGACAAGATTGGTACCCTTTCACGTCCAAATCTCTCAAACTCCGGGAGAGATTCTCAAAACCAAGGTTGACATGTTTCGAGTTCCTTTCAACATTTTGGAAATCCCGCTGAAACTTTGGACATTCTCGCGAAGGGTTCCCAATCCCCGACAAGACTGGTACCCTTTCACGTCCAAATCTCTCAAACTCCGGGAGAGATACGCAAAACCAAGGCTGACATGTTTTGAGTTCCTTTCAACATTTTGGAAATCCCGCTGAAACTTTGGACATTCTCGCGAAGGGTTCCCAATCCCCGACAAGATTGGTACACTTTCACGTCCAAATCTCTCAAACTTCGGGAGAGATTCTCAAAACCAAGGCTGACATGTTTTGAGTTCCTTTCAACATTTTGGAAATCCCGCTGAAACTTTGGACATTCTCGCGAAGGGTTCCCAATCCCCGACAAGACTGGTACCCTTTCACGTCCAAATCTCTCAAACTCCGGGAGAGATTCTCAAAACCAAGGCTGACATGTTTCGAGTTCCTTTCAACATTTTGGAAATCCCGCTGAAACTTTGGACATTCTCGCGAAGGGTTCCCAATCCCCGACAAGACTGGTACCCTTTCACGTCCAAATCTCTCAAACTCCGGGAGAGATTCTCAAAACCAAGGTTGACATGTTTCGAGTTCCTTTCAACATTTTGGAAATCCCGCTGAAACTTTGGACATTCTCGCGAAGGGTTCCCAATCCCCGACAAGACTGGTACCCTTTCACGTCCAAATCTCTCAAACTCCGGGAGAGATTCTCAAAACCAAGGTTGACATGTTTCGAGTTCCTTTCAACATTTTGGAAATCCCGCTGAAACTTTGGACATTCTCGCGAAGGGTTCCCAATCCCCGACAAGATTGGTAACCTTTCACGTCCAAATCTCTCAAACTCCGGGAGAGATTCTCAAAACCAAGGTTGACATGTTTCGAGTTCCTTTCAACATTTTGGAAATCCCGCTGAAACTTTGGACATTCTCGCGAAGGGTTCCCAATCCCCGACAAGACTGGTACCCTTTCACGTCCAAATCTCTCAAACTCCGGGAGAGATTCTCAAAACCAAGGTTGACATGTTTCGAGTTCCTTTCAACATTTTGGAAATCTTGCTGAAACTTTGGACATTCTCGCGAAGGGTTCCCAATCCCCGACAAGACTGGTACCCTTTCACGTCCAAATCTCTCAAACTCCGAGAGAGATTCTCAAAACCAAGGTTGACATGTTTCGAGTTCCTTTCAACATTTTGGAAATCCCGCTGAAACTTTGGACATTCTCGCGAAGGGTTCCCAATCCCCGACAAGATTGGTTCCCTTTCACGTCCAGAACTCTCAAACTCCGGGAGAGATTCTCAAAACCAAGGTTGACATGTTTCGAGTTCCTTTCAACATTTTGGAAATCCCGCTGAAACTTTGGACATTCTCGCGAAGGGTTCCCAATCCCCGACAAGACTGGTACCCTTTCACGTCCAAATCTCTCAAACTCCGGGAGAGATTCTCAAAACCAAGGTTGACATGTTTCGAGTTCCTTTCAACATTTTGGAAATCCCGCTGAAACTTTGGACATTCTCGCAAAGGGTTCCCAATCCCCGACAAGACTGGTACCCTTTCACGTCCAAATCTCTCAAACTCCGGGAGAGATTCTCAAAACCAAGGTTGACATGTTTCGAGTTCCTTTCAACATTTTGGAAATCCCGCTGAAACTTTGGACATTCTCGCGAAGGGTTCCCAATCCCCGACAAGACTGGTACCCTTTCACGTCCAAATCTCTCAAACTCCGGGAGAGATTCTCAAAACCAAGGTTGACATGTTTCGAGTTCCTTTCAACATTTTGGAAATCCCGCTGAAACTTTGGACATTCTCGCGAAGGGTTCCCAATCCCCGACAAGATTGGTTCCCTTTCACGTCCAGATCTCTCAAACTCCGGGAGAGATTCTCAAAACCAAGGTTGACATGTTTCGAGTTCCTTTCAACATTTTGGAAATCCCGCTGAAACTTTGGACATTCTCGCAAAGGGTTCCCAATCCCCGACAAGATTGGTACCCTTTCACGTCCAAATCTCTCAAAGTGCGGGAGAGATTCTCAAAACCAAGGTTGACATGTTTCGAGTTCCTTTCAACATTTTGGAAATCCCGCTGAAACTTTGGACATTCTCGCGAAGGGTTCCCAATCCCCGACAAGACTGGTACCCTTTCACGTCCAAATCTCTCAAACTCCGGGAGAGATTCTCAAAACCAAGGTTGACATGTTTCGAGTTCCTTTCAACATTTTGGAAATCCCGCTGAAACTTTGGACATTCTCGCGAAGGGTTCCCAATCCCCGACAAGACTGGTACCCTTTCACGTCCAAATCTCTCAAACTCCGGGAGAGATTCTCAAAACCAAGGTTGACATGTTTCGAGTTCCTTTCAACATTTTGGAAATCCCGCTGAAACTTTGGACATTCTCGCAAAGGGTTCCCAATCCCCGACAAGACTGGTACCCTTTCACGTCCAAATCTCTCAAACTCCGGGAGAGATTCTCAAAACCAAGGTTGACATGTTTCGAGTTCCTTTCAACATTTTGGAAATCCCGCTGAAACTTTGGACATTCTCGCGAAGGGTTCCCAATCCCCGACAAGACTGGTACCCTTTCACGTCCAAATCTCTCAAACTCCGGGAGAGATTCTCAAAACCAAGGTTGACATGTTTCGAGTTCCTTTCAACATTTTGGAAATCCCGCTGAAACTTTGGACATTCTCGCGAAGGGTTCCCAATCCCCGACAAGACTGGTACCCTTTCACGTCCAAATCTCTCAAACTCCGGGAGAGATTCTCAAAACCAAGGTTGACATGTTTCGAGTTCCTTTCAACATTTTGGAAATCCCGCTGAAACTTTGGACATTCTCGCGAAGGGTTCCCAATCCCCGACAAGACTGGTACCCTTTCACGTCCAAATCTCTCAAACTCCGGGAGAGATTCTCAAAACCAAGGTTGACATGTTTCGAGTTCCTTTCAACATTTTGGAAATCCCGCTGAAACTTTGGACATTCTCGCGAAGGGTTCCCAATCCCCGACAAGACTGGTACCCTTTCACGTCCAAATCTCTCAAACTCTGGGAGAGATTCTCAAAACCAAGGTTGACATGTTTCGAGTTCCTTTCAACATTTTGGAAATCCCGCTGAAACTTTGGACATTCTCGCGAAGGGTTCCCAATCCCCGACAAGATTGGTACCCTTTCACGTCCAAATCTCTCAAACTCCGGGAGAGATTCTCAAAACCAAGGTTGACATGTTTCGAGTTCCTTTCAACATTTTGGAAATCCCGCTGAAACTTTGGACATTCTCGCGAAGGGTTCCCAATCCCCGACAAGACTGGTACCCTTTCACGTCCAAATCTCTCAAACTCCGGGAGAGATTCTCAAAACCAAGGTTGACATGTTTCGAGTTCCTTTCAACATTTTGGAAATCCCGCTGAAACTTTGGACATTGTCGCGAAGGGTTCCCAATCCCCGACAAGACTGGTACCCTTTCACGTCCAAATCTCTCAAACTCTGGGAGAGATTCTCAAAACCAAGGTTGACATGTTTCGAGTTACTTTCAACATTTTGGAAATCCCGCTGAAACTTTGGACATTCTGGCGAATGGTTCCCAATCCCCGACAAGATTGGTACCCTTTCACGTCCAAATCTCTCAAACTCCGGGAGAGATTCTCAAAACCAAGGTTGACATGTTTCGAGTTCCTTTCAACATTTTGGAAATCCCGCTGAAACTTTGGACATTCTCGCGAAGGGTTCCCAATCCCCGACAAGACTGGTACCCTTTCACGTCCAAATCTCTCAAACTCCGGGAGAGATTCTCAAAACCAAGGTTGACATGTTTCGAGTTCCTTTCAACATTTTGGAAATCCCGCTGAAACTTTGGACATTCTCGCGAAGGGTTCCCAATCCCCGACAAGACTGGTACCCTTTCACGTCCAAATCTCTCAAACTCCGGGAGAGATTCTCAAAACCAAGGTTGACATGTTTCGAGTTCCTTTCAACATTTTGGAAATCCCGCTGAAACTTTGGACATTCTCGCAAAGGGTTCCCAATCCCCGACAAGACTGGTACCCTTTCACGTCCAAATCTCTCAAACTCCGGGAGAGATTCTCAAAACCAAGGTTGACATGTTTCGAGTTCCTTTCAACATTTTGGAAATCCCGCTGAAACTTTGGACATTCTCGCGAAGGGTTCCCAACCCCCGACAAGATTGGTACCCTTTCACGTCCAAATCTCTCAAACTCCGGGAGAGATTCTCAAAACCAAGGTTGACATGTTTCGAGTTCCTTTCAACATTTTGGAAATCCCGCTGAAACTTTGGACATTCTCGCGAAGGGTTCCCAATCCCCGACAAGACTGGTACCCTTTCACGTCCAAATCTCTCAAACTCCGGGAGAGATTCTCAAAACCAAGGTTGACATGTTTCGAGTTCCTTTCAACATTTTGGAAATCCCGCTGAAACTTTGGACATTCTCGCAAAGGGTTCCCAATCCCCGACAAGACTGGTACCCTTTCACGTCCAAATCTCTCAAACTCCGGGAGAGATTCTCAAAACCAAGGTTGACATGTTTCGAGTTCCTTTCAACATTTTGGAAATCTTGCTGAAACTTTGGACATTCTCGTGAAGGGTTCCCAATCCCCGACAAGATTGGTACCCTTTCACGTCCAAATCTCTCAAACTCCGGGAGAGATTCTCAAAACCAAGGTTGACATGTTTCGAGTTCCTTTCAACATTTTGGAAATCCCGCTGAAACTTTGGACATTCTCGCGAAGGGTTCCCAATCCCCGACAAGACTGGTACCCTTTCACGTCCAAATCTCTCAAAGTCCGGGAGAGATTCTCAAAACCAAGGTTGACATGTTTCGAGTTCCTTTCAACATTTTGGAAATCCCGCTGAAACTTTGGACATTCTCGCGAAGGGTTCCCAATCCCCGACAAGACTGGTACCCTTTCACGTCCAAATCTCTCAAACTCCGGGAGAGATTCTCAAAACCAAGGTTGACATGTTTCGAGTTCCTTTCAACATTTTGGAAATCCCGCTGAAACTTTGGACATTCTCTCAAAGGGTTCCCAATCCCCGACAAGACTGGTACCCTTTCACGTCCAAATCTCTCAAACTCCGGGAGAGATTCTCAAAACCAAGGTTGACATGTTTCGAGTTCCTCTCAACATTTTGGAAATCCCGCTGAAACTTTGGACATTCTCGCGAAGGGTTCCCAATCCACGACAAGACTGTTACCCTCTCAGGTCCAAATCTCTAAAACTCCGGGAGAGATTCTCAAAACCAAGATTGACATGTTTCGAGTTCCTCTCAACATTTTGGAAATCCCGCTGAAACTTTGGACATTCTGGCGAAGGGTTCCCAATCCCCGACAAGACTGGTACCCTTTCACGTCCAAATCTCTCAAACTCCGGGAGAGATTCTCAAAACCGAGGTTGACATGTTTCGAGTTCCTCTCAACATTTTGGAAATCCCGCTGAAACTTTGGACATTCTGGCGAAGGGTTCCCAATCCCCGACAAGACTGGTACCCTTTCACGTCCAAATCTCTCAAACTCCGGGAGAGATTCTCAAAACCGAGGTTGACATGTTTCGAGTTCCTCTCAACATTTTGGAAATCCCGCTGAAACTTTGGACATTCTGGCGAAGGGTTCCCAATCCCCGACAAGACTGGTACCCTTTCACGTCCAAATCTCTGAAACTCCGGGAGAGATTCTCAAAACCGAGGTTGACATGTTTCGAGTTCCTCTCAACATTTTGGAAATCCCGCTGAAACTTTGGACATTGTCGCGAAGGGTTCCCAATCCCCGACAAGACTGGTACCCTTTCACGTCCAAATCTCTCAAACTCTGGGAGAGATTCTCAAAACCGAGGTTGACATGTTTCGAGTTCCTCTCAACATTTTGGAAATCCTGCTGAAACTTTGGACATTCTCGCGAAGGGTTCCCAATCCCCGACAAGACTGGTACCCTTTCACGTCCAAATCTCTCAAACTCCGGGAGAGATTCTCAAAACCGAGGTTGACATGTTTCGAGTTCCTCTCAACATTTTGGAAATCCCGCTGAAACTTTGGACATTCTGGCGAAGGGTTCCCAATCCCCAACAAGACTGGTACCCTTTCACGTCCAAATCTCTCCAACTCCGGGAGAGATTCTCAAAACCAAGGTTCACATGTTTCGAGTTCCTCTCAACATTTTGGAAATCCCGCTGAAACTTTGGACATTCTCGCGAAGGGTTCCCAATCCCCGACAAGACTGGTACCCTTTCACGTCCAAATCTCTCCAACTCCGGGAGAGATTCTCAAAACCAAGGTTCACATGTTTCGAGTTCCTCTCAACATTTTGGAAATCCCGCTGAAACTTTGGACATTCTCGCGAAGGGTTCCCAATCCCCGACAAGACTGGTACCCTTTCACGTCCAAATCTCTCAAAATCCGGGAGAGATTCTCAAAACCGAGGTTGACATGTTTCGAGTTCCTCTCAACATTTTGGAAATCCCGCTGAAACTTTGGACATTCTGGCGAAGGGTTCCCAATCCCCGACAAGACTGGTACCCTTTCACGTCCAGATATCTCAAACTCGGGGAGAGATTCTCAAAACCAAGGTTCACATATTTCGAGTTCCTTTCAACATTTTGGAAATCCCGCTGAAACTTTGGACATTCTCGCGAAGGGCTCCCAATCCCCGACAAGACTGGTACCCTTTCACGTCCAAATCTCTCAAAGTCCGGGAGAGATTCTCAAAACCAAGGTTGACATGTTTCGAGTTCCTTTCAATATTTTGGAAATCCCGCTGAAACTTTGGACATTCTCGCGAAGGGTTCCCAATTCCCGACAAGACTGTTACCCTCTCAGGTCCAAATCTCTCAAACTCCGGGAGAGATTCTCAAAACCGAGGTTGACATGTTTCGAGTTCCTCTCAACATTTTGGAAATCCCGCTGAAACTTTGGACATTCTGGCGAAGGGTTCCCAATCCCCGACAAGACTGGTACCCTTTCACGTCCAAATCTCTCAAACTCCGGGAGAGATTCTCAAAACCGAGGTTGACATGTTTCGAGTTCCTCTCAACATTTTGGAAATCCCGCTGAAACTTTGGACATTCTGGCGAAGGGTTCCCAATCCCCGACAAGACTGGTACCCTTTCACGTCCAAATCTCTCAAACTCCGGGAGAGATTCTCAAAACCGAGGTTGACATGTTTCGAGTTCCTCTCAACATTTTGGAAATCCCGCTGAAACTTTGGACATTCTGGCGAAGGGTTCCCAATCCCCGACAAGACTGGTACCCTTTCACGTCCAAATCTCTCAAACTCCGGGAGAGATTCTCAAAACCGAGGTTGACATGTTTCGAGTTCCTCTCAACATTTTGGAAATCCCGCTGAAACTTTGGACATTCTGGCGAAGGGTTCCCAATCCCCGACAAGACTGGTACCCTTTCACGTCCAAATCTCTGAAACTCCGGGAGAGATTCTCAAAACCGAGGTTGACATGTTTCGAGTTCCTCTCAACATTTTGGAAATCCCGCTGAAACTTTGGACATTGTCGCGAAGGGTTCCCAATCCCCGACAAGACTGGTACCCTTTCACGTCCAAATCTCTCAAACTCTGGGAGAGATTCTCAAAACCGAGGTTGACATGTTTCGAGTTCCTCTCAACATTTTGGAAATCCTGCTGAAACTTTGGACATTCTCGCGAAGGGTTCCCAATCCCCGACAAGACTGGTACCCTTTCACGTCCAAATCTCTCAAACTCCGGGAGAGATTCTCAAAACCGAGGTTGACATGTTTCGAGTTCCTCTCAACATTTTGGAAATCCCGCTGAAACTTTGGACATTCTGGCGAAGGGTTCCCAATCCCCAACAAGACTGGTACCCTTTCACGTCCAAATCTCTCCAACTCCGGGAGAGATTCTCAAAACCAAGGTTCACATGTTTCGAGTTCCTCTCAACATTTTGGAAATCCCGCTGAAACTTTGGACATTCTCGCGAAGGGTTCCCAATCCCCGACAAGACTGGTACCCTTTCACGTCCAAATCTCTCCAACTCCGGGAGAGATTCTCAAAACCAAGGTTCACATGTTTCGAGTTCCTCTCAACATTTTGGAAATCCCGCTGAAACTTTGGACATTCTCGCGAAGGGTTCCCAATCCCCGACAAGACTGGTACCCTTTCACGTCCAAATCTCTCAAAATCCGGGAGAGATTCTCAAAACCGAGGTTGACATGTTTCGAGTTCCTCTCAACATTTTGGAAATCCCGCTGAAACTTTGGACATTCTGGCGAAGGGTTCCCAATCCCCGACAAGACTGGTACCCTTTCACGTCCAGATATCTCAAACTCGGGGAGAGATTCTCAAAACCAAGGTTCACATATTTCGAGTTCCTTTCAACATTTTGGAAATCCCGCTGAAACTTTGGACATTCTCGCGAAGGGCTCCCAATCCCCGACAAGACTGGTACCCTTTCACGTCCAAATCTCTCAAAGTCCGGGAGAGATTCTCAAAACCAAGGTTGACATGTTTCGAGTTCCTTTCAATATTTTGGAAATCCCGCTGAAACTTTGGACATTCTCGCGAAGGGTTCCCAATTCCCGACAAGACTGTTACCCTCTCAGGTCCAAATCTCTCAAACTCCGGGAGAGATTCTCAAAACCGAGGTTGACATGTTTCGAGTTCCTCTCAACATTTTGGAAATCCCGCTGAAACTTTGGACATTCTGGCGAAGGGTTCCCAATCCCCGACAAGACTGGTACCCTTTCACGTCCAAATCTCTCAAACTCCGGGAGAGATTCTCAAAACCGAGGTTGACATGTTTCGAGTTCCTCTCAACATTTTGGAAATCCCGCTGAAACTTTGGACATTCTGGCGAAGGGTTCCCAATCCCCGACAAGACTGGTACCCTTTCACGTCCAAATCTCTCAAACTCCGGGAGAGATTCTCAAAACCGAGGTTGACATGTTTCGAGTTCCTCTCAACATTTTGGAAATCCCGCTGAAACTTTGGACATTCTGGCGAAGGGTTCCCAATCCCCGACAAGACTGGTACCCTTTCACGTCCAAATCTCTGTAACTCCGGGAGAGATTCTCAAAACCGAGGTTGACATGTTTCGAGTTCCTTTCAACATTTTGGAAATCCCGCTGAAACTTTGGACATTGTCGCGAAGGGTTCCCAATCCCCGACAAGACTGGTACCCTTTCACGTCCAAATCTCTCAAACTCTGGGAGAGATTCTCAAAACCGAGGTTGACATGTTTCGAGTTCCTCTCAACATTTTGGAAATCCTGCTGAAACTTTGGACATTCTGGCGAAGGGTTCCCAATCCCCGACAAGACTGGTACCCTTTCACGTCCAAATCTCTCAAACTCCGGGAGAGATTCTCAAAACCGAGGTTGACATGTTTCGAGTTCCTCTCAACATTTTGGAAATCCCGCTGAAACTTTGGACATTCTCGCGAAGGGTTCCCAATCCCCAACAAGACTGGTACCCTTTCACGTCCAAATCTCTCAAACTCCGGGAGAGATTCTCAAAACCAAGGTTCACATGTTTCGAGTTCCTCTCAACATTTTGGAAATCCCGCTGAAACTTTGGACATTCTCGCGAAGGGTTCCCAATCCCCGACAAGACTGGTACCCTTTCACGTCCAAATCTCTCAAAATCCGGGAGAGATTCTCAAAACCGAGGTTGACATGTTTCGAGTTCCTCTCAACATTTTGGAAATCCCGCTGAAACTTTGGACATTCTGGCGAAGGGTTCCCAATCCCCGACAAGACTGGTACCCTTTCACGTCCAGATATCTCAAACTCGGGGAGAGATTCTCAAAACCAAGGTTCACATGTTTCGAGTTCCTTTCAACATTTGGGAAATCCCGCTGAAACTTTGGACATTCTCGCGAAGGGCTCCCAATCCCCGACAAGACTGGTACCCTTTCACGTCCAAATCTCTCAAACTCCGGGAGAGATTCTCAAAACCAAGGTTGACATGTTTCGAGTTCCTTTCAATATTTTGGAAATCCCGCTGAAACTTTGGACATTCTCGCGAAGGGTTCCCAATTCCCGACAAGACTGGTACCCTTTCACGTCCAAATCTCTCAAACTCCGGGAGAGATTCTCAAAACCGAGGTTGACATGTTTCGAGTTCCTCTCAACATTTTGGAAATCCCGCTGAAACTTTGGACATTCTCGCGAAGTGTTCCCAATCCCCGACAAGACTGGTACCCTTTCACGTCCAAATCTCTCAAACTCCGGGAGAGATTCTCAAAACCAAGGTTGACATGTTTCGAGTTCCTCTCAACATTTTGGAAATCCCGCTGAAACTTTGGACATTCTCGCGAAGGGTTCCCAATCCCCGACAAGACTGGTACCCTTTCACGTCCAAATCTCTCAGACTCCGGGAGAGATTCTCAAAACCAAGGTTGACATGTTTCGAGTTCCTTTCAACATTTTGGAAATCCCGCTGAAACTTTGGACATTCTCGTGAAGGGTTCCCAATCCCCGACAAGACTGGTACCCTTTCACGTCCAAATCTCTCAAACTCCGGGAGAGATTCTCAAAACCAAGGTTGACATGTTTCGAGTTCCTTTCAACATTTTGGAAATCCCGCTGAAACTTTGGACATTCTCGCGAAGGGTTCCCAATCCCCGACAAGACTGGTACCCTTTCACGTCCAAATCTCTCAAACTCCGGGAGAGATTCTCAAAACCAAGGTTGCCATGCTTCGAGTTCCTTTCAACATTTTGGAAATCCCGCTGAAACTTTGGACATTCTGGCGAAGGGTTCCCAATCCCCGACAAGACTGGTACCCTTTCACGTCCAAATCTCTCAAACTCCGGGAGAGATTCTCAAAACCGAGGTTGACATGTTTCGAGTTCCTCTCAACATTTTGGAAATCCCGCTGAAACTTTGGACATTCTGGCGAAGGGTTCCCAATCCCCGACAAGACTGGTACCCTTTCACGTCCAAATCTCTGAAACTCCGGGAGAGATTCTCAAAACCGAGGTTGACATGTTTCGAGTTCCTCTCAACATTTTGGAAATCCCGCTGAAACTTTGGACATTCTCGCGAAGGGTTCCCAATCCACGACAAGACTGTTACCCTCTCAGGTCCAAATCTCTCAAACTCCGGGAGAGATTCTCAAAACCAAGGTTGACATGTTTCGAGTTCCTTTCAACATTTTGGAAATCCCGCTGAAACTTTGGACAATCTGGCGGAGGGTTCTAGATCCCCGACAAGACTGGTACCCTTTCACGTCCAAATCTCTCCAACTCCGGGAGAGATTCTCAAAACCAAGGTTCACATGTTTCGAGTTCCTCTCAACATTTTGGAAATCCCGCTGAAACTTTGGACATTCTGGCGAAGGGTTCCCAATCCCCGACAAGACTGGTACCCTTTCACGTCCAAATCTCTCAAACTCCGGGAGAGATTCTCAAAACCAAGGTTGACATGTTTCGAGTTCCTCTCAACATTTTGGAAATCCCGCTGAAACTTTGGACATTCTGGCGAAGGGTTCCCAATCCCCGACAAGACTGGTACCCTTTCACGTCCAAATCTCTGAAACTCCGGGAGAGATTCTCAAAACCGAGGTTGACATGTTTCGAGTTCCTCTCAACATTTTGGAAATCCCGCTGAAACTTTGGACATTCTCGCGAAGGGTTCCCAATCCACGACAAGACTGTTACCCTCTCAGGTCCAAATCTCTCAAACTCCGGGAGAGATTCTCAAAACCAAGATTGACATGTTTCGAGTTCCTCTCAACATTTTGGAAATCCCGCTGAAACTTTGGACATTGTCGCGAAGGGTTCCCAATCCCCGACAAGACTGGTACCCTTTCACGTCCAAATCTCTCAAACTCCGGGAGAGATTCTCAAAACCAAGGTTGACATGTTTCGAGTTCCTTTCAACATTTTGGAAATCCCGCTGAAACTTTGGACAATCTGGCGGAGGGTTCTAGATCCCCGACAAGACTGGTACCCTTTCACGTCCAAATCTCTCCAACTCCGGGAGAGATTCTCAAAACCAAGGTTCACATGTTTCGAGTTCCTCTCAACATTTTGGAAATCCCGCTGAAACTTTGGACATTCTGGCGAAGGGTTCCCAATCCCCGACAAGACTGGTACCCTTTCACGTCCAAATCTCTCAAACTCCGGGAGAGATTCTCAAAACCAAGGTTGACATGTTTCGAGTTCCTCTCAACATTTTGGAAATCCCGCTGAAACTTTGGACATTCTGGCGAAGGGTTCCCAATCCCCGACAAGACTGGTACCCTTTCACGTCCCAATCTCTCAAACTCTGGGAGAGATTCTCAAAACCGAGGTTGACATGTTTCGAGTTCCTCTCAACATTTTGGAAATCCCGCTGAAACTTTGGACATTCTCGCGAAGGGTTCCCAATCCACGACAAGACTGTTACCCTCTCAGGTCCAAATCTCTCAAACTCCGGGAGAGATTCTCAAAACCAAGATTGACATGTTTCGAGTTCCTCTCAACATTTTGGAAATCCCGCTGAAACTTTGGACATTCTGGCGAAGGGTTCCCAATCCCCGACAAGACTGGTACCCTTTCACGTCCAAATCTCTCAAACTCCGGGAGAGATTCTCAAAACCGAGGTTGACATGTTTCGAGTTCCTCTCAACATTTTGGAAATCCCGCTGAAACTTTGGACATTCTCGCGAAGGGTTCCCAATCCCCGACAAGACTGGTACCCTTTCACGTCCAAATCTCTCAAACTCCGGGAGAGATTCTCAAAACCGAGGTTGACATGTTTCGAGTTCCTCTCAACATTTTGGAAATCCCGCTGAAACTTTGGACATTCTCGCGAAGGGTTCCCAAACCCCGACAAGACTGGTACCCTTTCACGTCCAAATCTCTGAAACTCCGGGAGAGATTCTCAAAACCGAGGTTGACATGTTTCGAGTTCCTCTCAACATTTTGGAAATCCCGCTGAAACTTTGGACATTGTCGCGAAGGGTTCCCAATCCCCGACAAGACTGGTACCCTTTCACGTCCAAATCTCTCAAACTCTGGGAGAGATTCTCAAAACCGAGGTTGACATGTTTCGAGTTCCTCTCAACATTTTGGAAATCCTGCTGAAACTTTGGACATTCTCGCGAAGGGTTCCCAATCCCCGACAAGACTGGTACCCTTTCACGTCCAAATCTCTCAAACTCCGGGAGAGATTCTCAAAACCGAGGTTGACATGTTTCGAGTTCCTCTCAACATTTTGGAAATCCCGCTGAAACTTTGGACATTCTGGCGAAGGGTTCCCAATCCCCAACAAGACTGGTACCCTTTCACGTCCAAATCTCTCCAACTCCGGGAGAGATTCTCAAAACCAAGGTTCACATGTTTCGAGTTCCTCTCAACATTTTGGAAATCCCGCTGAAACTTTGGACATTCTCGCGAAGGGTTCCCAATCCCCGACAAGACTGGTACCCTTTCACGTCCAAATCTCTCCAACTCCGGGAGAGATTCTCAAAACCAAGGTTCACATGTTTCGAGTTCCTCTCAACATTTTGGAAATCCCGCTGAAACTTTGGACATTCTGGCGAAGGGTTCCCAATCCCCGACAAGACTGGTACCCTTTCACGTCCAGATATCTCAAACTCGGGGAGAGATTCTCAAAACCAAGGTTCACATGTTTCGAGTTCCTTTCAACATTTTGGAAATCCCGCTATAACTTTGGACATTCTCGCGAAGGGCTCCCAATCCCCGACAAGACTGGTACCCTTTCACGTCCAAATCTCTCAAACTCCGGGAGAGATTCTCAAAACCAAGGTTGACATGTTTCGAGTTCCTTTCAACATTTTGGAAATCCCGCTGAAACTCTGGACATTCTCGCGAAGGGTTCCCAATTCCCGACAAGACTGGTACCCTTTCACGTCCAAATCTCTCAAACTCCGGGAGAGATTCTCAAAACCGAGGTTGACATGTTTCGAGTTCCTCTCAACATTTTGGAAATCCCGCTGAAACTTTGGACATTCTCGCGAAGTGTTCCCAATCCCCGACAAGACTGGTACCCTTTCACGTCCAAATCTCTCAAACTCCGGGAGAGATTCTCAAAACCAAGGTTGACATGTTTCGAGTTCCTCTCAACATTTTGGAAATCCCGCTGAAACTTTGGACATTCTCGCGAAGGGTTCCCAATCCCCGACAAGACTGGTACCCTTTCACGTCCAAATCTCTCAAACTCCGGGAGAGATTCTCAAAACCAAGGTTGACATGTTTCGAGTTCCTTTCAACATTTTGGAAATCCAGCTGAAACTTTGGACATTCTCGTGAAGGGTTCCCAATCCCCGACAAGACTGGTACCCTTTCACGTCCAAATCTCTCAAAGTCCGGGAGAGATTCTCAAAACCAAGGTTGACATGGTTCGAGTTCCTTTCAACATTTTGGAAATCCCGCTGAAACTTTGGACATTCTCGCGAAGGGTTCCCAATCCCCGACAAGATTGGTACCCTTCCACGTCCAAATCTCTCAAAGTCCGGGAGAGATTCTCAAAACCAAGGTTGCCATGCTTCGAGTTCCTTTCAACATTTTGGAAATCCCGCTGAAACTTTGGACATTCTGGCGAAGGGTTCCCAATCCCCGACAAGACTGGTACCCTTTCACGTCCAAATCTCTCAAACTCCGGGAGAGATTCTCAAAACCGAGGTTGACATGTTTCGAGTTCCTCTCAACATTTTGGAAATCCCGCTGAAACTTTGGACATTCTGGCGAAGGGTTCCCAATCCCCGACAAGACTGGTACCCTTTCACGTCCAAATCTCTGAAACTCCGGGAGAGATTCTCAAAACCGAGGTTGACATGTTTCGAGTTCCTCTCAACATTTTGGAAATCCCGCTGAAACTTTGGACATTCTCGCGAAGGGTTCCCAATCCCCGACAAGACTGGTACCCTTTCACGTCCAAATCTCTGAAACTCCGGGAGAGATTCTCAAAACCGAGGTTGACATGTTTCGAGTTCCTCTCAACATTTTGGAAATCCCGCTGAAACTTTGGACATTGTCGCGAAGGGTTCCCAATCCCCGACAAGACTGGTACCCTTTCACGTCCGAATCTCTCAAACTCTGGGAGAGATTCTCAAAACCAAGGTTGACATGTTTCGAGTTCCTTTCAACATTTTGGAAATCCCGCTGAAACTTTGGACAATCTGGCGGAGGGTTCTAGATCCCCGACAAGACTGGTACCCTTTCACGTCCAAATCTCTCCAACTCCGGGAGAGATTCTCAAAACCAAGGTTCACATGTTTCGAGTTCCTCTCAACATTTTGGAAATCCCGCTGAAACTTTGGACATTCTGGCGAAGGGTTCCCAATCCCGACAAGACTGGTACCCTTTCACGTCCAAATCTCTCAAACTCCGGGAGAGATTCTCAAAACCAAGGTTGACATGTTTCGAGTTCCTCTCAACATTTTGGAAATCCCGCTGAAACTTTGGACATTCTGGCGAAGGGTTCCCAATCCCCGACAAGACTGGTACCCTTTCACGTCCAAATCTCTCAAACTCCGGGAGAGATTCTCAAAACCGAGGTTGACATGTTTCGAGTTCCTCTCAACATTTTGGAAATCCCGCTGAAACTTTGGACATTCTGGCGAAGGGTTCCCAATCCCCGACAAGACTGGTACCCTTTCACGTCCAAATCTCTGAAACTCCGGGAGAGATTCTCAAAACCGAGGTTGACATGTTTCGAGTTCCTCTCAACATTTTGGAAATCCCGCTGAAACTTTGGACATTCTCGCGAAGGGTTCCCAATCCCCGACAAGACTGGTACCCTTTCACGTCCAAATCTCTGAAACTCCGGGAGAGATTCTCAAAACCGAGGTTGACATGTTTCGAGTTCCTCTCAACATTTTGGAAATCCCGCTGAAACTTTGGACATTCTCGCGAAGGGTTCCCAATCCACGACAAGACTGTTACCCTCTCAGGTCCAAATCTCTCAAACTCCGGGAGAGATTCTCAAAACCAAGATTGACATGTTTCGAGTTCCTCTCAACATTTTGGAAATCCCGCTGAAACTTTGGACATTCTGGCGAAGGGTTCCCAATCCCCGACAAGACTGGTACCCTTTCACGTCCAAATCTCTCAAACTCCGGGAGAGATTCTCAAAACCGAGGTTGACATGTTTCGAGTTCCTCTCAACATTTTGGAAATCCCGCTGAAACTTTGGACATTCTGGCGAAGGGTTCCCAATCCCCGACAAGACTGGTACCCTTTCACGTCCAAATCTCTGAAACTCCGGGAGAGATTCTCAAAACCGAGGTTGACATGTTTCGAGTTCCTTTCAACATTTTGGAAATCCCGCTGAAACTTTGGACATTGTCGCGAAGGGTTCCCAATCCCCGACAAGACTGGTACCCTTTCACGTCCAAATCTCTCAAACTCTGGGAGAGATTCTCAAAACCGAGGTTGACATGTTTCGAGTTCCTCTCAACATTTTGGAAATCCTTCTGAAACTTTGGACATTCTCGCGAAGGGTTCCCAATCCCCGACAAGACTGGTACCCTTTCACGTCCAAATCTCTGAAACTCCGGGAGAGATTCTCAAAACCGAGGTTGACATGTTTCGAGTTCCTCTCAACATTTTGGAAATCCCGCTGAAACTTTGGACATTCTGGCGAAGGGTTCCCAATCCCCAACAAGACTGGTACCCTTTCACGTCCAAATCTCTCCAACTCCGGGAGAGATTCTCAAAACCGAGGTTGACATGTTTCGAGTTCCTCTCAACATTTTGGAAATCCCGCTGAAACTTTGGACATTCTGGCGAAGGGTTCCCAATCCCCGACAAGACTGGTACCCTTTCACGTCCAAATCTCTCCAACTCCGGGAGAGATTCTCAAAACCAAGGTTCACATGTTTCGAGTTCCTCTCAACATTTTGGAAATCCCGCTGAAACTTTGGACATTGTCGCGAAGGGTTCCCAATCCCCGACAAGACTGGTACCCTTTCACGTCCAAATCTCTCAAAATCCGGGAGAGATTCTCAAAACCGAGGTTGACATGTTTCGAGTTCCTCTCAACATTTTGGAAATCCCGCTGAAACTTTGGACATTCTGGCGAAGGGTTCCCAATCCCCGACAAGACTGGTACCCTTTCACGTCCAGATATCTCAAACTCGGGGAGAGATTCTCAAAACCAAGGTTCACATGTTTCGAGTTCCTTTCAACATTTTGGAAATCCCGCTATAACTTTGGACATTCTCGCGAAGGGCTCCCAATCCCCGACAAGACTGGTACCCTTTCACGTCCAAATCTCTCAAACTCCGGGAGAGATTCTCAAAACCAAGGTTGACATGTTTCGAGTTCCTTTCAACATTTTGGAAATCCCACTGAAACTTTGGACATTCTCGCGAAGGGTTCCCAATCCCCGACAAGACTGGTACCCTTTCACGTCCAAATCTCTCAAACTCCGGGAGAGATTCTCAAAACCGAGGTTGACATGTTTCGAGTTCCTCTCAACATTTTGGAAATCCCGCTGAAACTTTGGACATTCTCGCGAAGTGTTCCCAATCCCCGACAAGACTGGTACCCTTTCACGTCCAAATCTCTCAAACTCCGGGAGAGATTCTCAAAACCAAGGTTGACATGTTTCGAGTTCCTCTCAACATTTTGGAAATCCCGCTGAAACTTTGGACATTCTCGCGAAGGGTTCCCAATCCCCGACAAGACTGGTACCCTTTCACGTCCAAATCTCTCAAACTCCGGGAGAGATTCTCAAAACCAAGGTTGCCATGTTTCGAGTTCCTTTCAACATTTTGGAAATCCCGCTGAAACTTTGGACATTCTCGTGAAGGGTTCCCAATCCCCGACAAGACTGGTACCCTTTCACGTCCAAATCTCTCAAACTCCGGGAGAGATTCTCAAAACCAAGGTTGACATGGTTCGAGTTCCTTTCAACATTTTGGAAATCCCGCTGAAACTTTGGACATTCTCGCGAAGGGTTCCCAATCCCCGACAAGATTGGTACCCTTCCACGTCCAAATCTCTCAAAGTCCGGGAGAGATTCTCAAAACCAAGGTTGCCATGCTTCGAGTTCCTTTCAACATTTTGGAAATCCCGCTGAAACTTTGGACATTCTGGCGAAGGGTTCCCAATCCCCGACAAGACTGGTACCCTTTCACGTCCAAATCTCTCAAACTCCGGGAGAGATTCTCAAAACCGAGGTTGACATGTTTCGAGTTCCTCTCAACATTTTGGAAATCCCGCTGAAACTTTGGACATTCTCGCGAAGGGTTCCCAATCCCCGACAAGACTGGTACCCTTTCACGTCCAAATCTCTGAAACTCCGGGAGAGATTCTCAAAACCGAGGTTGACATGTTTCGAGTTCCTCTCAACATTTTGGAAATCCCGCTGAAACTTTGGACATTCTGGCGAAGGGTTCCCAATCCCCGACAAGACTGGTACCCTTTCACGTCCGAATCTCTAAACTCTGGGAGAGATTCTCAAAACCAAGGTTCACATGTTTCGAGTTCCTTTCAACATTTTGGAAATCCCGCTGAAACTTTGGACAATCTGGCGGAGGGTTCTAGATCCCCGACAAGACTGGTACCCTTTCACGTCCAAATCTCTCCAACTCCGGGAGAGATTCTCAAAACCAAGGTTCACATGTTTCGAGTTCCTCTCAACATTTTGGAAATCCCGCTGAAACTTTGGACATTCTGGCGAAGGGTTCCCAATCCCCGACAAGACTGGTACCCTTTCACGTCCAAATCTCTCAAACTCCGGGAGAGATTCTCAAAACCAAGGTTGACATGTTTCGAGTTCCTCTCAACATTTTGGAAATCCCGCTGAAACTTTGGACATTCTCACGAAGGGTTCCCAATCCCCGACAAGACTGGTACCCTTTCACGTCCAAATCTCTCAAAGTCCGGGAGAGATTCTCAAAACCGAGGTTGACATGTTTCAAGTTCCTCTCAACATTTTGGAAATCCCGCTGAAACTTTGGACATTCTGGCGAAGGGTTCCCAATCCCCGACAAGACTGGTACCCTTTCACGTCCAAATCTCTGAAACTCCGGGAGAGATTCTCAAAACCAAGGTTGACATGTTTCGAGTTCCTCTCAACATTTTGGAAATCCCGCTGAAACTTTGGACATTGTCGCGAAGGGTTCCCAATCCCCGACAAGACTGGTACCCTTTCACGTCCCAATCTCTCAAACTCTGGGAGAGATTCTCAAAACCGAGGTTGACATGTTTCGAGTTCCTCTCAACATTTTGGAAATCCTGCTGAAACTTTGGACATTCTCGCGAAGGGTTCCCAATCCCCGACAAGACTGGTACCCTTTCACGTCCAAATCTCTCAAACTCCGGGAGAGATTCTCAAAACCGAGGTTGACATGTTTCGAGTTCCTCTCAACATTTTGGAAATCCCGCTGAAACTTTGGACATTCTGGCGAAGGGTTCCCAATCCCCGACAAGACTGGTACCCTTTCACGTCCAAATCTCTCAAACTCCGGGAGAGATTCTCAAAACCAAGGTTCACATGTTTCGAGTTCCTCTCAACATTTTGGAAATCCCGCTGAAACTTTGGACATTCTCGCGAAGGGTTCCCAATCCCCGACAAGACTGGTACCCTTTCACGTCCAAATCTCTCCAACTCCGGGAGAGATTCTCAAAACCAAGGTTCACATGTTTCGAGTTCCTCTCAACATTTTGGAAATCCCGCTGAAACTTTGGACATTGTCGCGAAGGGTTCCCAATCCCCGACAAGACTGGTACCCTTTCACGTCCAAATCTCTCAAAATCCGGGAGAGATTCTCAAAACCGAGGTTGACATGTTTCGAGTTCCTCTCAACATTTTGGAAATCCCGCTGAAACTTTGGACATTCTCGCAAAGGGTTCCCAATCCCCGACAAGACTGGTACCCTTTCACGTCCAAATCTCTCAAACTCGGGGAGAGATTCTCAAAACCAAGGTTCACATGTTTCGAGTTCCTTTCAACATTTTGGAAATCCCGCTGAAACTTTGGACATTCTCGCGAAGGGCTCCCAATCCCCGAGAAGACTGGTACCCTTTCACATACAAATCTCTCAAACTCCGGGAGAGATTCTCAAAACCAAGGTTCACATGTTTCGAGTTCCTCTCAACATTTTGGAAATCCCGCTGAAACTTTGGACATTCTGGCGAAGGGTTCCCAATTCCCGACAAGACTGGTACCCTTTCACGTCCAAATCTCTCAAACTCCGGGAGAGATTCTCAAAACCGAGGTTGACATGTTTCGAGTTCCTCTCAACATTTTGGAAATCCCGCTGAAACTTTGGACATTCTCGCGAAGTGTTCCCAATCCCCGACAAGACTGGTACCCTTTCACGTCCAAATCTCTCAAACTCCGGGAGAGATTCTCAAAACCAAGGTTGACATGTTTCGAGTTCCTCTCAACATTTTGGAAATCCCGCTGAAACTTTGGACATTCTCGCGAAGGGTTCCCAATCCCCGACAAGACTGGTACCCTTTCACGTCCAAATCTCTCAAACTCCGGGAGAGATTCTCAAAACCAAGGTTGACATGTTTCGAGTTCCTTTCAACATTTTGGAAATCCCGCTGAAACTTTGGACATTCTCGTGAAGGGTTCCCAATCCCCGACAAGACTGGTACCCTTTCACGTCCAAATCTCTCAAACTCCGGGAGAGATTCTCAAAACCAAGGTTGACATGGTTCGAGTTCCTTTCAACATTTTGGAAATCCCGCTGAAACTTTGGACATTCTCGCGAAGGGTTCCCAATCCCCGACAAGATTGGTACCCTTCCACGTCCAAATCTCTCAAAGTCCGGGAGAGATTCTCAAAACCAAGGTTGCCATGTTTCGAGTTCCTTTCAACATTTTGGAAATCCCGCTGAAACTTTGGACATTCTGGCGAAGGGTTCCCAATCCCCGACAAGACTGGTACCCTTTCACGTCCAAATCTCTCAAACTCCGGGAGAGATTCTCAAAACCGAGGTTGACATGTTTCGAGTTCCTCTCAAAATTTTGGAAATCCCGCTGAAACTTTGGACATTCTGGCGAAGGGTTCCCAATCCCCGACAAGACTGGTACCCTTTCACGTCCAAATCTCTGAAACTCCGGGAGAGATTCTCAAAACCGAGGTTGACATGTTTCGAGTTCCTATCAACTTTTTGGAAATCCCGCTGAAACTTTGGACATTGTCGCGAAGGGTTCCCAATCCCCGACAAGACTGGTACCCTTTCACGTCCAAATCTCTCAAACTCTGGGAGAGATTCTCAAAACCGAGGTTGACATGTTTCGAGTTCCTCTCAACATTTTGGAAATCCTGCTGAAACTTTGGACATTCTCGCGAAGGGTTCCCAATCCCCGACAAGACTGGTACCCTTTCACGTCCACATCTCTCAAACTCCGGGAGAGATTCTCAAAACCGAGGTTGACATGTTTCGAGTTCCTCTCAACATTTTGGAAATCCTGCTGAAACTTTGGACATTCTCGCGAAGGGTTCCCAATCCCCGACAAGACTGGTACCCTTTCACGTCCACATCTCTCAAACTCCGGGAGAGATTCTCAAAACCGAGGTTGACATGTTTCGAGTTCCTCTCAACATTTTCGAAATCCCGCTGAAACTTTGGACATTCTGGCGAAGGGTTCCCAATCCCCGACAAGACTGGTACCCTTTCACGTCCAAATCTCTCAAACTCCGGGAGAGATTCTCAAAACCAAGGTTCACATGTTTCGAGTTCCTTTCAACATTTTGGAAATCCCGCTGAAACTTTGGACATTCTCGCGAAGGGTTCCCAATCCCCGACAAGACTGGTACCCTTTCACGTCCAAATCTCTCAAAATCCGGGAGAGATTCTCAAAACCGAGGTTGACATGTTTCGAGTTCCTCTCAACATTTTGGAAATCCCGCTGAAACTTTGGACATTCTCGCGAAGGGTTCCCAATCCCCGACAAGACTGGTACCCTTTCACGTCCAAATCTCTCAAACTCCGGGAGAGATTCTCAAAACCAAGGTTCACATGTTTCGAGTTCCTTTCAACATTTTGGAAATCCCGCTGAAACTTTGGACATTCTCGCGAAGGGCTCCCAATCCCCGACAAGACTGGTACCCTTTCACGTCCAAATCTCTCAAACTCCGGGAGAGATTCTCAAAACCAAGGTTGACATGTTTCGAGTTCCTTTCAACATTTTGGAAATCCCGCTGAAACTTTGGACATTCTGGCGAAGGGTTCCCAATTCCCGACAAGACTGGTACCCTTTCACGTCCAAATCTCTCAAACTCCGGGAGAGATTCTCAAAACCGAGGTTGACATGTTTCGAGTTCCTCTCAACATTTTGGAAATCCCGCTGAAACTTTGGACATTCTGGCGAAGGGTTCCCAATCCCCGACAAGACTGGTACCCTTTCACGTCCAAATCTCTCAAACTCCGGGAGAGATTCTCAAAACCAAGGTTCACATGTTTCGAGTTTCTCTCAACATTTTGGAAATCCCGCTGAAACTTTGGACATTCTCGCGAAGGGTTCCCAATCCCCGACAAGACTGGTACCCTTTCACGTCCAAATCTCTCAAACTCCGGGAGAGATTCTCAAAACCAAGGTTCACATGTTTCGAGTTCCTTTCAACATTTTGGAAATCCCGCTGAAACTTTGGACATTCTCGTGAAGGGTTCCCAATCCCCGACAAGACTGGTACCCTTTCACGTCCAAATCTCTCAAACTCCGGGAGAGATTCTCAAAACCAAGGTTGACATGGTTCGAGTTCCTTTCAACATTTTGGAAATCCCGCTGAAACTTTGGACATTCTCGCGAAGGGTTCCCAATCCCCGACAAGATTGGTACCCTTCCACGTCCAAATCTCTCAAAGTCCGGGAGAGATTCTCAAAACCAAGCTTGCCATGCTTCGAGTTCCTTTCAACATTTTGGAAATCCCGCTGAAACTTTGGACATTCTGGCGAAGGGTTCCCAATCCCGGACAAGACTGGTACCCTTCCACGTCCAAATCTCTCAAAGTCCGGGAGAGATTCTCAAAACCAAGGTTGACATGTTTCGAGTTCCTTTCAACATTTTGGAAATCCCGCTGAAACTTTGGACAATCTGGCGGAGGGTTCTAGATCCCCGACAAGATTGGTACCCTTTCACGTCCAAATCTCTCAAAGTCCGGGAGAGATTCTCAAAACCAAGGTTGACATGTTTCGACTTCCTTTCAACATTTTGGAAATCCCGCTGAAACTTTGGACATTCTCGCGAAGGGTTCCCAATCCCCGACAAGATTGATACTCTTTCACGTCCAAATCTCTCAAACTCCGAGAGAGATTCTCAAAACCAAGGTTGACATGTTTCGAGTTCCTTTCAACATTTTGGAAATCCCGCTGAAACTTTGGACATTCTCACGAAGGGTTCCCAATCCCCGACAAGATTGGTACCCTTTCACGTCCAAATCTCTCAAACTCCGGGAGAGATTCTCAAAACCAAGGTTGACATGTTTCGAGTTCCTTTCAACATTTTGGAAATCCCGCTGAAACTTTGGACATTCTCGCGAAGGGTTCCCAATCCCCGACAAGACTGGTACCCTTTCACGTCCAAATCTCTCAAACTCCGGGAGAGATTCTCAAAACCGAGGTTGACATGTTTCGAGTTCCTCTCAACATTCTGGAAATCCCGCTGAAACTTTGGACATTCTCGCGAAGGGTTCCCAATCCCCGACAAGACTGGTACCCTTTCACGTCCAAATCTCTCAAACTCCGGGAGAGATTCTCAAAACCAAGGTTCACATGTTTCGAGTTCCTTTCAACATTTTGGAAATCCCGCTGAAACTTTGGACATTCTCGCGAAGGGCTCCCAATCCCCGACAAGACTGGTACCCTTTCACGTCCAAATCTCTCAAACTCCGGGAGAGATTCTCAAAACCGAGGTTGACATGTTTCGAGTTCCTCTCAACATTTTGGAAATCCCGCTGAAACTTTGGACATTGTCGCGAAGGGTTCCCAATCCCCGACAAGACTGGTACACTTTCACGTCCAAATCTCTCAAACTCTGGGAGAGATTCTCAAAACCGAGGTTGACATGTTTCGAGTTCCTCTCAACATTTTGGAAATCCTGCTGAAACTTTGGACATTCTCACGAAGGGTTCCCAATCCCCGACAAGACTGGTACCCTTTCACGTCCAAATCTCTCAAACTCCGGGAGAGATTCTCAAAACCGAGGTTGACATGTTTCGAGTTCCTCTCAACATTTTGGAAATCCCGCTGAAACTTTGGACATTCTGGCGAAGGGTTCCCAATCCCCGACAAGACTGGTACCCTTTCACGTCCAAATCTCTCAAACTCCGGGAGAGATTCTCAAAACCAAGGTTCACATGTTTCGAGTTCCTCTCAACATTTTGGAAATCCCGCTGAAACTTTGGACATTCTCGCGAAGGGTTCCCAATCCCCGACAAGACTGGTACCCTTTCACGTCCAAATCTCTCAAAATCCGGGAGAGATTCTCAAAACCGAGGTTGACATGTTTCGAGTTCCTCTCAACATTCTGGAAATCCCGCTGAAACTTTGGACATTCTGGCGAAGGGTTCCCAATCCCCGACAAGACTGGTACCCTTTCACGTCCAAATCTCTCAAACTCCGGGAGAGATTCTCAAAACCAAGGTTCACATGTTTCGAGTTCCTCTCAACATTTTGGAAATCCCGCTGAAACTTTGGACATTCTCGCGAAGGGTTCCCAATCCCCGACAAGACTGGTACCCTTTCACGTCCAAATCTCTCAAACTCCGGGAGAGATTCTCAAAACCAAGGTTCACATGTTTCGAGTTCCTTTCAACATTTTGGAAATCCCGCTGAAACTTTGGACATTCTCGTGAAGGATTCCCAATCCCCGACAAGACTGGTACCCTTTCACGTCCAAATCTCTCAAACTCCGGGAGAGATTCTCAAAACCAAGGTTGACATGGTTCGAGTTCCTTTCAACATTTTGGAAATCCCGCTGAAACTTTGGACATTCTCGCGAAGGGTTCCCAATCCCCGACAAGATTGGTACCCTTTCACGTCCAAATCTCTCAAACTCTGGGAGAGATTCTCAAAACCGAGGTTGACATGTTTCGAGTTCCTCTCAACATTTTGGAAATCCCGCTGAAACTTTGGACATTCTGGCGAAGGGTTCCCAATCCCCGACAAGACTGGTACCCTTTCACGTCCAAATCTCTCAAACTCCGGGAGAGATTCTCAAAACCGAGGTTGACATGTTTCGAGTTCCTCTCAACATTTTGGAAATCCCGCTGAAACTTTGGACATTCTCGCGAAGGGTTCCCAATCCCCGACAAGACTGGTACCCTTTCACGTCCAAATCTCTGAAACTCCGGGAGAGATTCTCAAAACCAAGGTTGACATGTTTCGAGTTCCTTTCAACATTTTGGAAATCCCGCTGAAACTTTGGACATTCTCACGAAGGGTTCCCAATCCCCGACAAAATTGGTACCCTTTCACGTCCAAATCTCTCAAAGTCCGGGAGAGATTCTCAAAACCAAGGTTGACATGTTTCGAGTTCCTTTCAACATTTTGGAAATCCCGCTGAAACTTTGGACATTCTCGCGAAGGGTTCCCAATCCCCGACAAGATTGGTACCCTTTCACGTCCAAATCTCTCAAACTCCGGGAGAGATTCTCAAAACCGAGGTTGACATGTTTCGAGTTCCTCTCAACATTTTGGAAATCCCGCTGAAACTTTGGACATTCTCGCGAAGGGTTCCCAATCCCCGACAAGACTGGTACCCTTTCACGTCCAAATCTCTCAAACTCCGGGAGAGATTCTCAAAACCAAGGTTCACATGTTTCGAGTTCCTTTCAACATTTTGGAAATCCCGCTGAAACTTTGGACATTCTCGCGAAGGGCTCCCAATCCCCGACAAGACTGGTACCCTTTCACGTCCAAATCTCTCAAACTCCGGGAGAGATTCTCAAAACCGAGGTTGACATGTTTCGAGTTCCTTTCAACATTTTGGAAATCCCGCTGAAACTTTGGACATTCTCGCGAAGGGTTCCCAATCCCCGACAAGACTGGTACCCTTTCACGTCCAAATCTCTCAAACTCCGGGAGAGATTCTAAAAACCGAGGTTGACATGTTTCGAGTTCCTCTCAACATTTTGGAAATCCCGCTGAAACTTTGGACATTCTGGCGAAGGGTTCCCAATCCCCGACAAGACTGGTACCCTTTCACGTCCAAATCTCTGAAACTCCGGGAGAGATTCTCAAAACCGAGGTTGACATGTTTAGAGTTCCTCTCAACATTTTGGAAATCCCGCTGAAACTTTGGACATTGTCGCGAAGGGTTCCCAATCCCCGACAAGACTGGTACCCTTTCACGTCCAAATCTCTCAAACTCTGGGAGAGATTCTCAAAACCGAGGTTGACATGTTTCGAGTTCCTCTCAACATTTTGGAAATCCTACTGAAACTTTGGACATTCTCGCGAAGGGTTCCCAATCCCCGACAAGACTGGTACCCTTTCACGTCCAAATCTCTCAAACTCCGGGAGAGATTCTCTAAAACCGAGGTTGACATGTTTCGAGTTCCTCTCAACATTTTGGAAATCCCGCTGAAACTTTGGACATTCTCACGAAGGGTTCCCAATCCCCGACAAGACTGGTACCCTTTCACGTCCAAAACTCTCAAAATCCGGGAGAGATTCTCAAAACCGAGGTTGACATGTTTCGAGTTCCTCTCAACATTCTGGAAATCCCGCTGAAACTTTGGACATTCTCGCGAAGGGTTCCCAATCCCCGACAAGACTGGTACCCTTTCACGTCCAAATATCTCAAACTCGGGGAGAGATTCTCAAAACCAAGGTTCACATGTTTCGAGTTCCTTTCAACATTTTGGAAATCCCGCTGAAACTTTGGACATTCTCGCGAAGGGCTCCCAATCCCCGACAAGACTGGTACCCTTTCACGTCCAAATCTCTCAAACTCCGGGAGAGATTCTCAAAACCGAGGTTGACATGTTTCGAGTTCCTCTCAACATTTTGGAAATCCCGCTGAAACTTTGGACATTGTCGCGAAGGGTTCCCAATCCCCGACAAGACTGGTACCCTTTCACATCCAAATCTCTCAAACTCCGGGAGAGATTCTCAAAACCAAGGTTGACATGGTTCGAGTTCCTTTCAACATTTTGGAAATCCCGCTGAAACTTTGGACATTCTCACGAAGGGTTCCCAATCCCCGACAAGATTGGTACCCTTTCACGTCCAAATCTCTCAAACTCCGGGAGAGATTCTCAAAACCAAGGTTGACATGTTTCGAGTTCCTTTCAACATTTTGGAAATCCCGCTGAAACTTTGGACATTCTCGCGAAGTGTTCCCAATCCCCGACAAGATTGGTACCCTTTCACGTCCAAATCTCTCAAACTCCGGGAGAGATTCTCAAAACCGAGGTTGACATGTTTCGAGTTCCTCTCAACATTTTGGAAATCCCGCTGAAACTTTGGACATTCTCGCGAAGGGTTCCCAGTCCCCGACAAGATTGGTACCCTTTCACGTCCAAATCTTTCAAAGTCCGGGATAGATTCTCAAAACCAAGGTTGACATGTTTCGAGTTCCTTTCAACATTTTGGAAATCCCGCTGAAACTTTGGACATTCTCGCGAAGGGTTCCCAATCCCCGACAAGATTGGTACCCTTTCATGTCCAAATCTCTCAAACTCCGGGAGAGATTCTCAAAACCAAGGTTGACATGTTTCGAGTTCCTTTCAACATTTTGGAAATCCCGCTGAAACTTTGGACATTCTCGCGAAGGGTTCCCAATCCCCGACAAGATTGGTACCCTTTCACATCCAAATCTCTCAAACTCCGGGAGAGATTCTCAAAACCAAGGTTGACATGTTTCGAGTTCCTTTCAACATTTTGGAAATCCCGCTGAAACTTTGGACATTCTCGCGAAGGGTTCCCAATCCCCGACAAGATTGGTACCCTTTCACGTCCAAATCTCTCAAAGTCCGGGAGAGATTCTCAAAACCAAGGTTGACATGTTTCGAGTTCCTTTCAACATTTTGGAAATCCCGCTGAAACTTTGGACATTCTCGCGAAGGGTTCCCAATCCCCGACAAGATTGGTACCCTTTCACGTCCAAATCTCTCAAACTCCGGGAGAGATTCTCAAAACCAAGGTTGACATGTTTCGAGTTCCTTTCAACATTTTGGAAATCCCGCTGAAACTTTGGACATTCTGGCGGAGGGTTCTAGATCCCCGACAAGATTGGTACCCTTTCACATCCAAATCTCTCAAAGTCCGGGAGAGATTCTCAAAACCAAGGTTGACATGTTTCGAGTTCCTTTCAACATTTTGGAAATCCCGCTGAAACTTTGGACATTCTCGCGAAGGGTTCCCAAACCCCGACAAGATTGGTACCCTTTCACGTCCAAATCTCTCAAAGTCCGGGAGAGATTCTCAAAACCAAGGTTGACATGTTTCGAGTTCCTTTCAACATTTTGGAAATCCCGCTGAAACTTTGGACAATCTGGCGGAGGGTTCTAGATCCCCGACAAGATTGGTACCCTTTCACGTCCAAATCTCTCAAAGTCCGGGAGAGATTCTCAAAACCAAGGTTGACATGTTTCGAGTTCCTTTCAACATTTTGGAAATCCTGCTGAAACTTTGGACATTCTCGCGAAGGGTTCCCAATCCCCGACAAGATTGATACTCTTTCACGTCCAAATCTCTCAAACTCCGAGAGAGATTCTCAAAACCAAGGTTGACATGTTTCGAGTTCCTTTCAACATTTTGGAAATCCCGCTGAAACTTTGGACATTCTCACGAAGGGTTCCCAATCCCCGACAAGACTGGTACCCTTCCACGTCCAAATCTCTCAAAGTCCGGGAGAGATTCTCAAAACCAAGGTTGACATGTTTCGAGTTCCTTTCAACATTTTGGAAATCCCGCTGAAACTTTGGACATTCTCGCGAAGGTTTCCCAATCCCAGACAAGATTGGTACCCTTTCACGTCCGAATGTCTCAAACTCTGGGAGAGATTCTCAAAACCAAGGTTGACATGTTTCGAGTTCCTTTCAACATTTTGGAAATCCCGCTGAAACTTTGGACAATCTGGCGGAGGGTTCTAGATCCCCGACAAGATTGGTACCCTTTCACGTCCAAATCTCTCAAAGTCCGGGAGAGATTCTCAAAACCAAGGTTGACATGTTTCGAGTTCCTTTCAACATTTTGGAAATCCCGCTGAAACTTTGGACATTCTCGCGAAGGGTTCCCAATCCCCGACAAGATTGATACTCTTTCACGTCCAAATCTCTCAAAGTCCGGGAGAGATTCTCAAAACCAAGGTTGACATGTTTCGAGTTCCTTTCAACATTTTGGAAATCCCGCTGAAACTTTGGACATTCTCACGAAGGGTTCCCAATCCCCGACAAGATTGGTACCCTTTCACGTCCAAATCTCTCAAAGTCCGGGAGAGATTCTCAAAACCAAGGTTGACATGTTTCGAGTTCCTTTCAACATTTTGGAAATCCCGCTGAAACTTTGGACATTCTCGCGAAGGGTTCCCAATCCCCGACAAGATTGGTACCCTTTCACGTCCAAATCTCTCAAACTCCGGGAGAGATTCTCAAAACCAAGGTTGACATGTTTCGAGTTCCTCTCAACATTTTGGAAATCCCGCTGAAACTTTGGACATTCTCGCGAAGGGTTCCCAATCCCCGACAACACTGGTACCCTTTCACGTCCAAATCTCTCAAACTCCGGGAGAGATTCTCAAAACCGAGGTTGACATGTTTCGAGTTCCTCTCAACATTTTGGAAATCCCGCTGAAACTTTGGACATTCTCGCGAAGGGTTCCCAATCCCCGACAAGATTGGTACCCTTTCACGTCCAAATCTCTCAAACTCCGGGAGAGATTCTCAAAACCGAGGTTGACATGTTTCGAGTTCCTCTCAACATTTTGGAAATCCCGCTGAAACTTTGGACATTCTCGCGAAGGGTTCCCAATCCCCGACAAGATTGGTACCCTTTTACGTCCAAATCTCTCCAACTCCGGGAGAGATTCTCAAAACCAAGGTTGACATGTTTCGAGTTCCTTTCAACATTTTGGAAATCCCGCTGAAACTTTGGACATTCTCGCGAAGGGTTCCCAATCCCCGACAAGATTGGTACCCTTTCACGTCCAAATCTCTCAAACTCCGGGAGAGATTCTCAAAACCAAGGTTGACATGTTTCGAGTTCCTCTCAACATTTTGGAAATCCCGCTGAAACTTTGGACATTCTCGCGAAGGGTTCCCAATCCCCGACAAGATTGGTACCCTTTCACGTCCAAATCTCTCAAACTCCGGGAGAGATTCTCAAAACCAAGGTTGACATGTTTCGAGTTCCTTTCAACATTTTGGAAATCCCGCTGAAACTTTGGACATTCTCGCGAAGGGTTCCCAATCCCCGACAAGATTGGTACCCTTTCACGTCCAAATCTCTCAAACTCCGGGAGAGATTCTCAAAACCAAGGTTGACATGTTTCGAGTTCCTTTCAACATTTTGGAAATCCCGCTGAAACTTTGGACATTCTCGCGAAGTGTTCCCAATCCCCGACAAGATTGGTACCCTTTCACGTCCAAATCTCTCAAACTCCGGGAGAGATTCTCAAAACCGAGGTTGACATGTTTCTAGTTCCTCTCAACATTTTGGAAATCCCGCTGAAACTTTGGACATTCTCGCGAAGGGTTCCCAGTCCCCGACAAGATTGGTACCCTTTCACGTCCAAATCTCTCAAACTCCGGGAGAGATTCTCAAAACCAAGGTTCACATGTTTTGAGTTCCTTTCAACATTTTGGAAATCCCGCTGAAACTTTGGACATTCTCGCGAAGGGCTCCCAATCCCCGACAAGACTGGTAACCTTTCACGTCCAAATCTCTCAAAGTGCGGGAGAGATTCTCAAAACCGAGGTTGACATGTTTCGAGTTCCTCTCAACATTTTGGAAATCCCGCTGAAACTTTGGACATTCTCGCGAAGGGTTCCCAATCCCCGACAAGACTGGTACCCTTTCACGTCCAAATCTCTCAAACTCCGGGAGAGATTCTCAAAACCGAGGTTGACATGGTTCGAGTTCCTTTCAACATTTTGGAAATCCCGCTGAAACTTTGGACATTCTCGCGAAGGGTTCCCAATCCCCGACAAGATTGATACACTTTCACGTCCAAATCTCTCAAACTCCGGGAGAGATTCTCAAAACCAAGGTTGACATGTTTCGAGTTCCTTTCAACATTTTGGAAATCCCGCTGAAACTTTGGACATTCTGGCGAAGGGTTCCCAATCCCCGACAAGACTGGTACCCTTTCACGTCCAAATCTCTCAAAGTCCGGGAGAGATTCTCAAAACCAAGGTTGACATGTTTCTAGTTCCTTTCAACATTTTGGAAATCCCGCTGAAACTTTGGACATTCTCGCGAAGGGTTCCCAGTCCCCGACAAGATTGGTACCCTTTCACGTCCAAATCTCTCAAACTCCGGGAGAGATTCTCAAAACCAAGGTTGACATGTTTCGAGTTCCTTTCAACATTTTGGAAATCCCGCTGAAACTTTGGACATTCTCGCGAAGGGTTCCCAATCCCCGACAAGATTGGTACCCTTTCACGTCCAAATCTCTCAAACTCCGGGAGAGATTCTCAAAACCAAGCTTGACATGTTTCGAGTTCCTTTCAACATTTTGGAAATCCCGCTGAAACTTTGGACATTCTCGCGAAGGGTTCCCAATCCCCGACAAGATTGGTACCCTTTCACGTGCAAATCTCTCAAACTCCGGGAGAGATTCTCAAAACCAAGGTTGCCATGTTTCGAGTTCCTTTCAACATTTTGGAAATCCCGCTGAAACTTTGGACATTCTGGCGAAGGGTTCCCAATCCCCGACAAGATTGGTACCCTTTCACGTCCAAATCTCTCAAACTCCGGGAGAGATTCTCAAAACCAAGGTTGACATGTTTCGAGTTCCTTTCAACATTTTGGAAATCCCGCTGAAACTTTGGACATTCTCGCGAAGGGTTCCCAATCCCCGACAAGATTGGTACCCTTTCACGTCCGAATGTCTCAAACTCCGGGAGAGATTCTCAAAACCAAGGTTGACATGTTTCGAGTTCCTTTCAACATTTTGGAAATCCCGCTGAAACTTTGGACATTCTGGCGGACGGTTCTAGATCCCCGACAAGATTGGTACCCTTTCACATCCAAATCTCTCAAAGCACGGGAGAGATTCTCAAAACCAAGGTTGACATGTTTCGAGTTCCTTTGAACATTTTGGAAATCCTGCTGAAACTTTGGACATTCTCGTGAAGGGTTCCCAATCCCCGACAAGACTGGTACCCTTTCACGTCCAAATCTCTCAAAGTCCGGGAGAGATTCTCAAAACCAAGGTTGACATGTTTCGAGTTCCTTTCAACATTTTGGAAATCCCGCTGAAACTTTGGACATTCTCGCGAAGGGTTCCCAATCCCCGACAAGACTGGTACCCTTTCACGTCCAAATCTCTCAAACTCCGGGAGAGATTCTCAAAACCAAGGTTGACATGGTTCCAGTTCCTTTCAACATTTTGGAAATCCCGCTGAAACTTTGGACATTCTCGCGAAGGGTTCCCAATCCCCGAAAAGATTGGTACCCTTTCACGTCCAAATCTCTCAAACTCCGGGAGAGATTCTCAAAACCAAGGTTGACATGTTTCGAGTTCCTTTCAACATTTTGGAAATCCCGCTGAAACTTTGGACATTCTCGCGAAGGGTTCCCAATCCCCGACAAGATTGGTACCCTTTCACGTCCAAATCTCTCAAACTCCGGGAGAGATTCTCAAAACCAAGGTTGACATGTTTCGAGTTCCTTTCAACATTTTGGAAATCCCGCTGAAACTTTGGACATTCTCGCGAAGGGTTCCCAATCCCCGACAAGATTGGTACCCTTTCACGTCCAAATCTCTCAAAGTCCGGGAGAGATTCTCAAAACAAGGTTGACATGTTTCGAGTTCCTTTCAACATTTTGGAAATCCCGCTGAAACTTTGGACATTCTGGCGGAGGGTTCTAGATCCCCGACAAGATTGGTACCCTTTCACATCCAAATCTCTCAAAGTCCGGGAGAGATTCTCAAAACAAGGTTGACATGTTTCGAGTTCCTTTCAACATTTTGGAAATCCCGCTGAAACTTTGGACATTGTCGCGAAGGGTTCCCAATCCCCGACAAGACTGGTACCCTTTCACGTCCAAATCTCTCAAACTCCGGGAGAGATTCTCAAAACCAAGGTTGACATGGTTCCAGTTCCTTTCAACATTTTGGAAATCCCGCTGAAACTTTGGACATTCTGGCGAAGGGTTCCCAGTCCCCGACAAGATTGGTACCCTTTCACGTCCAAATCTCTCAAACTCCGGGAGAGATTCTCAAAACCGAGGTTGACATGTTTCGAGTTCCTTTCAACATTTTGGAAATCCCGCTGAAACTTTGGACATTCTCGCGAAGGGTTCCCAATCCCCGACAAGACTGGTACCCTTTCACGTCCAAATCTCTCAAAGTCCGGGAGAGATTCTCAAAACCAAGGTTGACATGTTTCGAGTTCCTTTCAACATTTTGGAAATCCCGCTGAAACTTTGGACATTGTCGCGAAGGGTTCCCAATCCCCGACAAGATTGGTACCCTTTCACGTCCAAATCTCTCAAACTCCGGGAGAGATTCTCAAAACCAAGGTTGACATGTTTCGAGTTCCTTTCAACATTTTGGAAATCCCGCTGAAACTTTGGACATTGTCGCGAAGGGTTCCCAATCCCTGACAAGATTGGTACCCTTTCACGTCCAAATCTCTCAAACTCCGAAGAGATTCTCAAAACCAAGCTTGACATGTTTCGAGTTCCTTTCAACATTTTGGAAATCCCGCTGAAACTTTGGACATTCTCGCGAAGGGTTCCCAATCCCCGACAAGTTTGGTACCCTTTCACGTCCAAATCTCTCAAACTCGGGGAGAGATTCTTAAAACCAAGGTTGACATATTTCGAGTTCCTTTCAACATTTTGGAAATCCCGCTGAAACTTTGGACATTCTCGCGAAGGGTTCCCAATCCCCGACAAGACTGGTACCCTTTCACGTCCAAATCTCTCAAAGTCCGGGAGAGATTCTCAAAACCAAGGTTGACATGTTTCGAGTTCCTTTCAACATTTTGGAAATCCCGCTGAAACTTTGGACATTCTGGCGAAGGGTTCCCAATCCCCGACAAGATTGGTACCCTTTCACGTCCAAATCTCTCAAACTCCGGGAGAGATTCTCAAAACCAAGGTTGACATGTTTCGAGTTCCTTTCAACATTTTGGAAATCCCGCTGAAACTTTGGACATTCTGGCGGAGGGTTCTAGATCCCTGACAAGATTGGTACCCTTTCACATCCAAATCTCTCAAAGTCCGGGAGAGATTCTCAAAACCGAGGTTGACATGTTTAGAGTTCCTTTCAACATTTTGGAAATCCCGCTGAAACTTTGGACATTCTCGCGAAGGGTTCCCAATCCCCGACAAGACTGGTACCCTTTCACGTCCAAATCTCTCAAACTCCGGGAGAGATTCTCAAAACCAAGGTTGACATGGTTCCAGTTCCTTTCAACATTTTGGAAATCCCGCTGAAACTTTGGACATTCTGGCGAAGGGTTCCCAATCCCCGACAAGATTGGTACCCTTTCACGTCCAAATCTCTCAAAGTCCGGGAGAGATTCTCAAAACCAAGGTTGACATGTTTCGAGTTCCTTTCAACATTTTGGAAATCCCGCTGAAACTTTGGACATTCTCGCGAAGGGTTCCCAATCCCCGACAAGACTGGTACCCTTTCACGTCCAAATCTCTCAAAGTCCGGGAGAGATTCTCAAAACCAAGGTTGACATGGTTCCAGTTCCTTTCAACATTTTGGAAATCCCGCTGAAACTTTGGACATTCTCGCGAAGGGTTCCCAATCCCCGACAAGATTGGTACCCTTTCACGTCCAAATCTCTCAAACTCCGGGAGAGATTCTCAAAACCAAGGTTGACATGTTTCGAGTTCCTTTGAACATTTTGGAAATCCCGCTGAAACTTTGGACATTGTCGCGAAGGGTTCCCAATCCCTGACAAGATTGGTACCCTTTCACGTCCAAATCTCTCAAACTCCGAAGAGATTCTCAAAACCAAGCTTGACATGTTTCGAGTTCCTTTCAACATTTTGGAAATCCCGCTGAAACTTTGGACATTCTCGCGAAGGGTTCCCAATCCCCGACAAGTTTGGTACCCTTTCACGTCCAAATCTCTCAAACTCCGGGAGAGATTCTTAAAACCAAGGTTGACATGTTTCGAGTTCCTTTCAACATTTTGGAAATCCCGCTGAAACTTTGGACATTCTGGCGAAGGGTTCCCAATCCCCGACAAGACTGGTACCCTTTCACGTCCAAATCTCTCAAAGTCCGGGAGAGATTCTCAAAACCAAGGTTGACATGTTTCGAGTTCCTTTCAACATTTTGGAAATCCCGCTGAAACTTTGGACATTCTGGCGAAGGGTTCCCAATCCCCGACAAGATTGGTACCCTTTCACGTCCAAATCTCTCAAACTCCGGGAGAGATTCTCAAAACCAAGGTTGACATGTTTCGAGTTCCTTTCAACATTTTGGAAATCCCGCTGAAACTTTGGACATTCTGGCGGAGGGTTCTAGATCCCTGACAAGATTGGTACCCTTTCACATCCAAATCTCTCAAAGTCCGGGAGAGATTCTCAAAACAAGGTTGACATGTTTCGAGTTCCTTTCAACATTTTGGAAATCCCGCTGAAACTTTGGACATTCTCGCGAAGGGTTCCCAATCCCCGACAAGACTGGTACCCTTTCACGTCCAAATCTCTCAAACTCCGGGAGAGATTCTCAAAACCAAGGTTGACATGGTTCCAGTTCCTTTCAACATTTTGGAAATCCCGCTGAAACTTTGGACATTCTGGCGAAGGGTTCCCAATCCCCGACAAGATTGGTACCCTTTCACGTCCAAATCTCTCAAAGTCCGGGAGAGATTCTCAAAACCAAGGTTGACATGTTTCGAGTTCCTTTCAACATTTTGGAAATCCCGCTGAAACTTTGGACATTCTCGCGAAGGGTTCCCAATCCCCGACAAGACTGGTACCCTTTCACGTCCAAATCTCTCAAAGTCCGGGAGAGATTCTCAAAACCAAGGTTGACATGGTTCCAGTTCCTTTCAACATTTTGGAAATCCCGCTGAAACTTTGGACATTCTCGCGAAGGGTTCCCAATCCCCGACAAGATTGGTACCCTTTCACGTCCAAATCTCTCCAACTCCGGGAGAGATTCTCAAAACCAAGGTTGACATGTTTCGAGTTCCTTTGAACATTTTGGAAATCCCGCTGAAACTTTGGACATTGTCGCGAAGGGTTCCCAATCCCTGACAAGATTGGTACCCTTTCACGTCCAAATCTCTCAAACTCCGAAGAGATTCTCAAAACCAAGCTTGACATGTTTCGAGTTCCTTTCAACATTTTGGAAATCCCGCTGAAACTTTGGACATTCTCGCGAAGGGTTCCCAATCCCCGACAAGTTTGGTACCCTTTCACGTCCAAATCTCTCAAACTCCGGGAGAGATTCTTAAAACCAAGGTTGACATGTTTCGAGTTCCTTTCAACATTTTGGAAATCCCGCTGAAACTTTGGACATTCTGGCGAAGGGTTCCCAATCCCCGACAAGACTGGTACCCTTTCACGTCCAAATCTCTCAAAGTCCGGGAGAGATTCTCAAAACCAAGGTTGACATGTTTCGAGTTCCTTTCAACATTTTGGAAATCCCGCTGAAACTTTGGACATTCTGGCGAAGGGTTCCCAATCCCCGACAAGATTGGTACCCTTTCACGTCCAAATCTCTCAAACTCCGGGAGAGATTCTCAAAACCAAGGTTGACATGTTTCGAGTTCCTTTCAACATTTTGGAAATCCCGCTGAAACTTTGGACATTCTCGCGAAGGGTTCCCAATCCCCGACAAGACTGGTACCCTTTCACGTCCAAATCTCTCAAACTCCGGGAGAGATTCTCAAAACCGAGGTTGACATGTTTCGAGTTCCTCTCAACATTTTGGAAATCCCGCTGAAACTTTGGACATTCTGGCGAAGGGTTCCCAATCCCCGACAAGACTGGTACCCTTTCACGTCCAAATCTCTCAAACTCCGGGAGAGATTCTCAAAACCAAGGTTGACATGTTTCGAGTTCCTTTCAACATTTTGGAAATCCCGCTGAAACTTTGGACATTCTGGCGGACGGTTCTAGATCCCCGACAAGATTGGTACCCTTTCACATCCAAATCTCTCAAAGCCCGGGAGAGATTCTCAAAACCAAGGTTGACATGTTTCGAGTTCCTTTGAACATTTTGGAAATCCTGCTGAAACTTTGGACATTCTCGTGAAGGGTTCCCAATCCCCGACAAGACTGGTACCCTTTCACGTCCAAATCTCTCAAAGTCCGGGAGAGATTCTCAAAACCAAGGTTGACATGTTTCGAGTTCCTTTCAACATTTTGGAAATCCCGCTGAAACTTTGGACATTCTCGCGAAGGGTTCCCAATCCCCGACAAGACTGGTACCCTTTCACGTCCAAATCTCTCAAACTCCGGGAGAGATTCTCAAAACCAAGGTTGACATGGTTCCAGTTCCTTTCAACATTTTGGAAATCCCGCTGAAACTTTGGACATTCTCGCGAAGGGTTCCCAGTCCCCGACAAGATTGGTACCCTTTCACGTCCAAATCTCTCAAAGTCCGAAGAGATTCTCAAAACCAAGGTTGACATGTTTCGAGTTCCTTTCAACATTTTGGAAATCCCGCTGAAACTTTGGACATTCTCGCGAAGGGTTCCCAATCCCCGACAAGTTTGGTACCCTTTCACGTCCAAATCTCTCAAACTCCGGGAGAGATTCTTAAAACCAAGGTTGACATGTTTCGAGTTCCTTTCAACATTTTGGAAATCCCGCTGAAACTTTGGACATTCTCGCGAAGGGTTCCCAATCCCCGACAAGACTGGTACCCTTTCACGTCCAAATCTCTCAAACTCCGGGAGAGATTCTCAAAACCAAGGTTGACATGTTTCGAGTTCCTTTCAACATTTTGGAAATCCCGCTGAAACTTTGGACATTCTGGCGAAGGGTTCCCAATCCCCGACAAGATTGGTACCCTTTCACGTCCAAATCTCTCAAACTCCGGGAGAGATTCTCAAAACCAAGGTTGACATGTTTCGAGTTCCTCTCAACATTTTGGAAATCCCGCTGAAACTTTGGACATTCTCGCGAAGGGTTCCCAATCCCCGACAAGATTGGTACCCTTTCACGTCCAAATCTCTCAAACTCCGGGAGAGATTCTCAAAACCAAGGTTGACATGTTTCGAGTTCCTTTCAACATTTTGGAAATCCCGCTGAAACTGTGGACATTTTCGCGAAGGTTTCCCAATCCCCGACAAGATTGGTACCCTTTCACGTCCGAATGTCTCAAACTCTGGGAGAGATTCTCAAAACCAAGGTTGACATGTTTCGAGTTCCTTTCAACATTTTGGAAATCCCGCTGTAACTTTGGACAATCTGGCGGAGGGTTCTAGATCCCCGACAAGATTGGTACCCTTTCACGTCCAAATCTCTCAAACTCCGGGAGAGATTCTCAAAACCAAGGTTGACATGTTTCGAGTTCCTTTCAACATTTTGGAAATCCCGCTGAAACTTTGGACATTCTCGCGAAGGGTTCCCAATCCCCGAAAAGATTGGTACCCTTTCACGTCCAAATCTCTCAAACTCCGGGAGAGATTCTCAAAACCAAGGTTGACATGTTTCGAGTTCCTTTCAACATTTTGGAAATCCCGCTGAAACTTTGGACATTCTCGCGAAGGGTTCCCAATCCCCGACAAGATTGGTACCCTTTCACGTCCAAATCTCTCAAACTCCGGGAGAGATTCTCAAAACCAAGGTTGACATGTTTCGAGTTCCTTTCAACATTTTGGAAATCCCGCTGAAACTTTGGACATTCTCGCGAAGGGTTCCCAATCCCCGACAAGATTGGTACCCTTTCACGTCCAAATCTCTCAAAGTCCGGGAGAGATTCTCAAAACAAGGTTGACATGTTTCGAGTTCCTTTCAACATTTTGGAAATCCCGCTGAAACTTTGGACATTCTGGCGGAGGGTTCTAGATCCCCGACAAGATTGGTACCCTTTCACATCCAAATCTCTCAAAGTCCGGGAGAGATTCTCAAAACAAGGTTGACATGTTTCGAGTTCCTTTCAACATTTTGGAAATCCCGCTGAAACTTTGGACATTGTCGCGAAGGGTTCCCAATCCCCGACAAGACTGGTACCCTTTCACGTCCAAATCTCTCAAACTCCGGGAGAGATTCTCAAAAGCAAGGTTGACATGGTTCCAGTTCCTTTCAACATTTTGGAAATCCCGCTGAAACTTTGGACATTCTGGCGAAGGGTTCCCAGTCCCCGACAAGATTGGTACCCTTTCACGTCCAAATCTCTCAAACTCCGGGAGAGATTCTCAAAACCGAGGTTGACATGTTTCGAGTTCCTTTCAACATTTTGGAAATCCCGCTGAAACTTTGGACATTCTCGCGAAGGGTTCCCAATCCCCGACAAGACTGGTACCCTTTCACGTCCAAATCTCTCAAAGTCCGGGAGAGATTCTCAAAACCAAGGTTGACATGTTTCGAGTTCCTTTCAACATTTTGGAAATCCCGCTGAAACTTTGGACATTGTCGCGAAGGGTTCCCAATCCCCGACAAGATTGGTACCCTTTCACGTCCAAATCTCTCAAACTCCGGGAGAGATTCTCAAAACCAAGGTTGACATGTTTCGAGTTCCTTTGAACATTTTGGAAATCCCGCTGAAACTTTGGACATTCTCGCGAAGGGTTCCCAATCCCTGACAAGATTGGTACCCTTTCACGTCCAAATCTCTCAAACTCCGAAGAGATTCTCAAAACCAAGCTTGACATGTTTCGAGTTCCTTTCAACATTTTGGAAATCCCGCTGAAACTTTGGACATTCTCGCGAAGGGTTCCCAATCCCCGACAAGTTTGGTACCCTTTCACGTCCAAATCTCTCAAACTCGGGGAGAGATTCTTAAAACCAAGGTTGACATATTTCGAGTTCCTTTCAACATTTTGGAAATCCCGCTGAAACTTTGGACATTCTCGCGAAGGGTTCCCAATCCCCGACAAGACTGGTACCCTTTCACGTCCAAATCTCTCAAAGTCCGGGAGAGATTCTCAAAACCAAGGTTGACATGTTTCGAGTTCCTTTCAACATTTTGGAAATCCCGCTGAAACTTTGGACATTCTGGCGAAGGGTTCCCAATCCCCGACAAGATTGGTACCCTTTCACGTCCAAATCTCTCAAACTCCGGGAGAGATTCTCAAAACCAAGGTTGACATGTTTCGAGTTCCTTTCAACATTTTGGAAATCCCGCTGAAACTTTGGACATTCTGGCGGAGGGTTCTAGATCCCTGACAAGATTGGTACCCTTTCACATCCAAATCTCTCAAAGTCCGTGAGAGATTCTCAAAACAAGGTTGACATGTTTCGAGTTCCTTTCAACATTTTGGAAATCCCGCTGAAACTTTGGACATTCTCGCGAAGGGTTCCCAATCCCCGACAAGACTGGTACCCTTTCACGTCCAAATCTCTCAAACTCCGGGAGAGATTCTCAAAACCAAGGTTGACATGGTTCCAGTTCCTTTCAACATTTTGGAAATCCCGCTGAAACTTTGGACATTCTGGCGAAGGGTTCCCAATCCCCGACAAGATTGGTACCCTTTCACGTCCAAATCTCTCAAAGTCCGGGAGAGATTCTCAAAACCAAGGTTGACATGTTTCGAGTTCCTTTCAACATTTTGGAAATCCCGCTGAAACTTTGGACATTCTCGCGAAGGGTTCCCAATCCCCGACAAGACTGGTACCCTTTCACGTCCAAATCTCTCAAAGTCCGGGAGAGATTCTCAAAACCAAGGTTGACATGGTTCCAGTTCCTTTCAACATTTTGGAAATCCCGCTGAAACTTTGGACATTCTCGCGAAGGGTTCCCAATCCCCGACAAGATTGGTACCCTTTCACGTCCAAATCTCTCAAACTCCGGGAGAGATTCTCAAAACCAAGGTTGACATGTTTCGAGTTCCTTTGAACATTTTGGAAATCCCGCTGAAACTTTGGACATTGTCGCGAAGGGTTCCCAATCCCTGACAAGATTGGTACCCTTTCACGTCCAAATCTCTCAAACTCCGGGAGAGATTCTCAAAACCAAGGTTGACATGTTTCGAGTTCCTTTCAACATTTTGGAAATCCCGCTGAAACTTTGGACATTCTCGCGAAGGGTTCCCAATCCCCGACAAGTTTGGTACCCTTTCACGTCCAAATCTCTCAAACTCCGGGAGAGATTCTTAAAACCAAGGTTGACATGTTTCGAGTTCCTTTCAACATTTTGGAAATCCCGCTGAAACTTTGGACATTCTGGCGAAGGGTTCCCAATCCCCGACAAGACTGGTACCCTTTCACGTCCAAATCTCTCAAAGTCCGGGAGAGATTCTCAAAACCAAGGTTGACATGTTTCGAGTTCCTTTCAACATTTTGGAAATCCCGCTGAAACTTTGGACATTCTGGCGAAGGGTTCCCAATCCCCGACAAGATTGGTACCCTTTCACGTCCAAATCTCTCAAACTCCGGGAGAGATTCTCAAAACCAAGGTTGACATGTTTCGAGTTCCTTTCAACATTTTGGAAATCCCGCTGAAACTTTGGACATTCTCGCGAAGGGTTCCCAATCCCCGACAAGACTGGTACCCTTTCACGTCCAAATCTCTCAAACTCCGGGAGAGATTCTCAAAACCGAGGTTGACATGTTTCGAGTTCCTCTCAACATTTTGGAAATCCCGCTGAAACTTTGGACATTCTCGCGAAGGGTTCCCAATCCCCGACAAGATTGGTACCCTTTCACGTCCAAATCTCTCAAACTCCGGGAGAGATTCTCAAAACCAAGGTTGACATGTTTCGAGTTCCTTTCAACATTTTGGAAATCCCGCTGAACCTTTGGACATTCTCGCGAAGGGTTCCCAATCCCCGACAAGATTGGTACCCTTTCACGTCCAAATCTCTCAAACTCCGGGAGAGATTCTCAAAACCAAGGTTGACATGTTTCGAGTTCCTTTCAACATTTTGGAAATCCCGCTGAAACTTTGGACATTCTCGCGAAGGGTTCCCAATCCCCGACAAGATTGGTACCCTTTCATGTCCAAATCTCTCAAAGTCCGGGAGAGATTCTCAAAACCAAGGTTGACATGTTTCGAGTTCCTTTCAACATTTTGGAAATCCCGCTGAAACTTTGGACATTCTGGCGAAGGGTTCCCAATCCCCGACAAGACTGGTACCCTTTCACGTCCAAATCTCTCAAACTCCGGGAGAGATTCTCAAAACCGAGGTTGACATGTTTCGAGTTCCTCTCAACATTTTGGAAATCCCGCTGAAACTTTGGACATTCTCGCGAAGGGTTCCCAATCCCCGACAAGACTGGTACCCTTTCACGTCCAAATCTCTCAAACTCCGGGAGAGATTCTCAAAACCAAGGTTGACATGTTTCGAGTTCCTTTCAACATTTTGGAAATCCCGCTGAAACTTTGGACATTCTGGCGGAGGGTTCTAGATCCCCGACAAGATTGGTACCCTTTCACATCCAAATCTCTCAAAGTCCGGGAGAGATTCTCAAAACCAAGGTTGACATGTTTCGAGTTCCTTTGAACATTTTGGAAATCCTGCTGAAACTTTGGACATTCTCGTGAAGGGTTCCCAATCCCCGACAAGACTGGTACCCTTTCACGTCCAAATCTCTCAAAGTCCGGGAGAGATTCTCAAAACCAAGGTTGACATGTTTCGAGTTCCTTTCAACATTTTGGAAATCCCGCTGAAACTTTGGACATTCTCGCGAAGGGTTCCCAGTCCCCGACAAGATTGGTACCCTTTCACGTCCAAATCTCTCAAACTCCGGGAGAGATTCTCAAAACCAAGGTTGACATGTTTCGAGTTCCTTTCAACATTTTGGAAATCCCGCTGAAACTTTGGACATTCTCGCGAAGGGTTCCCAATCCCCGACAAGATTGGTACCCTTTCACGTCCAAATCTCTCAAACTCCGGGAGAGATTCTCAAAACCAAGGTTGACATGTTTCGAGTTCCTTTCAACATTTTGGAAATCCCGCTGAAACTTTGGACATTGTCGCGAAGGGTTCCCAATCCCCGACAAGACTGGTACCCTTTCACGTCCAAATCTCTCAAACTCCGGGAGAGATTCTCAAAACCAAGGTTGACATGTTTCGAGTTCCTTTCAACATTTTGGAAATCCCGCTGAAACTTTGGACATTCTCGCGAAGGGTTCCCAATCCCCGACAAGACTGGTACCCTTTCACGTCCAAATCTCTCAAACTCCGGGAGAGATTCTCAAACCGAGGTTGCCATGTTTCGAGTTCCTCTCAACATTTTGGAAATCCCGCTGAAACTTTGGACATTCTCGCGAAGGGTTCCCAATCCCCGACAAGACTGGTACCCTTTCACGTCCAAATCTCTCAAACTCCGGGAGAGATTCTCAAAACCAAGGTTGACATTTTTCGAGTTCCTTTCAACATTTTGGAAATCCCGCTGAAACTTTGGACATTCTCGCGAAGGGTTCCCAATCCCCGACAAGATTGATACCCTTTCACGTCCAAATCTCTCAAACTCCGGGAGAGATTCTCAAAACCAAGGTTGACATGTTTCGAGTTCCTTTGAACATTTTGGAAATCCTGCTGAAACTTTGGACATTCTCGTGAAGGGTTCCCAATCCCCGACAAGACTGGTACCCTTTCACGTCCAAATCTCTCAAAGTCCGGGAGAGATTCTCAAAACCAAGGTTGACATGTTTCGAGTTCCTTTGAACATTTTGGAAATCCTGCTGAAACTTTGGACATTCTCGTGAAGGGTTCCCAATCCCCGACAAGACTGGTACCCTTTCACGTCCAAATCTCTCAAAGTCCGGGAGAGATTCTCAAAACCAAGGTTGACATGTTTCGAGTTCCTTTCAACATTTTGGAAATCCCGCTGAAACTTTGGACATTCTCGCGAAGGGTTCCCAATCCCCGACAAGATTGGTACCCTTTCACGTCCAAATCTCTCCAACTCCGGGAGAGATTCTCAAAACCAAGGTTGACATGTTTCGAGTTCCTTTCAACATTTTGGAAATCCCGCTGAAACTTTGGACATTCTCGCAAAGGGTACCCAATCCCCGACAAGACTGGTACCCTTTCACGTCCAAATCTCTCAAACTCCGGGAGAGAATCTCAAAACCAAGGTTGACATGTTTTGAGTTCCTTTCAACATTTTGGAAATCCCGCTGAAACTTTGGACATTCTCGCGAAGGGTTCCCAATCCCCGACAAGATTGGTACCCTTTCACGTCCAAATCTCTCAAAGTCCGGGAGAGATTCTCAAAACCAAGGTTGACATGTTTCGAGTTCCTTTCAACATTTTGGAAATCCCGCTGAAACTTTGGACATTCTGGCGAAGGGTTCCCAATCCCCGACAAGACTGGTACCCTTTCACGTCCAAATCTCTCAAACTCCGGGAGAGATTCTCAAAACCAAGGTTGACATGTTTCGAGTTCCTTTCAACATTTTGGAAATCCCGCTGAAACTTTGGACATTCTCGCGAAGGGTTCCCAATCCCCGACAAGACTGGTACCCTTTCACGTCCAAATCTCTCAAACTCCGGGAGAGATTCTCAAACCGAGGTTGACATGTTTCGAGTTCCTTTCAACATTTTGGAAATCCCGCTGAAACTTTGGACATTCTCGCGAAGGGTTCCCAATCCCCGACAAGACTGGTACCCTTTCACGTCCAAATCTCTCAAAGTCCGGGAGAGATTCTCAAAACCAAGGTTGCCATGTTTCGAGTTCCTTTCAACATTTTGGAAATCCCGCTGAAACTTTGGACATTCTCGCGAAGTGTTCCCAATCCCCGACAAGATTGGTACCCTTTCACGTCCAAATCTCTCAAAGTCCGGGAGAGATTCTCAAAACCGAGGTTGACATGTTTAGAGTTCCTTTCAACATTTTGGAAATCCCGCTGAAACTTTGGACATTCTCGCGAAGGGTTCCCAGTCCCCGACAAGATTGGTACCCTTTCACGTCCAAATCTTTCAAAGTCCGGGATAGATTCTCAAAACCAAGGTTGACATGTTTCGAGTTCCTTTCAACATTTTGGAAATCCCGCTGAAACTTTGGACATTCTCGCGAAGGGTTCCCAATCCCCGACAAGATTGGTACCCTTTCACGTCCAAATCTCTCAAACTCCGGGAGAGATTCTCAAAACCAAGGTTGACATGTTTCGAGTTCCTTTCAACATTTTGGAAATCCCGCTGAAACTTTGGACATTCTCGCGAAGGGTTCCCAATCCCCGACAAGATTGGTACCCTTTCACGTCCAAATCTCTCAAACTCCGGGAGAGATTCTCAAAACCAAGCTTGACATGTTTCGAGTTCCTTTCAACATTTTGGAAATCCCGCTGAAACTTTGGACATTCTCGCGAAGGGTTCCCAATCCCCGACAAGATTGGTACCCTTTCACGTCCAAATCTCTCAAAGTCCGGGAGAGATTCTCAAAACCAAGGTTGACATGTTTCGAGTTCCTTTCAACATTTTAGAAATCCCGCTGAAACTTTGGACATTCTCGCGAAGGGTTCCCAATCCCCGACAAGACTGGTACACTTTCACGTCCAAATCTCTCAAACTCCGGGAGAGATTCTCAAAACCGAGGTTGACATATTTCGAGTTCCTCTCAACATTTTGGAAATCCCGCTGAAACTTTGGACATTCTCGCGAAGGGTTCCCAATCCCCGACAAGACTGGTACCCTTTCACGTCCAAATCTCTCAAACTCCGGGAGAGATTCTCAAAACCAAGGTTGACATGGTTCGAGTTCCTTTCAACATTTTGGAAATCCCGCTGAAACTTTGGACATTCTCGCGAAGGGTTCCCAATCCCCGACAAGATTGATACCCTTTCACGTCCAAATCTCTCAAACTCCGGGAGAGATTCTCAAAACCAAGGTTGCCATGTTTCGAGTTCCTTTCAACATTTTGGAAATCCCGCTGAAACTTTGGACATTCTCGCGAAGGGTTCCCAATCCCCGACAAGACTGGTACCCTTCCACGTCCAAATCTCTCAAACTCCGGGAGAGATTCTCAAAACCAAGGTTGCCATGGTTCGAGTTCCTTTCAACATTTTGGAAATCCCGCTGAAACTTTGGACATTCTCGCGAAGGGTTCCCAATCCCCGACAAGATTGGTACCCTTTCACGTCCAAATCTCTCAAAGTCCGGGAGAGATTCTCAAAACCGAGGTTGACATGTTTCTAGTTCCTTTCAACATTTTGGAAATCCCGCTGAAACTTTGGACATTCTCGCGAAGGGTTCCCAGTCCCCGACAAGATTGGTACCCTTTCACGTCCAAATCTTTCAAAGTCCGGGATAGATTCTCAAAACCAAGGTTGACATGTTTCGAGTTCCTTTCAACATTTTGGAAATCCCGCTGAAACTTTGGACATTCTCGCGAAGGGTTCCCAATCCCCGACAAGATTGGTACCCTTTCACGTCCAAATCTCTCAAAGTCCGGGAGAGATTCTCAAAACCAAGGTTGACATGTTTCGAGTTCCTTTCAACATTTTGGAAATCCCGCTGAAACTTTGGACATTCTCGCGAAGGGCTCCCAATCCCCGACAAGATTGGTACCCTTTCACGTCCAAATCTCTCAAACTCCGGGAGAGATTCTCAAAACCAAGGTTGACATGTTTCGAGTTCCTTTCAACATTTTGGAAATCCCGCTGAAACTTTGGACATTCTCGCGAAGGGTTCCCAATCCCCGACAAGATTGGTACCCTTTCACGTCCAAATCTCTCAAACTCCGGGAGAGATTCTCAAAACCGAGGTTGACATGTTTCGAGTTCCTCTCAACATTTTGGAAATCCCGCTGAAACTTTGGACATTCTCGCGAAGGGTTCCCAATCCCCGACAAGACTGGTACCCTTTCACGTCCAAATCTCTCAAACTCCGGGAGAGATTCTCAAAACCAAGGTTGACATGGTTCGAGTTCCTTTCAACATTTTGGAAATCCCGCTGAAACTTTGGACATTCTCGCGAAGGGTTCCCAATCCCCGACAAGATTGATACCCTTTCACGTCCAAATCTCTCAAACTCCGGGAGAGATTCTCAAAACCAAGGTTGCCATGTTTCGAGTTCCTTTCAACATTTTGGAAATCCCGCTGAAACTTTGGACATTCTCGCGAAGGGTTCCCAATCCCCGACAAGACTGGTACCCTTTCACGTCCAAATCTCTCAAACTCCGGGAGAGATTCTCAAAACCAAGGTTGCCATGGTTCGAGTTCCTTTCAACATTTTGGAAATCCCGCTGAAACTTTGGACATTCTCGCGAAGGGTTCCCAATCCCCGACAAGATTGGTACCCTTTCACGTCCAAATCTCTCAAAGTCCGGGAGAGATTCTCAAAACCGAGGTTGACATGTTTCTAGTTCCTTTCAACATTTTGGAAATCCCGCTGAAACTTTGGACATTCTCGCGAAGGGTTCCCAGTCCCCGACAAGATTGGTACCCTTTCACGTCCAAATCTTTCAAAGTCCGGGATAGATTCTCAAAACCAAGGTTGACATGTTTCGAGTTCCTTTCAACATTTTGGAAATCCCGCTGAAACTTTGGACATTCTCGCGAAGGGTTCCCAATCCCCGACAAGATTGGTACCCTTTCACGTCCAAATCTCTCAAAGTCCGGGAGAGATTCTCAAAACCAAGGTTGACATGTTTCGAGTTCCTTTCAACATTTTGGAAATCCCGCTGAAACTTTGGACATTCTCGCGAAGGGCTCCCAATCCCCGACAAGACTGGTACCCTTTCACGTCCAAATCTCTCAAAGTCCGGGAGAGATTCTCAAAACCAAGGTTGACATGGTTCGAGTTCCTTTCAACATTTTGGAAATCCCGCTCAAACTTTGGACATTCTCGCGAAGGGTTCCCAATCCCCGACAAGATTGGTACCCTTTCACGTCCAAATCTCTCAAACTCCGGGAGAGATTCTCAAAACCAAGGTTGACATGTTTCGAGTTCCTTTCAACATTTTGGAAATCCCGCTGAAACTTTGGACATTCTCGCGAAGGGTTCCCAATCCCCGACAAGACTGGTACCCTTTCACGTCCAAATCTCTCAAACTCCGGGAGAGATTCTCAAAACCGAGGTTGACATGTTTCGAGTTCCTCTCAACATTTTGGAAATCCCGCTGAAACTTTGGACATTCTCGCGAAGGGTTCCCAATCCCCGACAAGACTGGTACCCTTTCACGTCCAAATCTCTCAAACTCCGGGAGAGATTCTCAAAACCAAGGTTGACATGGTTCGAGTTCCTTTCAACATTTTGGAAATCCCGCTGAAACTTTGGACATTCTCGCGAAGGGTTCCCAATCCCCGACAAGACTGGTACACTTTCACGTCCAAATCTCTCAAACTCCGGGAGAGATTCTCAAAACCGAGGTTGACATGTTTCGAGTTCCTCTCAACATTTTGGAAATCCCGCTGAAACTTTGGACATTCTCGCGAAGGGTTCCCAATCCCCGACAAGACTGGTACCCTTTCACGTCCAAATCTCTCAAACTCCGGGAGAGATTCTCAAAACCAAGGTTGACATGGTTCGAGTTCCTTTCAACATTTTGGAAATCCCGCTGAAACTTTGGACATTCTCGCGAAGGGTTCCCAATCCCCGACAAGATTGATACCCTTTCACGTCCAAATCTCTCAAACTCCGGGAGAGATTCTCAAAACCAAGGTTGCCATGTTTCGAGTTCCTTTCAACATTTTGGAAATCCCGCTGAAACTTTGGACATTCTCGCGAAGGGTTCCCAATCCCCGACAAGACTGGTACCCTTCCACGTCCAAATCTCTCAAACTCCGGGAGAGATTCTCAAAACCAAGGTTGCCATGGTTCGAGTTCCTTTCAACATTTTGGAAATCCCGCTGAAACTTTGGACATTCTCGCGAAGGGTTCCCAATCCCCGACAAGATTGGTACCCTTTCACGTCCAAATCTCTCAAAGTCCGGGAGAGATTCTCAAAACCGAGGTTGACATGTTTCTAGTTCCTTTCAACATTTTGGAAATCCCGCTGAAACTTTGGACATTCTCGCGAAGGGTTCCCAGTCCCCGACAAGATTGGTACCCTTTCACGTCCAAATCTTTCAAAGTCCGGGATAGATTCTCAAAACCAAGGTTGACATGTTTCGAGTTCCTTTCAACATTTTGGAAATCCCGCTGAAACTTTGGACATTCTCGCGAAGGGTTCCCAATCCCCGACAAGATTGGTACCCTTTCACGTCCAAATCTCTCAAAGTCCGGGAGAGATTCTCAAAACCAAGGTTGACATGTTTCGAGTTCCTTTCAACATTTTGGAAATCCCGCTGAAACTTTGGACATTCTCGCGAAGGGCTCCCAATCCCCGACAAGACTGGTACCCTTTCACGTCCAAATCTCTCAAAGTCCGGGAGAGATTCTCAAAACCAAGGTTGACATGGTTCGAGTTCCTTTCAACATTTTGGAAATCCCGCTCAAACTTTGGACATTCTCGCGAAGGGTTCCCAATCCCCGACAAGATTGGTACCCTTTCACGTCCAAATCTCTCAAACTCCGGGAGAGATTCTCAAAACCGAGGTTGACATGTTTCGAGTTCCTCTCAACATTTTGGAAATCCCGCTGAAACTTTGGACATTCTCGCGAAGGGTTCCCAATCCCCGACAAGACTGGTACCCTTTCACGTCCAAATCTCTCAAACTCCGGGAGAGATTCTCAAAACCAAGGTTGACATGGTTCGAGTTCCTTTCAACATTTTGGAAATCCCGCTGAAACTTTGGACATTCTCGCGAAGGGTTCCCAATCCCCGACAAGATTGATACCCTTTCACGTCCAAATCTCTCAAACTCCGGGAGAGATTCTCAAAACCAAGGTTGCCATGTTTCGAGTTCCTTTCAACATTTTGGAAATCCCGCTGAAACTTTGGACATTCTCGCGAAGGGTTCCCAATCCCCGACAAGACTGGTACCCTTCCACGTCCAAATCTCTCAAACTCCGGGAGAGATTCTCAAAACCAAGGTTGCCATGTTTCGAGTTCCTTTCAACATTTTGGAAATCCCGCTGAAACTTTGGACATTCTCGCGAAGGGTTCCCAATCCCCGACAAGATTGGTACCCTTTCACGTCCAAATCTCTCAAAGTCCGGGAGAGATTCTCAAAACCGAGGTTGACATGTTTCTAGTTCCTTTCAACATTTTGGAAATCCCGCTGAAACTTTGGACATTCTCGCGAAGGGTTCCCAGTCCCCGACAAGATTGGTACCCTTTCACGTCCAAATCTTTCAAAGTCCGGGATAGATTCTCAAAACCAAGGTTGACATGTTTCGAGTTCCTTTCAACATTTTGGAAATCCCGCTGAAACTTTGGACATTCTCGCGAAGGGTTCCCAATCCCCGACAAGATTGGTACCCTTTCACGTTCAAATCTCTCAAACTCCGGGAGAGATTCTCAAAACCAAGGTTGACATGTTTCGAGTTCCTTTCAACATTTTGGAAATCCCGCTGAAACTTTGGACATTCTCGCGAAGGGCTCCCAATCCCCGACAAGACTGCTACCCTTTCACGTCCAAATCTCTCAAAGTCCGGGAGAGATTCTCAAAACCAAGGTTGACATGGTTCGAGTTCCTTTCAACATTTTGGAAATCCCGCTCAAACTTTGGACATTCTCGCGAAGGGTTCCCAATCCCCGACAAGATTGGTACCCTTTCACGTCCAAATCTCTCAAACTCCGGGAGAGATTCTCAAAACCAAGGTTGACATGTTTCGAGTTCCTTTCAACATTTTGGAAATCCCGCTGAAACTTTGGACATTCTCGCGAAGGGTTCCCAATCCCCGACAAGACTGGTACCCTTTCACGTCCAAATCTCTCAAACTCCGGGAGAGATTCTCAAAACCGAGGTTGACATGTTTCGAGTTCCTCTCAACATTTTGGAAATCCCGCTGAAACTTTGGACATGCTCGCGAAGGGTTCCCAATCCCCGACAAGACTGGTACCCTTTCACGTCCAAATCTCTCAAACTCCGGGAGAGATTCTCAAAACCAAGGTTGACATGGTTCGAGTTCCTTTCAACATTTTGGAAATCCCGCTGAAACTTTGGACATTCTCGCGAAGGGTTCCCAATCCCCGACAAGATTGATACCCTTTCACGTCCAAATCTCTCAAACTCCGGGAGAGATTCTCAAAACCAAGGTTGCCATGTTTCGAGTTCCTTTCAACATTTTGGAAATCCCGCTGAAACTTTGGACATTCTCGCGAAGGGTTCCCAATCCCCGACAAGACTGGTACCCTTCCACGTCCAAATCTCTCAAACTCCGGGAGAGATTCTCAAAACCAAGGTTGCCATGTTTCGAGTTCCTTTCAACATTTTGGAAATCCCGCTGAAACTTTGGACATTCTCGCGAAGGGTTCCCAATCCCCGACAAGATTGGTACCCTTTCACGTCCAAATCTCTCAAACTCCGGGAGAGATTCTCAAAACCGAGGTTGACATGTTTCTAGTTCCTTTCAACATTTTGGAAATCCCGCTGAAACTTTGGACATTCTCGCGAAGGGTTCCCAGTCCCCGACAAGATTGGTACCCTTTCACGTCCAAATCTTTCAAAGTCCGGGATAGATTCTCAAAACCAAGGTTGACATGTTTCGAGTTCCTTTCAACATTTTGGAAATCCCGCTGAAACTTTGGACATTCTCGCGAAGGGTTCCCAATCCCCGACAAGATTGGTACCCTTTCACGTTCAAATCTCTCAAACTCCGGGAGAGATTCTCAAAACCAAGGTTGACATGTTTCGAGTTCCTTTCAACATTTTGGAAATCCCGCTGAAACTTTGGACATTCTCGCGAAGGGCTCCCAATCCCCGACAAGACTGCTACCCTTTCACGTCCAAATCTCTCAAAGTCCGGGAGAGATTCTCAAAACCAAGGTTGACATGGTTCGAGTTCCTTTCAACATTTTGGAAATCCCGCTCAAACTTTGGACATTCTCGCGAAGGGTTCCCAATCCCCGACAAGATTGGTACCCTTTCACGTCCAAATCTCTCAAACTCGGGGAGAGATTCTCAAAACCAAGGTTGACATGTTTCGAGTTCCTTTCAACATTTTGGAAATCCCGCTGAAACTTTGGACATTCTCGCGAAGGGTTCCCAATCCCCGACAAGATTGGTACCCTTTCACGTCCAAATCTCTCAAACTCCGGGAGAGATTCTCAAAACCAAGGTTGACATGTTTCGAGTTCCTTTCAACATTTTGGAAATCCCGCTGAAACTTTGGACATTCTGGCGGAGGGTTCTAGATCCCCGACAAGATTGGTACCCTTTCACATCCAAATCTCTCAAAGTCCGGGAGAGATTCTCAAAACAAGGTTGACATGTTTCGAGTTCCTTTCAACATTTTGGAAATCCCGCTGAAACTTTGGACATTCTCGCGAAGGGTTCCCAATCCCCGACAAGACTGGTACCCTTTCACGTCCAAATCTCTCAAACTCTGGGAGAGATTCTCAAAACCAAGGTTGACATGGTTCCAGTTCCTTTCAACATTTTGGAAATCCCGCTGAAACTTTGGACATTCTGGCGAAGGGTTCCCAGTCCCCGACAAGATTGGTACCCTTTCACGTCCAAATCTCTCAAAGTCCGGGAGAGATTCTCAAAACCAAGGTTGACATGTTTCGAGTTCCTTTCAACATTTTGGAAATCCCGCTGAAACTTTGGACATTCTCGCGAAGGGTTCCCAATCCCCGACAAGACTGGTACCCTTTCACGTCCAAATCCCTCAAACTCCGGGAGAGATTCTCAAAACCAAGGTTGACATGTTTCGAGTTCCTTTCAACATTTTGGAAATCCCGCTGAAACTTTGGACATTCTCGCGAAGGGTTCCCAATCCCCGACAAGATTGGTACCCTTTCACGTCCAAATCTCTCAAAGTCCGGGAGAGATTCTCAAAACCAAGGTTGACATGTTTCGAGTTCCTTTCAACATTTTGGAAATCCCGCTGAAACTTTGGACATTCTCGCGAAGGGTTCCCAATCCCCGACAAGATTGGTACCCTTTCACGTCCGAATGTCTCAAACTCCGGGAGAGATTCTCAAAACCAAGGTTGACATGTTTCGAGTTCCTTTCAACATTTTGGAAATCCCACTGAAACTTTGGACATTCTGGCGGAGGGTTCTAGATCCCCGACAAGATTGGTACCCTTTCACATCCAAATCTCTCAAAGTCCGGGAGAGATTCTCAAAACAAGGTTGACATGTTTTGAGTTCCTTTCAACATTTTGGAAATCCCGCTGAAACTTTGGACATTCTCGCGAAGGGTTCCCAATCCCCGACAAGATTGGTACCCTTTCACGTCCAAATCTCTCAAACTCCGGGAGAGATTCTCAAAACCAAGGTTGACATGGTTCCAGTTCCTTTCAACATTTTGGAAATCCCGCTGAAACTTTGGACATTCTGGCGAAGGGTTCCCAGTCCCCGACAAGATTGGTACCCTTTCACGTCCAAATCTCTCAAAGTCCGGGAGAGATTCTCAAAACCAAGGTTGACATGTTTCGAGTTCCTTTCAACATTTTGGAAATCCCGCTGAAACTTTGGACATTCTCGCGAAGGGTTCCCAATCCCCGACAAGACTGGTACCCTTTCACGTCCAAATCTCTCAAAGTCCGGGAGAGATTCTCAAAACCAAGGTTGACATGTTTCGAGTTCCTTTCAACATTTTGGAAATCCCGCTGAAACTTTGGACATTGTCGCGAAGGGTTCCCAATCCCCGACAAGATTGGTACCCTTTCACGTCCAAATCTCTCAAAGTCCGGGAGAGATTCTCAAAACCAAGGTTGACATGTTTCGAGTTCCTTTCAACATTTTGGAAATCCCGCTGAAACTTTGGACATTCTCGCAAAGGGTTCCCAATCCCCGACAAGACTGGTACCCTTTCACGTCCAAATCTCTCAAACTCCGGGAGAGATTCTCAAAACCGAGGTTGACATGTTTCGAGTTCCTTTCAACATTTTGGAAATCCCGCTGAAACTTTGGACATTCTCGCGAAGGGTTCCCAATCCCCGACAAGACTGGTACCCTTTCACGTCCAAATCTCTCAAACTCCGGGAGAGATTCTCAAAACCAAGGTTGACATGTTTCGAGTTCCTTTCAACATTTTGGAAATCCCGCTGAAACTTTGGACATTCTCGCGAAGGGTTCCCAATCCCCGACAAGATTGGTACCCTTTCACGTCCGAATGTCTCAAACTCCGGGAGAGATTCTCAAAACCAAGGTTGACATGTTTCGAGTTCCTTTCAACATTTTGGAAATCCCGCTGAAACTTTGGACATTCTGGCGGAGGGTTCTAGATCCCCGACAAGATTGGTACCCTTTCACATCCAAATCTCTCAAAGTCCGGGAGAGATTCTCAAAACAAGGTTGACATGTTTTGAGTTCCTTTCAACATTTTGGAAATCCCGCTGAAACTTTGGACATTCTCGCGAAGGGTTCCCAATCCCCGACAAGACTGGTACCCTTTCACGTCCAAATCTCTCAAACTCCGGGAGAGATTCTCAAAACCAAGGTTGACATGGTTCCAGTTCCTTTCAACATTTTGGAAATCCCGCTGAAACTTTGGACATTGTCGCGAAGGGTTCCCAATCCCCGACAAGATTGGTACCCTTTCACGTCCAAATCTCTCAAACTCCGGGAGAGATTCTCAAAACCAAGGTTGACATGTTTCGAGTTCCTTTGAACATTTTGGAAATCCCGCTGAAACTTTGGACATTCTCGCGAAGGGTTCCCAATCCCTGACAAGATTGGTACCCTTTCACGTCCAAATCTCTCAAACTCCGGGAGAGATTCTCAAAACCAAGGTTGACATGTTTCGAGTTTCTTTCAACATTTTGGAAATCCCGCTGAAACTTTGGACATTCTCGCGAAGGGTTCCCAATCCCCGACAAGTTTGGTACCCTTTCACGTCCAAATCTCTCAAACTCCGGGAGAGATTCTTAAAACCAAGGTTGACATGTTTCGAGTTCCTTTCAACATTTTGGAAATCCCGCTGAAACTTTGGACATTCTCGCGAAGGGTTCCCAATCCCCGACAAGACTGGTACCCTTTCACGTCCAAATCTCTCAAAGTCCGGGAGAGATTCTCAAAACCAAGGTTGACATGTTTCGAGTTCCTTTCAACATTTTGGAAATCCCGCTGAAACTTTGGACATTCTGGCGAAGGGTTCCCAATCCCCGACAAGATTGGTACCCTTTCACGTCCAAATCTCTCAAACTCCGGGAGAGATTCTCAAAACCAAGGTTGACATGTTTCGAGTTCCTTTCAACATTTTGGAAATCCCGCTGAAACTTTGGACATTCTCGCGAAGGGTTCCCAATCCCCGACAAGACTGGTACCCTTTCACGTCCAAATCTCTCAAACTCCGGGAGAGATTCTCAAAACCAAGGTTGACATGTTTCGAGTTCCTTTCAACATTTTGGAAATCCCGCTGAAACTTTGGACATTCTCGCGAAGGGTTCCCAATCCCCGACAAGACTGGTACCCTTTCACGTCCAAATCTCTCAAACTCCGGGAGAGATTCTCAAAACCAAGGTTGACATGGTTCGAGTTCCTTTCAACATTTTGGAAATCCCGCTGAAACTTTGGACATTCTCGCGAAGGGTTCCCAATCCCCGACAAGATTGATACCCTTTCACGTCCAAATCTCTCAAAGTCCGGGAGAGATTCTCAAAACCAAGGTTGACATGTTTCGAGTTCCTTTCAACATTTTGGAAATCCCGCTGAAACTTTGGACATTCTCGCGAAGGGTTCCCAATCCCCGACAAGACTGGTACCCTTCCACGTCCAAATCTCTCCAACTCCGGGAGAGATTCTCAAAACCAAGGTTGCCATGTTTCGAGTTCCTTTCAACATTTTGGAAATCCCGCTGAAACTTTGGACATTCTCGCGAAGTGTTCCCAATCCCCGACAAGATTGGTACCCTTTCACGTCCAAATCTCTCAAAGTCCGGGAGAGATTCTCAAAACCGAGGTTGACATGCTTCTAGTTCCTTTCAACATTTTGGAAATCCCGCTGAAACTTTGGACATTCTCGCGAAGGGCTCCCAATCCCCGACAAGACTGCTACCCTTTCACGTCCAAATCTCTCAAAGTCCGGGAGAGATTCTCAAAACCAAGGTTGACATGGTTCGAGTTCCTTTCAACATTTTGGAAATCCCGCTGAAACTTTGGACATTCTCGCGAAGGGTTCCCAATCCCCGACAAGACTGGTACCCTTTCACGTCCAAATCTCTCAAACTCCGGGAGAGATTCTCAAAACCAAGGTTGACATGGTTCCAGTTCCTTTCAACATTTTGGAAATCCCGCTGAAACTTTGGACATTGTCGCGAAGGGTTCCCAATCCCCGACAAGATTGGTACCCTTTCACGTCCAAATCTCTCAAACTCCGGGAGAGATTCTCAAAACCAAGGTTGACATGTTTCGAGTTCCTTTGAACATTTTGGAAATCCCGCTGAAACTTTGGACATTCTCGCGAAGGGTTCCCAATCCCTGACAAGATTGGTACCCTTTCACGTCCAAATCTCTCAAACTCCGGGAGAGATTCTCAAAACCAAGGTTGACATGTTTCGAGTTTCTTTCAACATTTTGGAAATCCCGCTGAAACTTTGGACATTCTCGCGAAGGGTTCCCAATCCCCGACAAGTTTGGTACCCTTTCACGTCCAAATCTCTCAAACTCCGGGAGAGATTCTTAAAACCAAGGTTGACATGTTTCGAGTTCCTTTCAACATTTTGGAAATCCCGCTGAAACTTTGGACATTCTCGCGAAGGGTTCCCAATCCCCGACAAGACTGGTACCCTTTCACGTCCAAATCTCTCAAAGTCCGGGAGAGATTCTCAAAACCAAGGTTGACATGTTTCGAGTTCCTTTCAACATTTTGGAAATCCCACTGAAACTTTGGACATTCTGGCGAAGGGTTCCCAATCCCCGACAAGATTGGTACCCTTTCACGTCCAAATCTCTCAAACTCCGGGAGAGATTCTCAAAACCAAGGTTGACATGTTTCGAGTTCCTTTCAACATTTTGGAAATCCCGCTGAAACTTTGGACATTCTCGCGAAGGGTTCCCAATCCCCGACAAGACTGGTACCCTTTCACGTCCAAATCTCTCAAACTCCGGGAGAGATTCTCAAAACCAAGGTTGACATGTTTCGAGTTCCTTTCAACATTTTGGAAATCCCGCTGAAACTTTGGACATTCTCGCGAAGGGTTCCCAATCCCCGACAAGACTGGTACCCTTTCACGTCCAAATCTCTCAAACTCCGGGAGAGATTCTCAAAACCAAGGTTGACATGGTTCGAGTTCCTTTCAACATTTTGGAAATCCCGCTGAAACTTTGGACATTCTCGCGAAGGGTTCCCAATCCCCGACAAGATTGATACCCTTTCACGTCCAAATCTCTCAAAGTCCGGGAGAGATTCTCAAAACCAAGGTTGACATGTTTCGAGTTCCTTTCAACATTTTGGAAATCCCGCTGAAACTTTGGACATTCTCGCGAAGGGTTCCCAATCCCCGACAAGACTGGTACCCTTCCACGTCCAAATCTCTCCAACTCCGGGAGAGATTCTCAAAACCAAGGTTGCCATGTTTCGAGTTCCTTTCAACATTTTGGAAATCCCGCTGAAACTTTGGACATTCTCGCGAAGTGTTCCCAATCCCCGACAAGATTGGTACCCTTTCACGTCCAAATCTCTCAAACTCCGGGAGAGATTCTCAAAACCGAGGTTGACATGCTTCTAGTTCCTTTCAACATTTTGGAAATCCCGCTGAAACTTTGGACATTCTCGCGAAGGGCTCCCAATCCCCGACAAGACTGCTACCCTTTCACGTCCAAATCTCTCAAAGTCCGGGAGAGATTCTCAAAACCAAGGTTGACATGGTTCGAGTTCCTTTCAACATTTTGGAAATCCCGCTGAAACTTTGGACATTCTCGCGAAGGGTTCCCAATCCCCGACAAGATTGGTACCCTTTCACGTCCAAATCTCTCAAACTCCGGGAGAGATTCTCAAAACCAAGGTTGACATGTTTCGAGTTCCTTTCAACATTTTGGAAATCCCGCTGAAACTTTGGACATTCTCGCGAAGGGTTCCCAATCCCCGACAAGATTGGTACCCTTTCACGTCCGAATGTCTCAAACTCCGGGAGAGATTCTCAAAACCAAGGTTGACATGTTTCGAGTTCCTTTCAACATTTTGGAAATCCCGCTGAAACTTTGGACATTCTGGCGGAGGGTTCTAGATCCCCGACAAGATTGGTACCCTTTCACATCCAAATCTCTCAAAGTCCGGGAGAGATTCTCAAAACAAGGTTGACATGTTTCGAGTTCCTTTCAACATTTTGGAAATCCCGCTGAAACTTTAGACATTCTCGCGAAGGGTTCCCAATCCCCGACAAGACTGGTACCCTTTCACGTCCAAATCTCTCAAACTCCGGGAGAGATTCTCAAAACCAAGGTTGACATGGTTCCAGTTCCTTTCAACATTTTGGAAATCCCGCTGAAACTTTGGACATTCTGGCGAAGGGTTCCCAGTCCCCGACAAGATTGGTACCCTTTCACGTCCAAATCTCTCAAACTCCGGGAGAGATTCTCAAAACCGAGGTTGACATGTTTCGAGTTCCTTTCAACATTTTGGAAATCCCGCTGAAACTTTGGACATTCTCGCGAAGGGTTCCCAATCCCCGACAAGACTGGTACCCTTTCACGTCCAAATCTCTCAAAGTCCGGGAGAGATTCTCAAAACCAAGGTTGACATGTTTCGAGTTCCTTTCAACATTTTGGAAATCCCGCTGAAACTTTGGACATTGTCGCGAAGGGTTCCCAATCCCCGACAAGATTGGTACCCTTTCACGTCCAAATCTCTCAAACTCCGGGAGAGATTCTCAAAACCGAGGTTGACATGTTTCGAGTTCCTTTCAACATTTTGGAAATCCCGCTGAAACTTTGGACATTCTCGCGAAGGGTTCCCAATCCCCGACAAGACTGGTACCCTTTCACGTCCAAATCTCTCAAACTCCGGGAGAGATTCTCAAAACCAAGGTTGACATGGTTCGAGTTCCTTTCAACATTTTGGAAATCCCGCTGAAACTTTGGACATTCTCGCGAAGGGTTCCCAATCCCCGACAAGATTGATACCCTTTCACGTCCAAATCTCTCAAACTCCGGGAGAGATTCTCAAAACCAAGGTTGACATGTTTCGAGTTCCTTTCAACATTTTGGAAATCCCGCTGAAACTTTGGACATTCTCGCGAAGGGTTCCCAATCCCCGACAAGACTGGTACCCTTCCACGTCCAAATCTCTCCAACTCCGGGAGAGATTCTCAAAACCAAGGTTGCCATGTTTCGAGTTCCTTTCAACATTTTGGAAATCCCGCTGAAACTTTGGACATTCTCGCGAAGTGTTCCCAATCCCCGACAAGATTGGTACCCTTTCACGTCCAAATCTCTCAAAGTCCGGGAGAGATTCTCAAAACCGAGGTTGACATGCTTCTAGTTCCTTTCAACATTTTGGAAATCCCGCTGAAACTTTGGACATTCTCGCGAAGGGCTCCCAATCCCCGACAAGACTGCTACCCTTTCACGTCCAAATCTCTCAAAGTCCGGGAGAGATTCTCAAAACCAAGGTTGACATGGTTCGAGTTCCTTTCAACATTTTGGAAATCCCGCTGAAACTTTGGACATTGTCGCGAAGGGTTCCCAATCCCCGACAAGATTGGTACCCTTTCACGTCCAAATCTCTCAAACTCCGGGAGAGATTCTCAAAACCAAGGTTGACATGTTTCGAGTTCCTTTGAACATTTTGGAAATCCCGCTGAAACTTTGGACATTGTCGCGAAGGGTTCCCAATCCCTGACAAGATTGGTACCCTTTCACGTCCAAATCTCTCAAACTCCGAAGAGATTCTCAAAACCAAGCTTGACATGTTTCGAGTTCCTTTCAACATTTTGGAAATCCCGCTGAAACTTTGGACATTCTCGCGAAGGGTTCGCAATCCCCGACAAGTTTGGTACCCTTTCACGTCCAAATCTCTCAAACTCCGGGAGAGATTCTTAAAACCAAGGTTGACATGTTTCGAGTTCCTTTCAACATTTTGGAAATCCCGCTGAAACTTTGGACATTCTCGCGAAGGGTTCCCAATCCCCGACAAGACTGGTACCCTTTCACGTCCAAATCTCTCAAACTCCGGGAGAGATTCTCAAAACCAAGGTTGACATGTTTCGAGTTCCTTTCAACATTTTGGAAATCCCGCTGAAACTTTGGACATTCTGGCGAAGGGTTCCCAATCCCCGACAAGATTGGTACCCTTTCACGTCCAAATCTCTCAAAGTCCGGGAGAGATTCTCAAAACCAAGGTTGACATGTTTCGAGTTCCTTTCAACATTTTGGAAATCCCGCTGAAACTTTGGACATTCTCGCGAAGGGTTCCCAATCCCCGACAAGACTGGTACCCTTTCACGTCCAAATCTCTCAAACTCCGGGAGAGATTCTCAAAACCAAGGTTGACATGTTTCGAGTTCCTTTCAACATTTTGGAAATCCCGCTGAAACTTTGGACATTCTCGCGAAGGGTTCCCAATCCCCGACAAGTTTGGTACCCTTTCACGTCCAAATCTCTCAAAGTCCGGGAGAGATTCTTAAAACCAAGGTTGACATGTTTCGAGTTCCTTTCAACATTTTGGAAATCCCGCTGAAACTTTGGACATTCTCGCAAAGGGTTCCCAATCCCCGACAAGACTGGTACCCTTTCACGTCCAAATCTCTCAAAGTCCGGGAGAGATTCTCAAAACCAAGGTTGACATGTTTCGAGTTCCTTTCAACATTTTGGAAATCCCGCTGAAACTTTGGACATTCTGGCGAAGGGTTCCCAATCCCCGACAAGATTGGTACCCTTTCACGTCCAAATCTCTCAAAGTCCGGGAGAGATTCTCAAAACCAAGGTTGACATGTTTCGAGTTCCTTTGAACATTTTGGAAATCCCGCTGAAACTTTGGACATTCTCGCGAAGGGTTCCCAATCCCCGACAAGACTGGTACCCTTTCACGTCCAAATCTCTCAAACTCCGGGAGAGATTCTCAAAACCAAGGTTGACATGTTTCGAGTTCCTCTCAACATTTTGGAAATCCCGCTGAAACTTTGGACATTCTCGCGAAGGGTTCCCAATCCCCGACAAGACTGGTACCCTTTCACGTCCAAATCTCTCAAACTCCGGGAGAGATTCTCAAAACCAAGGTTGACATGGTTCGAGTTCCTTTCAACATTTTGGAAATCCCGCTGAAACTTTGGACATTCTCGCGAAGGGTTCCCAATCCCCGACAAGACTGGTACCCTTCCACGTCCAAATCTCTCCAACTCTGGGAGAGATTCTCAAAACCAAGGTTGACATGTTTCGAGTTCCTTTCAACATTTTGGAAATCCCGCTGAAACTTTGGACATTCTCGCGAAGTGTTCCCAATCCCCGACAAGATTGGTACCCTTTCACGTCCAAATCTCTCAAACTCCGGGAGAGATTCTCAAAACCGAGGTTGACATGTTTCTAGTTCCTTTCAACATTTTGGAAATCCCGCTGAAACTCTGGACATTCTCGCGAAGGGTTCCCAGTCCCCGACAAGATTGGTACCCTTTCACGTCCAAATCTTTCAAAGTCCGGGATAGATTCTCAAAACCAAGGTTGACATGTTTCGAGTTCCTTTCAACATTTTGGAAATCCCGCTGAAACTTTGGACATTCTCGCGAAGGGTTCCCAATCCCCGACAAGATTGGTACCCTTTCACGTCCAAATCTCTCAAACTCCGGGAGAGATTCTCAAAACCAAGGTTGACATGTTTCGAGTTCCTTTCAACATTTTGGAAATCCCGCTGAAACTTTGGACATTCTCGCGAAGGGCTCCCAATCCCCGACAAGACTGGTACCCTTTCACGTCCAAATCTCTCAAAGTCCGGGAGAGATTCTCAAAACCAAGGTTGACATGGTTCGAGTTCCTTTCAACATTTTGGAAATCCCGCTGAAACTTTGGACATTCTCGCGAAGGGTTCCCAATCCCCGACAAGATTGGTACCCTTTCACGTCCGAATGTCTCAAACTCCGGGAGAGATTCTCAAAACCAAGGTTGACATGTTTCGAGTTCCTTTCAACATTTTGGAAATCCCGCTGAAACTTTGGACATTCTGGCGGAGGGTTCTAGATCCCCGACAAGATTGGTACCCTTTCACATCCAAATCTCTCAAAGTCCGGGAGAGATTCTCAAAACAAGGTTGACATGTTTCGAGTTCCTTTCAACATTTTGGAAATCCCGCTGAAACTTTGGACATTTTCGCGAAGGGTTCCCAATCCCCGACAAGACTGGTAACCTTCCACGTCCAAATCTCTCAAACTCCGGGAGAGATTCTCAAAACCAAGGTTGACATGGTTCCAGTTCCTTTCAACATTTTGGAAATCCCGCTGAAACTTTGGACATTCTGGCGAAGGGTTCCCAGTCCCCGACAAGATTGGTACCCTTTCACGTCCAAATCTCTCAAAGTCCGGGAGAGATTCTCAAAACCAAGGTTGACATGTTTCGAGTTCCTTTCAACATTTTGGAAATCCCGCTGAAACTTTGGACATTCTCGCGAAGGGTTCCCAATCCCCGACAAGACTGGTACCCTTTCACGTCCAAATCTCTCAAAGTCCGGGAGAGATTCTCAAAACCAAGGTTGACATGTTTCGAGTTCCTTTCAACATTTTGGAAATCCCGCTGAAACTTTGGACATTGTCGCGAAGGGTTCCCAATCCCCGACAAGATTGGTACCCTTTCACGTCCAAATCTCTCAAACTCCGGGAGAGATTCTCAAAACCAAGGTTGACATGTTTCGAGTTCCTTTCAACATTTTGGAAATCCCGCTGAAACTTTGGACATTCTGGCGGAGGGTTCTAGATCCCCGACAAGATTGGTACCCTTTCACATCCAAATCTCTCAAAGTCCGGGAGAGATTCTCAAAACAAGGTTGACATGTTTCGAGTTCCTTTCAACATTTTGGAAATCCCGCTGAAACTTTGGACATTCTCGCGAAGGGTTCCCAATCCCCGACAAGACTGGTACCCTTTCACGTCCAAATCTCTCAAACTCCGGGAGAGATTCTCAAAACCAAGGTTGACATGGTTCCAGTTCCTTTCAACATTTTGGAAATCCCGCTGAAACTTTGGACATTCTGGCGAAGGGTTCCCAGTCCCCGACAAGATTGGTACCCTTTCACGTCCAAATCTCTCAAAGTCCGGGAGAGATTCTCAAAACCAAGGTTGACATGTTTCGAGTTCCTTTCAACATTTTGGAAATCCCGCTGAAACTTTGGACATTCTCGCGAAGGGTTCCCAATCCCCGACAAGACTGGTACCCTTTCACGTCCAAATCTCTCAAAGTCCGGGAGAGATTCTCAAAACCAAGGTTGACATGTTTCGAGTTCCTTTCAACATTTTGGAAATCCCGCTGAAACTTTGGACATTGTCGCGAAGGGTTCCCAATCCCCGACAAGATTGGTACCCTTTCACGTCCAAATCTCTCCAACTCCGGGAGAGATTCTCAAAACCAAGGTTGACATGTTTCGAGTTCCTTTGAACATTTTGGAAATCCCGCTGAAACTTTGGACATTGTCGCGAAGGGTTCCCAATCCCTGACAAGATTGGTACCCTTTCACGTCCAAATCTCTCAAACTCCGAAGAGATTCTCAAAACCAAGCTTGACATGTTTCGAGTTCCTTTCAACATTTTGGAAATCCCGCTGAAACTTTGGACATTCTCGCGAAGGGTTCGCAATCCCCGACAAGTTTGGTACCCTTTCACGTCCAAATCTCTCAAACTCCGGGAGAGATTCTTAAAACCAGGGTTGACATGTTTCGAGTTCCTTTCAACATTTTGGAAATCCCGCTGAAACTTTGGACATTCTCGCGAAGGGTTCCCAATCCCCGACAAGACTGGTACCCTTTCACGTCCAAATCTCTCAAAGTCCGGAAGAGATTCTCAAAACCAAGGTTGACATGTTTCGAGTTCCTTTCAACATTTTGGAAATCCCGCTGAAACTTTGGACATTCTGGCGAAGGGTTCCCAATCCCCGACAAGATTGGTACCCTTTCACGTCCAAATCTCTCAAACTCCGGGAGAGATTCTCAAAACCAAGCTTGACATGTTTCGAGTTCCTTTCAACATTTTGGAAATCCCACTGAAACTTTGGACATTCTCGCGAAGGGTTCCCAATCCCCGACAAGACTGGTACCCTTTCACGTCCAAATCTCTCAAACTCCGGGAGAGATTCTCAAAACCAAGGTTGACATGTTTCGAGTTCCTTTCAACATTTTGGAAATCCCGCTGAAACTTTGGACATTGTCGCGAAGGGTTCCCAATCCCCGACAAGTTTGGTACCCTTTCACGTCCAAATCTCTCAAACTCCGGGAGAGATTCTTAAAACCAAGGTTGACATGTTTCGAGTTCCTTTCAACATTTTGGAAATCCCGCTGAAACTTTGGACATTCTCGCAAAGGGTTCCCAATCCCCGACAAGACTGGTACCCTTTCACGTCCAAATCTCTCAAACTCCGGGAGAGATTCTCAAAAGCAAGGTTGACATGTTTCGAGTTCCTTTCAACATTTTGGAAATCCCGCTGAAACTTTGGACATTCTCGCGAAGGGTTCCCAATCCCCGACAAGACTGGTACCCTTTCACGTCCAAATCTCTCAAAGTCCGGGAGAGATTCTTCAAAACCGAGGTTGACATGTTTCGAGTTCCTCTCAACATTTTGGAAATCCCGCTGAAACTTTGGACATTCTCGCGAAGGGTTCCCAATCCCCGACAAGACTGGTACCCTTTCACGTCCAAATCTCTCAAACTCCGGGAGAGATTCTCAAAACCAAGGTTGACATGTTTCGAGTTCCTTTCAACATTTTGGAAATCCCGCTGAAACTTTGGACATTCTCGCGAAGGGTTCCCAATCCCCGACAAGACTGGTACCCTTCCACGTCCAAATCTCTCCAACTCCGGGAGAGATTCTCAAAACCAAGGTTGACATGTTTCGAGTTCCTCTCAACATTTTGGAAATCCCGCTGAAACTTTGGACATTCTCGCGAAGTGTTCCCAATCCCCGACAAGATTGGTACCCTTTCACGTCCAAATCTCTCAAAGTCCGGGAGAGATTCTCAAAACCGAGGTTGACATGTTTCTAGTTCCTTTCAACATTTTGGAAATCCCGCTGAAACTCTGGACATTCTCGCGAAGGGTTCCCAGTCCCCGACAAGATTGGTACCCTTTCACGTCCAAATCTTTCAAAGTCCGGGATAGATTCTCAAAACCAAGGTTGACATGTTTCGAGTTCCTTTCAACATTTTGGAAATCCCGCTGAAACTTTGGACATTCTCGCGAAGGGTTCCCAATCCCCGACAAGATTGGTACCCTTTCACGTCCAAATCTCTCAAACTCCGGGAGAGATTCTCAAAACCAAGGTTGACATGTTTCGAGTTCCTTTCAACATTTTGGAAATCCCGCTGAAACTTTGGACATTCTCGCGAAGGGCTCCCAATCCCCGACAAGACTGCTACCCTTTCACGTCCAAATCTCTCAAAGTCCGGGAGAGATTCTCAAAACCAAGGTTGACATGTTTCGAGTTCCTTTCAACATTTTGGAAATCCCGCTGAAACTTTGGACATTCTCGCGAAGGGTTCCCAATCCCCGACAAGACTGGTACCCTTTCACGTCCAAATCTCTCAAACTCCGGGAGAGATTCTCAAAACCAAGGTTGACATGGTTCCAGTTCCTTTCAACATTTTGGAAATCCCGCTGAAACTTTGGACATTCTGGCGAAGGGTTCCCAGTCCCCGACAAGATTGGTACCCTTTCACGTCCAAATCTCTCAAAGTCCGGGAGAGATTCTCAAAACCAAGGTTGACATGTTTCGAGTTCCTTTCAACATTTTGGAAATCCCGCTGAAACTTTGGACATTCTCGCGAAGGGTTCCCAATCCCCGACAAGACTGGTACCCTTTCACGTCCAAATCTCTCAAAGTCCGGGAGAGATTCTCAAAACCAAGGTTGACATGTTTCGAGTTCCTTTCAACATTTTGGAAATCCCGCTGAAACTTTGGACATTGTCGCGAAGGGTTCCCAATCCCCGACAAGATTGGTACCCTTTCACGTCCAAATCTCTCAAACTCCGGGAGAGATTCTCAAAACCAAGGTTGACATGTTTCGAGTTCCTTTGAACATTTTGGAAATCCCGCTGAAACTTTGGACATTGTCGCGAAGGGTTCCCAATCCCTGACAAGATTGGTACCCTTTCACGTCCAAATCTCTCAAACTCCGAAGAGATTCTCAAAACCAAGCTTGACATGTTTCGAGTTCCTTTCAACATTTTGGAAATCCCGCTGAAACTTTGGACATTCTCGCGAAGGGTTCGCAATCCCCGACAAGTTTGGTACCCTTTCACGTCCAAATCTCTCAAACTCCGGGAGAGATTCTTAAAACCAAGGTTGACATGTTTCGAGTTCCTTTCAACATTTTGGAAATCCCGCTGAAACTTTGGACATTCTCGCGAAGGGTTCCCAATCCCCGACAAGACTGGTACCCTTTCACGTCCAAATCTCTCAAAGTCCGGAAGAGATTCTCAAAACCAAGGTTGACATGTTTCGAGTTCCTTTCAACATTTTGGAAATCCCGCTGAAACTTTGGACATTCTGGCGAAGGGTTCCCAATCCCCGACAAGATTGGTACCCTTTCACGTCCAAATCTCTCAAAGTCCGGGAGAGATTCTCAAAACCAAGGTTGACATGTTTCGAGTTCCTTTCAACATTTTGGAAATCCCGCTGAAACTTTGGACATTCTCGCGAAGGGTTCCCAATCCCCGACAAGACTGGTACCCTTTCACGTCCAAATCTCTCAAACTCCGGGAGAGATTCTCAAAACCGAGGTTGACATGTTTCGAGTTCCTCTCAACATTTTGGAAATCCCGCTGAAACTTTGGACATTCTCGCGAAGGGTTCCCAATCCCCGACAAGACTGGTACCCTTTCACGTCCAAATCTCTCAAACTCCGGGAGAGATTCTCAAAACCAAGGTTGACATGGTTCGAGTTCCTTTCAACATTTTGGAAATCCCGCTGAAACTTTGGACATTCTCGCGAAGGGTTCCCAATCCCCGACAAGATTGATACCCTTTCACGTCCAAATCTCTCAAACTCCGGGAGAGATTCTCAAAACCAAGGTTGACATGTTTCGAGTTCCTTTCAACATTTTGGAAATCCCGCTGAAACTTTGGACATTCTCGCGAAGGGTTCCCAATCCCCGACAAGACTGGTACCCTTCCACGTCCAAATCTCTCCAACTCCGGGAGAGATTCTCAAAACCAAGGTTGCCATGTTTCGAGTTCCTTTCAACATTTTGGAAATCCCGCTGAAACTTTGGACATTCTCGCGAAGGGTTCCCAATCCCCGACAAGATTGGTACCCTTTCACGTCCAAATCTCTCAAACTCCGGGAGAGATTCTCAAAACCAAGGTTGACATGTTTCGAGTTCCTTTCAACATTTTGGAAATCCCGCTGAAACTTTGGACATTCTCGCGAAGGGTTCCCAATCCCCGACAAGATTGGTACCCTTTCACGTCCAAATCTCTCAAACTCCGGGAGAGATTCTCAAAACCAAGGTTGACATGTTTCGAGTTCCTTTCAACATTTTGGAAATCCCGCTGAAACTTTGGACATTCTCGCGAAGGGTTCCCAATCCCCGACAAGATTGGTACCCTTTCACGTCCGAATGTCTCAAACTCCGGGAGAGATTCTCAAAACCAAGGTTGACATGTTTCGAGTTCCTTTCAACATTTTGGAAATCCCGCTGAAACTTTGGACATTCTGGCGGAGGGTTCTAGATCCCCGACAAGATTGGTACCCTTTCACATCCAAATCTCTCAAAGTCCGGGAGAGATTCTCAAAACCAAGGTTGACATGTTTCGAGTTCCTTTCAACATTTTGGAAATCCCGCTGAAACTTTGGACATTCTCGCGAAGGGTTCCCAATCCCTGACAAGACTGGTACCCTTTCACGTCCAAATCTCTCAAACTCCGAAGAGATTCTCAAAACCAAGCTTGACATGTTTCGAGTTCCTTTCAACATTTTGGAAATCCCGCTGAAACTTTGGACATTCTCACGAAGGGTTCCCAATCCCCGACAAGATTGGTACCCTTTCACGTCCAAATCTCTCAAACTCCGGGAGAGATTCTTAAAACCAAGGTTGACATGTTTCGAGTTCCTTTCAACATTTTGGAAATCCCGCTGAAACTTTGGACATTCTCGAGAAGGGTTCCCAATCCCCGACAAGATTGGTACCCTTTCACGTCCAAATCTCTCAAACTCCGGGAGAGATTCTCAAAACCAAGGTTGACATGTTTCGAGTTCCTTTCAACATTTTGGAAATCCCGCTGAAACTTTGGACATTCTGGCGAAGGGTTCCCAATCCCCGACAAGATTGGTACCCTTTCACGTCCAAATCTCTCAAAGTCCGGGAGAGATTCTCAAAACCAAGGTTGACATGTTTCGAGTTCCTTTCAACATTTTGGAAATCCCGCTGAAACTTTGGACATTCTCGCGAAGGGTTCCCAATCCCCAACAAGACTGGTACCCTTTCACGTCCAAATCTCTCAAACTCCGGGAGAGATTCTCAAAACCGAGGTTGACATGTTTCGAGTTCCTCTCAACATTTTGGAAATCCCGCTGAAACTTTGGACATTCTCGCGAAGGGTTCCCAATCCCTGACAAGACTGGTACCCTTTCACGTCCAAATCTCTCAAACTCCGAAGAGATTCTCAAAACCAAGCTTGACATGTTTCGAGTTCCTTTCAACATTTTGGAAATCCCGCTGAAACTTTGGACATTCTCACGAAGGGTTCCCAATCCCCGACAAGATTGGTACCCTTTCACGTCCAAATCTCTCAAACTCCGGGAGAGATTCTTAAAACCAAGGTTGACATGTTTCGAGTTCCTTTCAACATTTTGGAAATCCCGCTGAAACTTTGGACATTCTCGAGAAGGGTTCCCAATCCCCGACAAGATTGGTACCCTTTCACGTCCAAATCTCTCAAACTCCGGGAGAGATTCTCAAAACCAAGGTTGACATGTTTCGAGTTCCTTTCAACATTTTGGAAATCCCGCTGAAACTTTGGACATTCTGGCGAAGGGTTCCCAATCCCCGACAAGATTGGTACCCTTTCACGTCCAAATCTCTCAAAGTCCGGGAGAGATTCTCAAAACCAAGGTTGACATGTTTCGAGTTCCTTTCAACATTTTGGAAATCCCGCTGAAACTTTGGACATTCTCGCGAAGGGTTCCCAATCCCCAACAAGACTGGTACCCTTTCACGTCCAAATCTCTCAAACTCCGGGAGAGATTCTCAAAACCGAGGTTGACATGTTTCGAGTTCCTCTCAACATTTTGGAAATCCCGCTGAAACTTTGGACATTCTCGCGAAGGGTTCCCAATCCCCGACAAGTTTGGTACCCTTTCATGTCCAAATCTCTCAAACTCCGGGAGAGATTCTCAAAACCAAGGTTGACATGTTTCGAGTTCCTTTCAACATTTTGGAAATCCCGCTGAAACTTTGGACATTTTCGCGAAGGTTTCCCAATCTCCGACAAGATTGGTACCCTTTCACGTCCGAATGTCTCAAACTCTGGGAGAGATTCTCAAAACCAAGGTTGACATGTTTCGAGTTCCTTTCAACATTTTGGAAATCCCGCTGAAACTTTGGACATTCTCGCGAAGGGTTCCCAATCCCCGACAAGATTGGTACCCTTTCACGTCCAAATCTCTCAAACTCCGGGAGAGATTCTCAAAACCAAGGTTGACATGTTTCGAGTTCCTTTCAACATTTTGGAAATCCCGCTGAAACTTTGGACATTCTCGCGAAGGGTTCCCAATCCCCGACAAGATTGGTACCCTTTCACGTCCAAATCTCTCAAACTCCGGGAGAGATTCTCAAAACCAAGGTTGACATGTTTCGAGTTCCTTTCAACATTTTGGAAATCCCGCTGAAACTTTGGACATTCTCGCGAAGGGTTCCCAATCCCCGACAAGATTGGTACCCTTTCACGTCCAAATCTCTCAAACTCCGGGAGAGATTCTCAAAACCAAGGTTGACATGTTTCGAGTTCCTTTCAACATTTTGGAAATCCCGCTGAAACTTTGGACATTCTCGCGAAGGGTTCCCAATCCCCGACAAGATTGGTACCCTTTCACGTCCGAATGTCTCAAACTCCGGGAGAGATTCTCAAAACCAAGGTTGACATGTTTCGAGTTCCTTTCAACATTTTGGAAATCCCGCTGAAACTTTGGACATTCTGGCGGAGGGTTCTAGATCCCCGACAAGATTGGTACCCTTTGACATCCAAATCTCTCAAAGTCCGGGAGAGATTCTCAAAACAAGGTTGACATGTTTCGAGTTCCTTTCAACATTTTGGAAATCCCGCTGAAACTTTGGACATTCTCGCGAAGGGTTCCCAATCCCCGACAAGACTGGTACCCTTTCACGTCCAAATCTCTCAAACTCCGGGAGAGATTCTCAAAACCAAGGTTGACATGGTTCCAGTTCCTTTCAACATTTTGGAAATCCCGCTGAAACTTTGGACATTCTGGCGAAGGGTTCCCAGTCCCCGACAAGATTGGTACCCTTTCACGTCCAAATCTCTCAAAGTCCGGGAGAGATTCTCAAAACCAAGGTTGACATGTTTCGAGTTCCTTTCAACATTTTGGAAATCCCGCTGAAACTTTGGACATTCTCGCGAAGGGTTCCCAATCCCTGACAAGATTGGTACCCTTTCACGTCCAAATCTCTCAAACTCCGAAGAGATTCTCAAAACCAAGCTTGACATGTTTCGAGTTCCTTTCAACATTTTGGAAATCCCGCTGAAACTTTGGACATTCTCACGAAGGGTTCCCAATCCCCGACAAGATTGGTACCCTTTCACGTCCAAATCTCTCAAACTCCGGGAGAGATTCTTAAAACCAAGGTTGACATGTTTCGAGTTCCTTTCAACATTTTGGAAATCCCGCTGAAACTTTGGACATTCTCGAGAAGGGTTCCCAATCCCCGACAAGATTGGTACCCTTTCACGTCCAAATCTCTCAAACTCCGGGAGAGATTCTCAAAACCAAGGTTGACATGTTTCGAGTTCCTTTCAACATTTTGGAAATCCCGCTGAAACTTTGGACATTCTCGCGAAGGGTTCCCAATCCCCAACAAGACTGGTACCCTTTCACGTCCAAATCTCTCAAAGTCCGGGAGAGATTCTCAAAACCGAGGTTGACATGTTTCGAGTTCCTCTCAACATTTTGGAAATCCCGCTGAAACTTTGGACATTCTCGCGAAGGGTTCCCAATCCCCGACAAGTTTGGTACCCTTTCACGTCCAAATCTCTCAAACTCCGGGAGAGATTCTCAAAACCAAGGTTGACATGTTTCGAGTTCCTTTCAACATTTTGGAAATCCCGCTGAAACTTTGGACATTTTCGCGAAGGTTTCCCAATCTCCGACAAGATTGGTACCCTTTCACGTCCGAATGTCTCAAACTCTGGGAGAGATTCTCAAAACCAAGGTTGACATGTTTCGAGTTCCTTTCAACATTTTGGAAATCCCGCTGAAACTTTGGACATTCTCGCGAAGGGTTCCCAATCCCCGACAAGATTGGTACCCTTTCACGTCCAAATCTCTCAAACTCCGGGAGAGATTCTCAAAACCAAGGTTGACATGTTTCGAGTTCCTTTCAACATTTTGGAAATCCCGCTGAAACTTTGGACATTCTCGCGAAGGGTTCCCAATCCCCGACAAGATTGGTACCCTTTCACGTCCAAATCTCTCAAACTCCGGGAGAGATTCTCAAAACCAAGGTTGACATGTTTCGAGTTCCTTTCAACATTTTGGAAATCCCGCTGAAACTTTGGACATTCTCGCGAAGGGTTCCCAATCCCCGACAAGATTGGTACCCTTTCACGTCCAAATCTCTCAAACTCCGGGAGAGATTCTCAAAACCAAGGTTGACATGTTTCGAGTTCCTTTCAACATTTTGGAAATCCCGCTGAAACTTTGGACATTCTCGCGAAGGGTTCCCAATCCCCGACAAGATTGGTACCCTTTCACGTCCGAATGTCTCAAACTCCGGGAGAGATTCTCAAAACCAAGGTTGACATGTTTCGAGTTCCTTTCAACATTTTGGAAATCCCGCTGAAACTTTGGACATTCTGGCGGAGGGTTCTAGATCCCCGACAAGATTGGTACCCTTTGACATCCAAATCTCTCAAAGTCCGGGAGAGATTCTCAAAACAAGGTTGACATGTTTCGAGTTCCTTTCAACATTTTGGAAATCCCGCTGAAACTTTGGACATTCTCGCGAAGGGTTCCCAATCCCCGACAAGACTGGTACCCTTTCACGTCCAAATCTCTCAAACTCCGGGAGAGATTCTCAAAACCAAGGTTGACATGGTTCCAGTTCCTTTCAACATTTTGGAAATCCCGCTGAAACTTTGGACATTCTGGCGAAGGGTTCCCAGTCCCCGACAAGATTGGTACCCTTTCACGTCCAAATCTCTCAAAGTCCGGGAGAGATTCTCAAAACCAAGGTTGACATGTTTCGAGTTCCTTTCAACATTTTGGAAATCCCGCTGAAACTTTGGACATTGTCGCGAAGGGTTCCCAATCCCTGACAAGATTGGTACCCTTTCACGTCCAAATCTCTCAAACTCCGAAGAGATTCTCAAAACCAAGCTTGACATGTTTCGAGTTCCTTTCAACATTTTGGAAATCCCGCTGAAACTTTGGACATTCTCGCGAAGGGTTCCCAATCCCCGACAAGTTTGGTACCCTTTCACGTCCAAATCTCTCAAACTCCGGGAGAGATTCTTAAAACCAAGGTTGACATGTTTCGAGTTCCTTTCAACATTTTGGAAATCCCGCTGAAACTTTGGACATTCTCGAGAAGGGTTCCCAATCCCCGACAAGATTGGTACCCTTTCACGTCCAAATCTCTCAAACTCCGGGAGAGATTCTCAAAACCAAGGTTGACATGTTTCGAGTTCCTTTCAACATTTTGGAAATCCCGCTGAAACTTTGGACATTCTGGCGAAGGGTTCCCAATCCCCGACAAGATTGGTACCCTTTCACGTCCAAATCTCTCAAACTCCGGGAGAGATTCTCAAAACCAAGGTTGACATGTTTCGAGTTCCTTTCAACATTTTGGAAATCCCGCTGAAACTTTGGACATTCTCGCGAAGGGTTCCCAATCCCCAACAAGACTGGTACCCTTTCACGTCCAAATCTCTCAAACTCCGGGAGAGATTCTCAAAACCGAGGTTGACATGTTTCGAGTTCCTCTCAACATTTTGGAAATCCCGCTGAAACTTTGGACATTCTCGCGAAGGGTTCCCAATCCCCGACAAGTTTGGTACCCTTTCACGTCCAAATCTCTCAAACTCCGGGAGAGATTCTCAAAACCAAGGTTGACATGGTTCGAGTTCCTTTCAACATTTTGGAAATCCCGCTGAAACTTTGGACATTTTCGCGAAGGTTTCCCAATCCCCGACAAGATTGGTACCCTTTCACGTCCGAATGTCTCAAACTCTGGGAGAGATTCTCAAAACCAAGGTTGACATGTTTCGAGTTCCTTTCAACATTTTGGAAATCCCGCTGAAACTTTGGACATTCTGGCGGAGGGTTCTAGATCCCCGACAAGATTGGTACCCTTTCACGTCCAAATCTCTCAAAGTGCGGGAGAGATTCTCAAAACCAAGGTTGACATGTTTCGAGTTCCTTTCAACATTTTGGAAATCCCGCTGAAACTTTGGACATTCTCGCGAAGGGTTCCCAATCCCCGACAAGACTGGTACCCTTTCACGTCCAAATCTCTCAAAGTCCGGGAGAGATTCTCAAAACCAAGGTTGACATGTTTCGAGTTCCTTTCAACATTTTGGAAATCCCGCTGAAACTTGGGACATTCTCGCGAAGGGTTCCCAATCCCCGAAAAGATTGGTACCCTTTCACGTCCAAATCTCTCAAACTCCGGGAGAGATTCTCAAAACCAAGGTTGACATGTTTCGAGTTCCTTTCAACATTTTGGAAATCCCGCTGAAACTTTGGACATTCTCGCGAATGGTTCCCAATCCCCGACAAGATTGGTACCCTTTCACGTCCAAATCTCTCAAAGTCCGGGAGAGATTCTCAAAACCAAGGTTGACATGTTTCGAGTTCCTTTCAACATTTTGGAAATCCCGCTGAAACTTTGGACATTCTCGCGAAGGGTTCCCAATCCCCGACAAGATTGGTACCCTTTCACGTCCAAATCTCTCAAAGTCCGGGAGAGATTCTCAAAACCAAGGTTGACATGGTTCCAGTTCCTTTCAACATTTTGGAAATCCCGCTGAAACTTTGGACATTCTCGCGAAGGGTTCCCAGTCCCCGACAAGATTGGTACCCTTTCACGTCCAAATCTCTCAAAGTCCGGGAGAGATTCTCAAAACCAAGGTTGACGTGTTTCGAGTTCCTTTCAACATTTTGGAAATCCCGCTGAAACTTTGGACATTCTCGCGAAGGGTTCCCAATCCCCGACAAGACTGGTACCCTTTCACGTCCAAATCTCTCAAAGTCCGGGAGAGATTCTCAAAACCAAGGTTGACATGTTTCGAGTTCCTTTCAACATTTTGGAAATCCCGCTGAAACTTTGGACATTGTCGCGAAGGGTTCCCAATCCCCGACAAGATTGGTACCCTTTCACGTCCAAATCTCTCAAACTCCGGGAGAGATTCTCAAAACCAAGGTTGACATGTTTCGAGTTCCTTTGAACATGTTGGAAATCCCGCTGAAACTTTGGACATTGTCACGAAGGGTTCCCAATCCCCGACAAGATTGGTACCCTTTCACGTCCAAATCCCTCAAACTCTGGGAGAGATTCTCAAAACCAAGGTTGCCATGTTTTGAGTTTCTTTCAACATTTTGGAAATCCCGCTGAAACTTTGGACATTCTCGCGAAGGGTTCCCAATCCCCGACAAGATTGGTACCCTTTCACGTCCAAATCTCTCAAACTCCGGGAGAGATTCTCAAAACCAAGGTTGACATGTTTCGAGTTCCTTTCAACATTTTGGAAATCCCGCTGAAACTTTGGACATTGTCGTGAAGGGTTCCCAGTCCCCGACAAGACTGGTACCCTTTCACGTCCAAATCTCTCAAAGTCCGGGAGAGATTCTCAAAACCAAGGTTGACATGTTTCGAGTTCCTTTCAACATTTTGGAAATCCCGCTGAAACTTTGGACATTCTCGCGAAGGGTTCCCAATCCCCGACAAGACTGGTACCCTTTCACGTCCAAATCTCTCAAAGTCCGGGAGAGATTCTCAAAACCAAGGTTGACATGTTTCGAGTTCCTTTCAACATTTTGGAAATCCCGCTGAAACTTTGGACATTCTCGCGAATGGTTCCCAATCCCCTACAAGATTGGTACCCTTTCACGTCCAAATCTTTCAAACTCCGGGAGAGATTCTGAAAACCAAGGTTGACATGTTTCGAGTTCCTTTCAACATTTTGGAAATCCCGCTGAAACTTTGGACATTCTCGCGAAGGGTTCCCAATCCCCGACAAGATTGGTACCCTTTCACGTCCAAATCTCTCAAACTCCGGGAGAGATTCTCAAAAACAAGGTTGACATGTTTCGAGTTCCTTTCAACATTTTGGAAATCCCGCTGAAACTTTGGACATTCTCGCGAAGGGTTCCCAATCCCCGACAAGATTGGTACCCTTTCACGTCCAAATCCCTCAAACTCCGGGAGAGATTCTCAAAAACAAGGTTGACATGTTTCGAGTTCCTTTCAACATTTTGGAAATCCCGCTGAAACTTTGGACATTCTCGCGAAGGGTTCCCAATCCCCGACAAGACTGGTACCCTTTCACGTCCAAATCTCTCCAACTCCGGGAGAGATTCTCAAAACCAAGGTTGACATGTTTCGAGTTCCTTTTAACATTTTGGAAATCCCGCTGAAACTTTGGACATTCTCGCGAAGGGTTCCCGATCCCCGACAAGATTGGTACCCTTTCACGTCCAAAACTCTCAAACTCCGGTTAAGATTCTCAAAACCAAGGTTGACATGTTTCGAGTTCCTTTCAACATTTTGGAAATCCCGCTGAAACTTTGGACATTCTCGCGAAGGGTTCCCAATCCCCGACAAGATTGTTACCCTTTCACGTCCGAATGTCTCAAACTCTGGGAGAGATTCTCAAAACCAAGGTTGACATGTTTCGAGTTCCTTTCAACATTTTGGAAATCCCGCTGAAACTTTGGACATTCTGGCGGAGGGTTCTAGATCCCCGACAAGATTGGTACCCTTTCACGTCCAAATCTCTCAAAGTGCGGGAGAGATTCTCAAAACCAAGGTTGACATGTTTCGAGTTCCTTTCAACATTTTGGAAATCCCGCTGAAACTTTGGACATTCTCGTGAAGGGTTCCCAGTCCCCGACAAGATTGATACTCTTTCACGTCCAAATCTCTCAAAGTCCGGGAGAGATTCTCAAAACCAAGGTTGACATGTTTCGAGTTCCTTTCAACATTTTGGAAATCCCGCTGAAACTTTGGACATTCTCGCGAAGGGTTCCCAATCCCCGACAAGATTGGTACCCTTTCACGTCCAAATCTCTCAAAGTCCGGGAGAGATTCTCAAAACCAAGGTTGACATGTTTCGAGTTCCTTTCAACATTTTGGAAATCCCGCTGAAACTTTGGACATTCTCGCGAAGGGTTCCCAATCCCCGACAAGATTGGTACCCTTTCACGTCCAAATCTCTCAAACTCCGGGAGAGATTCTCAAAACCAAGGTTGACATGTTTCGAGTTCCTTTCAACATTTTGGAAATCCCGCTGAAACTTTGGACATTCTCGCGAAGGGTTCCCAATCCCCGACAAGATTGGTACCCTTTCACGTCCAAATCTCTCAAACTCCGGGAGAGATTCTCAAAACCAAGGTTGACATGTTTCGAGTTCCTTTCAACATTTTGGAAATCCCGCTGAAACTTTGGACATTCTCGCGAAGGGTTCCCAATCCCCGACAAGATTGGTACCCTTTCACGTCCAAATCTCTCAAACTCCGGGAGAGATTCTCAAAACCAAGGTTGACATGTTTCGAGTTCCTTTCAACATTTTGGAAATCCCGCTGAAACTTTGGACATTCTCGCGAAGGGTTCCCAATCCCCGACAAGATTGGTACCCTTTGACGTCCGAATGTCTCAAACTCCGGGAGAGATTCTCAAAACCAAGGTTGACATGTTTCGAGTTCCTTTCAACATTTTGGAAATCCCGCTGAAACTTTGGACATTCTGGCGGAGGGTTCTAAATCCCCGACAAGATTGGTACCCTTTCACGTCCAAATCTCTCAAACTCCGGGAGAGATTCTCAAAACCAAGGTTGACATGTTTCGAGTTCCTTTTAACATTTTGGAAATCCCGCTGAAACTTTGGACATTCTCGCGAAGGGTTCCCAATCCCCGACAAGACTGGTACCCTTTCACGTCCAAATCTCTCAAACTCCAGGAGAGATTCTCAAAACCAAGGTTGACATGTTTCGAGTTCCTTTCAACATTTTGGAAATCCCGCTGAAACTTTGGACATTCTCGCGAAGGGTTCCCAATCCCCGAAAAGATTGGTACCCTTTCACGTCCGAATGTCTCAAACTCCGGGAGAGATTCTCAAAACCAAGGTTGACATGTTTCGAGTTCCTTTCAACATTTTGGAAATCCCGCTGAAACTTTGGACATTCTCGCGAAGGGTTCCCAATCCCCGACAAGACTGGTACCCTTTCACGTCCAAATCTCTCAAAGTCCGGGAGAGATTCTCAAAACCAAGGTTGACATGTTTCGAGTTCCTTTCAACATTTTGGAAATCCCGCTGAAACTTTGGACATTCTCGCGAAGGGTTCCCAATCCCCGACAAGATTGGTACCCTTTCACGTCCAAATCTCTCAAACTCCGGGAGAGATTCTCAAAACCAAGCTTGACATGTTTCGAGTTCCTTTCAACATTTTGGAAATCCCGCTGAAACTTTGGACATTCTCACGAAGGGTTCCCAATCCCTGACAAGATTGGTACCCTTTCACGTCCAAATCTCTCAAACTCCGGGAGAGATTCTCAAAACCAAGGTTGACATGTTTCGAGTTCCTTTCAACATTTTGGAAATCCCGCTGAAACTTTGGACATTCTCGCGAAGGGTTCCCAATCCCCGACAAGATTGGTACCCTTTCACGTCCAAATCTCTCAAACTCCGGGAGAGATTCTCAAAACCAAGGTTGACATGTTTCGAGTTCCTTTCAACATTTTGGAAATCCCGCTGAAACTTTGGACATTCTGGCGAAGGGTTCCCAATCCCCGACAAGATTGGTACCCTTTCACATCCAAATCTCTCAAACTCTGGGAGAGATTCTCAAAACCAAGGTCGACATGTTTCGAGTTCCTTTCAACATTTTGGAAATCCCGCTGAAACTTTGGACATTCTCGCGAAGGGTTCCCAATCCCCGACAAGATTGGTACCCTTTCACGTCCAAATCTCTCCAACTCCGGGAGAGATTCTCAAAACCAAGGTTGACATGTTTCGAGTTCCTTTCAACATTTTGGAAATCCCGCTGAAACTTTGGACATTCTCGCGAAGGGTTCCCAATCCCCGACAAGATTGGTACCCTTTCACGTCCGAATGTCTCAAACTCCGGGAGAGATTCTCAAAACCAAGGTTGACATGGTTCGAGTTCCTTTCAACATTTTGGAAATCCCGCTGAAACTTTGGACATTCTGGCGGAGGGTTCTAAATCCCCGACAAGATTGGTACCCTTTCACGTCCAAATCTCTCAAAGTCCGGGAGAGATTCTCAAAACCAAGGTTGACATGTTTCGAGTTCCTCTCAACATTTTGGAAATCCCGCTGAAACTTTGGACATTCTCGCGAAGGGTTCCCAATCCCCGACAAGACTGGTACCCTTTCACGTCCAAATCTCTCAAACTCCAGGAGAGATTCTCAAAACCAAGGTTGACATGTTTCGAGTTCGTTTCAACATTTTGGAAATCCCGCTGAAACTTTGGACTTTCTCGCGAAGGGTTCCCAATCCCCGACAAGATTGGTACCCTTTCACGTCCGAATCTCTCAAACTCCGGGAGAGATTCTCAAAACCAAGGTTGACATGTTTCGAGTTCGTTTCAACATTTTGGAAATCCCGCTGAAACTTTGGACATTCTGGCGGAGGGTTCTAAATCCCCGACAAGATTGGTACCCTTTCACGTCCAAATCTCTCAAAGTCCGGGACAGATTCTCAAAACCAAGGTTGACATGTTTCGAGTTCCTCTCAACATTTTGGAAATCCCGCTGAAACTTTGGACATTCTCGCGAAGGGTTCCCAATCCCCGACAAGACTGGTACCCTTTCACGTCCAAATCTCTCAAAGTCCGGGAGAGATTCTCAAAACCAAGGTTGACATGTTTCGAGTTCCTTTCAACATTTTGGAAATCCCGCTGAAACTTTGGACATTCTCGCGAAGGGTTCCCAGTCCCCGACAAGATTGGTACCCTTTCACGTCCAAATCTCTCACACTCCGGGAGAGATTCTCAAAACCAAGGTTGACATGTTTCGAGTTCCTTTCAACATTTTGGAAATCCCGCTGAAACTTTGGACATTCTCGCGAAGGGTTCCCAATCCCCGACAAGACTGGTACCCTTTCACGTCCAAATCTCTCAAAGTCCGGGAGAGATTCTCAAAACCAAGGTTGACATGTTTCGAGTTCCTTTCAACATTTTGGAAATCCCGCTGAAACTTTGGACATTCTCGCGACGGGTTCCCAATCCCCGACAAGATTGATACCCTTTCACGTCCAAATCTCTCAAACTCCGGGAGAGATTCTCAAAACCAAGGTTGACATGTTTCGAGTTCCTTTCAACATTTTGGAAATCCCGCTGAAACTTTGGACATTCTCGCGAAGGGTTCCCAATCCCCGACAAGATTGGTACCCTTTCACGTCCAAATCTCTCAAACTCCGGGAGAGATTCTCAAAACCAAGGTTGATATGTTTCGAGTTCCTTTCAACATTTTGGAAATCCCGCTGAAACTTTGGACATTCTGGCGAAGGGTTCCCAATCCCCGACAAGATTGGTACCCTTTCACGTCCAAATCTCTCAAACTCCGGGAGAGATTCTCAAAACCAAGGTTGACATGTTTCGAGTTCCTTTCAACATTTTGGAAATCCCGCTGAAACTTTGGACATTGTCGCGAAGGGTTCCCAATCCCCGACAAGATTGGTACCCTTTCACGTCCAAATCTCTCAAACTCCGGGAGAGATTCTCAAAACCAAGGTTGATATGTTTCGAGTTCCTTTCAACATTTTGGAAATCCCGCTGAAACTTTGGACATTCTCGCGAAGGGTTCCCAATCCCCGACAAGATTGGTACCCTTTCACGTCCAAATCTCTCAAACTCCGGGAGAGATTCTCAAAACCAAGGTTGACATGTTTCGAGTTCCTTTGAACATTTTGGAAATCCCGCTGAAACTTTGGACATTGTCGCGAAGGGTTCCCAATCCCCGACAAGATTGGTACCCTTTCACGTCCAAATCTCTCAAACTCCGGGAGAGATTCTCAAAACCAAGGTTGATATGTTTCGAGTTCCTTTCAACATTTTGGAAATCCCGCTGAAACTTTGGACATTCTGGCGAAGGGTTCCCAATCCCCCACAAGATTGGTACCCTTTCACGTCCAAATCTCTCAAACTCCAGGAGAGATTCTCAAAACCAAGGTTAGCATGGTTCGAGTTCCTTTCAACATTTTGGAAATCCCGCTGAAACTTTGGACATTCTCGCGAAGGGTTCCCAATCCCCAACAAGATTGGTACCCTTTCACGTCCAAATCTCTCAAAGTCCGGGAGAGATTCTCAAAACCAAGGTTGACATGTTTCGAGTTCCTTTCAACATTTTGGAAATCCCGCTGAAACTTTGGACATTCTGGCGAAGGGTTCCCAGTCCCCGACAAGATTGGTACCCTTTCACGTCCAAATCTCTCACACTCCGGGAGAGATTCTCAAAACCAAGGTTGACATGTTTCGAGTTCCTTTCAACATTTTGGAAATCCCGCTGAAACTTTGGACATTCTCGCGAAGGGTTCCCAATCCCCGACAAGACTGGTACCCTTTCACGTCCAAATCTCTCAAAGTCCGGGAGAGATTCTCAAAACCAAGGTTGACATGTTTCGAGTTCCTTTCAACATTTTGGAAATCCCGCTGAAACTTTGGACATTCTCGCGAAGGGTTCCCAATCCCCGACAAGATTGATACCCTTTCACGTCCAAATCTCTCAAACTCCGGGAGAGATTCTCAAAACCAAGGTTGACATGTTTCGAGTTCCTTTCAACATTTTGGAAATCCCGCTGAAACTTTGGACATTCTCGCGAAGGGTTCCCAATCCCCGACAAGATTGGTACCCTTTCACGTCCAAATCTCTCAAACTCCGGGAGAGATTCTCAAAACCAAGGTTGATATGTTTCGAGTTCCTTTCAACATTTTGGAAATCCCGCTGAAACTTTGGACATTCTGGCGAAGGGTTCCCAATCCCCGACACGATTGGTACCCTTTCACGTCCAAATCTCTCAAACTCCGGGAGAGATTCTCAAAACCAAGGTTGACATGTTTCGAGTTCCTTTCAACATTTTGGAAATCCCGCTGAAACTTTGGACATTGTCGCGAAGGGTTCCCAATCCCCGACAAGATTGGTACCCTTTCACGTCCAAATCTCTCAAACTCCGGGAGAGATTCTCAAAACCAAGGTTGAGATGTTTCGAGTTCCTTTCAACATTTTGGAAATCCCGCTGAAACTTTGGACATTCTCGCGAAGGGTTCCCAATCCCCGAAAAGATTGGTACCCTTTCACGTCCAAATCTCTCAAACTCCGGGAGAGATTCTCAAAACCAAGGTTGACATGTTTCGAGTTCCTTTGAACATTTTGGAAATCCCGCTGAAACTTTGGACATTGTCGCGAAGGGTTCCCAATCCCCGACAAGATTGGTACCCTTTCACGTCCAAATCTCTCAAACTCCGGGAGATATTCTCAAAACCAAGGTTGATATGTTTCGAGTTCCTTTCAACATTTTGGAAATCCCGCTGAAACTTTGGACATTCTGGCGAAGGGTTCCCAATCCCCCACAAGATTGGTACCCTTTCACGTCCAAATCTCTCAAACTCCAGGAGAGATTCTCAAAACCAAGGTTAGCATGGTTCGAGTTCCTTTCAACATTTTGGAAATCCCGCTGAAACTTTGGACATTCTCGCGAAGGGTTCCCAATCCCCAACAAGATTGGTACCCTTTCACGTCCAAATCTCTCAAACTCCGGGAGAGATTCTCAAAACCAAGGTTGACATGTTTCGAGTTCCTTTCAACATTTTGGAAATCCCGCTGAAACTTTGAACATTCTCGAGAAGGGTTCCCAATCCCCGACAAGATTGGTACCCTTTCACGTCCAAATCTCTCAAAGTCCGGGAGAGATTCTCAAAACCAAGGTTGACATGTTTCGAGTTCCTTTTAACATTTTGGAAATCCCGCTGAAACTTTGGACATTCTCGCAAAGGGTTCCCAATCCCCGACAAGATTGGTACCCTTTCACGTCCAAATCTCTCAAACTCCGGGAGAGATTCTCAAAACCAAGGTTGACATGTTTCGAGTTCCTTTCAACATTTTGGAAATCCCGCTGAAACTTTGGACATTGTCGCGAAGGGTTCCCAATCCCCGACAAGATTGGTACCCTTTCACGTCCAAATCTCTCAAACTCCGGGAGAGATTCTCAAAACCAAGGCTGACATGTTTCGAGTTCCTTTCAACATTTTGGAAATCCCGCTGAAACTTTGGACATTCTCGCGAAGGGTTCCCAATCCCCGACAAGATTGGTACCCTTTCACGTCCAAATCTCTCAAAGTCCGGGAGAGATTCTCAAAACCAAGCTTGACATGTTTCGAGTTCCTTTCAACATTTTGGAAATCCCACTGAAACTTTGGACATTCTCGCGAAGGGTTCCCAATCCCCGACAAGACTGGTACCCTTTCACGTCCAAATCTCTCAAACTCCGGGAGAGATTCTCAAAACCAAGGTTGACATGTTTCGAGTTCCTTTCAACATTTTGGAAATCCCGCTGAAACTTTGGACATTCTCGCGAAGGGTTCCCAATCCCCGACAAGATTGGTACCCTTTCACGTGCAAATCTCTCAAACTCCGGGAGAGATTCTCAAAACCAAGGTTGACATGTTTGGAGTTCCTTTCAACATTTTGGAAATCCCGCTGAAACTTTGGACATTCTCGCGAAGGGTTCCCAATCCCCGACAAGATTGGTACCCTTTCACGTCCGAATGTCTCAAACTCCGGGAGAGATTCTCAAAACCAAGGTTGACATGTTTCGAGTTCGTTTCAACATTTTGGAAATCCCGCTGAAACTTTGGACGTTCTGGCGGAGGGTTCTAAATCCCCGACAAGATTGGTACCCTTTCACGTCCAAATCTCTCAAAGTCCGGGAGAGATTCTCAAAACCAAGGTTGACATGTTTCGAGTTCCTTTCAACATTTTGGAAATCCCGCTGAAACTTTGGACATTCTCGCGAAGGGTTCCCAATCCCCGACAAGACTGGTACCCTTTCACGTCCAAATCTCTCAAACTCCGGGAGAGATTCTCAAAACCAAGGTTGACATGTTTCGAGTTCCTTTCAACATTTTGGAAATCCCGCTGAAACTTTGGACATTCTCGCGAAGGGTTCGCAGTCCCCGACAAGATTGGTACCCTTTCACGTCCAAATCTCTCAAACTCCGGGAGAGATTCTCAAAACCAAGGTTGACATGTTTCGAGTTCCTTTCAACATTTTGGAAATCCCGCTGAAACTTTGGACATTCTCGCGAAGGGTTCCCAATCCCCGACAAGATTGGTACCCTTTCACGTCCAAATCTCTCAAAGTCCGGGAGAGATTCTCAAAACCAAGGTTGACATGTTTCGAGTTCCTTTCAACATTTTGGAAATCCCGCTGAAACTTTGGACATTCTCGCGAAGGGTTCCCAATCCCCGACAAGACTGGTACCCTTTCACGTCCAAATCTCTCAAAGTCCGGGAGAGATTCTCAAAACCAAGGTTGACATGTTTCGAGTTCCTTTCAACATTTTGGAAATCCCGCTGAAACTTTGGACATTCTGGCGAAGGGTTCCCAATCCCCGACAAGATTGGTACCCTTTCACGTCCAAATCTCTCAAACTCCGGGAGAGATTCTCAAAACCAAGGTTGACATGGTTCCAGTTCCATTCAACATTTTGGAAATCCCGCTGAAACTTTGGACATTCTCGCGAAGGGTTCCCAATCCCCGACAAGACTGGTACCCTTTCACGTCCAAATCTCTCAAAGTCCGGGAGAGATTCTCAAAACCAAGGTTGACATGTTTCGAGTTCCTTTTAACATTTTGGAAATCCCGCTGAAACTTTTAACATTCTCGCGAAGGGTTCCCGATCCCCGACAAGATTGGTACCCTTTCACGTCCAAAACTCTCAAACTCCGGCTAAGATTCTCAAAACCAAGCTTGACATGTTTCGAGTTCATTTCAACATTTTGGAAATCCCACTGAAACTTTGGACATTCTCGCGAAGGGTTCCCAATCCCCGACAAGATTGGTACCCTTTCACGTCCAAATCTCTCAAACTCCGGGAGAGATTCTCAAAACCAAGGTTGACATGTTTCGAGTTCCTTTCAACATTTTGGAAATCCCGCTGAAACTTTGGACATTCTCGCGAAGGGTTCCCAATCCCCGACAAGATTGGTACCCTTTCACGTCCAAATCTCTCAAACTCCGGGAGAGATTCTCAAAACCAAGCTTGACATGTTTCGAGTTCCTTTCAACATTTTGGAAATCCCGCTGAAACTTTGGACATTGTCGCGAAGGGTTCCCAATCCCTGACAAGATTGGTACCCTTTCACGTCCAAATCTCTCAAAGTCCGGGAGAGATTCTCAAAACCGAGGTTGACATGTTTCGAGTTCCTTTCAACATTTTGGAAATCCCGCTGAAACTTTGGACATTCTGGCGGAGGGTTCTAGATCCCCGACAAGATTGGTACCCTTTCACCTCCAAATCTCTCAAAGTCCGGGAGAGATTCTCAAAACCAAGGTTGACATGTTTCGAGTTCCTTTCAACATTTTGGAAATCCCGCTGAAACTTTGGACATTTTCGCGAAGGGTTCCCAATCCCCGACAAGATTGGTACCCTTTCACGTCCAAATCTCTCAAACTCCGGGAGAGATTCTCAAAACCAAGGTTGACATGGTTCCAGTTCCTTTCAACATTTTGGAAATCCCACTGAAACTTTGGACATTTTCGCGAAGGGTTCCCAATCCCCCACAAGATTGGTACCCTTTCACGTCCAAATCTCTCAAACTCCGGGAGAGATTCTCAAAACCAAGGTTGATATGTTTCGAGTTCCTTTCAACATTTTGGAAATCCCGCTGAAACTTTGGACATTCTCGTGAAGGGTTCCCAATCCCCGACAAGATTGGTACCCTTTCACGTCCAAATCTCTCAAACTCCGGGAGAGATTCTCAAAACCAAGGTTGACATGTTTCGTTTTCCTTTTAACATTTTGGAAATCCCGCTGAAACTTTGGACATTCTCGCGAAGGGTTCCCGATCCCCGACAAGATTGGTACCCTTTCACGTCCAAATCTCTCAAACTCCGGCTAAGATTCTCAAAACCAAGCTTGACATGTTTCGAGTTCCTTTCAACATTTTGGAAATCCCGCTGAAACTTTGGAGTTTCTCGCGAAGGGTTCCCAATCCCCGACAAGTTTGGTACCCTTTCACGTCCAAATCTCTCAAAGTCCGGGAGAGATAGTCAAAACCAAGGTTGACATGTTTCGAGTTCCTTTCAACATTTTGGAAATCCCGCTGAAACTTTGGACATTCTGGCGAAGGGTTCCCAATCCCCGACAAGATTGGTACCCTTTCACGTCCAAATCTCTCAAACTCCGGGAGAGATTCTCAAAACCAAGGTTGACATGTTTCGAGTTCATTTCAACATTTTGGAAATCCCGCTGAAACTTTGGACATTCTCGCGAAGGGTTCCCAATCCCCGACAAGACTGGTACCCTTTCACGTCCAAATCTTTCAAACTCCGGGAGAGATTCTCAAAACCAAGGTTGACATGTTTCGAGTTCCTTTCAACATTTTGGAAATCCCGCTGAAACTTTGGACATTCTCGCGAAGGGTTCCCAATCCCCGACAAGATTGGTACCCTTTCACGTCCAAATCTCTCAAACTCCGGGAGAGATTCTCAAAACCAAGGTTGACATGGTTCCTGTTCCTTTCAACATTTTGGAAATCCCGCTGAAACTTTGGACATTTTCGCGAAGGGTTCCCAATCCCCGACAAGATTGGTACCCTTTCACGTCCAAATCTCTCAAACTCCGGGAGAGATTCTCAAAACCAAGGTTGACATGTTTCGAGTTCCTTTCAACATTTTGGAAATCCCGCTGAAACTTTGGACATTCTGGCGGAGGGTTCTAGATCCCCGAAAAGATTGGTACCCTTTCACGTCCAAATCTCTCAAACTCCGGGAGAGATTCTCAAAACCAAGCTTGATATGTTTCGAGTTCCTTTCAACATTTTGGAAATCCCGCTGAAACTTTGGACATTCTGGCGAAGGGTTCCCAATCCCCGACAAGATTGGTACCCTTTCACGTCCAAATCTCTCAAACTCCGGGAGAGATTCTCAAAACCAAGGTTGACATGTTTCGACTTCCTTTTAACATTTTGGAAATCCCACTGAAACTTTGGACATTCTCGCGAAGGGTTCCCAATCCCCGACAAGATTGGTACCCTTTCACGTCCAAATCTCTCAAACTCCGGGAGAGATTCTCAAAACCAAGGTTGACATGTTTCGAGTTCCTTTCAACATTTTGGAAATCCCGCTGAAACTTTGGACATTCTCGCGAAGGGTTCCCAGTCCCCGACAAGATTGGTACCCTTTCACGTCCAAATCTCTCAAACTCCGGGAGAGATTCTCAAAACCAAGCTTGACATGTTTCGAGTTCCTTTCAACATTTTGGAAATCCCGCTGAAACTTTGGACATTCTGGCGAAGGGTTCCCAATCCCCGACAAGATTGGTACCCTTTCACGTCCAAATCTCTCAAACTCCGGGAGAGATTCTCAAAACCAAGGTTGACATGTTTCGAGTTCCTTTCAACATTTTGGAAATCCCGCTGAAACTTTGGACATTCTGGCGAAGGATTCCCAATCCCCGACAAGATTGGTACCCTTTCACGTCCAAATCTCTCAAACTCCGGGAGAGATTCTGAAAACCAAGGTTGACATGTTTCGAGTTCCTCTCAACATTTTGGAAATCCCGCTGAAACTTTGGACATTCTGGCGAAGGGTTCCCAATCCCCGACAAGATTGGTACCCTTTCACGTCCAAATCTCTCAAACTCCGGGAGAGATTCTCAAAACCAAGGTTGACATGTTTCGAGTTCCTTTCAACATTTTGGAAATCCCGCTGAAACTTTGGACATTCTCGCGAAGGGTTCCCAATCCCCGACAAGATTGGTACCCTTTCACGTCCAAATCTCTCAAACTCAGGGAGAGATTCTCAAAACCAAGGTTGACATGTTTCGAGTTCCTTTCAACATTTTGGAAATCCCGCTGAAACTTTGGACATTCTCGCGAAGGGTTCCCAATCCCCGACAAGATTGGTACCCTTTCACGTCCAAATCTCTCAAAGTCCGGGAGAGATTCTCAAAACCAAGCTTGACATGTTTTGAGTTCCTTTCAACATTTTGGAAATCCCGCTGAAACTTTGGACATTCTCGCGAAGGGTTCCCAATCCCCGACAAGATTGGTACCCTTTCACGTCCAAATCTCTCAAACTCCGGGAGAGATTCTCAAAACCAAGCTTGACATGTTTCGAGTTCCTTTCAACATTTTGGAAATCCCGCTGAAACTTTGGACATTCTCGCGAAGGGTTCCCAATCCCCGACAAGACTGGTACCCTTTCACGTCCAAATCTTTCAAACTCCGGGAGAGATTCTCAAAACCAAGGTTGATATGTTTCGAGTTCCTTTCAACATTTTGGAAATCCCGCTGAAACTTTGGACATTGTCGCGAAGGGTTCCCAATCCCCGACAAGATTGGTACCCTTTCACGTCCAAATCTCTCAAAGTCCGGGAGAGATTCTCAAAACCAAGCTTGACATGTTTCGAGTTCCTTTCAACATTTTGGAAATCCCGCTGAAACTTTGGACATTCTCGCGAAGGGTTCCCAATCCCCGACAAGACTGGTACACTTTCACGTCCAAATCTCTCAAACTCCGGGAGAGATTCTCAAAACCAAGGTTGACGTGTTTCGAGTTCCTTTCAACATTTTGGAAATCCCGCTGAAACTTTGGACATTCTCGCGAATTGTTCCCCATCCCCGACAAGACTGGTACCCTTTCACGTCCAAATCTCTCAAACTCCGGGAGAGATTCTCAAAACCAAGGTTGACATGTTTCGAGTTCCTTTCAACATTTTGGAAATCCCGCTGAAACTTTGGACATTCTCGCGAAGGGTTCCCAATCCCCGACAAGATTGGTACCCTTTCACGTCCAAATCTCTCAAAGTCCGGGAGAGATTCTCAAAACCAAGGTTGACATGTTTCGAGTTCCTTTCAACATTTTGGAAATCCCGCTGAAACTTTGGACATTCTCGCGAAGGGTTCCCAATCCCCGACAAGACTGGTACCCTTTCACGTCCAAATCTCTCAAAGTCCGGGAGAGATTCTCAAAACCAAGGTTGACATGTTTCGAGTTCCTTTCAACATTTTGGAAATCCCGCTGAAACTTTGGACATTCTGGCGAAGGGTTCCCAATCCCCGACAAGATTGGTACCCTTTCACGTCCAAATCTCTCAAACTCCGGGAGAGATTCTCAAAACCAAGGTTGACATGGTTCCAGTTCCATTCAACATTTTGGAAATCCCGCTGAAACTTTGGACATTCTCGCGAAGGGTTCCCAATCCCCGACAAGACTGGTACCCTTTCACGTCCAAATCTCTCAAAGTCCGGGAGAGATTCTCAAAACCAAGGTTGACATGTTTCGAGTTCCTTTTAACATTTTGGAAATCCCGCTGAAACTTTTAACATTCTCGCGAAGGGTTCCCGATCCCCGACAAGATTGGTACCCTTTCACGTCCAAAACTCTCAAACTCCGGCTAAGATTCTCAAAACCAAGCTTGACATGTTTCGAGTTCATTTCAACATTTTGGAAATCCCACTGAAACTTTGGACATTCTCGCGAAGGGTTCCCAATCCCCGACAAGATTGGTACCCTTTCACGTCCAAATCTCTCAAACTCCGGGAGAGATTCTCAAAACCAAGGTTGACATGTTTCGAGTTCCTTTCAACATTTTGGAAATCCCGCTGAAACTTTGGACATTCTCGCGAAGGGTTCCCAATCCCCGACAAGATTGGTACCCTTTCACGTCCAAATCTCTCAAACTCCGGGAGAGATTCTCAAAACCAAGCTTGACATGTTTCGAGTTCCTTTCAACATTTTGGAAATCCCGCTGAAACTTTGGACATTGTCGCGAAGGGTTCCCAATCCCTGACAAGATTGGTACCCTTTCACGTCCAAATCTCTCAAAGTCCGGGAGAGATTCTCAAAACCGAGGTTGACATGTTTCGAGTTCCTTTCAACATTTTGGAAATCCCGCTGAAACTTTGGACATTCTGGCGGAGGGTTCTAGATCCCCGACAAGATTGGTACCCTTTCACCTCCAAATCTCTCAAAGTCCGGGAGAGATTCTCAAAACCAAGGTTGACATGTTTCGTTTTCCTTTTAACATTTTGGAAATCCCGCTGAAACTTTGGACATTCTCGCGAAGGGTTCCCGATCCCCGACAAGATTGGTACCCTTTCACGTCCAAATCTCTCAAACTCCGGCTAAGATTCTCAAAACCAAGCTTGACATGTTTCGAGTTCCTTTCAACATTTTGGAAATCCCGCTGAAACTTTGGAGTTTCTCGCGAAGGGTTCCCAATCCCCGACAAGTTTGGTACCCTTTCACGTCCAAATCTCTCAAAGTCCGGGAGAGATAGTCAAAACCAAGGTTGACATGTTTCGAGTTCCTTTCAACATTTTGGAAATCCCGCTGAAACTTTGGACATTCTGGCGAAGGGTTCCCAATCCCCGACAAGATTGGTACCCTTTCACGTCCAAATCTCTCAAACTCCGGGAGAGATTCTCAAAACCAAGGTTGACATGTTTCGAGTTCATTTCAACATTTTGGAAATCCCGCTGAAACTTTGGACATTCTCGCGAAGGGTTCCCAATCCCCGACAAGACTGGTACCCTTTCACGTCCAAATCTTTCAAACTCCGGGAGAGATTCTCAAAACCAAGGTTGACATGTTTCGAGTTCCTTTCAACATTTTGGAAATCCCGCTGAAACTTTGGACATTCTCGCGAAGGGTTCCCAATCCCCGACAAGATTGGTACCCTTTCACGTCCAAATCTCTCAAACTCCGGGAGAGATTCTCAAAACCAAGGTTGACATGGTTCCTGTTCCTTTCAACATTTTGGAAATCCCGCTGAAACTTTGGACATTTTCGCGAAGGGTTCCCAATCCCCGACAAGATTGGTACCCTTTCACGTCCAAATCTCTCAAACTCCGGGAGAGATTCTCAAAACCAAGGTTGACATGGTTCGAGTTCCTTTCAACATTTTGGAAATCCCGCTGAAACTTTGGACATTCTGGCGGAGGGTTCTAGATCCCCGAAAAGATTGGTACCCTTTCACGTCCAAATCTCTCAAACTCCGGGAGAGATTCTCAAAACCAAGGTTGATATGTTTCGAGTTCCTTTCAACATTTTGGAAATCCCGCTGAAACTTTGGACATTCTGGCGAAGGGTTCCCAATCCCCGACAAGATTGGTACCCTTTCACGTCCAAATCTCTCAAACTCCGGGAGAGATTCTCAAAACCAAGGTTGACATGTTTCGACTTCCTTTTAACATTTTGGAAATCCCACTGAAACTTTGGACATTCTCGCGAAGGGTTCCCAATCCCCGACAAGATTGGTACCCTTTCACGTCCAAATCTCTCAAACTCCGGGAGAGATTCTCAAAACCAAGGTTGACATGTTTCGAGTTCCTTTCAACATTTTGGAAATCCCGCTGAAACTTTGGACATTCTCGCGAAGGGTTCCCAGTCCCCGACAAGATTGGTACCCTTTCACGTCCAAATCTCTCAAACTCCGGGAGAGATTCTCAAAACCAAGCTTGACATGTTTCGAGTTCCTTTCAACATTTTGGAAATCCCGCTGAAACTTTGGACATTCTCGCGAAGGGTTCCCAATCCCCGACAAGATTGGTACCCTTTCACGTCCAAATCTCTCAAACTCCGGGAGAGATTCTCAAAACCAAGGTTGACATGTTTCGAGTTCCTTTCAACATTTTGGAAATCCCGCTGAAACTTTGGACATTCTGGCGAAGGATTCCCAATCCCCGACAAGATTGGTACCCTTTCACGTCCAAATCTCTCAAACTCCGGGAGAGATTCTGAAAACCAAGGTTGACATGTTTCGAGTTCCTCTCAACATTTTGGAAATCCCGCTGAAACTTTGGACATTCTGGCGAAGGGTTCCCAATCCCCGACAAGATTGGTACCCTTTCACGTCCAAATCTCTCAAACTCCGGGAGAGATTCTCAAAACCAAGGTTGACATGTTTCGAGTTCCTTTCAACATTTTGGAAATCCCGCTGAAACTTTGGACATTCTCGCGAAGGGTTCCCAATCCCCGACAAGATTGGTACCCTTTCACGTCCAAATCTCTCAAACTCAGGGAGAGATTCTCAAAACCAAGGTTGACATGTTTCGAGTTCCTTTCAACATTTTGGAAATCCCGCTGAAACTTTGGACATTCTCGCGAAGGGTTCCCAATCCCCGACAAGATTGGTACCCTTTCACGTCCAAATCTCTCAAAGTCCGGGAGAGATTCTCAAAACCAAGCTTGACATGTTTTGAGTTCCTTTCAACATTTTGGAAATCCCGCTGAAACTTTGGACATTCTCGCGAAGGGTTCCCAATCCCCGACAAGATTGGTACCCTTTCACGTCCAAATCTCTCAAACTCCGGGAGAGATTCTCAAAACCAAGCTTGACATGTTTCGAGTTCCTTTCAACATTTTGGAAATCCCGCTGAAACTTTGGACATTCTCGCGAAGGGTTCCCAATCCCCGACAAGACTGGTACCCTTTCACGTCCAAATCTTTCAAACTCCGGGAGAGATTCTCAAAACCAAGGTTGATATGTTTCGAGTTCCTTTCAACATTTTGGAAATCCCGCTGAAACTTTGGACATTGTCGCGAAGGGTTCCCAATCCCCGACAAGATTGGTACCCTTTCACGTCCAAATCTCTCAAAGTCCGGGAGAGATTCTCAAAACCAAGCTTGACATGTTTCGAGTTCCTTTCAACATTTTGGAAATCCCGCTGAAACTTTGGACATTCTCGCGAAGGGTTCCCAATCCCCGACAAGACTGGTACACTTTCACGTCCAAATCTCTCAAACTCCGGGAGAGATTCTCAAAACCAAGGTTGACGTGTTTCGAGTTCCTTTCAACATTTTGGAAATCCCGCTGAAACTTTGGACATTCTCGCGAATTGTTCCCCATCCCCGACAAGACTGGTACCCTTTCACGTCCAAATCTCTCAAACTCCGGGAGAGATTCTCAAAACCAAGGTTGACATGTTTCGAGTTCCTTTCAACATTTTGGAAATCCCGCTGAAACTTTGGACATTCTCGCGAAGGGTTCCCAATCCCCGACAAGTTTGGTACCCTTTCACGTCCAAATCTCTCAAACTCCGGGAGAGATTCTCAAAACCAAGGTTGACATGGTTCCAGTTCCTTTCAACATTTTGGAAATCCCGCTGAAACTTTGGACATTCTCGCGAAGGGTTCCCAATCCCCGACAAGATTGGTACCCTTTCACGTCCAAATCTCTCAAACTCCGGGAGAGATTCTCAAAACCAAGGTTGACATGTTTCGAGTTCCCTTCAACATTTTGGAAAACCCGCTGAAACTTTGGACATTCTGGCGGAGGGTTCTAGATCCCCGAAAAGATTGGTACCCTTTCACGTCCAAATCTCTCAAACTCCGGGAGAGATTCTCAAAACCAAGCTTGACATGTTTCGAGTTCCTTTCAACATTTTGGAAATCCCCCTGAAACTTTGGACATTCTCGCGAAGGGTTCCCAATCCCCGACAAGATTGGTACCCTTTCACGTCCAAATCTCTCAAACTCCGGGAGAGATTCTCAAAACCAAGCTTGACATGTTTCGAGTTCCTTTCAACATTTTGGAAATCCCGCTGAAACTTTGGACATTCTCGCGAAGGGTTCCCAATCCCCGACAAGATTGGTACCCTTTCACGTCCAAATCTCTCAAACTCCGGGAGAGATAGTCAAAACCAAGGTTGACATGTTTAGAGTTCCTTTCAACATTTTGGAAATCCCGCTGAAACTTTGGACATTCTCGCGAAGGGTTCCCAATCCCCGACAAGATTGGTACCCTTTCACGTCCAAATCTCTCAAACTCCGGGAGAGATTCTCAAAACCAAGGTTGACATGGTTCCAGTTCCTTTCAACATTTTGGAAATCCCGCTGAAACTTTGGACATTCTCGCGAAGGGTTCCCAATCCCCGACAAGTTTGGTACCCTTTCACGTCCAAATCTCTCAAAGTGCGGGAGAGATTCTCAAAACCAAGGTTGACATGTTTCGAGTTCCTTTCAACATTTTGGAAATCCCGCTGAAACTTTGGACATTCTCGTGAAGGGTTCCCAATCCCCGACAAGATTGGTACCCTTTCACGTCCAAATCTCTCAAACTCCGGGAGAGATTCTCAAAACCAAGGTTGACATGGTTCCAGTTCCTTTCAACATTTTGGAAATCCCGCTGAAACTTTGGACATTTTCGCGAAGGGTTCCCAATCCCCGACAAGATTGGTACCCTTTCACTTCCAAATCTCTCAAACTCCGGGAGAGATTCTCAAAACCAAGGTTGACATGTTTTGAGTTCCTTTCAACATTTTGGAAATCCCGCTGAAACTTTGGACATTCTGGCGGAGGGTTCTAGATGCCCGAAAAGATTGGTACCCTTTCACGTCCAAATCTCTCAAACTCCGGGAGAGATTCTCAAAACCAAGGTTGATATGTTTCGAGTTCCTTTCAACATTTTGGAAATCCCGCTGAAACTTTGGACATTCTCGCGAAGGGTTCCCAATCCCCGACAAGATTGGTACCCTTTCACGTCCAAATCTCTCAAACTCCGGGAGAGATTCTCAAAACCAAGCTTGACATGTTTCGAGTTCCTTTCAACATTTTGGAAATCCCGCTGAAACTTTGGACTTTCTCGCGAAGGGTTCCCAATCCCCGACAAGTTTGGTACCCTTTCACGTCCAAATCTCTCAAACTCCGGGAGAGATTCTCAAAACCAAGGTTGACATGTTTCGAGTTCCTTTCAACATTTTGGAAATCCCGCTGAAACTTTGGACATTCTCGCGAAGGGTTCCCAATCCCTGACAAGATTGGTACCCTTTCACGTCCAAATCTCTCAAACTCCGGGAGAGATTCTCAAAACCAAGGTTGACATGTTTCGAGTTCATTTCAACATTTTGGAAATCCCGCTGAAACTTTGGACATTCTCGCAAAGGGTTCCCAATCCCCGACAAGACTGGTACCCTTTCACGTCCAAATCGCTCAAACTCCGGGAGAGATTCTCAAAACCAAGGTTGACATGTTTCGAGTTCCTTTCAACATTTTGGAAATCCCGCTGAAACTTTGGACATTCTGGCGAAGGGTTCCCAATCCCCGACAAGATTGGTACCCTTTCACGTCCAAATCTCTCAAACTCCGGGAGAGATTCTCAAAACCAAGCTTGACATGTTTCGAGTTCCTTTCAACATTTTGGAAATCCCGCTGAAACTTTGGACATTCTGGTGAAGGGTTCCCAATCCCCGACAAGATTGGTACCCTTTCACGTCCAAATCTCTCAAACTCCGGGAGAGATTCTCAAAACCAAGGTTGACATGGTTCGAGTTCCTTTCAACATTTTGGAAATCCCGCTGAAACTTTGGACATTCTCGCGAAGGGTTCCCGATCCCCGACAAGACTGGTACCCTTTCACGTCCAAATCTCTCAAACTCCGGGAGAGATTCTCAAAACCAAGGTTGACATGTTTCGAGTTCCTTTCAACATTTTGGAAATCCCGCTGAAACTTTGGACATTGTCGCGAAGGGTTCCCAATCCCCGACAAGACTGGTACCCTTTCACGTCCAAATCTCTCAAACTCCGGGAGAGATTCTCAAAACCAAGGTTGACATGTTTCGAGTTCCTTTCAACATTTTGGAAATCCCGCTGAAACTTTGGACATTCTCGCGAAGGGTTCCCAATGCCTGACAAGATTGGTACCCTTTCACGTCCAAATCTCTCAAACTCTGGGAGAGATTCTCAAAACCAAGGTTGACATGTTTCGAGTTCCTTTCAACATTTTGGAAATCCCGCTGAAACTTTGGACATTCTCGCGAAGGGTTCCCAATCCCCGACAAGATTGGTACCCTTTCACGTCCAAATCTCTCAAACTCCGGGAGAGATTCTCAAAACCAAGGTTGACATGTTTCGAGTTCCTCTCAACATTTTGGAAATCCCGCTGAAACTTTGGACATTCTGGCGAAGGGTTCCCAATCCCCGACAAGATTGGTACCCTTTCACGTCCAAATCTCTCAAACTCCGGGAGAGATTCTCAAAACCAAGGTTGACATGTTTTGAGTTCCTTTCAACATTTTGGAAATCCCGCTGAAACTTTGGACATTCTCGCGAAGGGTTCCCAATCCCCGACAAGATTGTTACCCTTTCACGTCCAAATCTCTCAAACTCCGGGAGAGATTCTCAAAACCAAGCTTGACATGTTTCGAGTTCCTTTCAACATTTTGGAAATCCCGCTGAAACTTTGGACATTCTGGCGAAGGGTTCCCAATCCCCGACAAGATTGGTACCCTTTCACGTCCAAATCTCTCAAACTCCGGGAGAGATTCTCAAAACCAAGGTTGACATGTTTCGAGTTCCTTTCAACATTTTGGAAATCCCGCTGAAACTTTGGACATTGTCGCGAAGGGTTCCCAATCCCCGACAAGACTGGTACCCTTTCACGTCCAAATCTCTCAAACTCCGGGAGAGATTCGCAAAACCAAGGTTGATATGTTTCGAGTTCCTTTCAACATTTTGGAAATCCCGCTGAAACTTTGGACATTGTCGCGAAGGATTCCCAATCCCCGACAAGATTGGTACCCTTTCACGTCCAAATCTCTCAAACTCCGGGAGAGATTCTCAAAACCAAGGTTGACATGTTTCGAGTTCCTTTCAACATTTTGGAAATCCCGCTGAAACTTTGGACATTCTCGCGAAGGGTTCCCGATCCCCGACAAGATTGGTACCCTTTCACGTCCAAAACTCTCAAACCCCGGGAGAGATTCTCAAAACCAAGCTTGACATGTTTCGAGTTCCTTTCAACATTTTGGAAATCCCGCTGAAACTTTGGACATTCTGGCGAAGGGTTCTAGATCCCCGACAAGATTGGTACCCTTTCACGTCCAAATCTCTCAAACTCCGGGAGAGATTCTCAAAACCAAGCTTGACATGTTTCGAGTTCCTTTCAACATTTTGGAAATCCCGCTGAAACTTTGGACATTCTCGCGAAGGGTTCCCAATCCCCGACAAGATTGGTACCCTTTCACGTCCAAATCTCTCAAACTCCGGGAGAGATTCTCAAAACCAAGGTTGACATGGTTCCAGTTCCTTTCAACATTTTGGAAATCCCGCTGAAACTTTGGACATTCTGGCGGAGGGTTCTAGATCCCCGAAAAGATTGGTACCCTTTCACTTCCAAATCTCTCAAACTCCGGGAGAGATTCTCAAAACCAAGCTTGACATGTTTCGAGTTCCTTTCAACATTTTGGAAATCCCGCTGAAACTTTGGACATTCTCGAGAAGGGTTCCCAATCCCCGACAAGATTGGTACCCTTTCACGTCCAAATCTCTCAAACTCCGGGAGAGATTCTCAAAACCAAGGTTGACATGTTTCGAGTTCCTTTCAACATTTTGGAAATCCCGCTGAAACTTTGGACATTCTCGCGAAGGGTTCCCGATCCCCGACAAGATTGGTACCCTTTCACGTCCAAATCTCTCAAACTCCGGGAGAGATTCTCAAAACCAAGGTTGACATGTTTCGAGTTCCTTTCAACATTTTGGAAATCCCGCTGAAACTTTGGACATTCTCGCGAAGGGTTCCCAATCCCCGACAAGTTTGGTACCCTTTCACGTCCAAATCTCTCAAACTCCGGGAGAGATTCTCAAAACCAAGCTTGACATGTTTCGAGTTCCTTTCAACATTTTGGAAATCCCGCTGAAACTTTGGACATTCTGGCGGAGGGTTCTAGATCCCCGACAAGATTGGTACCCTTTCACGTCCAAATCTCTCAAACTCCGGGAGAGATTCTCAAAACCAAGGTTGACATGTTTCGAGTTCCTTTCAACATTTTGGAAATCCCGCTGAAACTTTGGACATTGTCGCGAAGGGTTCCCAATCCCCGACAAGATTGGTACCCTTTCACGTCCAAATCTCTCAAACTCCGGGAGAGATTCTCAAAACCAAGGTTGACATGTTTCGAGTTCCTTTCAACATTTTGGAAATCCCGCTGAAACTTTGGACATTGTCGCGAAGGGTTCCCAATCCCCGACAAGATTGGTACCCTTTCACGTCCAAATCTCTCAAACTCCGGGAGAGATTCTCAAAACCAAGGTTGACATGTTTCGAGTTCCTTTCAACATTTTGGAAATCCCGCTGAAACTTTGGACATTCTGGCGGAGGGTTCTAGATGCCCGAAAAGATTGGTACCCTTTCACGTCCAAATCTCTCAAACTCCGGGAGAGATTCTCAAAACCAAGCTTGACATGTTTCGAGTTCCTTTCAACATTTTGGAAATCCCGCTGAAACTTTGGACATTCTCGAGAAGGGTTCCCAATCCCCGAGAAGATTGGTACCCTTTCACGTCCAAATCTCTCCAACTCCGGGAGAGATTCTCAAAACCAAGGTTGACATGTTTCGAGTTCCTTTTAACATTTTGGAAATCCCGCTGAAACTTTGGACATTGTCGCGAAGGGTTCCCAATCCCCGACAAGACTGGTACCCTTTCACGTCCAAATCTCTCAAACTCCGGGAGAGATTCTCAAAACCAAGGTTGATATGTTTCGAGTTCCTTTCAACATTTTGGAAATCCCGCTGAAACTTTGGACATTGTCGCGAAGGATTCCCAATCCCCGACAAGATTGGTACCCTTTCACGTCCAAATCTCTCAAACTCCGGGAGAGATTCTCAAAACCAAGCTTGACATGTTTCGAGTTCCTTTCAACATTTTGGAAATCCCGCTGAAACTTTGGACATTCTCACGAAGGGTTCCCAATCCCCGACAAGATTGGTACCCTTTCACGTCCAAATCTCTCAAACTCCGGGAGAGATTCTCAAAACCAAGCTTGACATGTTTCGAGTTCCTTTCAACATTTTGGAAATCCCGCTGAAACTTTGGACATTCTCGCGAAGGGTTCCCAATCCCCGACAAGATTGGTACCCTTTCACGTCCAAATCTCTCAAAGTCCGGGAGAGATTCTCAAAACCAAGGTTGACATGTTTCGAGTTCCTTTCAACATTTTGGAAATCCCGCTGAAACTTTGGACATTCTGGCGGAGGCTTCTAGATCCCCGAAAAGATTGGTACCCTTTCACGTCCAAATCTCTCAAACTCCGGGAGAGATTCTCAAAACCAAGCTTGACATGTTTCGAGTTCCTTTCAACATTTTGGAAATCCCGCTGAAACTTTGGACATTCTCGAGAAGGGTTCCCAATCCCCGACAAGATTGGTACCCTTTCACGTCCAAATCTCTCAAACTCCGGGAGAGATTCTCAAAACCAAGGTTGACATGTTTCGAGTTCCTTTTAACATTTTGGAAATCCCGCTGAAACTTTGGACATTCTCGCGAAGGGTTCCCGATCCGCGACAAGATTGGTACCCTTTCACGTGCAAATCTCTCAAACTCCGGGAGAGATTCTCAAAACCAAGCTTGACATGTTTCGAGTTCCTTTCAACATTTTGGAAATCCCGCTGAAACTTTGGACATTCTCGCGAAGGGTTCCGAATCCCCGACAAGTTTGGTACCCTTTCACGTCCAAATCTCTCAAACTCCGGGAGAGATTCTCAAAACCAAGCTTGACATGTTTCGAGTTCCTTTCAACATTTTGGAAATCCCGCTGAAACTTTGGACATTCTGGTGAAGGGTTCCCAATCCCCGACAAGATTGGTACCCTTTCACGTCCAAATCTCTCAAACTCCGGGAGAGATTCTCAAAACCAAGGTTGACATGGTTCGAGTTCCTTTCAACATTTTGGAAATCCCGCTGAAACTTTGGACATTCTCGCGAAGGGTTCCCGATCCCCGACAAGACTGGTACCCTTTCACGTCCAAATCTCTCAAACTCCGGGAGAGATTCTCAAAACCAAGGTTGACATGTTTCGAGTTCCTTTCAACATTTTGGAAATCCCGCTGAAACTTTGGACATTGTCGCGAAGGGTTCCCAATCCCCGACAAGACTGGTACCCTTTCACGTCCAAATCTCTCAAACTCCGGGAGAGATTCTCAAAACCAAGGTTGACATGTTTCGAGTTCCTTTCAACATTTTGGAAATCCCGCTGAAACTTTGGACATTCTCGCGAAGGGTTCCCAATGCCTGACAAGATTGGTACCCTTTCACGTCCAAATCTCTCAAACTCTGGGAGAGATTCTCAAAACCAAGGTTGACATGTTTCGAGTTCCTTTCAACATTTTGGAAATCCCGCTGAAACTTTGGACATTCTCGCGAAGGGTTCCCAATCCCCGACAAGATTGGTACCCTTTCACGTCCAAATCTCTCAAACTCCGGGAGAGATTCTCAAAACCAAGGTTGACATGGTTCGAGTTCCTTTCAACATTTTGGAAATCCCGCTGAAACTTTGGACATTCTCGCGAAGGGTTCCCAATCCCCGACAAGATTGGTACCCTTTCACGTCCAAATCCCTCAAACTCCGGGAGAGATTCTCAAAACCAAGGTTGACATGTTTCGAGTTCCTTTCAACATTTTGGAAATCCCGCTGAAACTTTGGACATTCTCGCGAAGGGTTCCCAATCCCCGACAAGATTGGTACCCTTTCACGTCCAAATCTCTCAAACTCCGGGAGAGATTCTCAAAACCAAGGTTGACATGTTTCGAGTTCCTTTCAACATTTTGGAAATCCCGCTGAAACTTTGGACATTCTCGTGAAGGGTTCCCAATCCCCGACAAGATTGGTACCCTTTCACGTCCAAATCTCTCAAACTCCGGGAGAGATTCTCAAAACCAAGCTTGACATGTTTCGAGTTCCTTTCAACATTTTGGAAATGCCGCTGAAACTTTGGACATTCTGGCGGAGGGTTCTAGATCCCCGACAAGATTGGTACCCTTTCGCGTCCAAATCTCTCAAACTCCGGGAGAGATTCTCAGAACCAAGGTTGACATGTTTCGAGTTCCTTTCAACATTTTGGAAATCCCGCTGAAACTTTGGACATTCTCGCGAAGGGTTCCCGATCCCCGACAAGACTGGTACCCTTTCACGTCCAAATCTCTCAAACTCCGGGAGAGATTCTCAAAACCAAGGTTGACATGGTTCGAGTTCCTTTCAACATTTTGGAAATCCCGCTGTAACTTTGGACATTCTCGCGAAGGGTTCCCAATCCCCGACAAGATTGGTACCCTTTCACGTCCAAATCTCTCAAACTCCGGGAGAGATTCTCAAAACCAAGGTTGACATGTTTCGAGTTCCTTTCAACATTTTGGAAATCCCGCTGAAACTTTGGACATTCTCGCGAAGGGTTCCCAATCCCCGACAAGATTGGTACCCTTTCACGTCCAAATCTCTCAAACTCCGGGAGAGATTCTCAAAACCAAGGTTGACATGTTTCGAGTTCCTTTCAACATTTTGGAAATCCCGCTGAAACTTTGGACATTCTGGCGAAGGGTTCCCAATCCCCGACAAGATTGGTACCCTTTCACGTCCAAATCTCTCAAACTCCGGGAGAGATTCTCAAAACCAAGGTTGACATGTTTCGAGTTCCTTTCAACATTTTGGAAATCCCGCTGAAACTTTGGACATTCTCGCGAAGGGTTCCCAATGCCCGACAAGATTGGTACCCTTTCACGTCCAAATCTCTCAAACTCTGGGAGAGATTCTCAAAACCAAGGTTGACATGTTTCGAGTTCCTTTCAACATTTTGAAAATCCCGCTGAAACTTTGGACATTCTCGCGAAGGGTTCCCAATGCCCGACAAGATTGGTACCCTTTCACGTCCAAATCTCTCAAACTCTGGGAGAGATTCTCAAAACCAAGGTTGACATGTTTCGAGTTCCTTTCAACATTTTGGAAATCCCGCTGAAACTTTGGACATTCTCGCGAAGGGTTCCCAATCCCCGACAAGATTGGTACCCTTTCACGTCCAAATCTCTCAAACTCCGGGAGAGATTCTCAAAACCATGGTTGACATGGTTCGAGTTCCTTTCAACATTTTGGAAATCCCGCTGAAACTTTGGACATTCTCGCGAAGGGTTCCCAATCCCCGACAAGATTGGTACCCTTTCACGTCCAAATCTCTCAAACTCCGGGAGAGATTCTCAAAACCAAGGTTGACATGTTTAGAGTTCCTTTCAACATTTTGGAAATCCCGCTGAAACTTTGGACATTCTCGCGAAGGGTTCCCAATCCCCGACAAGATTGGTACCCTTTCACGTCCAAATCTCTCAAACTCCGGGAGAGATTCTCAAAACCAAGGTTGATATGTTTCGAGTTCCTTTCAACATTTTGGAAATCCCGCTGAAACTTTGGACTTTCTCGCGAAGGGTTCCCAATCCCCGACAAGATTGGTACCCTTTCACGTCCAAATCTCTCAAACTCCGGGAGAGATTCTCAAAACCAAGGTTGACATGTTTCGAGTTCCTTTCAACATTTTGGAAATCCCGCTGAAACTTTGGACTTTCTCGCGAAGGGTTCCCAATCCCCGACAAGATTGGTACCCTTTCACGTGCAAATCTCTCAAACTCCGGGAGAGATTCTGAAAACCAAGGTTGACATGTTTCGAGTTCCTTTCAACATTTTGGAAATCCCGCTGAAACTTTGGACATTCTCGCGAAGGGTTCCCAATCCCCGACAAGATTGGTACCCTTTCACGTCCAAATCTCTCAAACTCCGGGAGAGATTCTCAAAACCAAGGTTGACATGTTTCGAGTTCCTTTCAACATTTTGGAAATCCCGCTGAAACTTTGGACATTCTGGCGAAGGGTTCCCAATCCCCGACAAGATTGGTACCCTTTCACGTCCAAATCTCTCAAACTCCGGGAGAGATTCTCAAAACCAAGCTTGACATGTTTCGAGTTCCTTTCAACATTTTGGAAAACCCACTGAAACTTTGGACATTCTCGCGAAGGGTTCCCAATCCCCGACAAGATTGGTACCCTTTCACGTCCAAATCTCTCAAACTCCGGGAGAGATTCTCAAAACCAAGGTTGACATGTTTCGAGTTCCTTTCAACATTTTGGAAATCCCGCTGAAACTTTGGACATTGTCGCGAAGGGTTCCCTATCCCCGACAAGATTGGTACCCTTTCACGTCCAAATCTCTCAAACTCCGGGAGAGATTCTCAAAACCAAGGTTGACATGTTTCGAGTTCCTTTCAACATTTTGGAAATCCCGCTGAAACTTTGGACATTCTGGCGGAGGGTTCTAGATCCCCGACAAGATTGGTACCCTTTCACTTCCAAATGTCTCAAAGTCCGGGAGAGATTCTCAAAACCAAGATTGACATGTTTCGAGTTCCTTTCAACATTTTGGAAATCCCGCTGAAACTTTGGACATTCTCGCGAAGGGTTCCCAATCCCCGACAAGATTGGTACCCTTTCACGTCCAAATCTCTCAAACTCCGGGAGAGATTCTCAAAACCAAGGTTGACATGTTTCGAGTTCCTTTCAACATTTTGGAAATCCCGCTGAAACTTTGGACATTCTCGCGAAGGGTTCCCAATCCCCGACAAGACTGGTACCCTTTCACGTCCAAATCTCTCAAAGTCCGGGAGAGATTCTGAAAACCAAGGTTGACATGTTTCGAGTTCCTTTCAACATTTTGGAAATCCCGCTGATACTTTGGACATTCTCGCGAAGGGTTCCCAATCCCCGACAGGATTGGTACCCTTTCACGTCCAAATCTCTCAAACTCCGGGAGAGATTCTCAAAACCAAGGTTGACATGTTTCGAGTTCCTTTTAACATTTTGGAAATCCCGCTGAAACTTTGGACATTCTCGTGAAGGGTTCCCAGTCCCCGACAAGATTGGTACCCTTTCACGTCCAAATCTCTCAAAGTCCGGGAGAGATTCTCAAAACCAAGGTTGACATGTTTCGAGTTCCTTTCAACATTTTGGAAATCCCGCTGAAACTTTGGACATTCTCGCGAAGGGTTCCCAATCCCCGACAAGATTGGTACCCTTTCACTTCCAAATCTCTCAAAGTCCGGGAGAGATTCTCAAAACCAAGGTTGACATGGTTCGAGTTCCTTTCAACATTTTGGAAATCCCGCTGAAACTTTGGACATTCTCGCGAAGGGTTCCCGATCCCCGACAAGACTGGTACCCTTTCACGTCCAAATCTCTCCAACTCCGGGAGAGATTCTCAAAACCAAGCTTGACATGTTTCGAGTTCCTTTCAACATTTTGGAAATCCCGCTGAAACTTTGGACATTCTCGCGAAGGGTTCCCAATCCCCGACAAGATTGGTACCCTTTCACGTCCAAATCTCTCAAACTCCGGGAGAGATTCTCAAAACCAAGGTTGACATGTTTCGAGTTCCTTTCAACATTTTGGAAATCCCGCTGAAACTTTGGACATTCTCGCGAAGGGTTCCCAATGCCTGACAAGATTGGTACCCTTTCACGTCCAAATCTCTCAAACTCTGGGAGAGATTCTCAAAACCAAGGTTGACATGTTTCGAGTTCCTTTCAACATTTTGGAAATCCCGCTGAAACTTTGGACATTCTCGCGAAGGGTTCCCAATCCCCGACAAGATTGGTACCCTTTCACGTCCAAATCTCTCAAACTCCGGGAGAGATTCTCAAAACCAAGGTTGACATGGTTCGAGTTCCTTTCAACATTTTGGAAATCCCGCTGAAACTTTGGACATTCTCGCGAAGGGTTCCCAATCCCCGACAAGATTGGTACCCTTTCACGTCCAAATCCCTCAAACTCCGGGAGAGATTCTCAAAACCAAGGTTGACATGTTTCGAGTTCCTTTCAACATTTTGGAAATCCCGCTGAAACTTTGGACATTCTGGCGGAGGGTTCTAGATCCCCGACAAGATTGGTACCCTTTCGCGTCCAAATCTCTCAAACTCCGGGAGAGATTCTCAGAACCAAGGTTGACATGTTTCGAGTTCCTTTCAACATTTTGGAAATCCCGCTGAAACTTTGGACATTCTCGCGAAGGGTTCCCGATCCCCGACAAGACTGGTACCCTTTCACGTCCAAATCTCTCAAACTCCGGGAGAGATTCTCAAAACCAAGGTTGACATGGTTCGAGTTCCTTTCAACATTTTGGAAATCCCGCTGTAACTTTGGACATTCTCGCGAAGGGTTCCCAATCCCCGACAAGATTGGTACCCTTTCACGTCCAAATCTCTCAAACTCCGGGAGAGATTCTCAAAACCAAGGTTGACATGTTTCGAGTTCCTTTCAACATTTTGGAAATCCCGCTGAAACTTTGGACATTCTCGCGAAGGGTTCCCAATCCCCGACAAGATTGGTACCCTTTCACGTCCAAATCTCTCAAACTCCGGGAGAGATTCTCAAAACCAAGGTTGACATGTTTCGAGTTCCTTTCAACATTTTGGAAATCCCGCTGAAACTTTGGACATTCTGGCGAAGGGTTCCCAATCCCCGACAAGATTGGTACCCTTTCACGTCCAAATCTCTCAAACTCCGGGAGAGATTCTCAAAACCAAGGTTGACATGTTTCGAGTTCCTTTCAACATTTTGGAAATCCCGCTGAAACTTTGGACATTCTCGCGAAGGGTTCCCAATCCCCGACAAGATTGGTACCCTTTCACGTCCAAATCTCTCAAACTCCGGGAGAGATTCTCAAAACCATGGTTGACATGGTTCGAGTTCCTTTCAACATTTTGGAAATCCCGCTGAAACTTTGGACATTCTCGCGAAGGGTTCCCAATCCCCGACAAGATTGGTACCCTTTCACGTCCAAATCTCTCAAACTCCGGGAGAGATTCTCAAAACCAAGCTTGACATGTTTCGAGTTCCTTTCAACATTTTGGAAATCCCGCTGAAACTTTGGACATTCTCGCGAAGGGTTCCCAATCCCCGACAAGATTGGTACCCTTTCACGTCCAAATCTCTCAAACTCCGGGAGAGATTCTCAAAACCAAGGTTGACATGTTTCGAGTTCCTTTCAACATTTTGGAAATCCCGCTGAAACTTTGGACATTCTCGAGAAGGGTTCCCAATCCCCGACAAGATTGGTACCCTTTCACGTCCAAATCTCTCAAACTCCGGGAGAGATTCTCAAAACCAAGGTTGACATGTTTCGAGTTCCTTTCAACATTTTGGAAATCCCGCTGAAACTTTGGACTTTCTCGCGAAGGGTTCCCAATCCCCGACAAGATTGGTACCCTTTCACGTCCAAATCTCTCAAACTCCGGGAGAGATTCTGAAAACCAAGGTTGACATGTTTCGAGTTCCTTTCAACATTTTGGAAATCCCGCTGAAACTTTGGACATTCTCGCGAAGGGTTCCCAATCCCCGACAAGATTGGTACCCTTTCACGTCCAAATCTCTCAAACTCCGGGAGAGATTCTCAAAACCAAGGTTGACATGTTTCGAGTTCCTTTCAACATTTTGGAAATCCCGCTGAAACTTTGGACATTCTGGCGAAGGGTTCCCAATCCCCGACAAGATTGGTACCCTTTCACGTCCAAATCTCTCAAACTCCGGGAGAGATTCTCAAAACCAAGGTTGACATGTTTCGAGTTCCTTTCAACATTTTGGAAATCCCGCTGAAACTTTGGACATTGTCGCGAAGGGTTCCCTATCCCCGACAAGATTGGTACCCTTTCACGTCCAAATCTCTCAAACTCCGGGAGAGATTCTCAAAACCAAGGTTGACATGTTTCGAGTTCCTTTCAACATTTTGGAAATCCCGCTGAAACTTTGGACATTCTGGCGGAGGGTTCTAGATCCCCGACAAGATTGGTACCCTTTCACTTCCAAATGTCTCAAAGTCCGGGAGAGATTCTCAAAACCAAGATTGACATGTTTCGAGTTCCTTTCAACATTTTGGAAATCCCGCTGAAACTTTGGACATTCTCGCGAAGGGTTCCCAATCCCCGACAAGATTGGTACCCTTTCACGTCCAAATCTCTCAAACTCCGGGAGAGATTCTCAAAACCAAGGTTGACATGTTTCGAGTTCCTTTCAACATTTTGGAAATCCCGCTGAAACTTTGGACATTCTCGCGAAGGGTTCCCAATCCCCGACAAGACTGGTACCCTTTCACGTCCAAATCTCTCAAAGTCCGGGAGAGATTCTGAAAACCAAGGTTGACATGTTTCGAGTTCCTTTCAACATTTTGGAAATCCCGCTGATACTTTGGACATTCTCGCGAAGGGTTCCCAATCCCCGACAGGATTGGTACCCTTTCACGTCCAAATCTCTCAAACTCCGGGAGAGATTCTCAAAACCAAGGTTGACATGTTTCGAGTTCCTTTTAACATTTTGGAAATCCCGCTGAAACTTTGGACATTCTCGTGAAGGGTTCCCAGTCCCCGACAAGATTGGTACCCTTTCACGTCCAAATCTCTCAAAGTCCGGGAGAGATTCTCAAAACCAAGGTTGACATGTTTCGAGTTCCTTTCAACATTTTGGAAATCCCGCTGAAACTTTGGACATTCTCGCGAAGGGTTCCCAATCCCCGACAAGATTGGTACCCTTTCACTTCCAAATCTCTCAAAGTCCGGGAGAGATTCTCAAAACCAAGGTTGACATGTTTCGAGTTCCTTTCAACATTTTGGAAATCCCACTGAAACTTTGGACATTCTCGCGAAGGGTTCCCAATCCCCGACAAGATTGGTACCCTTTCACGTCCAAATCTCTCAAACTCCGGGAGAGATTCTCAAAACCAAGGTTGACATGTTTCGAGTTCCTTTCAACATTTTGGAAATCCCGCTGAAACTTTGGACATTCTCGCGAAGGGTTCCCAATCCCCGACAAGACTGGTACCCTTTCACGTCCAAATCTCTCAAACTCCGGGAGAGATTCTCAAAACCAAGGTTGACATGGTTCCAGTTCCTTTCAACATTTTGGAAATCCCGCTGAAACTTTGGACATTCTGGCGAAGGGTTCCCAATCCCCGACAAGATTGGTACCCTTTCACGTGCAAATCTCTCAAACTCCGGGAGAGATTCTCAAAACCAAGGTTGACATGTTTCGAGTTCCTTTCAACATTTTGGAAATCCCGCTGAAACTTTGGACATTCTCGCGAAGGGTTCCCAGTCCACGACAAGATTGGTACCATTTCACGTCCAAATCTCTCACACTCCGGGAGAGATTCTCAAAACCAAGGTTGACATGTTTCGAGTTCCTTTCAACATTTTGGAAATCCCGCTGAAACTTTGGACATTCTCGCGAAGGGTTCCCAATCCCCGACAAGATTGGTACCCTTTCACGTCCAAATCTCTCCAACTCCGGGAGAGATTCTCAAAACCAAGGTTGACATGTTTCGAGTTCCTTTCAACATTTTGGAAATCCCGCTGAAACTTTGGACATTCTCGCGAAGTCTTCCCAATCCCCGACAAGATTGGTACCCTTTCACATCCAAATCTCTCAAACTCCGGGAGAGGTTCTCAAAACCAAGGTTGACATGTTTCGAGTTCCTTTCAACATTTTGGAAATCCTGCTGAAACTTTGGACATTCTCGCGAAGGGTTCCCAATCCCCGACAAGACTGGTACCCTTTCACGTCCAAATCTCTCAAACTCCGGGAGAGATTCTCAAAACCAAGGTTGACATGTTTCGAGTTCCTTTCAACATTTTGGAAATCCCGCTGAAACTTTGGACATTCTCGCGAAGGGTTCCCAATCCCCGACAAGATTGGTACCCTTTCACGTCCAAATCTCTCAAACTCCGGGAGAGATTCTCAAAACCAAGGTTGACATGTTTCGAGTTCCTTTCAACATTTTGGAAATCCCGCTGAAACTTTGGACATTCTCGCCAAGGGTTCCCAATCCCCGACAAGATTGGTACCCTTTCACGTCCAAATCTCTCAAACTCCGGGAGAGATTCTCAAAACCAAGGTTGACATGTTTCGAGTTCCTTTCAACATTTTGGAAATCCCGCTGAAACTTTGGACATTCTGGCGAAGGGTTCCCAATCCCCGACAAGATTGGTACCCTTTCACGTCCAAATCTCTCAAACTCCGGGAGAGATTCTCAAAACCAAGGTTGACATGTTTCGAGTTCCTTTCAACATTTTGGAAATCCCGCTGAAACTTTGGACATTCTCGCGAAGGGTTCCCAATGCCCGACAAGATTGGTACCCTTTCACGTCCAAATCTCTCAAACTCTGGGAGAGATTCTCAAAACCAAGGTTGACATGTTTCGAGTTCCTTTCAACATTTTGAAAATCCCGCTGAAACTTTGGACATTCTCGCGAAGGGTTCCCAATGCCCGACAAGATTGGTACCCTTTCACGTCCAAATCTCTCAAACTCTGGGAGAGATTCTCAAAACCAAGGTTGACATGTTTCGAGTTCCTTTCAACATTTTGGAAATCCCGCTGAAACTTTGGACATTCTCGCGAAGGGTTCCCAATCCCCGACAAGATTGGTACCCTTTCACGTCCAAATCTCTCAAACTCCGGGAGAGATTCTCAAAACCATGGTTGACATGGTTCGAGTTCCTTTCAACATTTTGGAAATCCCGCTGAAACTTTGGACATTCTCGCGAAGGGTTCCCAATCCCCGACAAGATTGGTACCCTTTCACGTCCAAATCTCTCAAACTCCGGGAGAGATTCTCAAAACCAAGGTTGACATGTTTAGAGTTCCTTTCAACATTTTGGAAATCCCGCTGAAACTTTGGACATTCTCGCGAAGGGTTCCCAATCCCCGACAAGATTGGTACCCTTTCACGTCCAAATCTCTCAAACTCCGGGAGAGATTCTCAAAACCAAGGTTGACATGTTTCGAGTTCCTTTCAACATTTTGGAAATCCCGCTGAAACTTTGGACATTCTCGCGAAGGGTTCCCAATCCCCGACAAGATTGGTACCCTTTCACGTCCAAATCTCTCAAACTCCGGGAGAGATTCTCAAAACCAAGGTTGACATGTTTCGAGTTCCTTTCAACATTTTGGAAATCCCGCTGAAACTTTGGACTTTCTCGCGAAGGGTTCCCAATCCCCGACAAGATTGGTACCCTTTCACGTCCAAATCTCTCAAACTCTGGGAGAGATTCTGAAAACCAAGGTTGACATGTTTCGAGTTCCTTTCAACATTTTGGAAATCCCGCTGAAACTTTGGACATTCTGGCGAAGGGTTCCCAATCCCCGACAAGATTGGTACCCTTTCACGTCCAAATCTCTCAAACTCCGGGAGAGATTCTCAAAACCAAGGTTGACATGTTTCGAGTTCCTTTCAACATTTTGGAAAACCCACTGAAACTTTGGACATTCTCGCGAAGGGTTCCCAATCCCCGACAAGATTGGTACCCTTTCACGTCCAAATCTCTCAAACTCCGGGAGAGATTCTCAAAACCAAGGTTGACATGTTTCGAGTTCCTTTCAACATTTTGGAAATCCCGCTGAAACTTTGGACATTGTCGCGAAGGGTTCCCTATCCCCGACAAGATTGGTACCCTTTCACGTCCAAATCTCTCAAACTCCGGGAGAGATTCTCAAAACCAAGGTTGACATGTTTCGAGTTCCTTTCAACATTTTGGAAATCCCGCTGAAACTTTGGACATTCTGGCGGAGGGTTCTAGATCCCCGACAAGATTGGTACCCTTTCACTTCCAAATGTCTCAAAGTCCGGGAGAGATTCTCAAAACCAAGATTGACATGTTTCGAGTTCCTTTCAACATTTTGGAAATCCCGCTGAAACTTTGGACATTCTCGCGAAGGGTTCCCAATCCCCGACAAGATTGGTACCCTTTCACGTCCAAATCTCTCAAACTCCGGGAGAGATTCTCAAAACCAAGGTTGACATGTTTCGAGTTCCTTTCAACATTTTGGAAATCCCGCTGAAACTTTGGACATTCTCGCGAAGGGTTCCCAATCCCCGACAAGACTGGTACCCTTTCACGTCCAAATCTCTCAAACTCCGGGAGAGATTCTCAAAACCAAGGTTGACATGTTTCGAGTTCCTTTCAACATTTTGGAAATCCCGCTGAAACTTTGGACATTGTCGCGAAGGGTTCCCAATCCCCGACAGGATTGGTACCCTTTCACGTCCAAATCTCTCAAACTCCGGGAGAGATTCTCAAAACCAAGGTTGACATGTTTCGAGTTCCTTTCAACATTTTGGAAATCCCGCTGAAACTTTGGACATTCTCGCGAAGGGTTCCCAATCCCCGACAAGATTGGTACCCTTTCACGTCCAAATCTCTCAAACTCCGGGAGAGATTCTCAAAACCAAGGTTGACATGTTTCGAGTTCCTTTCAACATTTTGGAAATCCCGCTGAAACTTTGGACATTCTCTCGAAGGGTTCCCAATCCCCGACAAGACTGGTACCCTTTCACGTCCAAATCTCTCACACTCCGGGAGAGATTCTCAAAACCAAGGTTGACATGTTTCGAGTTCCTTTCAACATTTTGGAAATCCCGCTGAAACTTTGGACATTCTCGCGAAGGGTTCCCAATCCCCGACAAGATTGGTACCCTTTCACGTCCAAATCTCTCAAACTCCGGGAGAGATTCTCAAAACCAAGGTTGACATGTTTCGAGTTCCTTTCAACATTTTGGAAATCCCGCTGAAACTTTGGACATTCTCGCGAAGTCTTCCCAATCCCCGACAAGATTGGTACCCTTTCACGTCCAAATCTCTCAAACTCCGGGAGAGATTCTCAAAACCAAGGTTGACATGTTTCGAGTTCCTTTCAACATTTTGGAAATCCCGCTGAAACTTTGGACATTCTCGCGAAGGGTTCCCAATCCCCGACAAGATTGGTACCCTTTCACGTCCAAATCTCTCAAACTCCGGGAGAGATTCTCAAAACCAAGGTTGACATGTTTCGAGTTCCTTTCAACATTTTGGAAATCCCGCTGAAACTTTGGACATTCTCGCGAAGGGTTCCCAGTCCACGACAAGATTGGTACCATTTCACATCCAAATCTCTCACACTCCGGGAGAGATTCTCAAAACCAAGGTTGACATGTTTCGAGTTCCTTTCAACATTTTGGAAATCCCGCTGAAACTTTGGACATTCTCGCGAAGGGTTCCCAATCCCCGACAAGATTGGTACCCTTTCACGTCCAAATCTCTCCAACTCCGGGAGAGATTCTCAAAACCAAGGTTGACATGTTTCGAGTTCCTTTCAACATTTTGGAAATCCCGCTGAAACTTTGGACATTCTCGCGAAGTCTTCCCAATCCCCGACAAGATTGGTACCCTTTCACATCCAAATCTCTCAAACTCCGGGAGAGGTTCTCAAAACCAAGGTTGACATGTTTCGAGTTCCTTTCAACATTTTGGAAATCCCGCTGAAACTTTGGACATTCTCGCGAACGGTTCCCAATCCCCGACAAGATTGGTACCCTTTTACGTCCAAATCTCTCAAACTCCGGGAGAGATTCTCAAAACCAAGGTTGACATGTTTCGAGTTCCTTTCAACATTTTGGAAATCCCGCTGAAACTTTGGACATTCTCGCGAAGGGTTCCCAATCCCCGACAAGATTGGTACCCTTTCACATCCAAATCTCTCAAACTCCGGGAGAGATTCTCAAAACCAAGGTTGACATGTTTCGAGTTCCTCTCAACATTTTGGAAATCCCGCTGAAACTTTGGACATTCTCGCGAAGGGTTCCCAATCCCCGACAAGATTGGTACCCTTTCACGTCCAAATCTCTCAAAGTCCGGGAGAGATTCTCAAAACCAAGGTTGACATGTTTCGAGTTCCTTTCAACATTTTGAAAATCCCGCTGAAACTTTGGACATTCTCGCGAAGGGTTCCCAATGCCCGACAAGATTGGTACCCTTTCACGTCCAAATCTCTCAAACTCTGGGAGAGATTCTCAAAACCAAGGTTGACATGTTTCGAGTTCCTTTCAACATTTTGGAAATCCCGCTGAAACTTTGGACATTCTCGCGAAGGGTTCCCAATCCCCGACAAGATTGGTACCCTTTCACGTCCAAATCTCTCAAACTCCGGGAGAGATTCTCAAAACCATGGTTGACATGGTTCGAGTTCCTTTCAACATTTTGGAAATCCCGCTGAAACTTTGGACATTCTCGCGAAGGGTTCCCAATCCCCGACAAGATTGGTACCCTTTCACGTCCAAATCTCTCAAACTCCGGGAGAGATTCTCAAAACCAAGGTTGACATGTTTAGAGTTCCTTTCAACATTTTGGAAATCCCGCTGAAACTTTGGACATTCTCGCGAAGGGTTCCCAATCCCCGACAAGATTGGTACCCTTTCACGTCCAAATCTCTCAAACTCCGGGAGAGATTCTCAAAACCAAGGTTGACATGTTTCGAGTTCCTTTCAACATTTTGGAAATCCCGCTGAAACTTTGGACTTTCTCGCGAAGGGTTCCCAATCCCCGACAAGATTGGTACCCTTTCACGTCCAAATCTCTCAAACTCTGGGAGAGATTCTGAAAACCAAGGTTGACATGTTTCGAGTTCCTTTCAACATTTTGGAAATCCCGCTGAAACTTTGGACATTCTCGCGAAGGGTTCCCAATCCCCGACAAGATTGGTACCCTTTCACGTCCAAATCTCTCAAACTCCGGGAGAGATTCTCAAAACCAAGGTTGACATGTTTCGAGTTCCTTTCAACATTTTGGAAATCCCGCTGAAACTTTGGACATTCTGGCGAAGGGTTCCCAATCCCCGACAAGATTGGTACCCTTTCACGTCCAAATCTCTCAAACTCCGGGAGAGATTCTCAAAACCAAGGTTGACATGTTTCGAGTTCCTTTCAACATTTTGGAAAACCCACTGAAACTTTGGACATTCTCGCGAAGGGTTCCCAATCCCCGACAAGATTGGTACCCTTTCACGTCCAAATCTCTCAAACTCCGGGAGAGATTCTCAAAACCAAGGTTGACATGTTTCGAGTTCCTTTCAACATTTTGGAAATCCCGCTGAAACTTTGGACATTGTCGCGAAGGGTTCCCTATCCCCGACAAGATTGGTACCCTTTCACGTCCAAATCTCTCAAACTCCGGGAGAGATTCTCAAAACCAAGGTTGACATGTTTCGAGTTCCTTTCAACATTTTGGAAATCCCGCTGAAACTTTGGACATTCTGGCGGAGGGTTCTAGATCCCCGACAAGATTGGTACCCTTTCACTTCCAAATGTCTCAAAGTCCGGGAGAGATTCTCAAAACCAAGATTGACATGTTTCGAGTTCCTTTCAACATTTTGGAAATCCCGCTGAAACTTTGGACATTGTCGCGAAGGGTTCCCAATCCCCGACAAGATTGGTACCCTTTCACGTCCAAATCTCTCAAACTCCGGGAGAGATTCTCAAAACCAAGGTTGACATGTTTCGAGTTCCTTTCAACATTTTGGAAATCCCGCTGAAACTTTGGACATTCTCGCGAAGGGTTCCCAATCCCCGACAAGACTGGTACCCTTTCACGTCCAAATCTCTCAAACTCCGGGAGAGATTCTCAAAACCAAGGTTGACATGTTTCGAGTTCCTTTCAACATTTTGGAAATCCCGCTGAAACTTTGGACATTCTCGCGAAGGGTTCCCAATCCCCGACAGGATTGGTACCCTTTCACGTCCAAATCTCTCAAACTCCGGGAGAGATTCTCAAAACCAAGGTTGACATGTTTCGAGTTCCTTTTAACATTTTGGAAATCCCGCTGAAACTTTGGACATTCTCGTGAAGGGTTCCCAGTCCCCGACAAGATTGGTACCCTTTCACGTCCAAATCTCTCAAAGTCCGGGAGAGATTCTCAAAACCAAGGTTGACATGTTTCGAGTTCCTTTCAACATTTTGGAAATCCCGCTGAAACTTTGGACATTCTCGCGAAGGGTTCCCAATCCCCGACAAGATTGGTACCCTTTCACTTCCAAATCTCTCAAAGTCCGGGAGAGATTCTCAAAACCAAGGTTGACATGTTTCGAGTTCCTTTCAACATTTTGGAAATCCCACTGAAACTTTGGACATTCTCGCGAAGGGTTCCCAATCCCCGACAAGATTGGTACCCTTTCACGTCCAAATCTCTCAAAGTCCGGGAGAGATTCTCAAAACCAAGGTTGACATGTTTCGAGTTCCTTTCAACATTTTGGAAATCCCGCTGAAACTTTGGACATTCTCGCGAAGGGTTCCCAATCCCCGACAAGACTGGTACCCTTTCACGTCCAAATCTCTCAAACTCCGGGAGAGATTCTCAAAACCAAGGTTGACATGTTTCGAGTTCCTTTCAACATTTTGGAAATCCCGCTGAAACTTTGGACATTCTGGCGAAGGGTTCCCAATCCCCGACAAGATTGGTACCCTTTCACGTGCAAATCTCTCAAACTCCGGGAGAGATTCTCAAAACCAAGGTTGACATGTTTCGAGTTCCTTTCAACATTTTGGAAATCCCGCTGAAACTTTGGACATTCTCGCGAAGGGTTCCCAGTCCACGACAAGATTGGTACCATTTCACGTCCAAATCTCTCACACTCCGGGAGAGATTCTCAAAACCAAGGTTGACATGTTTCGAGTTCCTTTCAACATTTTGGAAATCCCGCTGAAACTTTGGACATTCTGGCGAAGGGTTCCCAATCCCCGACAAGATTGGTACCCTTTCACGTCCAAATCTCTCCAACTCCGGGAGAGATTCTCAAAACCAAGGTTGACATGTTTCGAGTTCCTTTCAACATTTTGGAAATCCCGCTGAAACTTTGGACATTCTCGCGAAGTCTTCCCAATCCCCGACAAGATTGGTACCCTTTCACATCCAAATCTCTCAAACTCCGGGAGAGGTTCTCAAAACCAAGGTTGACATGTTTCGAGTTCCTTTCAACATTTTGGAAATCCCGCTGAAACTTTGGACATTCTCGCGAAGGGTTCCCAATCCCCGACAAGATTGGTACCCTTTTACGTCCAAATCTCTCCAACTCCGGGAGAGATTCTCAAAACCAAGGTTGACATGTTTCGAGTTCCTTTCAACATTTTGGAAATCCCGCTGAAACTTTGGACATTCTCGCGAAGGGTTCCCAATCCCCGACAAGATTGGTACCCTTTCACGTCCAAATCTCTCAAACTCCGGGAGAGATTCTCAAAACCAAGGTTGACATGTTTCGAGTTCCTCTCAACATTTTGGAAATCCCGCTGAAACTTTGGACATTCTCGCGAAGGGTTCCCAATCCCCGACAAGATTGGTACCCTTTCACGTCCAAATCTCTCAAACTCCGGGAGAGATTCTCAAAACCAAGGTTGACATGTTTCGAGTTCCTTTCAACATTTTGGAAATCCCGCTGAAACTTTGGACATTCTCGCGAAGGGTTCCCAATCCCCGACAAGATTGGTACCCTTTCACGTCCAAATCTCTCAAACTCCGGGAGAGATTCTCAAAACCAAGGTTGACATGTTTCGAGTTCCTTTCAACATTTTGGAAATCCCGCTGAAACTTTGGACATTCTGGCGAAGGGTTCCCAATCCCCGACAAGATTGGTACCCTTTCACGTCCAAATCTCTCAAACTCCGGGAGAGATTCTCAAAACCAAGGTTGACATGTTTCGAGTTCCTTTCAACATTTTGGAAATCCCGCTGAAACTTTGGACATTCTCGCGAAGGGTTCCCAATGCCCGACAAGATTGGTACCCTTTCATGTCCAAATCTCTCAAACTCTGGGAGAGATTCTCAAAACCAAGGTTGACATGTTTCGAGTTCCTTTCAACATTTTGAAAATCCCGCTGAAACTTTGGACATTCTCGCGAAGGGTTCCCAATGCCCGACAAGATTGGTACCCTTTCACGTCCAAATCTCTCAAACTCTGGGAGAGATTCTCAAAACCAAGGTTGACATGTTTCGAGTTCCTTTCAACATTTTGGAAATCCCGCTGAAACTTTGGACATTCTCGCGAAGGGTTCCCAATCCCCGACAAGATTGGTACCCTTTCACGTCCAAATCTCTCAAACTCCGGGAGAGATTCTCAAAACCATGGTTGACATGGTTTGAGTTCCTTTCAACATTTTGGAAATCCCGCTGAAACTTTGGACATTCTCGCGAAGGGTTCCCAATCCCCGACAAGATTGGTACCCTTTCACGTCCAAATCTCTCAAACTCCGGGAGAGATTCTCAAAACCAAGGTTGACATGTTTAGAGTTCCTTTCAACATTTTGGAAATCCCGCTGAAACTTTGGACATTGTCGCGAAGGGTTCCCAATCCCCGACAAGATTGGTACCCTTTCACGTCCAAATCTCTCAAACTCCGGGAGAGATTCTCAAAACCAAGGTTGACATGTTTCGAGTTCCTTTCAACATTTTGGAAATCCCGCTGAAACTTTGGACTTTCTCGCGAAGGGTTCCCAATCCCCGACAAGATTGGTACCCTTTCACGTCCAAATCTCTCAAACTCCGGGAGAGATTCTCAAAACCAAGGTTGACATGTTTCGAGTTCCTTTCAACATTTTGGAAATCCCGCTGAAACTTTGGACTTTCTCGCGAAGGGTTCCCAATCCCCGACAAGATTGGTACCCTTTCAAGTCCAAATCTCTCAAACTCCGGGAGAGATTCTGAAAACCAAGGTTGACATGTTTCGAGTTCCTTTCAACATTTTGGAAATCCCGCTGAAACTTTGGACATTCTCGCGAAGGGTTCCCAATCCCCGACAAGATTGGTACCCTTTCACGTCCAAATCTCTCAAACTCCGGGAGAGATTCTCAAAACCAAGGTTGACATGTTTCGAGTTCCTTTCAACATTTTGGAAATCCCGCTGAAACTTTGGACATTCTGGCGAAGGGTTCCCAATCCCCGACAAGATTGGTACCCTTTCACGTCCAAATCTCTCAAACTCCGGGAGAGATTCTCAAAACCAAGGTTGACATGTTTCGAGTTCCTTTCAACATTTTGGAAAACCCACTGAAACTTTGGACATTGTCGCGAAGGGTTCCCAATCCCCGACAAGATTGGTACCCTTTCACGTCCAAATCTCTCAAACTCCGGGAGAGATTCTCAAAACCAAGGTTGACATGTTTCGAGTTCCTTTCAACATTTTGGAAATCCCGCTGAAACTTTGGACATTGTCGCGAAGGGTTCCCTATCCCCGACAAGATTGGTACCCTTTCACGTCCAAATCTCTCAAACTCCGGGAGAGATTCTCAAAACCAAGGTTGACATGTTTCGAGTTCCTTTCAACATTTTGGAAATCCCGCTGAAACTTTGGACATTCTGGCGGAGGGTTCTAGATCCCCGACAAGATTGGTACCCTTTCACTTCCAAATGTCTCAAAGTCCGGGAGAGATTCTCAAAACCAAGATTGACATGTTTCGAGTTCCTTTCAACATTTTGAAAATCCCGCTGAAACTTTGGACATTCTCGCGAAGGGTTCCCAATGCCCGACAAGATTGGTACCCTTTCACGTCCAAATCTCTCAAACTCTGGGAGAGATTCTCAAAACCAAGGTTGACATGTTTCGAGTTCCTTTCAACATTTTGGAAATCCCGCTGAAACTTTGGACATTCTCGCGAAGGGTTCCCAATCCCCGACAAGATTGGTACCCTTTCACGTCCAAATCTCTCAAACTCCGGGAGAGATTCTCAAAACCATGGTTGACATGGTTCGAGTTCCTTTCAACATTTTGGAAATCCCGCTGAAACTTTGGACATTCTCGCGAAGGGTTCCCAATCCCCGACAAGATTGGTACCCTTTCACGTCCAAATCTCTCAAACTCCGGGAGAGATTCTCAAAACCAAGGTTGACATGTTTCGAGTTCCTTTCAACATTTTGGAAATCCCGCTGAAACTTTGGACATTCTCGCGAAGGGTTCCCAATCCCCGACAAGATTGGTACCCTTTCACGTCCAAATCTCTCAAACTCCGGGAGAGATTCTCAAAACCAAGGTTGACATGTTTCGAGTTCCTTTCAACATTTTGGAAATCCCGCTGAAACTTTGGACATTCTGGCGAAGGGTTCCCAATCCCCGACAAGATTGGTACCCTTTCACGTGCAAATCTCTCAAACTCCGGGAGAGATTCTCAAAACCAAGGTTGACATGTTTCGAGTTCCTTTCAACATTTTGGAAATCCCGCTGAAACTTTGGACATTCTCGCGAAGGGTTCCCAATCCCTGACAAGATTGGTACCCTTTTACGTCCAAATCTCTCCAACTCCGGGAGAGATTCTCAAAACCAAGGTTGACATGTTTCGAGTTCCTTTCAACATTTTGGAAAACCCACTGAAACTTTGGACATTCTGGCGAAGGGTTCCCAATCCCCGACAAGATTGGTACCCTTTCACGTCCAAATCTCTCAAACTCCGGGAGAGATTCTCAAAACCAAGGTTGACATGTTTCGAGTTCCTTTCAACATTTTGGAAATCCCGCTGAAACTTTGGACATTGTCGCGAAGGGTTCCCTATCCCCGACAAGATTGGTACCCTTTCACGTCCAAATCTCTCAAACTCCGGGAGAGATTCTCAAAACCAAGGTTGACATGTTTCGAGTTCCTTTCAACATTTTGGAAATCCCGCTGAAACTTTGGACATTCTGGCGGAGGGTTCTAGATCCCCGACAAGATTGGTACCCTTTCACTTCCAAATGTCTCAAAGTCCGGGAGAGATTCTCAAAACCAAGGTTGACATGTTTCGAGTTCCTTTCAACATTTTGGAAATCCCGCTGAAACTTTGGACATTCTCGCGAAGGGTTCCCAATCCCCGACAAGATTGGTACCCTTTCACGTCCAAATCTCTCAAACTCCGGGAGAGATTCTCAAAACCAAGGTTGACATGTTTCGAGTTCCTTTCAACATTTTGGAAATCCCGCTGAAACTTTGGACATTCTCGCGAAGGGTTCCCAATCCCCGACAAGACTGGTACCCTTTCACGTCCAAATCTCTCAAAGTCCGGGAGAGATTCTGAAAACCAAGGTTGACATGTTTCGAGTTCCTTTCAACATTTTGGAAATCCCGCTGAAACTTTGGACATTCTCGCGAAGGGTTCCCAATCCCCGACAGGATTGGTACCCTTTCACGTCCAAATCTCTCAAACTCCGGGAGAGATTCTCAAAACCAAGGTTGACATGTTTCGAGTTCCTTTTAACATTTTGGAAATCCCGCTGAAACTTTGGACATTCTCGTGAAGGGTTCCCAGTCCCCGAAAAGATTGGTACCCTTTCACGTCCAAATCTCTCAAAGTCCGGGAGAGATTCTCAAAACCAAGGTTGACATGTTTCGAGTTCCTTTCAACATTTTGGAAATCCCGCTGAAACTTTGGACATTCTCGCGAAGGGTTCCCAATCCCCGACAAGATTGGTACCCTTTCACTTCCAAATCTCTCAAAGTCCGGGAGAGATTCTCAAAACCAAGGTTGACATGTTTCGAGTTCCTTTCAACATTTTGGAAATCCCACTGAAACTTTGGACATTCTCGCGAAGGGTTCCCAATCCCCGACAAGATTGGTACCCTTTCACGTCCAAATCTCTCAAACTCCGGGAGAGATTCTCAAAACCAAGGTTGACATGTTTCGAGTTCCTTTCAACATTTTGGAAATCCCGCTGAAACTTTGGACATTCTCGCGAAGGGTTCCCAATCCCCGACAAGACTGGTACCCTTTCACGTCCAAATCTCTCAAACTCCGGGAGAGATTCTCAAAACCAAGGTTGACATGTTTCGAGTTCCTTTCAACATTTTGGAAATCCCGCTGAAACTTTGGACATTCTGGCGAAGGGTTCCCAATCCCCGACAAGATTGGTACCCTTTCACGTCCAAATCTCTCAAACTCCGGGAGAGATTCTCAAAACCAAGGTTGACATGTTTCGAGTTCCTTTCAACATTTTGGAAATCCCGCTGAAACTTTGGACATTCTCGCGAAGGGTTCCCAGTCCACGACAAGATTGGTACCATTTCACGTCCAAATCTCTCACACTCCGGGAGAGATTCTCAAAACCAAGGTTGACATGTTTCGAGTTCCTTTCAACATTTTGGAAATCCCGCTGAAACTTTGGACATTCTCGCGAAGGGTTCCCAATCCCCGACAAGATTGGTACCCTTTCACGTCCAAATCTCTCCAACTCCGGGAGAGATTCTCAAAACCAAGGTTGACATGTTTCGAGTTCCTTTCAACATTTTGGAAATCCCGCTGAAACTTTGGACATTCTCGCGAAGTCTTCCCAATCCCCGACAAGATTGGTACCCTTTCACATCCAAATCTCTCAAACTCCGGGAGAGGTTCTCAAAACCAAGGTTGACATGTTTCGAGTTCCTTTCAACATTTTGGAAATCCCGCTGAAACTTTGGACATTCTCGCGAAGGGTTCCCAATCCCTGACAAGATTGGTACCCTTTTACGTCCAAATCTCTCCAACTCCGGGAGAGATTCTCAAAACCAAGGTTGACATGTTTCGAGTTCCTTTCAACATTTTGGAAATCCCGCTGAAACTTTGGACATTCTCGCGAAGGGTTCCCAATCCCCGACAAGATTGGTACCCTTTCACGTCCAAATCTCTCAAACTCCGGGAGAGATTCTCAAAACCAAGGTTGACATGTTTCGAGTTCCTCTCAACATTTTGGAAATCCCGCTGAAACTTTGGACATTCTCGCGAAGGGTTCCCAATCCCCGACAAGATTGGTACCCTTTCACATCCAAATCTCTCAAACTCCGGGAGAGATTCTCAAAACCAAGGTTGACATGTTTCGAGTTCCTTTCAACATTTTGGAAATCCCGCTGAAACTTTGGACATTGTCGCGAACGGTTCCCAATCTCCGACAAGATTGGTACCCTTTCACGTCCAAATCTCTCCAACTCCGGGAGAGATTCTCAAAACCAAGGTTGACATGTTTCAAGTTCCTTTCAACATTTTGGAAATCCCGCTGAAACTTTGGACATTCTGGCGGAGGGTTCTAGATCCCCGACAAGATTGGTACCCTTTCACTTCCAAATCTCTCAAAGTCCGGGAGAGATTCTCAAAACCAAGGTTGACATGTTTCGAGTTCCTTTCAACATTTTGGAAATCCCACTGAAACTTTGGACATTCTCGCGAAGGGTTCCCAATCCCCGACAAGATTGGTACCCTTTCACGTCCAAATCTCTCAAAGTCCGGGAGAGATTCTCAAAACCAAGGTTGACATGTTTCGAGTTCCTTTCAACATTTTGGAAATCCCGCTGAAACTTTGGACATTCTCGCGAAGGGTTCCCAATCCCCGACAAGACTTGTACACTTTCACGTCCAAATCTCTCAAACTCCGGGAGAGATTCTCAAAACCAAGGTTGACATGTTTCGAGTTCCTTTCAACATTTTGGAAATCCCGCTGAAACTTTGGACATTCTCGCGAAGGGTTCCCAATCCCCGACAAGATTGGTACCCTTTCACGTCCAAATCTCTCAAACTCCGGGAGAGATTCTCAAAACCAAGGTTGACATGTTTCGAGTTCCTTTCAACATTTTGGAAATCCCGCTGAAACTTTGGACATTCTCGCGAAGGGTTCCCAATCCCCGACAAGACTGGTACCCTTTCACGTCCAAATCTCTCAAACTCCGGGAGAGATTCTCAAAACCAAGGTTGACATGTTTCGAGTTCCTTTCAACATTTTGGAAATCCCGCTGAAACTTTGGACATTCTTGCGAAGGGTTCCCAATCCCCGACAAGATTGGTACCCTTTCACGTCCAAATCTCCCCAACTCCGGGAGAGATTCTCAAAACCAAGGTTGACATGTTTCGAGTTCCTTTCAACATTTTGGAAATCCCGCTGAAACTTTGGACATTCTCGCGAAGTCTTCCCAATCCCCGACAAGATTGGTACCCTTTCACGTCCAAATCTCTCAAACTCCGGGAGAGATTCTCAAAACCAAGGTTGACATGTTTCGAGTTCCTTTCAACATTTTGGAAATCCCACTGAAACTTTGGACATTCTGGCGAAGGGTTCCCAATCCCCGACAAGATTGGTACCCTTTCACGTGCAAATCTCTCAAACTCCGGGAGAGATTCTCAAAACCAAGGTTGACATGTTTCGAGTTCCTCTCAACATTTTGGAAATCCCGCTGAAACTTTGGACATTCTGGCGAAGGGTTCCCAATCCCCGACAAGATTGGTACCCTTTCACATCCAAATCTCTCAAACTCCGGGAGAGATTCTCAAAACCAAGGTTGACATGTTTCGAGTTCCTTTCAACATTTTGGAAATCCCGCTGAAACTTTGGACATTGTCGCGAACGGTTCCCAATCTCCGACAAGATTGGTACCCTTTCACGTCCAAATCTCTCCAACTCCGGGAGAGATTCTCAAAACCAAGGTTGACATGTTTCAAGTTCCTTTCAACATTTTGGAAATCCCGCTGAAACTTTGGACATTCTGGCGGAGGGTTCTAGATCCCCGACAAGATTGGTACCCTTTCACTTCCAAATCTCTCAAAGTCCGGGAGAGATTCTCAAAACCAAGGTTGACATGTTTCGAGTTCCTTTCAACATTTTGGAAATCCCACTGAAACTTTGGACATTCTCGCGAAGGGTTCCCAATCCCCGACAAGATTGGTACCCTTTCACGTCCAAATCTCTCAAAGTCCGGGAGAGATTCTCAAAACCAAGGTTGACATGTTTCGAGTTCCTTTCAACATTTTGGAAATCCCGCTGAAACTTTGGACATTCTCGCGAAGGGTTCCCAATCCCCGACAAGACTTGTACACTTTCACGTCCAAATCTCTCAAACTCCGGGAGAGATTCTCAAAACCAAGGTTGACATGTTTCGAGTTCCTTTCAACATTTTGGAAATCCCGCTGAAACTTTGGACATTCTCGCGAAGGGTTCCCAATCCCCGACAAGATTGGTACCCTTTCACGTCCAAATCTCTCAAACTCCGGGAGAGATTCTCAAAACCAAGGTTGACATGTTTCGAGTTCCTTTCAACATTTTGGAAATCCCGCTGAAACTTTGGACATTCTCGCGAAGGGTTCCCAATCCCCGACAAGACTGGTACCCTTTCACGTCCAAATCTCTCAAACTCCGGGAGAGATTCTCAAAACCAAGGTTGACATGTTTCGAGTTCCTTTCAACATTTTGGAAATCCCGCTGAAACTTTGGACATTCTTGCGAAGGGTTCCCAATCCCCGACAAGATTGGTACCCTTTCACGTCCAAATCTCCCCAACTCCGGGAGAGATTCTCAAAACCAAGGTTGACATGTTTCGAGTTCCTTTCAACATTTTGGAAATCCCGCTGAAACTTTGGACATTCTCGCGAAGTCTTCCCAATCCCCGACAAGATTGGTACCCTTTCACGTCCAAATCTCTCAAACTCCGGGAGAGATTCTCAAAACCAAGGTTGACATGTTTCGAGTTCCTTTCAACATTTTGGAAATCCCACTGAAACTTTGGACATTCTCGCGAAGGGTTCCCAATCCCCGACAAGATTGGTACCCTTTCACGTGCAAATCTCTCAAACTCCGGGAGAGATTCTCAAAACCAAGGTTGACATGTTTCGAGTTCCTTTCAACATTTTGGAAATCCCGCTGAAACTTTGGACTTTCTCGCGAAGGGTTCCCAATCCCCGACAAGACTGGTACCCTTTCACGTCCAAATCTCTCAAACTCCGGGAGAGATTCTCAAAACCAAGGTTGACATGTTTCGAGTTCCTTTCAACATTTTGGAAATCCCGCTGAAACTTTGGACATTCTCGCGAAGGGTTCCCAATCCCCGACAAGATTGGTACCCTTTCACGTCCAAATCTCTCAAACTCCGGGAGAGATTCTCAAAACCAAGGTTGACATGGTTCGAGTTCCGTTCAACATTTTGGAAATCCCGCTGAAACTTTGGACATTCTCGCGAAGGGTTCCCAGTCCCCGACAAGATTGGTACCATTTCACGTCCAAATCTCTCACACTCCGGGAGAGATTCTCAAAACCAAGGTTGACATGTTTCGAGTTCCTTTCAACATTTTGGAAATCCCGCTGAAACTTTGGACATTCTCGCGAAGGGTTCCCAATCCCCGACAAGATTGGTACCCTTTCACGTCCAAATCTCTCCAACTCTGGGAGAGATTCTCAAAACCAAGGTTGATATGTTTCGAGTTCCTTTCAACATTTTGGAAATCCCGCTGAAACTTTGGACATTCTCGCGAAGGGTTCCCAATCCCCGACAAGATTGGTACCCTTTCACGTCCAAATCTCTCAAACTCCGGGAGAGATTCTCAAAACCAAGGTTGACATGTTTCGAGTTCCTTTCAACATTTTGGAAATCCCGCTGAAACTTTGGACATTCTCGCGAAGGGTTCCCAATCCCCGACAAGATTGGTACCCTTTTACGTCCAAATCTCTCAAACTCCGGGAGAGATTCTCAAAACCAAGGTTGACATGTTTCGAGTTCCTTTCAACATTTTGGAAATCCCGCTGAAACTTTGGACATTCTCGCGAAGGGTTCCCAATCCCCGACAAGATTGGTACGCTTTCACGTCCAAATCTCTCAAACTCCGGGAGAGATTCTCAAAACCAAGGTTGACATGTTTCGAGTTCCTTTCAACATTTTGGAAATCCCGCTGAAACTTTGGACATTCTCGCGAAGGGTTCCCAATCCCCGACAAGATTGGTACCCTTTCACATCCAAATCTCTCAAACTCCAGGAGAGATTCTCAAAACCAAGGTTGACATGTTTCGAGTTCCTTTCAACATTTTGGAAATCCCGCTGAAACTTTGGACATTCTCGCGAAGGGTTCCCAATCCCCGACAAGATTGGTACCCTTTCACATCCAAATCTCTCAAACTCCGGGAGAGATTCTCAAAACCAAGGTTGACATGGTTCGAGTTCCTTTCAACATTTTGGAAATCCCGCTGAAACTTTGGACATTCTCGCGAAGGGTTCCCAATCCCCGACAAGATTGGTACCCTTTCACGTCCAAATCTCTCAAACTCCGGGAGAGATTCTCAAAACCAAGGTTGACATGTTTCGAGTTCCTTTCAACATTTTGGAAATCCCGCTGAAACTTTGGACATTCTCGCGAAGGGTTCCCAATCCCCGACAAGATTGGTACCCTTTCACATCCAAATCTCTCAAACTCCGGGAGAGATTCTCAAAACCAAGGTTGACATGTTTCGAGTTCCTTTCAACATTTTGGAAATCCCGCTGAAACTTTGGACATTCTCGCGAAGGGTTCCCAATCCCCGACAAGATTGGTACCCTTTCACGTCCAAATCTCTCCAACTCCGGGAGAGATTCTCAAAACCAAGGTTGACATGGTTCGAGTTCCTTTCAACATTTTGGAAATCCCGCTGAAACTTTGGACATTCTGGCGGAGGGTTCTAGATCCCCGACAAGATTGGTACCCTTTCACTTCCAAATCTCTCAAAGTCCGGGAGAGATTCTCAAAACCAAGGTTGACATGTTTCGAGTTCCTTTCAACATTTTGGAAATCCCACTGAAACTTTGGACATTCTCGCGAAGGGTTCCCAATCCCCGACAAGATTGGTACCCTTTCACGTCCAAATCTCTCAAACTCCGGGAGAGATTCTCAAAACCAAGGTTGACATGTTTCGAGTTCCTTTCAACATTTTGGAAATCCCGCTGAAACTTTGGACATTCTCGCGAAGGGTTCCCAATCCCCGACAAGACTGGTACACTTTCACGTCCAAATCTCTCAAACTCCGGGAGAGATTCTCAAAACCAAGGTTGACATGTTTCGAGTTCCTTTCAACATTTTGGAAATCCCGCTGAAACTTTGGACATTCTCGCGAAGGGTTCCCAATCCCCGACAAGACTGGTACCCTTTCACGTCCAAATCTCTCAAAGTCCGGGAGAGATTCTCAAAACCAAGGTTGACATGTTTCGAGTTCCTTTCAACATTTTGGAAATCCCGCTGAAACTTTGGACATTCTCGCGAAGGGTTCCCAATCCCCGACAAGATTGGTACCCTTTCACGTCCAAATCTCTCCAACTCCGGGAGAGATTCTCAAAACCAAGGTTGACATGTTTCGAGTTCCTTTCAACATTTTGGAAATCCCGCTGAAACTTTGGACATTCTCGCGAAGTCTTCCCAATCCCCGACAAGATTGGTACCCTTTCACGTCCAAATCTCTCAAACTCCGGGAGAGATTCTCAAAACCAAGGTTGACATGTTTCGAGTTCCTTTCAACATTTTGGAAATCCCGCTGAAACTTTGGACATTCTCGCGAAGGGTTCCCAATCCCCGACAAGATTGGTACCCTTTTACGTCCAAATCTCTCCAACTCCGGGAGAGATTCTCAAAACCAAGGTTGACATGTTTCGAGTTCCTTTCAACATTTTGGAAATCCCGCTGAAACTTTGGACATTGTCGCGAAGGGTTCCCAATCCCCGACAAGATTGGTACCCTTTCACGTCCAAATCTCTCAAACTCCGGGAGAGATTCTCAAAACCAAGGTTGACATGTTTCGAGTTCCTTTCAACATTTTGGAAATCCCGCTGAAACTTTGGACATTGTCGCGAAGGGTTCCCAATCCCCGACAAGATTGGTACCCTTTCACGTCCAAATCTCTCAAACTCCGGGAGAGATTCTCAAAACCAAGGTTGACATGTTTCGAGTTCCTTTCAACATTTTGGAAATCCCGCTGAAACTTTGGACATTCTGGCGGAGGGTTCTAGATCCCCGACAAGATTGGTACCCTTTCACGTCCAAATCTCTCAAACTCCGGGAGAGATTCTCAAAACCAAGGTTGACATGTTTCGAGTTCCTTTCAACATTTTGGAAATCCCGCTGAAACTTTGGACATTCTCGCGAAGGGTTCCCAATCCCCGACAAGATTGGTACCCTTTCACGTCCAAATCTCTCCAACTCCGGGAGAGATTCTCAAAACCAAGGTTGACAGGGTTCCAGTTCCTTTCAACATTTTGGAAATCCCGCTGAAACTTTGGACATTCTCGCGAAGTCTTCCCAATCCCCGACAAGATTGGTACCCTTTCACGTCCAAATCTCTCAAACTCCGGGAGAGATTCTCAAAACCAAGGTTGACATGTTTCGAGTTCCTTTCAACATTTTGGAAATCCCGCTGAAACTTTGGATATTCTCGCGAAGGGTTCCCAGTCCCCGACAAGATTGGTACCATTTCACGTCCAAATCTCTCACACTCCGGGAGAGATTCTCAAAACCAAGGTTGACATGTTTCGAGTTCCTTTCAACATTTTGGAAATCCCGCTGAAACTCTGGACATTCTCGCGAAGGGTTCCCAATCCCCGACAAGATTGGTACCCTTTCACGTCCAAATCTCTCCAACTCCGGGAGAGATTCTCAAAACCAAGGTTGACATGTTTCGAGTTCCTTTCAACATTTTGGAAATCCCGCTGAAACTTTGGACATTCTCGCGAAGTCTTCCCAATCCCCGACAAGATTGGTACCCTTTCACGTCCAAATCTCTCAAACTCCGGGAGAGATTCTCAAAACCAAGGTTGACATGTTTCGAGTTCCTTTCAACATTTTGGAAATCCCGCTGAAACTTTGGACATTCTCGCGAAGGGTTCCCAATCCCCGACAAGATTGGTACCCTTTCACGTCCAAATCTCTCCAACTCCGGGAGAGATTCTCAAAACCAAGGTTGACATGTTTCGAGTTCCTTTCAACATTTTGGAAATCCCGCTGAAACTTTGGACATTCTCGCGAAGTCTTCCCAATCCCCGACAAGATTGGTACCCTTTCACGTCCAAATCTCTCAAACTCCGGGAGAGATTCTCAAAACCAAGGTTGACATGTTTCGAGTTCCTTTCAACATTTTGGAAATCCCGCTGAAACTTTGGACATTGTCGCGAAGGGTTCCCAATCCCCGACAAGATTGGTACCCTTTCACGTCCAAATCTCTCAAACTCCGGGAGAGATTCTCAAAACCAAGGTTGACATGTTTCGAGTTCCTTTCAACGTTTTGGAAATCCCGCTGAAACTTTGGACATTCTGGCGGAGGGTTCTAGATCCCCGACAAGATTGGTACCCTTTCACGTCCAAATCTCTCAAAGTCCGGGAGAGATTCTCAAAACCAAGGTTGACATGTTTCGAGTTCCTTTCAACATTTTGGAAATCCCACTGAAACTTTGGACATTCTCGCGAAGGGTTCCCAATCCCCGACAAGATTGGTACCCTTTCACGTCCAAATCTCTCAAAGTCCGGGAGAGATTCTCAAAACCAAGGTTGACATGTTTCGAGTTCCTTTCAACATTTTGGAAATCCCGCTGAAACTTTGGACATTCTCGCGAAGGGTTCCCAATCCCCGACAAGACTGGTACACTTTCACGTCCAAATCTCTCAAACTCCGGGAGAGATTCTCAAAACCAAGGTTGACATGTTTCGAGTTCCTTTCAACATTTTGGAAATCCCGCTGAAACTTTGGACATTCTCGCGAAGGGTTCCCAATCCCCGACAAGATTGGTACCCTTTCACGTCCAAATCTCTCAAACTCCGGGAGAGATTCTCAAAACCAAGGTTGACATGTTTCGAGTTCCTTTCAACATTTTGGAAATCCCGCTGAAACTTTGGACATTCTCGCGAAGGGTTCCCAATCCCCGACAAGACTGGTACCCTTTCACGTCCAAATCTCTCACACTCCGGGAGAGATTCTCAAAACCAAGGTTGACATGTTTCGAGTTCCTTTCAACATTTTGGAAATCCCGCTGAAACTTTGGACATTCTCGCAAAGGGTTCCCAATCCCCGACAAGATTGGTACCCTTTCACGTCCAAATCTCTCAAACTCCGGGAGAGATTCTCAAAACCAAGGTTGACATGTTTCGAGTTCCTTTCAACATTTTGGAAATCCCGCTGAAACTTTGGACAATCTCGCGAAGGGTTCCCAATCCCCGACAAGATTGGTACCCTTTCACGTCCAAATCTCTCAAACTCCGGGAGAGATTCTCAAAACCAAGGTTGACATGTTTCGAGTTCCTTTCAACATTTTGGAAATCCCACTGAAACTTTGGACACTCTCGCGAAGGGTTCCCAATCCCCGACAAGATTGGTACCCTTTCACATCCAAATCTCTCAAACTCCGGGAGAGATTCTCAAAACCAAGGTTGACATGTTTCGAGTTCCTTTCAACATTTTGGAAATCCCGCTGAAACTTTGGACATTGTCGCGAAGGGTTCCCAATCCCCGACAAGATTGGTACCCTTTCACGTCCAAATCTCTCAAACTCCGGGAGAGATTCTCAAAACCAAGGTTGACATGTTTCGAGTTCCTTTCAACATTTTGGAAATCCCGCTGAAACTTTGGACATTCTGGCGGAGGGTTCTAGATCCCCGACAAGATTGGTACCCTTTCACGTCCAAATCTCTCAAAGTCCGGGAGAGATTCTCAAAACCAAGGTTGACATGTTTCGAGTTCCTTTCAACATTTTGGAAATCCCACTGAAACTTTGGACATTCTCGCGAAGGGTTCCCAATCCCCGACAAGATTGGTACCCTTTCACGTCCAAATCTCTCAAACTCCGGGAGAGATTCTCAAAACCAAGGTTGACATGTTTCGAGTTCCTTTCAACATTTTGGAAATCTTGCTGAAACTTTGGACATTCTGGCGGAGGGTTCCCAATCCCCGACAAGATTGGTACCCTTTCACGTCCAAATCTCTCCAACTCCGGGAGAGATTCTCAAAACCAAGCTTGACATGTTTCGAGTTCCTTTCAACATTTTGGAAATCCCGCTGAAAGTTTGGACATTCTCGCGAAGGGTTCCCAATCCCCGACAAGATTGGTACCCTTTCACGTCCAAATCTCTCAAACTCCGGGAGAGATTCTCAAAACCAAGGTTGACATGTTTCGAGTTCCTTTCAACATTTTGGAAATCCCGCTGAAACTTTGGACATTCTCGCGAAGTCTTCCCAATCCCCGACAAGATTGGTACCCTTTCACGTGCAAATCTCTCAAACTCCGGGAGAGATTCTCAAAACCAAGGTTGACATGTTTCGAGTTCCTTTCAACATTTTGGAAATCCCGCTGAAACTTTGGACATTCTCGCGAAGGGTTCCCAATCCCCGACAAGATTGGTACCCTTTCACGTCCGAATGTCTCAAACTCCGGGAGAGATTCTCAAAACCATGGTTGACATGTTTCGAGTTCCTTTCAACATTTTGGAAATCCCGCTGAAACTTTGGACATTCTAGCGGAGGGTTCTAGATCCCCGACAAGATTGGTACCCTTTCACGTCCAAATCTCTCAAACTCCGGGAGAGATTCTCAAAACCAAGGTTGACATGGTTCCAGTTCCTTTCAACATTTTGGAAATCCCGCTGAAACTTTGGACATTCTCGCGAAGGGTTCCCAATCCCCGACAAGATTGGTACCCTTTCACGTCCAAATCTCTCAAACTCCGGGAGAGATTCTCAAAACCAAGGTTGACATGTTTCGAGTTCCTTTCAACATTTTGGAAATCCCGCTGAAACTTTGGACATTCTCGCGAAGTCTTCCCAATCCCCGACAAGATTGGTACCCTTTCACGTGCAAATCTCTCAAACTCCGGGAGAGATTCTCAAAACCAAGGTTGACATGTTTCGAGTTCCTTTCAACATTTTGGAAATCCCGCTGAAACTTTGGACATTCTCGCGAAGGGTTCCCAATCCCCGACAAGATTGGTACCCTTTCACGTCCGAATGTCTCAAACTCCGGGAGAGATTCTCAACACCATGGTTGACATGTTTCGAGTTCCTTTCAACATTTTGGAAATCCCGCTGAAACTTTGGACATTCTAGCGGAGGGTTCTAGATCCCCGACAAGATTGGTACCCTTTCACGTCCAAATCTCTCAAACTCCGGGAGAGATTCTCAAAACCAAGGTTGACATGGTTCCAGTTCCTTTCAACATTTTGGAAATCCCGCTGAAACTTTGGACATTCTCGCGAAGGGTTCCCAATCCCCGACAAGATTGGTACCCTTTCACGTCCAAATCTCTCAAACTCCGGGAGAGATTCTCAAAACCAAGGTTGACATGTTTCGAGTTCCTTTCAACATTTTGGAAATCCCGCTGAAACTTTGGACATTCTCGCGAAGGGTTCCCAATCCCCGACAAGATTGGTACCCTTTCACGTCCAAATCTCTCAAAGTGCGGGAGAGATTCTCAAAACCAAGGTTGACATGTTTCGAGTTCCTTTCAACATTTTGGAAATCCCGCTGAAACTTTGGACATTCTCGCGAAGGGTTCCCAATCCCCGACAAGATTGGTACTCTTTCATGTCCAAATCTCTCAAAGTCCGGGAGAGATTCTCAAAACCAAGGTTGACATGTTTCGAGTTCCTTTCAACATTTTGGAAATCCCGCTGAAACTTTGGACATTCTCGCGAAGGGTTCCCAATCCCCGACAAGATTGGTACCCTTTCACGTCCAAATCTCTCAAACTCCGGGAGAGATTCTCAAAACCAAGGTTGACATGTTTCGAGTTCCTTTCAACATTTTGGAAATCCCGCTGAAACTTTGGACATTTTCGCGAAGGGTTCCCAATCCCCGACAAGATTGGTACCCTTTCACGTGCAAATCTCTCAAACTCCGGGAGAGATTCTCAAAACCAAGGTTGACATGGTTCGAGTTCCTTTCAACATTTTGGAAATCCCGCTGAAACTTTGGACATTCTCGCGAAGGGTTCCCAATCCCCGACAAGATTGGTACCCTTTCACGTCCAAATCTCTCAAACTCCGGGAGAGATTCTCAAAACCAAGGTTGACATGTTTCGAGTTCCTTTCAACATTTTGGAAATCCCGCTGAAACTTTGGACATTCTCGCGAAGTCTTCCCAATCCCCGACAAGATTGGTACCCTTTCACGTGCAAATCTCTCAAACTCCGGGAGAGATTCTCAAAACCAAGGTTGACATGGTTCCAGTTCCTTTCAACATTTTGGAAATCTCGCTGAAACTTTGGACATTCTCGCGAACGGTTCCCGATCCCCGACAAGATTGGTATCCTTTCACGTCCAAATCTCTCAAAGTCCGGGAGAGATTCTCAAAACCAAGGTTGACATGTTTCGAGTTCCTTTCAACATTTTGGAAATCCCGCTGAAACTTTGGACATTCTGGCGAAGGGTTCCCAATCCCCGACAAGATTGGTACCCTTTCACGTCCAAATCTCTCAAACTCCGGGAGAGATTCTCAAAACCAAGGTTGACATGTTTCGAGTTCCTTTCAACATTTTGGAAATCCCGCTGAAACTTTGGACAATCTGGCGAAGGGTTCCCAATCCCCGACAAGATTGGTACCCTTTCACGTCCAAATCTCTCAAACTCCGGGAGAGATTCTCAAAACCAAGGTTGACATGTTTCGAGTTCCTTTCAACATTTTGGAAATCCCGCTGAAACTTTGGACATTCTCGCGAAGGGTTCCCAATCCCCGACAAGATTGGTAACCTTTCACGTCCAAATCTCTCAAACTCCGGGAGAGATTCTCAAAACCAAGGTTGACATGTTTCGAGTTCCTTTCAACATTTTGGAAATCCCGCTGAAACTTTGGACATTGTCGCGAAGGGTTCCTAATCCCCGACAAGACTGGTACCCTTTCACGTCCAAATCTCTCAAACTCCGGGAGAGATTCTCAAAACCAAGGTTGACATGTTTCGAGTTCCTTTCAACATTTTGGAAATCCCGCTGAAACTTTGGACATTCTGGCGGAGGGTTCTAGATCCCCGACAAGATTGGTACCCTTTCACGTCCAAATCTCTCAAAGTCCGGGAGAGATTCTCAAAACCAAGGTTGACATGTTTCGAGTTCCTTTCAACATTTTGGAAATCCCACTGAAACTTTGGACATTGTCGCGAAGGGTTCCCAATCCCCGACAAGATTGGTACCTTTTCACGTGCAAATCTCTCAAACTCCGGGAGAGATTCTCAAAACCAAGGTTGACATGGTTCCAGTTCCTTTCAACATTTTGGAAATCCCGCTGAAACTTTGGACATTCTCGCGAAGGGTTCCCAATCCCCGACAAGACTGGTACCCTTTCACGTCCAAATCTCTCAAAGTCCGGGAGAGATTCTCAAAACCAAGGTTGACATGTTTCGAGTTCCTTTAAACATTTTGGAAATCCCGCTGAAACTTTGGACATTCTCGCGAAGGGTTCCCAATCCCCGACAAGATTGGTACCCTTTCACGTCCAAATCTCTCAAAGTGCAGGAGAGATTCTCAAAACCAAGGTTGACATGTTTCGAGTTCCTTTCAACATTTTGGAAATCCCGCTGAAACTTTGGACATTGTCGCGAAGGGTTCCCAGTCCCCGACAAGATTGGTACCCTTTCACGTCCAAATCTCTCAAAGTCCGGGAGAGATTCTCAAAACCAAGCTTGACATGTTTCGAGTTCCTTTCAACATTTTGGAAATCCCGCTGAAACTTTGGACATTCTCGCGAAGGGTTCCCAATCCCCGACAAGATTGGTACCCTTTCACGTCCAAATCTCTCAAACTCCGGGAGAGATTCTCAAAACCAAGGTTGACATGTTTCGAGTTCCTTTCAACATTTTGGAAATCCCGCTGAAACTTTGGACATTCTCGCGAAGGGTTCCCAATCCCCGACAAGATTGGTACCCTTTCACGTCCAAATCTCTCAAACTCCGGGAGAGATTCTCAAAACCAAGGTTGACATGGTTCCAGTTCTTTTCAACATTTTGGAAATCTCGCTGAAACTTTGGACATTCTCGCGAACGGTTCCCGATCCCCGACAAGATTGGTATCCTTTCACGTCCAAATCTCTCAAAGTCCGGGAGAGATTCTCAAAACCAAGGTTGACATGTTTCGAGTTCCTTTCAACATTTTGGAAATCCCGCTGAAACTTTGGACATTCTCGCGAAGGGTTCCCAATCCCCGACAAGATTGGTACCCTTTCACGTCCAAATCTCTCAAACTCCGGGAGAGATTCTCAAAACCAAGGTTGACATGTTTCGAGTTCCTTTCAACATTTTGGAAATCCCGCTGAAACTTTGGACATTCTGGCGAAGGGTTCCCAATCCCCGACAAGATTGGTACCCTTTCACGTCCAAATCTCTCAAGCTCCGGGAGAGATTCTCAAAACCAAGGTTGACATGGTTCGAGTTCCTTTCAACATTTTGGAAATCCCGCTGAAACTTTGGACATTCTCGCGAAGGGTTCCCAATCCCCGACAAGATTGGTACCCTTTCACGTCCAAATCTCTCAAACTCCGGGAGAGATTCTCAAAACCAAGGTTGACATGTTTCGAGTTCCTTTCAACATTTTGGAAATCCCGCTGAAACTTTGGACATTCTCGCGAAGGGTTCCCAATCCCCGACAAGATTGGTACCCTTTCACGTCCAAATCTCTCAAACTCCGGGAGAGATTCTCAAAACCAAGGTTGACATGTTTCGAGTTCCTTTCAACATTTTGGAAATCCCGCTGAAACTTTGGACATTCTCGCGAAGGGTTCCCAATCCCCGACAAGATTGGTACCCTTTCACGTGCAAATCTCTCAAACTCCGGGAGAGATTCTCAAAACCAAGGTTGACATGTTTCGAGTTCCTTTCAACATTTTGGAAATCCCGCTGAAACTTTGCACATTCTCGCGAAGGGTTCCCAATCCCCGACAAGATTGGTACCCTTTCACGTCCAAATCTCTCAAACTCCGGGAGAGATTCTCAAAACCAAGGTTGACAGGTTTCGAGTTCCTTTCAACATTTTGGAAATCCCGCTGAAAGTTTGGACATTCTCGCGAAGGGTTCCCAATCCCCGACAAGATTGGTACCCTTTCACGTCCAAATCTCTCAAACTCCGGGAGAGATTCTCAAAACCAAGGTTGACATGGTTCCAGTTCCTTTAAACATTTTGGAAATCCCGCTGAAACTTTGGACATTCTCGCGAACGGTTCCCGATCCCCGACAAGATTGGTATCCTTTCACGTCCAAATCTCTCAAACTCCGGGAGAGATTCTCAAAACCAAGGTTGACATGTTTCGAGTTCCTTTCAACATTTTGGAAATCCCGCTGAAACTTTGGACATTCTCGCGAAGGGTTCCCAATCCCCGACAAGATTGGTACCCTTTCACTTCCAAATATCTCAAAGTCCGGGAGAGATTCTCAAAACCAAGGTTGACATGTTTCGAGTTCCTTTCAACATTTTGGAAATCCCACTGAAACTTTGGACATTCTCACGAAGGGTTCCCAATCCCCGACAAGATTGGTACCCTTTCACGTCCAAATCTCTCAAACTCCGGGAGAGATTCTCAAAACCAAGGTTGATATGTTTCGAGTTCCTTTCAACATTTTGGAAATCCCGCTGAAACTTTGGACATTCTCGCGAAGGGTTCCCAATCCCCGACAAGATTGGTACCCTTTCACGTCCAAATCTCTCAAACTCCGGGAGAGATTCTCAAAACCAAGGTTGACATGTTTCGAGTTCCTTTCAACATTTTGGAAATCCCGCTGAAACTTTGGACATTGTCGCGAAGGGTTCCCAATCCCCGACAAGATTGGTACCCTTTCACGTCCAAATCTCTCAAACTCCGGGAGAGATTCTCAAAACCAAGGTTGACATGTTTCGAGTTCCTTTCAACATTTTGGAAATCCTGCTGAAACTTTGGACATTCTCGCGAAGGGTTCCCAATCCCCGACAAGATTGGTACCCTTTCACGTGCAAATCTCTCAAACTCCGGGAGAGATTCTCAAAACCAAGGTTGACATGTTTCGAGTTCCTTTCAACATTTTGGAAATCCCGCTGAAACTTTGGACATTCTCGCGAAGTCTTCCCAATCCCCGACAAGATTGGTACCCTTTCACGTCCAAATCTCTCAAACTCCGGGAGAGATTCTCAAAACCAAGCTTGACATGTTTCGAGTTCCTTTCAACATTTTGGAAATCCCGCTGAAACTTTGGACATTCTCGCGAAGGGTTCCCAATCCCCGACAAGATTGGTACCCTTTCACGTCCAAATCTCTCAAACTCCGGGAGAGATTCTCAAAACCAAGGTTGACATGGTTCCAGTTCCTTTAAACATTTTGGAAATCCCACTGAAACTTTGGACATTCTCGCGAACGGTTGCCGATCCCCGACAAGATTGGTATCCTTTCACGTCAAAATCTCTCAAACTCCGGGAGAGATTCTCAAAACCAAGGTTGACATGTTTCGAGTTCTTTTCAACATTTTGGAAATCCCGCTGAAACTTTGGACATTCTCGCGAAGGGTTCCCAATCCCCGACAAGATTGGTACCCTTTCACGTCCAAATCTCTCAAACTACGGGAGAGATTCTCAAAACCAAGGTTGACATGGTTCCAGTTCCTTTCAACATTTTGGAAATCCCGCTGAAACTTTGGACATTCTCGCGAACGGTTCCCGATCCCCGACAAGATTGGTATCCTTTCACGTCCAAATCTCTCAAACTCCGGGAGAGATTCTCAAAACCAAGGTTGACATGTTTCGAGTTCCTTTCAACATTTTGGAAATCCCACTGAAAATTTGGACATTCTGGCGAAGGGTTCCCAATCCCCGACAAGATTGGTACCCTTTCACGTCCAAATCTCTCAAACTCCGGGAGAGATTCTCAAAACCAAGGTTGACATGGTTCGAGTTCCTTTCAACATTTTGGAAATCCCGCTGAAACTTTGGACATTCTCGCGAAGGGTTCCCAATCCCCGACAAGATTGGTACCCTTTCACGTCCAAATCTCTCAAACTCCGGGAGAGATTCTCAAAACCAAGGTTGACATGGTTCCAGTTCCTTTCAACATTTTGGAAATCCCGCTGAAACTTTGGACATTCTCGCGAAGGGTTCCCAGTCCCCGACAAGACTGGTACCCTTTCACGTCCAAATCTCTCCAACTCCGTGAGAGATTCTCAAAACCAAGGTTGACATGTTTCGAGTTCCTTTCAACATTTTGGAAATCCCGCTGAAACTTTGGACATTCTCGCGAAGGGTTCCCAATCCCCGACAAGATTGGTACCCTTTCACTTCCAAATCTCTCAAAGTCCGGGAGAGATTCTCAAAACCAAGGTTGACATGTTTCGAGTTCCTTTCAACATTTTGGAAATCTCGCTGAAACTTTGGACATTCTCGCGAAGGGTTCCCAATCCCCGACAAGATTGGTACCCTTTCACGTCCAAATCTCTCAAACTCCGGGAGAGATTCTCAAAACCAAGCTTGACATGTTTCGAGTTCCTTTCAACATTTTGGAAATCCCGCTGAAACTTTGGACATTCTCGCGAAGGGTTCCCAGTCCCCGACAAGATTGGTACCCTTTCACGTCCAAATCTCTCACACTCCGGGAGAGATTCTCAAAACCAAGGTTGACATGTTTCGAGTTCCTTTCAACATTTTGGAAATCCCGCTGAAAATTTGGACATTCTCGCGAAGGGTTCCCAATCCCCGACAAGATTGGTACCCTTTCACGTCCAAATCTCTCAAACTCCGGGAGAGATTCTCAAAACCAAGGTTGACATGTTTCGAGTTCCTTTCAACATTTTGGAAATCCCGCTGAAATTTTGGACATTCTCGCGAAGTCTTCCCAATCCCCGACAAGATTGGTACCCTTTCACGTCCAAATCTCTCAAACTCCGGGAGAGATTCTCAAAACCAAGGTTCACATGTTTCGAGTTCCTTTCAACATTTTGGAAATCCCGCTGAAACTTTGGACATTCTCGCGAAGTCTTCCCAATCCCCGACAAGATTGGTACCCTTTCACGTCCAAATCTCTCAAAGTGCGGGAGAGATTCTCAAAACCAAGGTTGACATGTTTCGAGTTCCTTTCAACATTTTGGAAATCCCGCTGAAACTTTGGACATTCTGGCGGAGGGTTCTAGATCCCCGATAAGATTGGTACCCTTTCACTTCCAAATCTCTCAAAGTCCGGGAGAGATTCTCAAAACCAAGGTTGACATGTTTCGAGTTCCTTTCAACATTTTGGAACTCCCACTGAAACTTTGGACATTCTGGCGGATGGTTCTAGATCCCCGACAAGATTGGTACCCTTTCACGTCCAAATCTCTCAAACTCCGGGAGAGATTCTCAAAACCAAGGTTGACATGTTTCGAGTTCCTTTCAACATTTTGGAAATCCCGCTGAAACTTTGGACATTCTGGCGGAGGGTTCTAGATCCCCGACAAGATTGGTACCCTTTCACGTCCAAATCTCTCAAACTCCGGGAGAGATTCTCAAAACCAAGGTTGACATGGTTCCAGTTCCTTTCAACATTTTGGAAATCCCGCTGAAACTTTGGACATTCTCGCGAAGGGTTCCCAATCCCCGACAAGACTGGTACCCTTTCACGTCCAAATCTCTCAAAGTCCGGGAGAGATTCTCAAAACCAAGGTTGACATGTTTCGAGTTCCTTTCAACATTTTGGAAATCCCGCTGAAAGTTAGGACATTCTCGCGAAGGGTTCCCAATCCCCGACAAGATTGGTACCCTTTCACGTGCAAATCACAGTATCACAGTATCACAGTATGTTTGGGATTGGAAGGGACCTCAAAAGATCATCTAGTCCAATTCCCCTGCTGGAGCAGGAACACCTAGGTGAGGTCGCACAGGAACATGTCCAGGCGGGTTTTGAATGTCTCCAGAGAAGGAGACTCCACAACTTCCCTGGGCAGCCTGTTCCAGTGCTCTGTCACCCTCACTGAGAAGAAGTTTCTTCTCAAATTTAAGTGGAACCTCTTGTGTTCCAGCTTGATCCCATTACCCCTTGTCCTATCATTGTTTGCCACTGAGAAGAGTCTGGCTCCATCCTCATGGCACTCACCCTTTATATATTTATAAACATTAATAAGGTCCCCCCTTAGTCTCCTCTTCTCCAAACTAAAGAGACCCAGCTCCCTCAGCCTTTCTTCATAAGGGAGGTGCTCCACTCCCTTAATCATCTTCGTTGCCCTACGCTGGACCCTCTCCAGCAGTTCCCTGTCCTTCTTGAACTGAGGGGCCCAGAACTGGACACAATATTCCAGATGTGGTCTCACCAGGGCAGAGTAGAGGGGAAGGAGGACCTCTCTCGATCTACTAACCACCCCCCTTCTAATACACCCCAGGATGCCATTGGCCTTCCTGGCCACAAGGGCACAGTGCTGGCTCATGGTCATCCTGTTGTCCACCAGGACCCCCAGGTCCCTTTCCCCTACACTGCTCTCTAATATGTAATCTCCCAACCTATACTGGAACCTGGGGTTGTTCCTGCCCAGATGCAGGACTCTACACTTGTCCTTGTTAAATTTCATCAGGTTATTCCCTGCCCAGCTCTCCAGCCTGTCCAGGTCCCGCTGGATGGCAGCACAGCCCTCCGGCGTGTCAGCCACTCCTCCTAGCTTGGTGTCATCAGCAAACTTGCTGATAGTACACTCAATTCCCTCGTCCAAGTCGTTAATGAATATATTGAATAATATTGGCCCCAGCACTGACCCTTGGGGCACTCCACTAGATACTGGCCTCCAACTAGACTCCGCACCATTGACTACCACTCTCTGGCTTCTCTCCCTAAGCCAGTTTGCAACCCACCTCACTACTCTATTGTCTAGACCACACCTCCTCAACTTAGCTGTGAGGATGCTGTGGGAGACTGTGTCAAAGGCTTTACTGAAGTCAAGGTAGACAACATCCACCGCTCTGCCACCATCCATCCACCTTGTTACATTCTCATAAAAGGCTATGAGGTTGGTCAAGCATGACCTACCCTTGGTAAAGCCATGCTGACTGCCCCTAATAACCCTCTTATCCTTGATATGCCTTGAGATGGCACCAAGGACAAGCTGTTCCATTACTTTCCCAGGGACAGAGGTGAGGCTGACCGGTCTATAATTACCCGGGTCCTCCTTCTTGCCCTTTTTGAAGACTGGAGTGACATTTGCTTTCCTCCAATCCTCGGGCACCTCTCCCGTTTCCCAAGACTTGGCAAAGATGATGGAGAGCGGTCCAGCAATGACTTCAGCCAGCTCCCTCAGCACCCGCGGATGCATCCCATCTGGACCCATGGATTTATGAATGTCCAGACTATTTAATTGCTCCCTAACCCAGTCCTCATCGACTAAAGCAAACTCCTCCATTGACCTGGCTTCATCCGGGGTCTCAGGGGTACAGGGCTCCCCAGGACAGCCTCCGGCAGAGTAGACAGAGACAAAGAAGGCATTCAGTAATTCTGCCTTCTCTGTATCTTCTGCCACCAGGGCACCCACCCCATTCATCAGTGGGCCTACATTGCCTCTGGTATTAGTTTTATCTGCTATGTATTTGAAAAAGTTCTTTTTGCTGTCCTTGACCCCTCTCGCCAGCTGTAATTCTAAGGAGGCCTTGGCTATCCTAGCTGCCTTCCTATATCCTCTAACAGCAGCCTTATATTCCTCCCAAGTGGCCAGCCCCTGCTTCCATGACCTGTAAACTCTCCTCTTCTGCTTGAGCATACCCAACAGCTCCCTATTCAACCACGCAGGCCTCCTGGCTCCCTTCCTTGACTTCCTACGTGTGGGGATGCTCTGATCCTGAGCGTGGAAGAAGCAATCACTGAATGCCACCCAGCTATCTTGGGCCCCTTTTCCTTCAAGCAGTCTTGCCCATGGGATTTCCCCCAGCAATTGCTTGAAAAGGCCAAAGTTAGCCCTGCTGAAGTCCAGGGTTGCAATTCTACTTGCTATTCTGTTCCTGCCACATGAGATGCTGAACTCCACCATCTCGTGGTCACTGCAACCCAGGCAGCCCTCAACCTTTACTGCTTCGACCAGACCCTCCTTGTTAGTGAGGATGAGATCCAGCAGTGCACCTCTCCTAGTCGGCTCCTCCACCATCTGCATGAGGAAGTTATCATCAATGCACTGGAGGAACCTCCTGGACTGTGGCTGGCTGGCTGAATGGTCCTTCCAGCAAACATCAGGGAAGTTAAAATCACCCACAACAACCATGGCCTGTGACTGTGAGGCCACTCTCAGCTGCCCATAGAAGGCCTCATCAACTTCCTCAGCCTGATCTGGTGGCCTGTAACAGACGCCCACAACAGTGGGCGTCTCTCAAAGTGCGGGAGAGATTCTCAAAACCAAGGTTGACATGTTTCGAGTTCCTTTCAACATTTTGGAAATCCCGCTGAAACTTTGGACATTCTCGCGAAGGGTTCCCAGTCCCCGACAAGATTGGTACTCTTTCATGTCCAAATCTCTCAAAGTCCGGGAGAGATTCTCAAAACCAAGGTTGACATGTTTCGAGTTCCTTTCAACATTTTGGAAATCCCGCTGAAACTTTGGACATTCTCGCGAAGGGTTCCCAATCCCCGACAAGATTGGTACCCTTTCACGTCCAAATCTCTCAAACTCCGGGAGAGATTCTCAAAACCAAGCTTGACATGTTTCGAGTTCCTTTCAACATTTTGGAAATCCCGCTGAAACTTTGGACATTTTCGCGAAGGGTTCCCAATCCCCGACAAGATTGGTACCCTTTCACGTGCAAATCTCTCAAACTCCGGGAGAGATTCTCAAAACCAAGGTTGACATGGTTCGAGTTCCTTTCAACATTTTGGAAATCCCGCTGAAACTTTGGACATTCTGGCGAAGGGTTCCCAATCCCCAACAAGATTGGTACCCTTTCACGTCCAAATCTCTCAAACTCCGGGAGAGATTCTCAAAACCAAGGTTGACATGTTTCGAGTTCCTTTCAACATTTTGGAAATCCCGCTGAAACTTTGGACATTCTGGCGGAGGGTTCTAGATCCCCGATAAGATTTGTACCCTTTCACTTCCAAATCTCTCAAAGTCCGGGAGAGATTCTCAAAACCAAGGTTGACATGTTTCGAGTTCCTTTCAACATTTTGGAACTCCCACTGAAACTTTGGACATTCTGGCGGAGGGTTCTAGATCCCCGACAAGATTGGTACCCTTTCACGTCCAAATCTCTCAAACTCCGGGAGAGATTCTCAAAACCAAGGTTGACATGTTTCGAGTTCCTTTCAACATTTTGGAAATCCCGCTGAAACTTTGGACATTCTCGCGAAGGAGTCCCGATCCCCGACAAGATTGGTACCCTTTCACGTCCAAATCTCTCAAACTCCGGGAGAGATTCTCAAAACCAAGGTTGACATGGTTCGAGTTCCTTTCAACATTTTGGAAATCCCACTGAAAATTTGGACATTCTGGCGAAGGGTTCCCAATCCCCGACAAGATTGGTACCCTTTCACGTCCAAATCTCTCAAACTCCGGGAGAGATTCTCAAAACCAAGGTTGACATGTTTCGAGTTCCTTTCAACATTTTGGAAATCCCGCTGAAACTTTGGACATTCTCGCGAAGGGTTCCCAATCCCCGACAAGATTGGTACCCTTTTACGTCCAAATCTCTCAAACTCCGGGAGAGATTCTCAAAACCAAGGTTGACATGTTTCGAGTTCCTTTTAACATTTTGGAAATCCCGCTGAAACTTTGGACATTCTCACGAAGGGTTCCCAGTCCCCGACAAGATTGGTACACTTTCACGTCCAAATCTCTCAAAGTCCGGGAGAGATTCTCAAAACCAAGGTTGACATGTTTCAAGTTCCTTTCAACATTTTGGAAATCCCGCTGAAACTTTGGACATTCTCGCGAAGGGTTCCCAATCCCCGACAGGATTGGTACCCTTTCACTTCCAAATCTCTCAAAGTCCGGGAGAGATTCTCAAAACCAAGGTTGACATGTTTCGAGTTCCTTTCAACATTTTGGAAATCCCGCTGAAACTTTGGACATTGTCGCGAAGGGTTCCCAATCCCCGACAAGATTGGTACCCTTTCACGTCCAAATATCTCAAACTCCGGGAGAGATTCTCAAAACCAAGGTTGACATGTTTCGAGTTCCTTTCAACATTTTGGAAATCCCGCTGAAACTTTGGACATTCTCGCGAAGGGTTCCCAATCCCCGACAAGACTGGTACCCTTTCACGTCCAAATCTCTCAAACTCCGGGAGAGATTCTCAAAACCAAGGTTGACATGTTTCGAGTTCCTTTCAACATTTTGGAAATCCCGCTGAAACTTTGGACATTCTCGCGAAGGGTTCCCAATCCCCGACAAGATTGGTACCCTTTCACGTCCAAATCTCTCAAACGCCGGGAGAGATTCTCAAAACCAAGGTTGACATGTTTCGAGTTCCTTTCAACATTTTGGAAATCCCGCTGAAACTTTGGACATTCTCGCGAAGGGTTCCCAGTCCCCGACAAGATTGGTACCCTTTCACGTCCAAATCTCTCACACTCTGGGAGAGATTCTCAAAACCAAGGTTGACATGTTTCGAGTTCCTTTCAACATTTTGGAAATCCCGCTGAAACTTTGGACATTCTCGCGAAGGGTTCCCAATCCCCGACAAGTTTGGTACCCTTTCACGTCCAAATCTCTCAAACTCCGGGAGAGATTCTCAAAACCAAGGTTGACATGGTTCGAGTTCCTTTCAACATTTTGGAAATCCCGCTGAAACTTTGGACATTCTCGCGAAGTCTTCCCAATCCCCGACAAGATTGGTACCCTTTCACGTCCAAATCTCTCAAACTCCGGGAGAGATTCTCAAAACCAAGGTTGACATGTTTCGAGTTCCTTTCAACATTTTGGAAATCCCGCTGAAACTTTGGACATTCTGGCGAAGGGTTCCCAATCCCCGACAAGATTGGTACCCTTTCACGTCCACATCTCTCAAACTCCGGGAGAGATTCTCAAAACCAAGGTTGACATGTTTCGAGTTCCTTTCAACATTTTGGAAATCCCGCTGAAACTTTGGACATTCTGGCGGAGGGTTCTAGATCCCCGATAAGATTGGTACCCTTTCACGTCCAAATCTCTCAAAGTCCGGGAGAGATTCTCAAAACCAAGGTTGACATGTTTCGAGTTCCTTTCAACATTTTGGAACTCCCACTGAAACTTTGGACATTCTGGCGGATGGTTCTAGATCCCCGACAAGATTGGTACCCTTTCACGTCCAAATCTCTCAAACTCCGGGAGAGATTCTCAAAACCAAGGTTGACATGTTTCGAGTTCCTTTCAACATTTTGGAAATCCCGCTGAAACTTTGGACATTCTGGCGGAGGGTTCTAGATCCCCGACAAGATTGGTACCCTTTCACGTCCAAATCTCTCAAACTCCGGGAGAGATTCTCAAAACCAAGGTTGACATGGTTCCAGTTCCTTTCAACATTTTGGAAATCCCGCTGAAACTTTGGACATTCTCGCGAAGGGTTCCCAATCCCCGACAAGACTGGTACCCTTTCACGTCCAAATCTCTCAAAGTCCGGGAGAGATTCTCAAAACCAAGGTTGACATGTTTCGAGTTCCTTTCAACATTTTGGAAATCCCGCTGAAAGTTAGGACATTCTCGCGAAGGGTTCCCAATCCCCGACAAGATTGGTACCCTTTCACGTGCAAATCACAGTATCACAGTATCACAGTATGTTTGGGATTGGAAGGGACCTCAAAAGATCATCTAGTCCAATTCCCCTGCTGGAGCAGGAACACCTAGGTGAGGTCGCACAGGAACATGTCCAGGCGGGTTTTGAATGTCTCCAGAGAAGGAGACTCCACAACTTCCCTGGGCAGCCTGTTCCAGTGCTCTGTCACCCTCACTGAGAAGAAGTTTCTTCTCAAATTTAAGTGGAACCTCTTGTGTTCCAGCTTGATCCCATTACCCCTTGTCCTATCATTGTTTGCCACTGAGAAGAGTCTGGCTCCATCCTCATGGCACTCACCCTTTATATATTTATAAACATTAATAAGGTCCCCCCTTAGTCTCCTCTTCTCCAAACTAAAGAGACCCAGCTCCCTCAGCCTTTCTTCATAAGGGAGGTGCTCCACTCCCTTAATCATCTTCGTTGCCCTACGCTGGACCCTCTCCAGCAGTTCCCTGTCCTTCTTGAACTGAGGGGCCCAGAACTGGACACAATATTCCAGATGTGGTCTCACCAGGGCAGAGTAGAGGGGAAGGAGGACCTCTCTCGATCTACTAACCACCCCCCTTCTAATACACCCCAGGATGCCATTGGCCTTCCTGGCCACAAGGGCACAGTGCTGGCTCATGGTCATCCTGTTGTCCACCAGGACCCCCAGGTCCCTTTCCCCTACACTGCTCTCTAATATGTAATCTCCCAACCTATACTGGAACCTGGGGTTGTTCCTGCCCAGATGCAGGACTCTACACTTGTCCTTGTTAAATTTCATCAGGTTATTCCCTGCCCAGCTCTCCAGCCTGTCCAGGTCCCGCTGGATGGCAGCACAGCCCTCCGGCGTGTCAGCCACTCCTCCTAGCTTGGTGTCATCAGCAAACTTGCTGATAGTACACTCAATTCCCTCGTCCAAGTCGTTAATGAATATATTGAATAATATTGGCCCCAGCACTGACCCTTGGGGCACTCCACTAGATACTGGCCTCCAACTAGACTCCGCACCATTGACTACCACTCTCTGGCTTCTCTCCCTAAGCCAGTTTGCAACCCACCTCACTACTCTATTGTCTAGACCACACCTCCTCAACTTAGCTGTGAGGATGCTGTGGGAGACTGTGTCAAAGGCTTTACTGAAGTCAAGGTAGACAACATCCACCGCTCTGCCACCATCCATCCACCTTGTTACATTCTCATAAAAGGCTATGAGGTTGGTCAAGCATGACCTACCCTTGGTAAAGCCATGCTGACTGCCCCTAATAACCCTCTTATCCTTGATATGCCTTGAGATGGCACCAAGGACAAGCTGTTCCATTACTTTCCCAGGGACAGAGGTGAGGCTGACCGGTCTATAATTACCCGGGTCCTCCTTCTTGCCCTTTTTGAAGACTGGAGTGACATTTGCTTTCCTCCAATCCTCGGGCACCTCTCCCGTTTCCCAAGACTTGGCAAAGATGATGGAGAGCGGTCCAGCAATGACTTCAGCCAGCTCCCTCAGCACCCGCGGATGCATCCCATCTGGACCCATGGATTTATGAATGTCCAGACTATTTAATTGCTCCCTAACCCAGTCCTCATCGACTAAAGCAAACTCCTCCATTGACCTGGCTTCATCCGGGGTCTCAGGGGTACAGGGCTCCCCAGGACAGCCTCCGGCAGAGTAGACAGAGACAAAGAAGGCATTCAGTAATTCTGCCTTCTCTGTATCTTCTGCCACCAGGGCACCCACCCCATTCATCAGTGGGCCTACATTGCCTCTGGTATTAGTTTTATCTGCTATGTATTTGAAAAAGTTCTTTTTGCTGTCCTTGACCCCTCTCGCCAGCTGTAATTCTAAGGAGGCCTTGGCTATCCTAGCTGCCTTCCTATATCCTCTAACAGCAGCCTTATATTCCTCCCAAGTGGCCAGCCCCTGCTTCCATGACCTGTAAACTCTCCTCTTCTGCTTGAGCATACCCAACAGCTCCCTATTCAACCACGCAGGCCTCCTGGCTCCCTTCCTTGACTTCCTACGTGTGGGGATGCTCTGATCCTGAGCGTGGAAGAAGCAATCACTGAATGCCACCCAGCTATCTTGGGCCCCTTTTCCTTCAAGCAGTCTTGCCCATGGGATTTCCCCCAGCAATTGCTTGAAAAGGCCAAAGTTAGCCCTGCTGAAGTCCAGGGTTGCAATTCTACTTGCTATTCTGTTCCTGCCACATGAGATGCTGAACTCCACCATCTCGTGGTCACTGCAACCCAGGCAGCCCTCAACCTTTACTGCTTCGACCAGACCCTCCTTGTTAGTGAGGATGAGATCCAGCAGTGCACCTCTCCTAGTCGGCTCCTCCACCATCTGCATGAGGAAGTTATCATCAATGCACTGGAGGAACCTCCTGGACTGTGGCTGGCTGGCTGAATGGTCCTTCCAGCAAACATCAGGGAAGTTAAAATCACCCACAACAACCATGGCCTGTGACTGTGAGGCCACTCTCAGCTGCCCATAGAAGGCCTCATCAACTTCCTCAGCCTGATCTGGTGGCCTGTAACAGACGCCCACAACAGTGGGCGTCTCTCAAAGTGCGGGAGAGATTCTCAAAACCAAGGTTGACATGTTTCGAGTTCCTTTCAACATTTTGGAAATCCCGCTGAAACTTTGGACATTCTCGCGAAGGGTTCCCAGTCCCCGACAAGATTGGTACTCTTTCATGTCCAAATCTCTCAAAGTCCGGGAGAGATTCTCAAAACCAAGGTTGACATGTTTCGAGTTCCTTTCAACATTTTGGAAATCCCGCTGAAACTTTGGACATTCTCGCGAAGGGTTCCCAATCCCCGACAAGATTGGTACCCTTTCACGTCCAAATCTCTCAAACTCCGGGAGAGATTCTCAAAACCAAGGTTGACATGTTTCGAGTTCCTTTCAACATTTTGGAAATCCCGCTGAAACTTTGGACATTTTCGCGAAGGGTTCCCAATCCCCGACAAGATTGGTACCCTTTCACGTGCAAATCTCTCAAACTCCGGGAGAGATTCTCAAAACCAAGGTTGACATGGTTCGAGTTCCTTTCAACATTTTGGAAATCCCGCTGAAACTTTGGACATTCTGGCGAAGGGTTCCCAATCCCCGACAAGATTGGTACCCTTTCACGTCCAAATCTCTCAAACTCCGGGAGAGATTCTCAAAACCAAGGTTGACATGTTTCGAGTTCCTTTCAACATTTTGGAAATCCCGCTGAAACTTTGGACATTCTGGCGGAGGGTTCTAGATCCCCGATAAGATTTGTACCCTTTCACTTCCAAATCTCTCAAAGTCCGGGAGAGATTCTCAAAACCAAGGTTGACATGTTTCGAGTTCCTTTCAACATTTTGGAACTCCCACTGAAACTTTGGACATTCTAGCGGAGGGTTCTAGATCCCCGACAAGATTGGTACCCTTTCACGTCCAAATCTCTCAAACTCCGGGAGAGATTCTCAAAACCAAGGTTGACATGTTTCGAGTTCCTTTCAACATTTTGGAAATCCCGCTGAAACTTTGGACATTCTCGCGAAGGAGTCCCGATCCCCGACAAGATTGGTACCCTTTCACGTCCAAATCTCTCAAACTCCGGGAGAGATTCTCAAAACCAAGGTTGACATGGTTCGAGTTCCTTTCAACATTTTGGAAATCCCACTGAAAATTTGGACATTCTGGCGAAGGGTTCCCAATCCCCGACAAGATTGGTACCCTTTCACGTCCAAATCTCTCAAACTCCGGGAGAGATTCTCAAAACCAAGGTTGACATGTTTCGAGTTCCTTTCAACATTTTGGAAATCCCGCTGAAACTTTGGACATTCTGGCGAAGGGTTCCCAATCCCCGACAAGATTGGTACCCTTTTACGTCCAAATCTCTCAAACTCCGGGAGAGATTCTCAAAACCAAGGTTGACATGTTTCGAGTTCCTTTCAACATTTTGGAAATCCCGCTGAAACTTTGGACATTTTCGCGAAGGGTTCCCAATCCCCGACAAGATTGGTACCCTTTCACGTGCAAATCTCTCAAACTCCGGGAGAGATTCTCAAAACCAAGGTTGACATGGTTCGAGTTCCTTTCAACATTTTGGAAATCCCGCTGAAACTTTGGACATTCTGGCGAAGGGTTCCCAATCCCCGACAAGATTGGTACCCTTTCACGTCCAAATCTCTCAAACTCCGGGAGAGATTCTCAAAACCAAGGTTGACATGTTTCGAGTTCCTTTCAACATTTTGGAACTCCCACTGAAACTTTGGGCATTCTAGCGGAGGGTTCTAGATCCCCGACAAGATTGGTACCCTTTCACGTCCAAATCTCTCAAACTCCGGGAGAGATTCTCAAAACCAAGGTTGACATGTTTCGAGTTCCTTTCAACATTTTGGAAATCCCGCTGAAACTTTGGACATTCTCGCGAAGGAGTCCCGATCCCCGACAAGATTGGTACCCTTTCACGTCCAAATCTCTCAAACTCCGGGAGAGATTCTCAAAACCAAGGTTGACATGGTTCGAGTTCCTTTCAACATTTTGGAAATCCCACTGAAAATTTGGACATTCTGGCGAAGGGTTCCCAATCCCCGACAAGATTGGTACCCTTTCACGTCCAAATCTCTCAAACTCCGGGAGAGATTCTCAAAACCAAGGTTGACATGTTTCGAGTTCCTTTCAACATTTTGGAAATCCCGCTGAAACTTTGGACATTCTGGCGAAGGGTTCCCAATCCCCGACAAGATTGGTACCCTTTTACGTCCAAATCTCTCAAACTCCGGGAGAGATTCTCAAAACCAAGGTTGACATGTTTCGAGTTCCTTTCAACATTTTGGAAATCCCGCTGAAACTTTGGACATTTTCGCGAAGGGTTCCCAATCCCCGACAAGATTGGTACCCTTTCACGTCCAAATCTCTCAAACTCCGGGAGAGATTCTCAAAACCAAGGTTGACATGGTTCGAGTTCCTTTCAACATTTTGGAAATCCCGCTGAAACTTTGGACATTCTGGCGAAGGGTTCCCAATCCCCGACAAGATTGGTACCCTTTCACGTCCAAATCTCTCAAACTCCGGGAGAGATTCTCAAAACCAAGGTTGACATGTTTCGAGTTCCTTTCAACATTTTGGAAATCCCGCTGAAACTTTGGACATTCTGGCGGAGGGTTCTAGATCCCCGATAAGATTTGTACCCTTTCACTTCCAAATCTCTCAAAGTCCGGGAGAGATTCTCAAAACCAAGGTTGACATGTTTCGAGTTCCTTTCAACATTTTGGAACTCCCACTGAAACTTTGGACATTCTAGCGGAGGGTTCTAGATCCCCGACAAGATTGGTACCCTTTCACGTCCAAATCTCTCAAACTCCGGGAGAGATTCTCAAAACCAAGGTTGACATGTTTCGAGTTCCTTTCAACATTTTGGAAATCCCGCTGAAACTTTGGACATTCTCGCGAAGGAGTCCCGATCCCCGACAAGATTGGTACCCTTTCATGTCCAAATCTCTCAAACTCCGGGAGAGATTCTCAAAACCAAGGTTGACATGGTTCGAGTTCCTTTCAACATTTTGGAAATCCCACTGAAAATTTGGACATTCTGGCGAAGGGTTCCCAATCCCCGACAAGATTGGTACCCTTTCACGTCCAAATCTCTCAAACTCCGGGAGAGATTCTCAAAACCAAGGTTGACATGTTTCGAGTTCCTTTCAACATTTTGGAAATCCCGCTGAAACTTTGGACATTCTGGCGAAGGGTTCCCAATCCCCGACAAGATTGGTACCCTTTTACGTCCAAATCTCTCAAACTCCGGGAGAGATTCTCAAAACCAAGGTTGACATGTTTCGAGTTCCTTTTAACATTTTGGAAATCCCGCTGAAACTTTGGACATTCTCACGAAGGGTTCCCAGTCCCTGACAAGATTGGTACACTTTCACGTCCAAATCTCTCAAAGTCCGGGAGAGATTCTCAAAACCAAGGTTGACATGTTTCAAGTTCCTTTCAACATTTTGGAAATCCCGCTGAAACTTTGGACATTCTCGCGAAGGGTTCCCAATCCCCGACAGGATTGGTACCCTTTCACTTCCAAATCTCTCAAAGTCCGGGAGAGATTCTCAAAACCAAGGTTGACATGTTTCGAGTTCCTTTCAACATTTTGGAAATCCCGCTGAAACTTTGGACATTGTCGCGAAGGGTTCCCAATCCCCGACAAGATTGGTACCCTTTCACGTCCAAATATCTCAAACTCCGGGAGAGATTCTCAAAACCAAGGTTGACATGTTTCGAGTTCCTTTCAACATTTTGGAAATCCCGCTGAAACTTTGGACATTCTCGCGAAGGGTTCCCAATCCCCGACAAGACTGGTACCCTTTCACGTCCAAATCTCTCAAACTCCGGGAGAGATTCTCAAAACCAAGGTTGACATGTTTCGAGTTCCTTTCAACATTTTGGAAATCCCGCTGAAACTTTGGACATTCTCGCGAAGGGTTCCCAATCCCCGACAAGATTGGTACCCTTTCACGTCCAAATCTCTCAAACGCCGGGAGAGATTCTCAAAACCAAGGTTGACATGTTTCGAGTTCCTTTCAACATTTTGGAAATCCCGCTGAAACTTTGGACATTCTCACGAAGGGTTCCCAGTCCCCGACAAGATTGGTACCCTTTCACGTCCAAATCTCTCACACTCCGGGAGAGATTCTCAAAACCAAGGTTGACATGTTTCGAGTTCCTTTCAACATTTTGAAAATCCCGCTGAAACTTTGGACATTCTCGCGAAGGGTTCCCAATCCCCGACAAGATTGGTACCCTTTCACGTCCAAATCTCTCAAACTCCGGGAGAGATTCTCAAAACCAAGGTTGACATGTTTCGAGTTCCTTTCAACATTTTGGAAATCCCGCTGAAACTTTGGACATTCTCGCGAAGTCTTCCCAATCCCCGACAAGATTGGTACCCTTTCACGTCCAAATCTCTCAAACTCCGGGAGAGATTCTCAAAACCAAGGTTGACATGTTTCGAGTTCCTTTCAACATTTTGGAAATCCCGCTGAAACTTTGGACATTCTCGCGAAGGGTTCCCAATCCCCGACAAGACTGGTACCCTTTCACGTCCAAATCTCTCAAAGTCCGGGAGAGATTCTCAAAACCAAGGTTGACATGTTTCGAGTTCCTTTCAACATTTTGGAAATCCCGCTGAAACTTTGGACATTCTGGCGGAGGGTTCTAGATCCCCGATAAGATTGGTACCCTTTCACTTCCAAATCTCTCAAACTCCGGGAGAGATTCTCAAAACCAAGGTTGACATGTTTCGAGTTCCTTTCAACATTTTGGAACTCCCACTGAAACTTTGGACATTGTGGCGGAGGGTTCTAGATCCCCGACAAGATTGGTACCCTTTCACGTCCAAATCTCTCAAACTCCGGGAGAGGTTCTCAAAACCAAGGTTGACATGTTTCGAGTTCCTTTCAACATTTTGGAAATCCCGCTGAAACTTTGGACATTCTGGCGGAGGGTTCTAGATCCCCGACAAGATTGGTACCCTTTCACGTCCAAATCTCTCAAACTCCGGGAGAGATTCTCAAAACCAAGGTTGACATGGTTCCAGTTCCTTTCAACATTTTGGAAATCCCGCTGAAACTTTGGACATTCTCGCGAAGGGTTCCCAATCCCCGACAAGACTGGTACCCTTTCACGTCCAAATCTCTCAAAGTCCGGGAGAGATTCTCAAAACCGAGGTTGACATGTTTCGAGTTCCTTTCAACATTTTGGAAATCCCGCTGAAACTTTGGACATTCTCGCGAAGGGTTCCCAATCCCCGACAAGATTGGTACCCTTTCACGTCCAAATCTCTCAAAGTGCGGGAGAGATTCTCAAAACCAAGGTTGACATGTTTCGAGTTCCTTTCAACATTTTGGAAATCCCGCTGAAACTTTGGACATTCTCGCGAAGGGTTCCCAGTCCCCGACAAGATTGGTACTCTTTCACGTCCAAATCTCTCAAAGTCCGGGAGAGATTCTCAAAACCAAGGTTGACATGTTTCGAGTTCCTCTCAACATTTTGGAAATCCCGCTGAAACTTTGGACATTCTGGCGGAGGGTTCCCAATCCCCGACAAGATTGGTACCCTTTCACGTCCAAATCTCTCAAACTCCGGGAGAGATTCTCAAAACCAAGGTTGACATGTTTCGAGTTCCTTTCAACATTTTGGAAATCCCGCTGAAAGTTTGGACATTCTCGCGAAGGGTTCCCAATCCCCGACAAGATTGGTACCCTTTCACGTCCAAATCTCTCAAAGTGCGGGAGAGATTCTCAAAACCAAGGTTGACATGTTTCGAGTTCCTTTCAACATTTTGGAAATCCCGCTGAAGCTTTGGACATTCTCGCGAAGGGTTCCCAGTCCCCGACAAGATTGGTACTCTTTCACGTCCAAATCTCTCAAAGTCCGGGAGAGATTCTCAAAACCAAGGTTGACATGTTTCGAGTTCCTTTCAACATTTTGGAAATCCCGCTGAAACTTTGGACATTCTCGCGAAGGGTTCCCAATCCCCGACAAGATTGGTACCCTTTCACGTCCAAATCTCTCAAACTCCGGGAGAGATTCTCAAAACCAAGGTTGACATGTTTCGAGTTCCTTTCAACATTTTGGAAATCCCGCTGAAACTTTGGACATTCTCGCGAAGGGTTCCCAATCCCCGACAAGATTGGTACCCTTTCACGTGCAAATCTCTCAAACTCCGGGAGAGATTCTCAAAACCAAGGTTGACATGTTTCGAGTTCCTTTCAACATTTTGGAAATCCCGCTGAAACTTTGGACATTCTCGCGAAGGGTTCCCAATCCCCGACAAGATTGGTACCCTTTCACGTCCAAATCTCTCAAACTCCGGGAGAGATTCTCAAAACCAAGGTTGACATGTTTCGAGTTCCTTTCAACATTTTGGAAATCCCGCTGAAAGTTTGGACATTCTCGCGAAGGGTTCCCAATCCCCGACAAGATTGGTACCCTTTCACGTCCAAATCTCTCAAAGTGCGGGAGAGATTCTCAAAACCAAGGTTGACATGTTTCGAGTTCCTTTCAACATTTTGGAAATCCCGCTGAAGCTTTGGACATTCTCGCGAAGGGTTCCCAGTCCCCGACAAGATTGGTACTCTTTCACGTCCAAATCTCTCAAAGTCCGGGAGAGATTCTCAAAACCAAGGTTGACATGTTTCGAGTTCCTTTCAACATTTTGGAAATCCCGCTGAAACTTTGGACATTCTCGCGAAGGGTTCCCAATCCCCGACAAGATTGGTACCCTTTCACTTCCAAATATCTCAAAGTCCGGGAGAGATTCTCAAAACCAAGGTTGACATGTTTCGAGTTCCTTTCAACATTTTGGAAATCCCACTGAAACTTTGGACATTCTCACGAAGGGTTCCCAATCCCCGACAAGATTGGTACCCTTTCACGTCCAAATCTCTCAAACTCCGGGAGAGATTCTCAAAACCAAGGTTGATATGTTTCGAGTTCCTTTCAACATTTTGGAAATCCCGCTGAAACTTTGGACATTCTCGCGAAGGGTTCCCAATCCCCGACAAGATTGGTACCCTTTCACGTCCAAATCTCTCAAACTCCGGGAGAGATTCTCAAAACCAAGGTTGACATGTTTCGAGTTCCTTTCAACATTTTGGAAATCCCGCTGAAACTTTGGACATTCTCGCGAAGGGTTCCCAATCCCCGACAAGATTGGTACCCTTTCACGTCCAAATCTCTCAAACTCCGGGAGAGATTCTCAAAACCAAGGTTGACATGTTTCGAGTTCCTTTCAACATTTTGGAAATCCTGCTGAAACTTTGGACATTCTCGCGAAGGGTTCCCAATCCCCGACAAGATTGGTACCCTTTCACGTGCAAATCTCTCAAACTCCGGGAGAGATTCTCAAAACCAAGGTTGACATGTTTCGAGTTCCTTTCAACATTTTGGAAATCCCGCTGAAACTTTGGACATTGTCGCGAAGGGTTCCCAATCCCCGACAAGATTGGTACCCTTTCACGTCCAAATCTCTCAAACTCCGGGAGAGATTCTCAAAACCAAGGTTGACATGTTTCGAGTTCCTTTCAACATTTTGGAAATCCCGCTGAAACTTTGGACATTCTCGCGAAGGGTTCCCAATCCCCGACAAGATTGGTACCCTTTCACGTCCAAATCTCTCAAACTCCGGGAGAGATTCTCAAAACCAAGGTTGACATGTTTCGAGTTCCTTTCAACATTTTGGAAATCCCGCTGAAACTTTGGACATTCTCGCGAACGGTTGCCGATCCCCGACAAGATTGGTATCCTTTCACGTCAAAATCTCTCAAACTCCGGGAGAGATTCTCAAAACCAAGGTTGACATGTTTTGAGTTCTTTTCAACATTTTGGAAATCCCGCTGAAACTCTGGACATTCTCGCGAAGGGTTCCCAATCCCCGACAAGATTGGTACCCTTTCACGTCCAAATCTCTCAAACTACGGGAGAGATTCTCAAAACCAAGGTTGACATGCTTCCAGTTCCTTTCAACATTTTGGAAATCCCGCTGAAACTTTGGACATTCTCGCGAACGGTTCCCGATCCCCGACAAGATTGGTATCCTTTCACGTCCAAATCTCTCAAACTCCGGGAGAGATTCTCAAAACCAAGGTTGACATGTTTCGAGTTCCTTTCAACATTTTGGAAATCCCACTGAAAATTTGGACATTCTGGCGAAGGGTTCCCAATCCCCGACAAGATTGGTACCCTTTCACGTCCAAATCTCTCAAACTCCGGGAGAGATTCTCAAAACCAAGGTTGACATGGTTCGAGTTCCTTTCAACATTTTGGAAATCCCGCTGAAACTTTGGACATTCTCGCGAAGGGTTCCCAATCCCCGACAAGATTGGTACCCTTTCACGTCCAAATCTCTCAAACTCCGGGAGAGATTCTCAAAACCAAGGTTGACATGTTTCGAGTTCCTTTCAACATTTTGGAAATCCCGCTGAAACTTTGGACATTCTCGCGAAGGGTTCCCAGTCCCCGACAAGATTGGTACCCTTTCACGTCCAATTCTCTCCAACTCCGTGAGAGATTCTCAAAACCAAGGTTGACATGTTTCGAGTTCCTTTCAACATTTTGGAAATCCCGCTGAAACTTTGGACATTCTCGCGAAGGGTTCCCAATCCCCGACAAGATTGGTACCCTTTCACTTCCAAATCTCTCAAAGTCCGGGAGAGATTCTCAAAACCAAGGTTGACATGTTTCGAGTTCCTTTCAACATTTTGGAAATCCCACTGAAACTTTGGACATTCTCGCGAAGGGTTCCCAATCCCCGACAAGATTGGTACCCTTTCACGTCCAAATCTCTCAAACTCCGGGAGAGATTCTCAAAACCAAGCTTGACATGTTTCGAGTTCCTTTCAACATTTTGGAAATCCCGCTGAAACTTTGGACATTCTCGCGAAGGGTTCCCAGTCCCCGACAAGATTGGTACCCTTTCACGTCCAAATCTCTCACACTCCGGGAGAGATTCTCAAAACCAAGGTTGACATGTTTCGAGTTCCTTTCAACATTTTGGAAATCCCGCTGAAAATTTGGACATTCTCGCGAAGGGTTCCCAATCCCCGACAAGATTGGTACCCTTTCACGTCCAAATCTCTCCAACTCCGGGAGAGATTCTCAAAACCAAGGTTGACATGTTTCGAGTTCCTTTCAACATTTTGGAAATCCCGCTGAAACTTTGGACATTCTCGCGAAGTCTTCCCAATCCCCGACAAGATTGGTACCCTTTCACGTCCAAATCTCTCAAACTCCGGGAGAGATTCTCAAAACCAAGGTTGACATGTTTCGAGTTCCTTTCAACATTTTGGAACTCCCACTGAAACTTTGGACATTCTGGCGGATGGTTCTAGATCCCCGACAAGATTGGTACCCTTTCACGTCCAAATCTCTCAAACTCCGGGAGAGATTCTCAAAACCAAGGTTGACATGTTTCGAGTTCCTTTCAACATTTTGGAAATCCCGCTGAAACTTTGGACATTCTGGCGGAGGGTTCTAGATCCCCGACAAGATTGGTACCCTTTCACGTCCAAATCTCTCAAACTCCGGGAGAGATTCTCAAAACCAAGGTTGACATGTTTCGAGTTCCTTTCAACATTTTGGAACTCCCACTGAAACTTTGGACATTCTGGCGGATGGTTCTAGATCCCCGACAAGATTGGTACCCTTTCACGTCCAAATCTCTCAAACTCCGGGAGAGATTCTCAAAACCAAGGTTGACATGTTTCGAGTTCCTTTCAACATTTTGGAAATCCCGCTGAAACTTTGGACATTCTGGCGGAGGGTTCTAGATCCCCGACAAGATTGGTACCCTTTCACGTCCAAATCTCTCAAACTCCGGGAGAGATTCTCAAAACCAAGGTTGACATGGTTCCAGTTCCTTTCAACATTTTGGAAATCCCGCTGAAACTTTGGACATTCTCGCGAAGGGTTCCCAATCCCCGACAAGACTGGTACCCTTTCACGTCCAAATCTCTCAAAGTCCGGGAGAGATTCTCAAAACCAAGGTTGACATGTTTCGAGTTCCTTTCAACATTTTGGAAATCCCGCTGAAAGTTAGGACATTCTCGCGAAGGGTTCCCAATCCCCGACAAGATTGGTACCCTTTCACGTGCAAATCACAGTATCACAGTATCACAGTATGTTTGGGATTGGAAGGGACCTCAAAAGATCATCTAGTCCAATTCCCCTGCTGGAGCAGGAACACCTAGGTGAGGTCGCACAGGAACATGTCCAGGCGGGTTTTGAATGTCTCCAGAGAAGGAGACTCCACAACTTCCCTGGGCAGCCTGTTCCAGTGCTCTGTCACCCTCACTGAGAAGAAGTTTCTTCTCAAATTTAAGTGGAACCTCTTGTGTTCCAGCTTGATCCCATTACCCCTTGTCCTATCATTGTTTGCCACTGAGAAGAGTCTGGCTCCATCCTCATGGCACTCACCCTTTATATATTTATAAACATTAATAAGGTCCCCCCTTAGTCTCCTCTTCTCCAAACTAAAGAGACCCAGCTCCCTCAGCCTTTCTTCATAAGGGAGGTGCTCCACTCCCTTAATCATCTTCGTTGCCCTACGCTGGACCCTCTCCAGCAGTTCCCTGTCCTTCTTGAACTGAGGGGCCCAGAACTGGACACAATATTCCAGATGTGGTCTCACCAGGGCAGAGTAGAGGGGAAGGAGGACCTCTCTCGATCTACTAACCACCCCCCTTCTAATACACCCCAGGATGCCATTGGCCTTCCTGGCCACAAGGGCACAGTGCTGGCTCATGGTCATCCTGTTGTCCACCAGGACCCCCAGGTCCCTTTCCCCTACACTGCTCTCTAATATGTAATCTCCCAACCTATACTGGAACCTGGGGTTGTTCCTGCCCAGATGCAGGACTCTACACTTGTCCTTGTTAAATTTCATCAGGTTATTCCCTGCCCAGCTCTCCAGCCTGTCCAGGTCCCGCTGGATGGCAGCACAGCCCTCCGGCGTGTCAGCCACTCCTCCTAGCTTGGTGTCATCAGCAAACTTGCTGATAGTACACTCAATTCCCTCGTCCAAGTCGTTAATGAATATATTGAATAATATTGGCCCCAGCACTGACCCTTGGGGCACTCCACTAGATACTGGCCTCCAACTAGACTCCGCACCATTGACTACCACTCTCTGGCTTCTCTCCCTAAGCCAGTTTGCAACCCACCTCACTACTCTATTGTCTAGACCACACCTCCTCAACTTAGCTGTGAGGATGCTGTGGGAGACTGTGTCAAAGGCTTTACTGAAGTCAAGGTAGACAACATCCACCGCTCTGCCACCATCCATCCACCTTGTTACATTCTCATAAAAGGCTATGAGGTTGGTCAAGCATGACCTACCCTTGGTAAAGCCATGCTGACTGCCCCTAATAACCCTCTTATCCTTGATATGCCTTGAGATGGCACCAAGGACAAGCTGTTCCATTACTTTCCCAGGGACAGAGGTGAGGCTGACCGGTCTATAATTACCCGGGTCCTCCTTCTTGCCCTTTTTGAAGACTGGAGTGACATTTGCTTTCCTCCAATCCTCGGGCACCTCTCCCGTTTCCCAAGACTTGGCAAAGATGATGGAGAGCGGTCCAGCAATGACTTCAGCCAGCTCCCTCAGCACCCGCGGATGCATCCCATCTGGACCCATGGATTTATGAATGTCCAGACTATTTAATTGCTCCCTAACCCAGTCCTCATCGACTAAAGCAAACTCCTCCATTGACCTGGCTTCATCCGGGGTCTCAGGGGTACAGGGCTCCCCAGGACAGCCTCCGGCAGAGTAGACAGAGACAAAGAAGGCATTCAGTAATTCTGCCTTCTCTGTATCTTCTGCCACCAGGGCACCCACCCCATTCATCAGTGGGCCTACATTGCCTCTGGTATTAGTTTTATCTGCTATGTATTTGAAAAAGTTCTTTTTGCTGTCCTTGACCCCTCTCGCCAGCTGTAATTCTAAGGAGGCCTTGGCTATCCTAGCTGCCTTCCTATATCCTCTAACAGCAGCCTTATATTCCTCCCAAGTGGCCAGCCCCTGCTTCCATGACCTGTAAACTCTCCTCTTCTGCTTGAGCATACCCAACAGCTCCCTATTCAACCACGCAGGCCTCCTGGCTCCCTTCCTTGACTTCCTACGTGTGGGGATGCTCTGATCCTGAGCGTGGAAGAAGCAATCACTGAATGCCACCCAGCTATCTTGGGCCCCTTTTCCTTCAAGCAGTCTTGCCCATGGGATTTCCCCCAGCAATTGCTTGAAAAGGCCAAAGTTAGCCCTGCTGAAGTCCAGGGTTGCAATTCTACTTGCTATTCTGTTCCTGCCACATGAGATGCTGAACTCCACCATCTCGTGGTCACTGCAACCCAGGCAGCCCTCAACCTTTACTGCTTCGACCAGACCCTCCTTGTTAGTGAGGATGAGATCCAGCAGTGCACCTCTCCTAGTCGGCTCCTCCACCATCTGCATGAGGAAGTTATCATCAATGCACTGGAGGAACCTCCTGGACTGTGGCTGGCTGGCTGAATGGTCCTTCCAGCAAACATCAGGGAAGTTAAAATCACCCACAACAACCATGGCCTGTGACTGTGAGGCCACTCTCAGCTGCCCATAGAAGGCCTCATCAACTTCCTCAGCCTGATCTGGTGGCCTGTAACAGACGCCCACAACAGTGGGCGTCTCTCAAAGTGCGGGAGAGATTCTCAAAACCAAGGTTGACATGTTTCGAGTTCCTTTCAACATTTTGGAAATCCCGCTGAAACTTTGGACATTCTCGCGAAGGGTTCCCAGTCCCCGACAAGATTGGTACTCTTTCATGTCCAAATCTCTCAAAGTCCGGGAGAGATTCTCAAAACCAAGGTTGACATGTTTCGAGTTCCTTTCAACATTTTGGAAATCCCGCTGAAACTTTGGACATTCTCGCGAAGGGTTCCCAATCCCCGACAAGATTGGTACCCTTTCACGTCCAAATCTCTCAAACTCCGGGAGAGATTCTCAAAACCAAGCTTGACATGTTTCGAGTTCCTTTCAACATTTTGGAAATCCCGCTGAAACTTTGGACATTCTCGCGAAGGGTTCCCAATCCCCGACAAGATTGGTACCCTTTCACGTGCAAATCTCTCAAACTCCGGGAGAGATTCTCAAAACCAAGGTTGACATGGTTCGAGTTCCTTTCAACATTTTGGAAATCCCGCTGAAACTTTGGACATTCTGGCGAAGGGTTCCCAATCCCCGACAAGATTGGTACCCTTTCACGTCCAAATCTCTCAAACTCCGGGAGAGATTCTCAAAACCAAGGTTGACATGTTTCGAGTTCCTTTCAACATTTTGGAAATCCCGCTGAAACTTTGGACATTCTGGCGGAGGGTTCTAGATCCCCGATAAGATTTGTACCCTTTCACTTCCAAATCTCTCAAAGTCCGGGAGAGATTCTCAAAACCAAGGTTGACATGTTTCGAGTTCCTTTCAACATTTTGGAACTCCCACTGAAACTTTGGACATTCTGGCGGAGGGTTCTAGATCCCCGACAAGATTGGTACCCTTTCACGTCCAAATCTCTCAAACTCCGGGAGAGATTCTCAAAACCAAGGTTGACATGTTTCGAGTTCCTTTCAACATTTTGGAAATCCCGCTGAAACTTTGGACATTCTGGCGGAGGGTTCTAGATCCCCGACAAGATTGGTACCCTTTCACGTCCAAATCTCTCAAACTCCGGGAGAGATTCTCAAAACCAAGGTTGACATGGTTCGAGTTCCTTTCAACATTTTGGAAATCCCACTGAAAATTTGGACATTCTGGCGAAGGGTTCCCAATCCCCGACAAGATTGGTACCCTTTCACGTCCAAATCTCTCAAACTCCGGGAGAGATTCTCAAAACCAAGGTTGACATGTTTCGAGTTCCTTTCAACATTTTGGAAATCCCGCTGAAACTTTGGACATTCTCGCGAAGGGTTCCCAATCCCCGACAAGATTGGTACCCTTTCACGTCCAAATCTCTCAAAGTCCGGGAGAGATTCTCAAAACCAAGGTTGACATGTTTCGAGTTCCTTTCAACATTTTGGAAATCCCGCTGAAACTTTGGACATTGTCGCGAAGGGTTCCCAATCCCCGACAAGATTGGTACCCTTTCACGTCCAAATATCTCAAACTCCGGGAGAGATTCTCAAAACCAAGGTTGACATGTTTCGAGTTCCTTTCAACATTTTGGAAATCCCGCTGAAACTTTGGACATTCTCGCGAAGGGTTCCCAATCCCCGACAAGACTGGTACCCTTTCACGTCCAAATCTCTCAAACTCCGGGAGAGATTCTCAAAACCAAGGTTGACATGTTTCGAGTTCCTTTCAACATTTTGGAAATCCCGCTGAAACTTTGGACATTCTCGCGAAGGGTTCCCAATCCCCGACAAGATTGGTACCCTTTCACGTCCAAATCTCTCAAACGCCGGGAGAGATTCTCAAAACCAAGGTTGACATGTTTCGAGTTCCTTTCAACATTTTGGAAATCCCGCTGAAACTTTGGACATTCTCGCGAAGGGTTCCCAATCCCCGACAAGATTGGTACCCTTTCACGTCCAAATCTCTCAAACTCCGGGAGAGATTCTCAAAACCAAGGTTGACATGTTTCGAGTTCCTTTCAACATTTTGGAAATCCCGCTGAAACTTTGGACATTCTGGCGGAGGGTTCTAGATCCCCGATAAGATTGGTACCCTTTCACTTCCAAATCTCTCAAAGTCCGGGAGAGATTCTCAAAACCAAGGTTGACATGTTTCGAGTTCCTTTCAACATTTTGGAACTCCCACTGAAACTTTGGACATTCTGGCGGAGGGTTCCCAATCCCCGACAAGATTGGTACCTTTTCACGTCCAAATCTCTCAAACTCCGGGAGAGATTCTCAAAACCATGGTTGATATGGTTCCAGTTCCTTTCAACATTTTGGAAATCCCGCTGAAACTTTGGACATTCTCGCGAAGGGTTCCCAATCCCCGACAAGACTGGTACCCTTTCACGTCCAAATCTCTCAAAGTCCGGGAGAGATTCTCAAAACCAAGGTTGACATGTTTCGAGTTCCTTTCAACATTTTGGAAATCCCGCTGAAACTTTGGACATTCTCGCGAAGGGTTCCCAATCCCTGACAAGATTGGTACCCTTTCACGTCCAAATCTCTCAAAGTGCGGGAGAGATTCTCAAAACCAAGGTTGACATGTTTCGAGTTCCTTTCAACATTTTGGAAATCCCGCTGAAACTTTGGACATTCTCGCGAAGGGTTCCCAGTCCCCGACAAGATTGGTACTCTTTCACGTCCAAATCTCTCAAAGTCCGGGAGAGATTCTCAAAACCAAGGTTGACATGTTTAGAGTTCCTCTCAACATTTTGGAAATTCCGCTGAAACTTTGGACATTCTCGCGAAGGGTTCCCAATCCCCGACAAGATTGGTACCCTTTCACGTCCAAATCTCTCAAACTCCGGGAGAGATTCTCAAAACCAAGGTTGACATGTTTCGAGTTCCTTTCAACATTTTGGAAATCCCGCTGAAACTTTGGACATTTTCGCGAAGGGTTCCCAATCCCCGACAAGATTGGTACCCTTTCACGTGCAAATCTCTCAAACTCCGGGAGAGATTCTCAAAACCAAGGTTGACATGTTTCGAGTTCCTTTCAACATTTTGGAAATCCCGCTGAAACTTTGGACATTCTGGCGAAGGGTTCCCAATCCCCGACAAGATTGGTACCCTTTCACGTCCAAATCTCTCAAACTCCGGGAGAGATTCTCAAAACCAAGGTTGACATGGTTCGAGTTCCTTTCAACATTTTGGAAATCCGGCTGAAACTTTGGACATTCTCGCGAAGGGTTCCCAATCCCCGACAAGATTGGTACCCTTTCACGTCCAAATCTCTCAAACTCCGGGAGAGATTCTCAAAACCAAGGTTGATATGTTTCGAGTTCCTTTCAACATTTTGGAAATCCTGCTGAAACTTTGGACATTCTCGCGAAGGGTTCCCAATCCCCGACAAGATTGGTACCCTTTCACGTCCAAATCTCTCAAACTCCGGGAGAGATTCTCAAAACCAAGGTTGACATGTTTCGAGTTCCTTTCAACATTTTTGAAATCCCGCTGAAACTTTGGACATTCTCGCGAAGGGTTCCCAATCCCCGACAAGATTGGTACCCTTTCACGTCCAAATCTCTCAAACTCCGGGAGAGATTCTCAAAACCAAGGTTGACATGTTTCGAGTTCCTTTCAACATTTTGGAAATCCCGCTGAAACTTTGGACATTCTCGCGAAGGAGTCCCGATCCCCGACAAGACTGGTACCCTTTCACGTCCAAATCTCTCAGACTACGGGAGAGATTCTCAAAACCAAGGTTGACATGTTTCGAGTTCCTTTCAACATTTTGGAAATCCCGCTGAAACTTTGGACATTCTCGCGAAGGGTTCCCAATCCCCGACAAGATTGGTACCCTTTCACGTCCAAATCTCTCAAACTCCGGGAGAGATTCTCAAAACCAAGGTTGACATGGTTCGAGTTCCTTTCAACATTTTGGAAATCCCGCTGAAAGTTAGGACATTCTCGCGAAGGGTTCCCAATCCCCGACAAGACTGGTACCCTTTCACGTCCAAATCTCTCCAACTCCGGGAGAGATTCTCAAAACCAAGGTTGACATGTTTCGAGTTCCTTTCAACATTTTGGAAATCCCGCTGAAACTTTGGACATTCTCGCGAAGGGTTCCCAATCCCCGACAAGATTGGTACCCTTTCACGTGCAAATCTCTCAAACTCCGGGAGAGATTCTCAAAACCAAGGTTGACATGTTTCGAGTTCCTTTCAACATTTTGGAAATCCCGCTGAAACTTTGGACATTGTCGCGAAGGGTTCCCAATCCCCGACAAGATTGGTACCCTTTCACGTCCAAATCTCTCAAACTCCCGGAGAGATTCTCAAAACCAAGGTTGACATGGTTCCAGTTCCTTTCAATATTTTGGAAATCTCGCTGAAACTTTGGACATTCTCGCGAACGGTTCCCGATCCCCGACAAGATTGGTATCCTTTCACGTCCAAATCTCTCAAACTCCGGGAGAGATTCTCAAAACCAAGGTTGACATGTTTCGAGTTCCTTTCAACATTTTGGAAATCCCGCTGAAACTTTGGACATTCTCGCGAAGGGTTCCCAATCCCCGACAAGATTGGTACCCTTTCACGTCCAAATCTCTCAAAGTCCGGGAGAGATTCTCAAAACCAAGGTTGACATGTTTCGAGTTCCTTTCAACATTTTGGAAATCCCGCTGAAACTTTGGACATTCTCGCGAAGGGTTCCCAATCCCCGACAAGATTGGTACCCTTTCACGTCCAAATCTCTCAAACTCCGGGAGAGATTCTCAAAACCAAGGTTGACATGGTTCGAGTTCCTTTCAACATTTTGGAAATCCCGCTGAAACTTTGGACATTCTCGCGAAGGGTTCTAGATCCCCGATAAGATTGGTATCCTTTCACGTCCAAATCTCTCAAACTCCGGGAGAGATTCTCAAAACCAAGGTTGAGATGTTTCGAGTTCCTTTCAACATTTTGGAAATCCCGCTGAAACTTTGGACATTCTGGCGAAGGGTTCCCAATCCCCGACAAGATTGGTACCCTTTCACGTCCAAATCTCTCAAACTCCGGGAGAGATTCTCAAAACCAAGGTTGACATGTTTCGAGTTCCTTTCAACATTTTGGAAATCCCGCTGAAACTTTGGACATTCTGGCGAAGGGTTCCCAATCCCCGACAAGATTGGTACCCTTTCACGTCCAAATCTCTCAAACTCCGGGAGAGATTCTCAAAACCAAGGTTGACATGTTTCGAGTTCCTATCAACATTTTGGAAATCCTGCTGAAACTTTGGACATTCTCGCGAAGGGTTCCCAATCCCCGACAAGATTGGTACCCTTTCACGTGCAAATCTCTCAAACTCCGGGAGAGATTCTCAAAACCAAGGTTGACATGTTTCGAGTTCCTTTCAACATTTTGGAAATCCCGCTGAAACTTTGGACATTCTGGCGAAGGGTTCCCAAACCCCGACAAGATTGGTACCCTTTCACGTCCAAATCTCTCAAAGTCCGGGAGAGATTCTCAAAACCAAGGTTGACATGTTTCGAGTTCCTTTCAACATTTTGGAAATCCCGCTGAAACTTTGGACATTCTGGCGAAGGGTTCCCAATCCCCGACAAGATTGGTACCCTTTCACGTCCAAATCTCTCAAACTCCGGGAGAGATTCTCAAAACCAAGGTTGACATGGTTCGAGTTCCTTTCAACATTTTGGAAATCCAGCTGAAACTTTGGACATTCTCGCGAAGGGTTCTCAATCCCCGACAAGATTGGTACCCTTTCACGTCCAAATCTCTCAAACTCCGGGAGAGATTCTCAAAAACAAGGTTGATATGTTTCGAGTTCCTTTCAACATTTTGGAAATCCCGCTGAAACTTTGGACATTCTCGCGAAGGGTTCCCGATCCCCGACAAGACTGGTACCCTTTCACGTCCAAATCTCTCAAACTCCGGGAGAGATTCTCAAAACCAAGGTTGACATGTTTCGAGTTCCTTTCAACATTTTGGAAATCCCGCTGAAACTTTGGACATTCTCGCGAAGGGTTCCCAATCCCCGACAAGATTGGTACCCTTTCACGTCCAAATCTCTCAAACTCCGGGAGAGATTCTCAAAACCAAGGTTGATATGTTTCGAGTTCCTTTCAACAGTTTGGAAATCCCCCTGAAAGTTTGGACATTCTCGCGAAGGGTTCCCAATCCCCGACAAGATTGGTACCCTTTCACGTCCAAATCTCTCAAACTCCGGGAGAGATTCTCAAAACCAAGGTTGACATGTTTCGAGTTCCTTTCAACATTTTGGAAATCCCGCTGAAACTTTGGACATTCTCGCGAAGGGTTCCCAATCCCCGACAAGATTGGTACCCTTTCACGTCCAAATCTCTCAAACTCCGGGAGAGATTCTCAACACCAAGGTTGACATGGTTCGAGTTCCTTTCAACATTTTGGAAATCCCGCTGAAACTTTGGACATTCTGGCGGAGGGTTCCCAATCCCCGACAAGATTGGTACCCTTTCACGTCCAAATCTCTCAAAGTCCGGGAGAGATTCTCAAAACCAAGGTTGACATGTTTCGAGTTCCTTTCAACATTTTGGAAATCCCGCTGAAACTTTGGACATTCTGGCGAAGGGTTCCCAATCCCCGACAAGATTGGTACCCTTTCACGTCCAAATCTCTCAAACTCCGGGAGAGATTCTCAAAACCAAGGTTGACATGGTTCCAGTTCCTTTCAACATTTTGGAAATCTCACTGAAACTTTGGACATTCTCGCGAACGGTTCCCGATCCCAGACAAGATTGGTATCCTTTCACGTCCAAATCTCTCAAACTCCGGGAGAGATTCTCAAAACCAAGGTTGACATGTTTCGAGTTCCTTTCAACATTTTGGAAATCCCACTGAAACTTTGGACATTCTGGCGAAGGGTTCCCAATCCCCGACAAGATTCGTACCCTTTCACGTCCAAATCTCTCAAACTCCGGGAGAGATTCTCAAAACCAAGGTTGACATGGTTCCAGTTCCTTTCAACATTTTGGAAATCCCGCTGAAACTTTGGACATTCTCGCGAACGGTTCCCGATCCCCGACAAGATTGGTATCCTTTCACGTCCAAATCTCTCAAAGTCCGGGAGAGATTCTCAAAACCAAGGTTGACATGTTTCGAGTTCCTTTCAACATTTTGGAAATCCCACTGAAACTTTGGACATTCTCGCGAAGGGTTCCCAATCCCCGACAAGATTGGTACCCTTTCACGTCCAAATCTCTCAAACTCCGGGAGAGATTCTCAAAACCAAGGTTGACATGTTTCGAGTTCCTTTCAACATTTTGGAAATCCCGCTGAAACTTTGGACATTCTCGCGAAGGGTTCCCAATCCCCGACAAGACTGGTACCCTTTCACGTCCAAATCTCTCAAAGTCCGGGAGAGATTCTCAAAACCAAGGTTGACATGTTTCGAGTTCCTTTCAACATTTTGGAAATCCCGCTGAAACTTTGGACATTCTGGCGAAGGGTTCCCAATCCCCGACAAGATTGGTACCCTTTCACGTCCAAATCTCTCAAAGTCCGGGAGAGATTCTCAAAACCAAGGTTGACATGTTTCGAGTTCCTTTCAACATTTTGGAAATCCCGCTGAAACTTTGGACATTCTCGCGAAGGGTTCCCAATCCCCGACAAGATTGGTACCCTTTCACGTCCAAATCTCTCAAACTCCGGGAGAGATTCTCAAAACCAAGGTTGACATGTTTCGAGTTCCTTTCAACATTTTGGAAATCCCGCTGAAACTTTGGACATTCTCGCGAAGGGTTCCCAATCCCCGACAAGATTGGTACCCTTTCACGTCCAAATCTCTCAAACTCCGGGAGAGATTCTCAAAACCAAGGTTGACATGTTTCGAGTTCCTTTCAACATTTTGGAAATCCCGCTGAAACTTTGGACATTCTCGCGAACGGTTGCCGATCCCCGACAAGATTGGTATCCTTTCACGTCAAAATCTCTCAAACTCCGGGAGAGATTCTCAAAACCAAGGTTGACATGTTTTGAGTTCTTTTCAACATTTTGGAAATCCCGCTGAAACTCTGGACATTCTCGCGAAGGGTTCCCAATCCCCGACAAGATTGGTACCCTTTCACGTCCAAATCTCTCAAACTACGGGAGAGATTCTCAAAACCAAGGTTGACATGCTTCCAGTTCCTTTCAACATTTTGGAAATCCCGCTGAAACTTTGGACATTCTCGCGAACGGTTCCCGATCCCCGACAAGATTGGTATCCTTTCACGTCCAAATCTCTCAAACTCCGGGAGAGATTCTCAAAACCAAGGTTGACATGTTTCGAGTTCCTTTCAACATTTTGGAAATCCCACTGAAAATTTGGACATTCTGGCGAAGGGTTCCCAATCCCCGACAAGATTGGTACCCTTTCACGTCCAAATCTCTCAAACTCCGGGAGAGATTCTCAAAACCAAGGTTGACATGGTTCGAGTTCCTTTCAACATTTTGGAAATCCCGCTGAAACTTTGGACATTCTCGCGAAGGGTTCCCAATCCCCGACAAGATTGGTACCCTTTCACGTCCAAATCTCTCAAACTCCGGGAGAGATTCTCAAAACCAAGGTTGACATGTTTCGAGTTCCTTTCAACATTTTGGAAATCCCGCTGAAACTTTGGACATTCTCGCGAAGGGTTCCCAGTCCCCGACAAGATTGGTACCCTTTCACGTCCAATTCTCTCCAACTCCGTGAGAGATTCTCAAAACCAAGGTTGACATGTTTCGAGTTCCTTTCAACATTTTGGAAATCCCGCTGAAACTTTGGACATTCTCGCGAAGGGTTCCCAATCCCCGACAAGATTGGTACCCTTTCACTTCCAAATCTCTCAAAGTCCGGGAGAGATTCTCAAAACCAAGGTTGACATGTTTCGAGTTCCTTTCAACATTTTGGAAATCCCACTGAAACTTTGGACATTCTCGCGAAGGGTTCCCAATCCCCGACAAGATTGGTACCCTTTCACGTCCAAATCTCTCAAACTCCGGGAGAGATTCTCAAAACCAAGCTTGACATGTTTCGAGTTCCTTTCAACATTTTGGAAATCCCGCTGAAACTTTGGACATTCTCGCGAAGGGTTCCCAGTCCCCGACAAGATTGGTACCCTTTCACGTCCAAATCTCTCACACTCCGGGAGAGATTCTCAAAACCAAGGTTGACATGTTTCGAGTTCCTTTCAACATTTTGGAAATCCCGCTGAAAATTTGGACATTCTCGCGAAGGGTTCCCAATCCCCGACAAGATTGGTACCCTTTCACGTCCAAATCTCTCCAACTCCGGGAGAGATTCTCAAAACCAAGGTTGACATGTTTCGAGTTCCTTTCAACATTTTGGAAATCCCGCTGAAACTTTGGACATTCTCGCGAAGTCTTCCCAATCCCCGACAAGATTGGTACCCTTTCACGTCCAAATCTCTCAAACTCCGGGAGAGATTCTCAAAACCAAGGTTGACATGTTTCGAGTTCCTTTCAACATTTTGGAACTCCCACTGAAACTTTGGACATTCTGGCGGATGGTTCTAGATCCCCGACAAGATTGGTACCCTTTCACGTCCAAATCTCTCAAACTCCGGGAGAGATTCTCAAAACCAAGGTTGACATGTTTCGAGTTCCTTTCAACATTTTGGAAATCCCGCTGAAACTTTGGACATTCTGGCGGAGGGTTCTAGATCCCCGACAAGATTGGTACCCTTTCACGTCCAAATCTCTCAAACTCCGGGAGAGATTCTCAAAACCAAGGTTGACATGTTTCGAGTTCCTTTCAACATTTTGGAACTCCCACTGAAACTTTGGACATTCTGGCGGATGGTTCTAGATCCCCGACAAGATTGGTACCCTTTCACGTCCAAATCTCTCAAACTCCGGGAGAGATTCTCAAAACCAAGGTTGACATGTTTCGAGTTCCTTTCAACATTTTGGAAATCCCGCTGAAACTTTGGACATTCTGGCGGAGGGTTCTAGATCCCCGACAAGATTGGTACCCTTTCACGTCCAAATCTCTCAAACTCCGGGAGAGATTCTCAAAACCAAGGTTGACATGGTTCCAGTTCCTTTCAACATTTTGGAAATCCCGCTGAAACTTTGGACATTCTCGCGAAGGGTTCCCAATCCCCGACAAGACTGGTACCCTTTCACGTCCAAATCTCTCAAAGTCCGGGAGAGATTCTCAAAACCAAGGTTGACATGTTTCGAGTTCCTTTCAACATTTTGGAAATCCCGCTGAAAGTTAGGACATTCTCGCGAAGGGTTCCCAATCCCCGACAAGATTGGTACCCTTTCACGTGCAAATCACAGTATCACAGTATCACAGTATGTTTGGGATTGGAAGGGACCTCAAAAGATCATCTAGTCCAATTCCCCTGCTGGAGCAGGAACACCTAGGTGAGGTCGCACAGGAACATGTCCAGGCGGGTTTTGAATGTCTCCAGAGAAGGAGACTCCACAACTTCCCTGGGCAGCCTGTTCCAGTGCTCTGTCACCCTCACTGAGAAGAAGTTTCTTCTCAAATTTAAGTGGAACCTCTTGTGTTCCAGCTTGATCCCATTACCCCTTGTCCTATCATTGTTTGCCACTGAGAAGAGTCTGGCTCCATCCTCATGGCACTCACCCTTTATATATTTATAAACATTAATAAGGTCCCCCCTTAGTCTCCTCTTCTCCAAACTAAAGAGACCCAGCTCCCTCAGCCTTTCTTCATAAGGGAGGTGCTCCACTCCCTTAATCATCTTCGTTGCCCTACGCTGGACCCTCTCCAGCAGTTCCCTGTCCTTCTTGAACTGAGGGGCCCAGAACTGGACACAATATTCCAGATGTGGTCTCACCAGGGCAGAGTAGAGGGGAAGGAGGACCTCTCTCGATCTACTAACCACCCCCCTTCTAATACACCCCAGGATGCCATTGGCCTTCCTGGCCACAAGGGCACAGTGCTGGCTCATGGTCATCCTGTTGTCCACCAGGACCCCCAGGTCCCTTTCCCCTACACTGCTCTCTAATATGTAATCTCCCAACCTATACTGGAACCTGGGGTTGTTCCTGCCCAGATGCAGGACTCTACACTTGTCCTTGTTAAATTTCATCAGGTTATTCCCTGCCCAGCTCTCCAGCCTGTCCAGGTCCCGCTGGATGGCAGCACAGCCCTCCGGCGTGTCAGCCACTCCTCCTAGCTTGGTGTCATCAGCAAACTTGCTGATAGTACACTCAATTCCCTCGTCCAAGTCGTTAATGAATATATTGAATAATATTGGCCCCAGCACTGACCCTTGGGGCACTCCACTAGATACTGGCCTCCAACTAGACTCCGCACCATTGACTACCACTCTCTGGCTTCTCTCCCTAAGCCAGTTTGCAACCCACCTCACTACTCTATTGTCTAGACCACACCTCCTCAACTTAGCTGTGAGGATGCTGTGGGAGACTGTGTCAAAGGCTTTACTGAAGTCAAGGTAGACAACATCCACCGCTCTGCCACCATCCATCCACCTTGTTACATTCTCATAAAAGGCTATGAGGTTGGTCAAGCATGACCTACCCTTGGTAAAGCCATGCTGACTGCCCCTAATAACCCTCTTATCCTTGATATGCCTTGAGATGGCACCAAGGACAAGCTGTTCCATTACTTTCCCAGGGACAGAGGTGAGGCTGACCGGTCTATAATTACCCGGGTCCTCCTTCTTGCCCTTTTTGAAGACTGGAGTGACATTTGCTTTCCTCCAATCCTCGGGCACCTCTCCCGTTTCCCAAGACTTGGCAAAGATGATGGAGAGCGGTCCAGCAATGACTTCAGCCAGCTCCCTCAGCACCCGCGGATGCATCCCATCTGGACCCATGGATTTATGAATGTCCAGACTATTTAATTGCTCCCTAACCCAGTCCTCATCGACTAAAGCAAACTCCTCCATTGACCTGGCTTCATCCGGGGTCTCAGGGGTACAGGGCTCCCCAGGACAGCCTCCGGCAGAGTAGACAGAGACAAAGAAGGCATTCAGTAATTCTGCCTTCTCTGTATCTTCTGCCACCAGGGCACCCACCCCATTCATCAGTGGGCCTACATTGCCTCTGGTATTAGTTTTATCTGCTATGTATTTGAAAAAGTTCTTTTTGCTGTCCTTGACCCCTCTCGCCAGCTGTAATTCTAAGGAGGCCTTGGCTATCCTAGCTGCCTTCCTATATCCTCTAACAGCAGCCTTATATTCCTCCCAAGTGGCCAGCCCCTGCTTCCATGACCTGTAAACTCTCCTCTTCTGCTTGAGCATACCCAACAGCTCCCTATTCAACCACGCAGGCCTCCTGGCTCCCTTCCTTGACTTCCTACGTGTGGGGATGCTCTGATCCTGAGCGTGGAAGAAGCAATCACTGAATGCCACCCAGCTATCTTGGGCCCCTTTTCCTTCAAGCAGTCTTGCCCATGGGATTTCCCCCAGCAATTGCTTGAAAAGGCCAAAGTTAGCCCTGCTGAAGTCCAGGGTTGCAATTCTACTTGCTATTCTGTTCCTGCCACATGAGATGCTGAACTCCACCATCTCGTGGTCACTGCAACCCAGGCAGCCCTCAACCTTTACTGCTTCGACCAGACCCTCCTTGTTAGTGAGGATGAGATCCAGCAGTGCACCTCTCCTAGTCGGCTCCTCCACCATCTGCATGAGGAAGTTATCATCAATGCACTGGAGGAACCTCCTGGACTGTGGCTGGCTGGCTGAATGGTCCTTCCAGCAAACATCAGGGAAGTTAAAATCACCCACAACAACCATGGCCTGTGACTGTGAGGCCACTCTCAGCTGCCCATAGAAGGCCTCATCAACTTCCTCAGCCTGATCTGGTGGCCTGTAACAGACGCCCACAACAGTGGGCGTCTCTCAAAGTGCGGGAGAGATTCTCAAAACCAAGGTTGACATGTTTCGAGTTCCTTTCAACATTTTGGAAATCCCGCTGAAACTTTGGACATTCTCGCGAAGGGTTCCCAGTCCCCGACAAGATTGGTACTCTTTCATGTCCAAATCTCTCAAAGTCCGGGAGAGATTCTCAAAACCAAGGTTGACATGTTTCGAGTTCCTTTCAACATTTTGGAAATCCCGCTGAAACTTTGGACATTCTCGCGAAGGGTTCCCAATCCCCGACAAGATTGGTACCCTTTCACGTCCAAATCTCTCAAACTCCGGGAGAGATTCTCAAAACCAAGCTTGACATGTTTCGAGTTCCTTTCAACATTTTGGAAATCCCGCTGAAACTTTGGACATTCTCGCGAAGGGTTCCCAATCCCCGACAAGATTGGTACCCTTTCACGTGCAAATCTCTCAAACTCCGGGAGAGATTCTCAAAACCAAGGTTGACATGGTTCGAGTTCCTTTCAACATTTTGGAAATCCCGCTGAAACTTTGGACATTCTGGCGAAGGGTTCCCAATCCCCGACAAGATTGGTACCCTTTCACGTCCAAATCTCTCAAACTCCGGGAGAGATTCTCAAAACCAAGGTTGACATGTTTCGAGTTCCTTTCAACATTTTGGAAATCCCGCTGAAACTTTGGACATTCTGGCGGAGGGTTCTAGATCCCCGATAAGATTTGTACCCTTTCACTTCCAAATCTCTCAAAGTCCGGGAGAGATTCTCAAAACCAAGGTTGACATGTTTCGAGTTCCTTTCAACATTTTGGAACTCCCACTGAAACTTTGGACATTCTGGCGGAGGGTTCTAGATCCCCGACAAGATTGGTACCCTTTCACGTCCAAATCTCTCAAACTCCGGGAGAGATTCTCAAAACCAAGGTTGACATGTTTCGAGTTCCTTTCAACATTTTGGAAATCCCGCTGAAACTTTGGACATTCTGGCGGAGGGTTCTAGATCCCCGACAAGATTGGTACCCTTTCACGTCCAAATCTCTCAAACTCCGGGAGAGATTCTCAAAACCAAGGTTGACATGGTTCGAGTTCCTTTCAACATTTTGGAAATCCCACTGAAAATTTGGACATTCTGGCGAAGGGTTCCCAATCCCCGACAAGATTGGTACCCTTTCACGTCCAAATCTCTCAAACTCCGGGAGAGATTCTCAAAACCAAGGTTGACATGTTTCGAGTTCCTTTCAACATTTTGGAAATCCCGCTGAAACTTTGGACATTCTCGCGAAGGGTTCCCAATCCCCGACAAGATTGGTACCCTTTCACGTCCAAATCTCTCAAAGTCCGGGAGAGATTCTCAAAACCAAGGTTGACATGTTTCGAGTTCCTTTCAACATTTTGGAAATCCCGCTGAAACTTTGGACATTGTCGCGAAGGGTTCCCAATCCCCGACAAGATTGGTACCCTTTCACGTCCAAATATCTCAAACTCCGGGAGAGATTCTCAAAACCAAGGTTGACATGTTTCGAGTTCCTTTCAACATTTTGGAAATCCCGCTGAAACTTTGGACATTCTCGCGAAGGGTTCCCAATCCCCGACAAGACTGGTACCCTTTCACGTCCAAATCTCTCAAACTCCGGGAGAGATTCTCAAAACCAAGGTTGACATGTTTCGAGTTCCTTTCAACATTTTGGAAATCCCGCTGAAACTTTGGACATTCTCGCGAAGGGTTCCCAATCCCCGACAAGATTGGTACCCTTTCACGTCCAAATCTCTCAAACGCCGGGAGAGATTCTCAAAACCAAGGTTGACATGTTTCGAGTTCCTTTCAACATTTTGGAAATCCCGCTGAAACTTTGGACATTCTCGCGAAGGGTTCCCAATCCCCGACAAGATTGGTACCCTTTCACGTCCAAATCTCTCAAACTCCGGGAGAGATTCTCAAAACCAAGGTTGACATGTTTCGAGTTCCTTTCAACATTTTGGAAATCCCGCTGAAACTTTGGACATTCTGGCGGAGGGTTCTAGATCCCCGATAAGATTGGTACCCTTTCACTTCCAAATCTCTCAAAGTCCGGGAGAGATTCTCAAAACCAAGGTTGACATGTTTCGAGTTCCTTTCAACATTTTGGAACTCCCACTGAAACTTTGGACATTCTGGCGGAGGGTTCCCAATCCCCGACAAGATTGGTACCTTTTCACGTCCAAATCTCTCAAACTCCGGGAGAGATTCTCAAAACCATGGTTGATATGGTTCCAGTTCCTTTCAACATTTTGGAAATCCCGCTGAAACTTTGGACATTCTCGCGAAGGGTTCCCAATCCCCGACAAGACTGGTACCCTTTCACGTCCAAATCTCTCAAAGTCCGGGAGAGATTCTCAAAACCAAGGTTGACATGTTTCGAGTTCCTTTCAACATTTTGGAAATCCCGCTGAAACTTTGGACATTCTCGCGAAGGGTTCCCAATCCCTGACAAGATTGGTACCCTTTCACGTCCAAATCTCTCAAAGTGCGGGAGAGATTCTCAAAACCAAGGTTGACATGTTTCGAGTTCCTTTCAACATTTTGGAAATCCCGCTGAAACTTTGGACATTCTCGCGAAGGGTTCCCAGTCCCCGACAAGATTGGTACTCTTTCACGTCCAAATCTCTCAAAGTCCGGGAGAGATTCTCAAAACCAAGGTTGACATGTTTAGAGTTCCTCTCAACATTTTGGAAATTCCGCTGAAACTTTGGACATTCTCGCGAAGGGTTCCCAATCCCCGACAAGATTGGTACCCTTTCACGTCCAAATCTCTCAAACTCCGGGAGAGATTCTCAAAACCAAGGTTGACATGTTTCGAGTTCCTTTCAACATTTTGGAAATCCCGCTGAAACTTTGGACATTTTCGCGAAGGGTTCCCAATCCCCGACAAGATTGGTACCCTTTCACGTGCAAATCTCTCAAACTCCGGGAGAGATTCTCAAAACCAAGGTTGACATGTTTCGAGTTCCTTTCAACATTTTGGAAATCCCGCTGAAACTTTGGACATTCTGGCGAAGGGTTCCCAATCCCCGACAAGATTGGTACCCTTTCACGTCCAAATCTCTCAAACTCCGGGAGAGATTCTCAAAACCAAGGTTGACATGGTTCGAGTTCCTTTCAACATTTTGGAAATCCGGCTGAAACTTTGGACATTCTCGCGAAGGGTTCCCAATCCCCGACAAGATTGGTACCCTTTCACGTCCAAATCTCTCAAACTCCGGGAGAGATTCTCAAAACCAAGGTTGATATGTTTCGAGTTCCTTTCAACATTTTGGAAATCCTGCTGAAACTTTGGACATTCTCGCGAAGGGTTCCCAATCCCCGACAAGATTGGTACCCTTTCACGTCCAAATCTCTCAAACTCCGGGAGAGATTCTCAAAACCAAGGTTGACATGTTTCGAGTTCCTTTCAACATTTTTGAAATCCCGCTGAAACTTTGGACATTCTCGCGAAGGGTTCCCAATCCCCGACAAGATTGGTACCCTTTCACGTCCAAATCTCTCAAACTCCGGGAGAGATTCTCAAAACCAAGGTTGACATGTTTCGAGTTCCTTTCAACATTTTGGAAATCCCGCTGAAACTTTGGACATTCTCGCGAAGGAGTCCCGATCCCCGACAAGACTGGTACCCTTTCACGTCCAAATCTCTCAGACTACGGGAGAGATTCTCAAAACCAAGGTTGACATGTTTCGAGTTCCTTTCAACATTTTGGAAATCCCGCTGAAACTTTGGACATTCTCGCGAAGGGTTCCCAATCCCCGACAAGATTGGTACCCTTTCACGTCCAAATCTCTCAAACTCCGGGAGAGATTCTCAAAACCAAGGTTGACATGGTTCGAGTTCCTTTCAACATTTTGGAAATCCCGCTGAAAGTTAGGACATTCTCGCGAAGGGTTCCCAATCCCCGACAAGACTGGTACCCTTTCACGTCCAAATCTCTCCAACTCCGGGAGAGATTCTCAAAACCAAGGTTGACATGTTTCGAGTTCCTTTCAACATTTTGGAAATCCCGCTGAAACTTTGGACATTCTCGCGAAGGGTTCCCAATCCCCGACAAGATTGGTACCCTTTCACGTGCAAATCTCTCAAACTCCGGGAGAGATTCTCAAAACCAAGGTTGACATGTTTCGAGTTCCTTTCAACATTTTGGAAATCCCGCTGAAACTTTGGACATTGTCGCGAAGGGTTCCCAATCCCCGACAAGATTGGTACCCTTTCACGTCCAAATCTCTCAAACTCCCGGAGAGATTCTCAAAACCAAGGTTGACATGGTTCCAGTTCCTTTCAATATTTTGGAAATCTCGCTGAAACTTTGGACATTCTCGCGAACGGTTCCCGATCCCCGACAAGATTGGTATCCTTTCACGTCCAAATCTCTCAAACTCCGGGAGAGATTCTCAAAACCAAGGTTGACATGTTTCGAGTTCCTTTCAACATTTTGGAAATCCCGCTGAAACTTTGGACATTCTCGCGAAGGGTTCCCAATCCCCGACAAGATTGGTACCCTTTCACGTCCAAATCTCTCAAAGTCCGGGAGAGATTCTCAAAACCAAGGTTGACATGTTTCGAGTTCCTTTCAACATTTTGGAAATCCCGCTGAAACTTTGGACATTCTCGCGAAGGGTTCCCAATCCCCGACAAGATTGGTACCCTTTCACGTCCAAATCTCTCAAACTCCGGGAGAGATTCTCAAAACCAAGGTTGACATGGTTCGAGTTCCTTTCAACATTTTGGAAATCCCGCTGAAACTTTGGACATTCTCGCGAAGGGTTCTAGATCCCCGATAAGATTGGTATCCTTTCACGTCCAAATCTCTCAAACTCCGGGAGAGATTCTCAAAACCAAGGTTGAGATGTTTCGAGTTCCTTTCAACATTTTGGAAATCCCGCTGAAACTTTGGACATTCTGGCGAAGGGTTCCCAATCCCCGACAAGATTGGTACCCTTTCACGTCCAAATCTCTCAAACTCCGGGAGAGATTCTCAAAACCAAGGTTGACATGTTTCGAGTTCCTTTCAACATTTTGGAAATCCCGCTGAAACTTTGGACATTCTGGCGAAGGGTTCCCAATCCCCGACAAGATTGGTACCCTTTCACGTCCAAATCTCTCAAACTCCGGGAGAGATTCTCAAAACCAAGGTTGACATGTTTCGAGTTCCTATCAACATTTTGGAAATCCTGCTGAAACTTTGGACATTCTCGCGAAGGGTTCCCAATCCCCGACAAGATTGGTACCCTTTCACGTGCAAATCTCTCAAACTCCGGGAGAGATTCTCAAAACCAAGGTTGACATGTTTCGAGTTCCTTTCAACATTTTGGAAATCCCGCTGAAACTTTGGACATTCTGGCGAAGGGTTCCCAAACCCCGACAAGATTGGTACCCTTTCACGTCCAAATCTCTCAAAGTCCGGGAGAGATTCTCAAAACCAAGGTTGACATGTTTCGAGTTCCTTTCAACATTTTGGAAATCCCGCTGAAACTTTGGACATTCTGGCGAAGGGTTCCCAATCCCCGACAAGATTGGTACCCTTTCACGTCCAAATCTCTCAAACTCCGGGAGAGATTCTCAAAACCAAGGTTGACATGGTTCGAGTTCCTTTCAACATTTTGGAAATCCAGCTGAAACTTTGGACATTCTCGCGAAGGGTTCTCAATCCCCGACAAGATTGGTACCCTTTCACGTCCAAATCTCTCAAACTCCGGGAGAGATTCTCAAAAACAAGGTTGATATGTTTCGAGTTCCTTTCAACATTTTGGAAATCCCGCTGAAACTTTGGACATTCTCGCGAAGGGTTCCCGATCCCCGACAAGACTGGTACCCTTTCACGTCCAAATCTCTCAAACTCCGGGAGAGATTCTCAAAACCAAGGTTGACATGTTTCGAGTTCCTTTCAACATTTTGGAAATCCCGCTGAAACTTTGGACATTCTCGCGAAGGGTTCCCAATCCCCGACAAGATTGGTACCCTTTCACGTCCAAATCTCTCAAACTCCGGGAGAGATTCTCAAAACCAAGGTTGATATGTTTCGAGTTCCTTTCAACAGTTTGGAAATCCCCCTGAAAGTTTGGACATTCTCGCGAAGGGTTCCCAATCCCCGACAAGATTGGTACCCTTTCACGTCCAAATCTCTCAAACTCCGGGAGAGATTCTCAAAACCAAGGTTGACATGTTTCGAGTTCCTTTCAACATTTTGGAAATCCCGCTGAAACTTTGGACATTCTCGCGAAGGGTTCCCAATCCCCGACAAGATTGGTACCCTTTCACGTCCAAATCTCTCAAACTCCGGGAGAGATTCTCAACACCAAGGTTGACATGGTTCGAGTTCCTTTCAACATTTTGGAAATCCCGCTGAAACTTTGGACATTCTGGCGGAGGGTTCCCAATCCCCGACAAGATTGGTACCCTTTCACGTCCAAATCTCTCAAAGTCCGGGAGAGATTCTCAAAACCAAGGTTGACATGTTTCGAGTTCCTTTCAACATTTTGGAAATCCCGCTGAAACTTTGGACATTCTGGCGAAGGGTTCCCAATCCCCGACAAGATTGGTACCCTTTCACGTCCAAATCTCTCAAACTCCGGGAGAGATTCTCAAAACCAAGGTTGACATGGTTCCAGTTCCTTTCAACATTTTGGAAATCTCACTGAAACTTTGGACATTCTCGCGAACGGTTCCCGATCCCAGACAAGATTGGTATCCTTTCACGTCCAAATCTCTCAAACTCCGGGAGAGATTCTCAAAACCAAGGTTGACATGTTTCGAGTTCCTTTCAACATTTTGGAAATCCCACTGAAACTTTGGACATTCTGGCGAAGGGTTCCCAATCCCCGACAAGATTCGTACCCTTTCACGTCCAAATCTCTCAAACTCCGGGAGAGATTCTCAAAACCAAGGTTGACATGGTTCCAGTTCCTTTCAACATTTTGGAAATCCCGCTGAAACTTTGGACATTCTCGCGAACGGTTCCCGATCCCCGACAAGATTGGTATCCTTTCACGTCCAAATCTCTCAAAGTCCGGGAGAGATTCTCAAAACCAAGGTTGACATGTTTCGAGTTCCTTTCAACATTTTGGAAATCCCACTGAAACTTTGGACATTCTCGCGAAGGGTTCCCAATCCCCGACAAGATTGGTACCCTTTCACGTCCAAATCTCTCAAACTCCGGGAGAGATTCTCAAAACCAAGGTTGACATGTTTCGAGTTCCTTTCAACATTTTGGAAATCCCGCTGAAACTTTGGACATTCTCGCGAAGGGTTCCCAATCCCCGACAAGACTGGTACCCTTTCACGTCCAAATCTCTCAAAGTCCGGGAGAGATTCTCAAAACCAAGGTTGACATGTTTCGAGTTCCTTTCAACATTTTGGAAATCCCGCTGAAACTTTGGACATTCTGGCGAAGGGTTCCCAATCCCCGACAAGATTGGTACCCTTTCACGTCCAAATCTCTCAAAGTCCGGGAGAGATTCTCAAAACCAAGGTTGACATGTTTCGAGTTCCTTTCAACATTTTGGAAATCCCGCTGAAACTTTGGACATTCTCGCGAAGGGTTCCCAATCCCCGACAAGATTGGTACCCTTTCACGTCCAAATCTCTCAAACTCCGGGAGAGATTCTCAAAACCAAGGTTGACATGTTTCGAGTTCCTTTCAACATTTTGGAAATCCCGCTGAAACTTTGGACATTCTGGCGGAGGGTTCCCAATCCCCGACAAGATTGGTACCCTTTCACGTCCAAATCTCTCAAAGTCCGGGAGAGATTCTCAAAACCAAGGTTGACATGTTTCGAGTTCCTTTCAACATTTTGGAAATCCCGCTGAAACTTTGGACATTCTGGCGAAGGGTTCCCAATCCCCGACAAGATTGGTACCCTTTCACGTCCAAATCTCTCAAACTCCGGGAGAGATTCTCAAAACCAAGGTTGACATGGTTCCAGTTCCTTTCAACATTTTGGAAATCTCACTGAAACTTTGGACATTCTCGCGAACGGTTCCCGATCCCAGACAAGATTGGTATCCTTTCACGTCCAAATCTCTCAAACTCCGGGAGAGATTCTCAAAACCAAGGTTGACATGTTTCGAGTTCCTTTCAACATTTTGGAAATCCCGCTGAAACTTTGGACATTCTCGCGAAGGGTTCCCAATCCCCGACAAGATTGGTACCCTTTCACGTCCAAATCTCTCAAACTCCGGGAGAGATTCTCAAAACCAAGGTTGACATGTTTCGAGTTCCTTTCAACATTTTGGAAATCCCGCTGAAACTTTGGACATTCTCGCGAAGGGTTCCCAATCCCCGACAAGACTGGTACCCTTTCACGTCCAAATCTCTCAAAGTCCGGGAGAGATTCTCAAAACCAAGGTTGACATGTTTCGAGTTCCTTTCAACATTTTGGAAATCCTGCTGAAACTTTGGACATTCTGGCGAAGGGTTCCCAATCCCCGACAAGATTGGTACCCTTTCACGTCCAAATCTCTCAAAGTCCGGGAGAGATTCTCAAAACCAAGGTTGACATGTTTCGAGTTCCTTTCAACATTTTGGAAATCCCGCTGAAACTTTGGACATTCTCGCGAAGGGTTCCCAATCCCCGACAAGATTGGTACCCTTTCACGTCCAAATCTCTCAAACTCCGGGAGAGATTCTCAAAACCAAGGTTGACATGTTTCGAGTTCCTTTCAACATTTTGGAAATCCCGCTGAAACTTTGGACATTCTCGCGAAGGGTTCCCAATCCCCGACAAGATTGGTACCCTTTCACGTCCAAATCTCTCAAACTCCGGGAGAGATTCTCAAAACCAAGGTTGACATGTTTCGAGTTCCTTTCAACATTTTGGAAATCCCGCTGAAACTTTGGACATTCTGGCGAAGTGTTCCCAATCCCCGACAAGATTGGTACCCTTTCACGTCCAAATCTCTCAAAGTCCGGGAGAGATTCTCAAAACCAAGGTTGACATGTTTCGAGTTCCTTTCAACATTTTGGAAATCCCGCTGAAACTTTGGACATTCTCGCAAAGGGTTCCCAATCCCCGACAAGATTGGTACCCTTTCACGTCCAAATCTCTCAAACTCCGGGAGAGATTCTCAAAACCAAGGTTGACATGTTTCGAGTTCCTTTCAACATTTTGGAAATCCCGCTGAAACTTTGGACATTCTCGCGAAGGGTTCCCAATCCCCGACAAGATTGGTACCCTTTCACGTCCAAATCTCTCAAACTCCGGGAGAGATTCTCAAAACCAAGGTTGACATGTTTTGAGTTCCTTTCAACATTTTGGAAATCCCGCTGAAACTTTGGACATTCTCGCGAAGGGTTCCCAATCCCCGACAAGATTGGTACCCTTTCACATCCAAATCTCTCAAACTCCGGGAGAGATTCTCAAAACCAAGGTTGACATGTTTCGAGTTCCTTTCAACATTTTGGAAATCCCGCTGAAACTTTGGACATTCTCGCGAAGGGTTCCCAATCCCCGACAAGATTGGTACCCTTTCACGTCCAAATCTCTCAAACTCCGGGAGAGATTCTCAACACCAAGGTTGACATGGTTCGAGTTCCTTTCAACATTTTGGAAATCCCGCTGAAACTTTGGACATTCTGGCGGAGGGTTCCCAATCCCCGACAAGATTGGTACCCTTTCACGTCCAAATCTCTCAAAGTCCGGGAGAGATTCTCAAAACCAAGGTTGACATGTTTCGAGTTCCTTTCAACATTTTGGAAATCCCGCTGAAACTTTGGACATTCTCGCGAAGGGTTCCCAATCCCCGACAAGATTGGTACCCTTTCACGTCCAAATCTCTCAAACTCCGGGAGAGATTCTCAAAACCAAGGTTGACATGGTTCCAGTTCCTTTCAACATTTTGGAAATCTCACTGAAACTTTGGACATTCTCGCGAACGGTTCCCGATCCCAGACAAGATTGGTATCCTTTCACGTCCAAATCTCTCAAACTCCGGGAGAGATTCTCAAAACCAAGGTTGACATGTTTCGAGTTCCTTTCAACATTTTGGAAATCCCACTGAAACTTTGGACATTCTGGCGAAGGGTTCCCAATCCCCGACAAGATTCGTACCCTTTCACGTCCAAATCTCTCAAACTCCGGGAGAGATTCTCAAAACCAAGGTTGACATGGTTCCAGTTCCTTTCAACATTTTGGAAATCCCGCTGAAACTTTGGACATTCTCGCGAACGGTTCCCGATCCCCGACAAGATTGGTATCCTTTCACGTCCAAATCTCTCAAAGTCCGGGAGAGATTCTCAAAACCAAGGTTGACATGTTTCGAGTTCCTTTCAACATTTTGGAAATCCCACTGAAACTTTGGACATTCTCGCGAAGGGTTCCCAATCCCCGACAAGATTGGTACCCTTTCACGTCCAAATCTCTCAAACTCCGGGAGAGATTCTCAAAACCAAGGTTGACATGTTTCGAGTTCCTTTCAACATTTTGGAAATCCCGCTGAAACTTTGGACATTCTCGCGAAGGGTTCCCAATCCCCGACAAGACTGGTACCCTTTCACGTCCAAATCTCTCAAAGTCCGGGAGAGATTCTCAAAACCAAGGTTGACATGTTTCGAGTTCCTTTCAACATTTTGGAAATCCCGCTGAAACTTTGGACATTCTGGCGAAGGGTTCCCAATCCCCGACAAGATTGGTACCCTTTCACGTCCAAATCTCTCAAAGTCCGGGAGAGATTCTCAAAACCAAGGTTGACATGTTTCGAGTTCCTTTCAACATTTTGGAAATCCCGCTGAAACTTTGGACATTCTCGCGAAGGGTTCCCAATCCCCGACAAGATTGGTACCCTTTCACGTCCAAATCTCTCAAACTCCGGGAGAGATTCTCAAAACCAAGGTTGACATGTTTCGAGTTCCTTTCAACATTTTGGAAATCCCGCTGAAACTTTGGACTTTCTCGCGAAGGGTTCCCAATCCCCGACAAGATTGGTACCCTTTCACGTCCAAATCTCTCAAACTCCGGGAGAGATTCTCAAAACCAAGGTTGACATGTTTCGAGTTCCTTTCAACATTTTGGAAATCCCGCTGAAACTTTGGACATTCTGGCGAAGTGTTCCCAATCCCCGACAAGATTGGTACCCTTTCACGTCCAAATCTCTCAAAGTCCGGGAGAGATTCTCAAAACCAAGGTTGACATGTTTCGAGTTCCTTTCAACATTTTGGAAATCCCGCTGAAACTTTGGACATTCTCGCAAAGGGTTCCCAATCCCCGACAAGATTGGTACCCTTTCACGTCCAAATCTCTCAAACTCCGGGAGAGATTCTCAAAACCAAGGTTGACATGTTTCGAGTTCCTTTCAACATTTTGGAAATCCCGCTGAAACTTTGGACATTCTCGCGAAGGGTTCCCAATCCCCGACAAGATTGGTACCCTTTCACGTCCAAATCTCTCAAACTCCGGGAGAGATTCTCAAAACCAAGGTTGACATGTTTTGAGTTCCTTTCAACATTTTGGAAATCCCGCTGAAACTTTGGACATTCTCGCGAAGGGTTCCCAATCCCCGACAAGATTGGTACCCTTTCACGTCCAAATCTCTCAAACTCCGGGAGAGATTCTCAAAACCAAGGTTGACATGTTTCGAGTTCCTTTCAACATTTTGGAAATCCCGCTGAAACTTTGGACATTCTCGCGAAGGGTTCCCAATCCCCGACAAGATTGGTACCCTTTCACGTCCAAATCTCTCAAACTCCGGGAGAGATTCTCAAAACCAAGGTTGACATGGTTCGAGTTCCTTTCAACATTTTGGAAATCCCGCTGAAACTTTGGACATTCTGGCGAAGTGTTCCCAATCCCCGACAAGATTGGTACCCTTTCACGTCCAAATCTCTCCAACTCCGGGAGAGATTCTCAAAACCAAGGTTGACATGTTTTGAGTTCCTTTCAACATTTTGGAAATCCCGCTGAAACTTTGGACATTCTCGCGAAGGGTTCCCAATCCCCGACAAGATTGGTACCCTTTCACGTCCAAATCTCTCAAACTCCGGGAGAGATTCTCAAAACCAAGGTTGACATGTTTCGAGTTCCTTTCAACATTTTGGAAATCCCGCTGAAACTTTGGACATTCTGGCGAAGTGTTCCCAATCCCCGACAAGATTGGTACCCTTTCACGTCCAAATCTCTCAAAGTCCGGGAGAGATTCTCAAAACCAAGGTTGACATGTTTCGAGTTCCTTTCAACATTTTGGAAATCCCGCTGAAACTTTGGACATTCTCGCAAAGGGTTCCCAATCCCCGACAAGATTGGTACCCTTTCACGTCCAAATCTCTCAAACTCCGGGAGAGATTCTCAAAACCAAGGTTGACATGTTTCGAGTTCCTTTCAACATTTTGGAAATCCCGCTGAAACTTTGGACATTCTCGCGAAGGGTTCCCAATCCCCGACAAGATTGGTACCCTTTCACGTCCAAATCTCTCAAACTCCGGGAGAGATTCTCAAAACCAAGGTTGACATGTTTCGAGTTCCTTTCAACATTTTGGAAAAACCGCTGAAACTTTGGACATTCTGGCGAAGGGTTCCCAATCCCCGACAAGATTGGTACCCTTTCACGTCCAAATCTCTCAAACTCCGGGAGAGATTCTCAAAACCAAGGTTGACATGGTTCCAGTTCCTTTCAACATTTTGGAAATCCCGCTGAAACTTTGGACATTCTCGCGAACGGTTCCCGATCCCCGACAAGATTGGTATCCTTTCACGTCCAAATCTCTCAAAGTCCGGGAGAGATTCTCAAAACCAAGGTTGACATGTTTCGAGTTCCTTTCAACATTTTGGAAATCCCGCTGAAACTTTGGACATTCTGGCGAAGGGTTCCCAATCCCCGACAAGATTGGTACCCTTTCACGTCCAAATCTCTCAAACTCCGGGAGAGATTCTCAAAACCAAGGTTGACATGGTTCGAGTTCCTTTCAACATTTTGGAAATCCCGCTGAAACTTTGGACATTCTCGCGAAGGGTTCCCAATCCCCGACAAGATTGGTACCCTTTCACGTCCAAATCTCTCAAACTCCGGGAGAGATTCTCAACACCAAGGTTGACATGTTTCGAGTTCCTTTCAACATTTTGGAAATCCCGCTGAAACTTTGGACATTCTGGCGAAGGGTTCCCAAACCCCGACAAGATTGGTACCCTTTCACGTCCAAATCTCTCAAAGTCAGGGAGAGATTCTCAAAACCAAGGTTGACATGTTTCGAGTTCCTTTCAACATTTTGGAAATCCCGCTGAAACTTTGGACATTCTCGCGAAGGGTTCCCAATCCCCGACAAGATTGGTACCCTTTCACGTCCAAATCTCTCAAACTCCGGGAGAGATTCTCAAAACCAAGGTTGACATGGTTCCAGTTCCTTTCAACATTTTGGAAATCTCGCTGAAACTTTGGACATTCTCGCGAACGGTTCCCGATCCCCGACAAGATTGGTACCCTTTCACGTCCAAATCTCTCAAACTCCGGGAGAGATTCTCAAAACCAAGGTTGACATGGTTCGAGTTCCTTTCAATATTTTGGAAATCACGCTGAAACTTTGGACATTCTCGCGAAGGGTTCCCAATCCCCGACAAGATTGGTACCCTTTCACGTCCAAATCTCTCAAACTCCGGGAGAGATTCTCAAAACCAAGGTTGATATGTTTCGAGTTCCTTTCAACATTTTGGAAATCCCCCTGAAAGTTTGGACATTCTCGCGAAGGGTTCCCAATCCCCGACAAGACTGGTACCCTTTCACGTCCAAATCTCTCAAACTCCGGGAGAGATTCTCAAAACCAAGGTTGACATGGTTCCAGTTCCTTTCAACATTTTGGAAATCCCGCTGAAACTTTGGACATTCTGGCGAAGGTTTCCCAATCCCCGACAAGATTGGTACCCTTTCACGTGCAAATCTCTCAAACTCCGGGAGAGATTCTCAAAACCAAGGTTGACATGGTTCGAGTTCCTTTCAACATTTTGGAAATCCCGCTGAAACTTTGGACATTCTGGCGAAGGGTTCCCAATCCCCGACAAGATTGGTACCCTTTCACGTCCAAATCTCTCAAACTCCGGGAGAGATTCTCAAAACCAAGGTTGACATGTTTCGAGTTCCTTTCAACATTTTGGAAATCCCGCTGAAACTTTGGACATTCTGGCGGAGGGTTCCCAATCCCCGACAAGATTGGTACCCTTTCACGTCCAAATCTCTCAAACTCCGGGAGAGATTCTCAAAACCAAGGTTGACATGGTTCGAGTTCCTTTCAACATTTTGGAAATCCCGCTGAAACTTTGGACATTCTCGCGAAGGGTTCCCAATCCCCAACAAGATTGGTACCCTTTCACGTCCAAATCTCTCAAACTCCGGGAGAGATTCTCAACACCAAGGTTGACATGTTTCGAGTTCCTTTCAACATTTTGGAAATCCCGCTGAAACTTTGGACATTCTCGCGAAGGGTTCCCAATCCCCGACAAGATTGGTACCCTTTCACGTCCAAATCTCTCAAAGTCCGGGAGAGATTCTCAAAACCAAGGTTGACATGTTTCGAGTTCCTTTCAACATTTTGGAAATCCCGCTGAAACTTTGGACATTCTCGCGAAGGGTTCCCAATCCCCGACAAGATTGGTACCCTTTCACGTCCAAATCTCTCAAACTCCGGGAGAGATTCTCAAAACCAAGGTTGACATGGTTCCAGTTCCTTTCAACATTTTGGAAATCTCGCTGAAACTTTGGACATTCTCGCGAACGGTTCCCGATCCCCGACAAGATTGGTATCCTTTCACGTCCAAATCTCTCAAAGTCCGGGAGAGATTCTCAAAACCAAGGTTGACATGTTTCGAATTCCTTTCAACATTTTGGAAATCCCGCTGAAACTTTGGACATTGTCGCGAAGTCTTCCCAATCCCCGACAAGACTGGTACCCTTTCACGTCCAAATCTCTCAAACTCCGGGAGAGATTCTCAAAACCAAGGTTGACATGGTTCGAGTTCCTTTCAACATTTTGGAAATCCCGCTGAAACTTTGGACATTCTCGCGAAGGGTTCCCAATCCCCGACAAGATTGGTACCCTTTCACGTCCAAATCTCTCAAACTCCGGGAGAGATTCTCAAAACCAAGGTTGACATGTTTCGAGTTCCTTTCAACATTTTGGAAATCCCGCTGAAACTTTGGACATTCTCGCGAAGGGTTCCCAATCCCCGACAAGATTGGTACCCTTTCACGTGCAAATCTCTCAAACTCCGGGAGAGATTCTCAAAACCAAGGTTGACATGTTTCGAGTTCCTTTCAACATTTTGGAAATCCCGCTGAAACTTTGGACATTGTCGCGAAGGGTTCCCAATCCCCGACAAGATTGGTACCCTTTCACGTCCAAATCTCTCAAAGTCCGGGAGAGATTCTCAAAACCAAGGTTGACATGTTTCGAGTTCCTTTCAACATTTTGGAAATCCCGCTGAAACTTTGGACATTCTCGCGAAGGGTTCCCAATCCCCGACAAGATTGGTACCCTTTCACGTCCAAATCTCTCAAACTCCGGGAGAGATTCTCAAAACCAAGGTTGACATGTTTCGAGTTCCTTTCAACATTTTGGAAATCCCGCTGAAACTTTGGACATTCTGGCGAAGGGTTCCCAATCCCCGACAAGATTGGTACCCTTTCACGTCCAAATCTCTCAAAGTCCGGGAGAGATTCTCAAAACCAAGGTTGACATGTTTCGAGTTCCTTTCAACATTTTGGAAATCCCACTGAAAATTTGGACATTCTGGCGAAGGGTTCCCAATCCCCGACAAGATTGGTACCCTTTCACGTCCAAATCTCTCAAACTCCGGGAGAGATTCTCAAAACCAAGGTTGACATGGTTCGAGTTCCTTTCAACATTTTGGAAATCCCGCTGAAACTTTGGACATTCTCGCGAAGGGTTCCCAATCCCCGACAAGATTGGTACACTTTCATGTCCAAATCTCTCAAACTCCGGGAGAGATTCTCAAAACCAAGGTTGACATGTTTCGAGTTCCTTTCAACATTTTGGAAATCCCGCTGAAACTTTGGACATTCTGGCGAAGGGTTCCCAATCCCCCACAAGATTGGTACCCTTTCACGTCCAAATCTCTCCAACTCCGGGAGAGATTCTCAAAACCAAGGTTGACATGTTTCGAGTTCCTTTCAACATTTTGGAAATCCCGCTGAAACTTTGGACAATCTGGTGAAGGGTTCCCAATCCCCGACAAGATTGGTACCCTTTCACGTCCAAATCTCTCAAACTCCGGGAGAGATTCTCAAAACCAAGGTTGACATGTTTCGAGTTCCTTTCAACATTTTGGAAATCCCGCTGAAACTTTGGACATTCTCGCGAAGGGTTCCCAATCCCCGACAAGATTGGTACCCTTTCACGTCCAAATCTCTCAAACTCCGGGAGAGATTCTCAAAACCAAGGTTGACATGTTTCGAGTTCCTTTCAACATTTTGGAAATCCCGCTGAAACTTTGGACATTCTGGCGGAGGGTTCCCAATCCCCGACAAGATTGGTACCCTCTCACGTCCAAATCTCTCAAACTCCGGGAGAGATTCTCAAAACCAAGGTTGACATGTTTAGAGTTCCTTTCAACATTTTGGAAATCCCGCTGAAACTTTGGACATTCTCGCGAAGGGTTCCCAATCCCCGACAAGATTGGTACCCTTTCACGTCCAAATCTCTCAAAGTCCGGGAGAGATTCTCAAAACCAAGGTTGACATGTTTCGAGTTCCTTTCAACATTTTGGAAATCCCGCTGAAACTTTGGACATTCTCGCGAAGGGTTCCCAATCCCCGACAAGATTGGTACCCTTTCACGTCCAAATCTCTCAAACTCCGGGAGAGATTCTCAAAACCAAGGTTGACATGTTTCGAGTTCCTTTCAACATTTTGGAAATCCCGCTGAAACTTTGGACATTCTCGCGAAGGGTTCCCAATCCCCGACAAGATTGGTACCCTTTCACGTCCAAATCTCTCAAAGTCCGGGAGAGATTCTCAAAACCAAGGTTGACATGGTTCCAGTTCCTTTCAACATTTTGGAAATCCCGCTGAAACTTTGGACATTCTCGCGAAGGGTTCCCAATCCCCGACAAGATTGGTACCCTTTCACATCCAAATCTCTCAAACTCCGGGAGAGATTCTCAAAACCATGGTTGACATGTTTCGAGTTCCTTTCAACATTTTGGAAATCCCGCTGAAACTTTGGACATTCTGGCGGAGGGTTCCCAATCCCCGACAAGATTGTACCCTTTCACTTCCAAATCTCTCAAACTCCGGGAGAGATTCTCAAAACCAAGGTTGACATGTTTCGAGTTCCTTTCAACATTTTGGAAATCCCGCTGAAACTTTGGACATTCTGGCGAAGGGTTCCCAATCCCCGACAAGATTGGTACCCTTTCACGTCCAAATCTCTCAAACTCTGGGAGAGATTCTCAAAACCAAGGTTGACATGTTTCGAGTTCCTTTCAACATTTTGGAAATCCCGCTGAAACTTTGGACATTCTGGCGGAGGGTTCTAGATCCCCGACAAGATTGGTACCCTTTCACTTCCAAATCTCTCAAAGTCCGGGAGAGATTCTCAAAACCAAGGTTGACATGTTTCGAGTTCCTTTTAACATTTTGGAAATCCCGCTGAAACTTTGGACATTCTCGCGAAGGGTTCCCAATCCCCGACAAGATTGGTACCCTTTCACGTCCAAATCTCTCAAACTCCGGGAGAGATTCTCAAAACCAAGGTTGACATGTTTCGAGTTCCTTTCAACATTATGGAAATCCCGCTGAAACTTTGGACATTCTCGCGAAGGGTTCCCAGTCCCCGACAAGATTGGTACCCTTTCACGTCCAAATCTCTCCAACTCCGGGAGAGATTCTCAAAACCAAGGTTGACATGTTTCGAGTTCCTTTCAACATTTTGGAAATCCCGCTGAAACTTTGGACATTCTCGCGAAGTCTTCCCAATCCCCGACAAGATTGGTACCCTTTCACGTCCAAATCTCTCCAACTCCGGGAGAGATTCTCAAAACCAAGGTTGACATGTTTCGAGTTCCTTTCAACATTTTGGAAATCCCGCTGAAACTTTGGACATTCTCGCGAAGGGTTCCCAATCCCCGACAAGATTGGTACCCTTTCACGTCCAAATCTCTCAAACTCCGGGAGAGATTCTCAAAACCAAGGTTGACATGTTTCGAGTTCCTTTCAACATTTTGGAAATCCCGCTGAAACTTTGGACATTGTCGCGAAGGGTTCCCAATCCCCGACAAGATTGGTACCCTTTCACGTCCAAATCTCTCAAACTCCGGGAGAGATTCTCAAAACCAAGGTTGACATGTTTCGAGTTCCTTTCAACATTTTGGAAATCCCGCTGAAACTTTGGACATTCTCGCGAAGGGTTCCCAATCCCCGACAAGATTGGTACCCTTTCACGTCCAAATCTCTCAAACTCCGGGAGAGATTCTCAAAACCAAGCTTGACATGTTTCGAGTTCCTTTCAACATTTTGGAAATCCCGCTGAAACTTTGGACATTCTCGCGAAGGGTTCCCAATCCCCGACAAGATTGGTACCCTTTCACGTCCAAATCTCTCAAAGTCCGGGAGAGATTCTCAAAACCAAGGTGGACATGTTTCGAGTTCCTTTCAACATTTTGGAAATCCCGCTGAAACTTTGGACATTCTCGCGAAGGGTTCCCAATCCCCGACAAGACTGGTACCCTTTCACATGAAAATCTCTCAAACTCCGGGAGAGATTCTCAAAACCAAGGTTGACATGTTTCGAGTTCCTTTCAACATTTTGGAAATCCCGCTGAAACTTTGGACATTCTCGCGAAGGGTTCCCAATCCCCGACAAGATTGGTACCCTTTCACGTCCAAATCTCTCAAACTCCGGGAGAGATTCTCAAAACCAAGGTTGACATGTTTCGAGTTCCTTTCAACATTTTGGAAATCCCGCTGAAACTTTGGACATTCTCGCGAAGGGTTCCCAATCCCCGACAAGATTGGTACCCTTTCACGTCCAAATCTCTCAAACTCCGGGAGAGATTCTCAAAACCAAGGTTGACATGTTTCGAGTTCCTTTCAACATTTTGGAAATCCCGCTGAAACTTTGGACATTCTCGCGAAGGGTTCCCAGTCCCCGACAAGATTGGTACCCTTTCACGTCCAAATCTCTCCAACTCCGGGAGAGATTCTCAAAACCAAGGTTGACATGTTTCGAGTTCCTTTCAACATTTTGGAAATCCCGCTGAAACTTTGGACATTCTCGCGAAGTCTTCCCAATCCCCGACAAGATTGGTACCCTTTCACGTCCAAATCTCTCCAACTCCGGGAGAGATTCTCAAAACCAAGGTTGACATGTTTCGAGTTCCTTTCAACATTTTGGAAATCCCGCTGAAACTTTGGACATTCTCGCGAAGGGTTCCCAATCCCCGACAAGATTGGTACCCTTTCACGTCCAAATCTCTCAAACTCCGGGAGAGATTCTCAAAACCAAGGTTGACATGTTTCGAGTTCCTTTCAACATTTTGGAAATCCCGCTGAAACTTTGGACATTGTCGCGAAGGGTTCCCAATCCCCGACAAGATTGGTACCCTTTCACGTCCAAATCTCTCAAACTCCGGGAGAGATTCTCAAAACCAAGGTTGACATGTTTCGAGTTCCTTTCAACATTTTGGAAATCCCGCTGAAACTTTGGACATTCTCGCGAAGGGTTCCCAATCCCCGACAAGATTGGTACCCTTTCACGTCCAAATCTCTCAAAGTCCGGGAGAGATTCTCAAAACCAAGGTGGACATGTTTCGAGTTCCTTTCAACATTTTGGAAATCCCGCTGAAACTTTGGACATTCTCGCGAAGGGTTCCCAATCCCCGACAAGATTGGTACCCTTTCACATGAAAATCTCTCAAACTCCGGGAGAGATTCTCAAAACCAAGGTTGACATGTTTCGAGTTCCTTTCAACATTTTGGAAATCCCGCTGAAACTTTGGACATTCTCGCGAAGGGTTCCCAATCCCCGACAAGATTGGTACCCTTTCACGTCCAAATCTCTCAAACTCCGGGAGAGATTCTCAAAACCAAGGTTGACATGTTTCGAGTTCCTTTCAACATTTTGGAAATCCCGCTGAAACTTTGGACATTCTCGCGAAGGGTTCCCAATCCCCGACAAGATTGGTACCCTTTCACGTCCAAATCTCTCAAACTCCGGGAGAGATTCTCAAAACCAAGGTTGACATGTTTCGAGTTCCTTTCAACATTTTGGAAATCCCGCTGAAACTTTGGACATTCTCGCGAAGGGTTCCCAGTCCCCGACAAGATTGGTACCCTTTCACGTCCAAATCTCTCCAACTCCGGGAGAGATTCTCAAAACCAAGGTTGACATGTTTCGAGTTCCTTTCAACATTTTGGAAATCCCGCTGAAACTTTGGACATTCTCGCGAAGTCTTCCCAATCCCCGACAAGATTGGTACCCTTTCACGTCCAAATCTCTCCAACTCCGGGAGAGATTCTCAAAACCAAGGTTGACATGTTTCGAGTTCCTTTCAACATTTTGGAAATCCCGCTGAAACTTTGGACATTCTCGCGAAGGGTTCCCAATCCCCGACAAGATTGGTACCCTTTCACGTCCAAATCTCTCCAACTCCGGGAGAGATTCTCAAAACCAAGGTTGACATGTTTCGAGTTCCTTTCAACATTTTGGAAATCCCGCTGAAACTTTGGACATTGTCGCGAAGGGTTCCCAATCCCCGACAAGATTGGTACCCTTTCACGTCCAAATCTCTCAAACTCCGGGAGAGATTCTCAAAACCAAGGTTGACATGTTTCGAGTTCCTTTCAACATTTTGGAAATCCCGCTGAAACTTTGGACATTCTCGCGAAGGGTTCCCAATCCCCGACAAGATTGGTACCCTTTCACGTCCAAATCTCTCAAACTCCGGGAGAGATTCTCAAAACCAAGGTTGACATGTTTCGAGTTCCTTTCAACATTTTGGAAATCCCGCTGAAACTTTGGACATTCTCGCGAAGGGTTCCCAATCCCCGACAAGATTGGTACCCTTTCACGTCCAAATCTCTCAAAGTCCGGGAGAGATTCTCAAAACCAAGGTGGACATGTTTCGAGTTCCTTTCAACATTTTGGAAATCCCGCTGAAACTTTGGACATTCTCGCGAAGGGTTCCCAATCCCCGACAAGATTGGTACCCTTTCACGTCCAAATCTCTCAAAGTCCGGGAGAGATTCTCAAAACCAAGGTTGACATGTTTCGAGTTCCTTTCAACATTTTGGAAATCCCGCTGAAACTTTGGACATTCTCGCGAAGGGTTCCCAATCCCCGACAAGATTGGTACCCTTTCACGTCCAAATCTCTCAAACTCCGGGAGAGATTCTCAAAACCAAGGTTGACATGTTTCGAGTTCCTTTCAACATTTTGGAAATCCCGCTGAAACTTTGGACATTCTCGCGAAGGGTTCCCAATCCCCGACAAGATTGGTACCCTTTCACGTCCAAATCTCTCAAACTCCGGGAGAGATTCTCAAAACCAAGGTTGACATGTTTCGAGTTCCTTTCAACATTTTGGAAATCCCGCTGAAACTTTGGACACTCTCGCGAAGGGTTCCCAATCCCCGACAAGATTGGTACCCTTTCACGTCCAAATCTCTCCAACTCCGGGAGAGATTCTCAAAACCAAGGTTGACATGTTTCGAGTTCCTTTCAACATTTTGGAAATCCCGCTGAAACTTTGGACATTCTCGCGAAGGGTTCCCAATCCCCGACAAGATTGGTACCCTTTCACGTCCAAATCTCTCAAACTCCGGGAGAGATTCTCAAAACCAAGGTTGACATGTTTCCAGTTCCTTTCAACATTTTGGAAATCCCGCTGAAACTTTGGACATTCTCGCGAAGGGTTCCCAATCCCCGACAAGATTGGTACCCTTTCACGTCCAAATCTCTCCAACTCCGGGAGAGATTCTCAAAACCAAGGTTGACATGTTTCGAGTTCCTTTCAACATTTTGGAAATCCCGCTGAAACTTTGGACATTCTCGCGAAGTCTTCCCAATCCCCGACAAGATTGGTACCCTTTCACGTCCAAATCTCTCCAACTCCGGGAGAGATTCTCAAAACCAAGGTTGACATGTTTCGAGTTCCTTTCAACATTTTGGAAATCCCGCTGAAACTTTGGACATTCTCGCGAAGGGTTCCCAATCCCCGACAAGATTGGTACCCTTTCACGTCCAAATCTCTCCAACTCCGGGAGAGATTCTCAAAACCAAGGTTGACATGTTTCGAGTTCCTTTCAACATTTTGGAAATCCCGCTGAAACTTTGGACATTGTCGCGAAGGGTTCCCAATCCCCGACAAGATTGGTACCCTTTCACGTCCAAATCTCTCAAACTCCGGGAGAGATTCTCAAAACCAAGGTTGACATGTTTCGAGTTCCTTTCAACATTTTGGAAATCCCGCTGAAACTTTGGACATTCTCGCGAAGGGTTCCCAATCCCCGACAAGATTGGTACCCTTTCACGTCCAAATCTCTCAAACTCCGGGAGAGATTCTCAAAACCAAGGTTGACATGTTTCGAGTTCCTTTCAACATTTTGGAAATCCCGCTGAAACTTTGGACATTCTCGCGAAGGGTTCCCAATCCCCGACAAGATTGGTACCCTTTCACGTCCAAATCTCTCAAAGTCCGGGAGAGATTCTCAAAACCAAGGTGGACATGTTTCGAGTTCCTTTCAACATTTTGGAAATCCCGCTGAAACTTTGGACATTCTCGCGAAGGGTTCCCAATCCCCGACAAGATTGGTACCCTTTCACGTCCAAATCTCTCAAAGTCCGGGAGAGATTCTCAAAACCAAGGTTGACATGTTTCGAGTTCCTTTCAACATTTTGGAAATCCCGCTGAAACTTTGGACATTCTCGCGAAGGGTTCCCAATCCCCGACAAGATTGGTACCCTTTCACGTCCAAATCTCTCAAACTCCGGGAGAGATTCTCAAAACCAAGGTTGACATGTTTCGAGTTCCTTTCAACATTTTGGAAATCCCGCTGAAACTTTGGACATTCTCGCGAAGGGTTCCCAATCCCCGACAAGATTGGTACCCTTTCACGTCCAAATCTCTCAAACTCCGGGAGAGATTCTCAAAACCAAGGTTGACATGTTTCGAGTTCCTTTCAACATTTTGGAAATCCCGCTGAAACTTTGGACACTCTCGCGAAGGGTTCCCAATCCCCGACAAGATTGGTACCCTTTCACGTCCAAATCTCTCCAACTCCGGGAGAGATTCTCAAAACCAAGGTTGACATGTTTCGAGTTCCTTTCAACATTTTGGAAATCCCGCTGAAACTTTGGACATTCTCGCGAAGGGTTCCCAATCCCCGACAAGATTGGTACCCTTTCACGTCCAAATCTCTCAAACTCCGGGAGAGATTCTCAAAACCAAGGTTGACATGTTTCCAGTTCCTTTCAACATTTTGGAAATCCCGCTGAAACTTTGGACATTCTCGCGAAGGGTTCCCAATCCCCGACAAGATTGGTACCCTTTCACGTCCAAATCTCTCAAACTCCGGGAGAGATTCTCAAAACCAAGGTTGACATGTTTCGAGTTCCTTTCAACATTTTGGAAATCCCGCTGAAACTTTGGACATTCTGGTGAAGGGTTCCCAATCCCCGACAAGATTGGTACCCTTTCACGTCCAAATCTCTCAAACTCCGGGAGAGATTCTCAAAACCAAGGTTGACATGGTTCCAGTTCCTTTCAACATTTTGGAAATCCCGCTGAAACTTTGGACATTCTCGCGAAGGGTTCCCAATCCCCGACAAGATTGGTACCCTTTCACGTCCAAATCTCTCAAAGTCCGGGAGAGATTCTCAAAACCAAGGTTGACATGTTTCGAGTTCCTTTCAACATTTTGGAAATCCCGCTGAAACTTTGGACATTCTGGCGAAGGGTTCCCAATCCCCGACTAGATTGGTACCCTTTCACGTCCAAATCTCTCAAACTGCGGGAGAGATTCTCAAAACCAAGGTTGACATGTTTCGAGTTCCTTTCAACATTTTGGAAATCCCGCTGAAACTTTGGACATTCTTGCGAAGGGTTCCCAATCCCCGACAAGATTGGTACCCTTTCACGTCCAAATCTCTCAAACTCCGGGAGAGATTCTCAAAACCAAGGTTGACATGTTTCGAGTTCCTTTCAACATTTTGGAAATCCCGCTGAAACTTTGGACATTCTCGCGAAGGGTTCCCAATCCCCGACAAGATTGGTACCCTTTCACGTCCAAATCTCTCAAACTCCGGGAGAGATTCTCAAAACCAAGGTTGACATGTTTCGAGTTCCTTTCAACATTTTGGAAATCCCGCTGAAACTTTGGACATTCTCGCGAAGGGTTCCCAATCCCCGACAAGATTGGTACCCTTTCACGTCCAAATCTCTCAAACTCCGGGAGAGATTCTCAAAACCAAGGTTGACATGTTTCCAGTTCCTTTCAACATTTTGGAAATCCCGCTGAAACTTTGGACATTCTGGCGGAGGGTTCCCAATCCCCGACAAGATTGGTACCCTTTCACGTCCAAATCTCTCAAACTCCGGGAGAGATTCTCAAAACCAAGGTTGACATGTTTCGAGTTCCTTTCAACATTTTGGAAATCCCGCTGAAACTTTGGACATTCTGGCGAAGGGTTCCCAGTCCCCGACAAGATTGGTACCCTTTCACGTCCAAATCTCTCCAACTCCGGGAGAGATTCTCAAAACCAAGGTTGACATGTTTCGAGTTCCTTTCAACATTTTGGAAATCCCGCTGAAACTTTGGACATTCTCGCGAAGTCTTCCCAATCCCCGACAAGATTGGTACCCTTTCACGTCCAAATCTCTCCAACTCCGGGAGAGATTCTCAAAACCAAGGTTGACATGTTTCGAGTTCCTTTCAACATTTTGGAAATCCCGCTGAAACTTTGGACATTCTCGCGAAGGGTTCCCAATCCCCGACAAGATTGGTACCCTTTCACGTCCAAATCTCTCAAACTCCGGGAGAGATTCTCAAAACCAAGGTTGACATGTTTCGAGTTCCTTTCAACATTTTGGAAATCCCGCTGAAACTTTGGACATTGTCGCGAAGGGTTCCCAATCCCCGACAAGATTGGTACCCTTTCACGTCCAAATATCTCAAACTCCGGGAGAGATTCTCAAAACCAAGGTTGACATGTTTCGAGTTCCTTTCAACATTTTGGAAATCCCGCTGAAACTTTGGACATTCTCGCGAAGGGTTCCCAATCCCCGACAAGATTGGTACCCTTTCACGTCCAAATCTCTCAAACTCCGGGAGAGATTCTCAAAACCAAGCTTGACATGTTTCGAGTTCCTTTCAACATTTTGGAAATCCCGCTGAAACTTTGGACATTCTCGCGAAGGGTTCCCAATCCCCGACAAGATTGGTACCCTTTCACGTCCAAATCTCTCAAACTCCGGGAGAGATTCTCAAAACCAAGGTGGACATGTTTCGAGTTCCTTTCAACATTTTGGAAATCCCGCTGAAACTTTGGACATTCTGGCGAAGGGTTCCCAATCCCCGACAAGATTGGTACCCTTTCACGTCCAAATCTCTCAAAGTCCGGGAGAGATTCTCAAAACCAAGGTTGACATGTTTCGAGTTCCTTTCAACATTTTGGAAATCCCGCTGAAACTTTGGACATTCTGGCGAAGTCTTCCCAATCCCCGACAAGATTGGTACCCTTTCACGTCCAAATCTCTCAAACTCCGGGAGAGATTCTCAAAACCAAGGTTGACATGTTTCGAGTTCCTTTCAACATTTTGGAAATCCCGCTGAAACTTTGGACATTCTCGCGAAGGGTTCCCAATCCCCGACAAGATTGGTACCCTTTCACGTCCAAATCTCTCAAACTCCGGGAGAGATTCTCAAAACCAAGGTTGACATGTTTCGAGTTCCTTTCAACATTTTGGAAATCCCGCTGAAACTTTGGACACTCTCGCGAAGGGTTCCCAATCCCCGACAAGATTGGTACCCTTTCACGTCCAAATCTCTCAAACTCCGGGAGAGATTCTCAAAACCAAGGTTGACATGTTTCGAGTTCCTTTCAACATTTTGGAAATCCCGCTGAAACTTTGGACATTCTCGCGAAGGGTTCCCAATCCCCGACAAGATTGGTACCCTTTCACGTCCAAATCTCTCAAACTCCGGGAGAGATTCTCAAAACCAAGGTTGACATGTTTCCAGTTCCTTTCAACATTTTGGAAATCCCGCTGAAACTTTGGACATTCTCGCGAAGGGTTCCCAATCCCCGACAAGATTGGTACCCTTTCACGTCCAAATCTCTCAAACTCCGGGAGAGATTCTCAAAACCAAGGTTGACATGTTTCGAGTTCCTTTCAACATTTTGGAAATCCCGCTGAAAATTTGGACATTCTGGTGAAGGGTTCCCAATCCCCGACAAGATTGGTACCCTTTCACGTCCAAATCTCTCAAACTCCGGGAGAGATTCTCAAAACCAAGGTTGACATGGTTCCAGTTCCTTTCAACATTTTGGAAATCCCGCTGAAACTTTGGACATTCTCGCGAAGGGTTCCCAATCCCCGACAAGATTGGTACCCTTTCACGTCCAAATCTCTCAAAGTCCGGGAGAGATTCTCAAAACCAAGGTTGACATGTTTCGAGTTCCTTTCAACATTTTGGAAATCCCGCTGAAACTTTGGACATTCTGGCGAAGGGTTCCCAATCCCCGACTAGATTGGTACCCTTTCACGTCCAAATCTCTCAAACTGCGGGAGAGATTCTCAAAACCAAGGTTGACATGTTTCGAGTTCCTTTCAACATTTTGGAAATCCCGCTGAAACTTTGGACATTCTTGCGAAGGGTTCCCAATCCCCGACAAGATTGGTACCCTTTCACGTCCAAATCTCTCAAACTCCGGGAGAGATTCTCAAAACCAAGGTTGACATGTTTCGAGTTCCTTTCAACATTTTGGAAATCCCGCTGAAACTTTGGACATTCTCGCGAAGGGTTCCCAATCCCCGACAAGATTGGTACCCTTTCACGTCCAAATCTCTCAAACTCCGGGAGAGATTCTCAAAACCAAGGTTGACATGTTTCGAGTTCCTTTCAACATTTTGGAAATCCCGCTGAAACTTTGGACATTCTCGCGAAGGGTTCCCAATCCCCGACAAGATTGGTACCCTTTCACGTCCAAATCTCTCAAACTCCGGGAGAGATTCTCAAAACCAAGGTTGACATGTTTCCAGTTCCTTTCAACATTTTGGAAATCCCGCTGAAACTTTGGACATTCTGGCGGAGGGTTCCCAATCCCCGACAAGATTGGTACCCTTTCACGTCCAAATCTCTCAAACTCCGGGAGAGATTCTCAAAACCAAGGTTGACATGTTTCGAGTTCCTTTCAACATTTTGGAAATCCCGCTGAAACTTTGGACATTCTGGCGAAGGGTTCCCAATCCCCGACAAGATTGGTACCCTTTCACGTCCAAATCTCTCAAACTCCGGGAGAGATTCTCAAAACCAAGGTTGACATGTTTCGAGTTCCTTTCAACATTTTGGAAATCCCGCTGAAACTTTGGACATTCTGGCGGAGGGTTCTAGATCCCCGACAAGATTGGTACCCTTTCACTTCCAAATCTCTCAAAGTCCGGGAGAGATTCTCAAAACCAAGGTTGACATGTTTCGAGTTCCTTTCAACATTTTGGAAATCCCGCTGAAACTTTGGACATTCTCGCGAAGGGTTCCCAATCCCCGACAAGATTGGTACCCTTTCACGTCCAAATCTCTCAAACTCCGGGAGAGATTCTCAAAACCAAGGTTGACATGTTTCGAGTTCCTTTCAACATTTTGGAAATCCCGCTGAAACTTTGGACATTCTCGCGAAGGGTTCCCAGTCCCCGACAAGATTGGTACCCTTTCACGTCCAAATCTCTCCAACTCCGGGAGAGATTCTCAAAACCAAGGTTGACATGTTTCGAGTTCCTTTCAACATTTTGGAAATCCCGCTGAAACTTTGGATATTCTGGCGAAGGGTTCCCAATCCCCGACAAGATTGGTACCCTTTCACGTCCAAATCTCTCAAAGTCCGGGAGAGATTCTCAAAACCAAGGTTGACATGTTTCGAGTTCCTTTCAACATTTTGGAAATCCCGCTGAAACTTTGGACATTCTCGCGAAGTCTTCCCAATCCCCGACAAGATTGGTACCCTTTCACGTCCAAATCTCTCCAACTCCGGGAGAGATTCTCAAAACCAAGGTTGACATGTTTCGAGTTCCTTTCAACATTTTGGAAATCCCGCTGAAACTTTGGACATTCTCGCGAAGGGTTCCCAATCCCCGACAAGATTGGTACCCTTTCACGTCCAAATCTCTCAAACTCCGGGAGAGATTCTCAAAACCAAGGTTGATATGTTTCGAGTTCCTTTCAACATTTTGGAAATCCCGCTGAAAGTTTGGACATTCTCACGAAGGGTTCCCAATCCCCGACAAGATTGGTACCCTTTCACGTCCAAATCTCTCCAACTCCGGGAGAGATTCTCAAAACCAAGGTTGACATGTTTCGAGTTCCTTTCAACATTTTGGAAATCCCGCTGAAACTTTGGACATTCTCGCGAACGGTTCCCGATCCCCGACAAGATTGGTATCCTTTCACGTCCAAATCTCTCAAAGTCCGGGAGAGATTCTCAAAACCAAGGTTGACATGTTTCGAGTTCCTTTCAACATTTTGGAAATCCCGCTGAAACTTTGGACATTCTCGCGAAGGGTTCCCAATCCCCGACAAGATTGGTACCCTTTCACGTCCAAATCTCTCAAACTCCGGGAGAGATTCTCAAAACCAAGGTTGACATGTTTCGAGTTCCTTTCAACATTTTGGAAATCCCGCTGAAACTTTGGACATTGTCGCGAAGGGTTCCCAATCCCTGACAAGATTGGTACCCTTTCACGTCCAAATATCTCAAACTCCGGGAGAGATTCTCAAAACGAAGGTTGACATGTTTCGAGTTCCTTTCAACATTTTGGAAATCCCGCTGAAACTTTGGACATTCTCGCGAAGGGTTCCCAATCCCCGACAAGATTGGTACCCTTTCACGTCCAAATCTCTCAAACTCCGGGAGAGATTCTCAAAACCAAGCTTGACATGTTTCGAGTTCCTTTCAACATTTTGGAAATCCCGCTGAAACTTTGGACATTCTGGCGAAGGGTTCCCAATCCCCGACAAGATTGGTACCCTTTCACGTCCAAATCTCTCAAAGTCCGGGAGAGATTCTCAAAACCAAGGTTGACATGTTTCGAGTTCCTTTCAACATTTTGGAAATCCCGCTGAAACTTTGGACATTCTCGCGAAGGGTTCCCAATCCCCGACAAGATTGGTACCCTTTCACGTCCAAATCTCTCAAACTCCGGGAGAGATTCTCAAAACCAAGGTTGACATGGTTCGAGTTCCTTTCAACATTTTGGAAATCCCGCTGAAACTTTGGACATTCTCGCGAAGGGTTCCCAATCCCCGACAAGAGTGGTACCCTTTCACGTCCAGATCTCTCAAACTCCGGGAGAGATTCTCAAAACCAAGGTTGACATGTTTCGAGTTCCTTTCAACATTTTGGAAATCCCGCTGAAACTTTGGACATTCTGGCGAAGGGTTCCCAATCCCCGACAAGATTGGTACCCTTTCACGTCCAAATCTCTCAAAGTCCGGGAGAGATTCTCAAAACCAAGGTTGACATGTTTCGAGTTCCTTTCAACATTTTGGAAATCCCGCTGAAACTTTGGACATTCTCGCGAAGGGTTCCCAATCCCCGACAAGATTGGTACCCTTTCACGTCCAAATCTCTCAAACTCCGGGAGAGATTCTCAAAACCAAGGTTGACATGTTTCGAGTTCCTTTCAACATTTTGGAAATCCCGCTGAAACTTTGGACATTCTCGCGAAGGGTTCCCAGTCCCCGACAAGATTGGTACCCTTTCACGTCCAAATCTCTCCAACTCCGGGAGAGATTCTCAAAACCAAGGTTGACATGTTTCGAGTTCCTTTCAACATTTTGGAAATCCCGCTGAAACTTTGGATATTCTGGCGAAGGGTTCCCAATCCCCGACAAGATTGGTACCCTTTCACGTCCAAATCTCTCAAACTCCGGGAGAGATTCTCAAAACCAAGGTTGACATGTTTCGAGTTCCTTTCAACATTTTGGAAATCCCGCTGAAACTTTGGACACTCTCGCGAAGGGTTCCCAATCCCCGACAAGATTGGTACCCTTTCACGTCCAAATCTCTCAAACTCCGGGAGAGATTCTCAAAACCAAGGTTGACATGTTTCGAGTTCCTTTCAACATTTTGGAAATCCCGCTGAAACTTTGGACATTCTCGCGAAGGGTTCCCAATCCCCGACAAGATTGGTACCCTTTCACGTCCAAATCTCTCAAACTCCGGGAGAGATTCTCAAAACCAAGGTTGACATGTTTCCAGTTCCTTTCAACATTTTGGAAATCCCGCTGAAACTTTGGACATTCTCGCGAAGGGTTCCCAATCCCCGACAAGATTGGTACCCTTTCACGTCCAAATCTCTCAAACTCCGGGAGAGATTCTCAAAACCAAGGTTGACATGTTTCGAGTTCCTTTCAACATTTTGGAAATCCCGCTGAAAATTTGGACATTCTGGTGAAGGGTTCCCAATCCCCGACAAGATTGGTACCCTTTCACGTCCAAATCTCTCAAACTCCGGGAGAGATTCTCAAAACCAAGGTTGACATGGTTCCAGTTCCTTTCAACATTTTGGAAATCCCGCTGAAACTTTGGACATTCTCGCGAAGGGTTCCCAATCCCCGACAAGATTGGTACCCTTTCACGTCCAAATCTCTCAAAGTCCGGGAGAGATTCTCAAAACCAAGGTTGACATGTTTCGAGTTCCTTTCAACATTTTGGAAATCCCGCTGAAACTTTGGACATTCTGGCGAAGGGTTCCCAATCCCCGACTAGATTGGTACCCTTTCACGTCCAAATCTCTCAAACTGCGGGAGAGATTCTCAAAACCAAGGTTGACATGTTTCGAGTTCCTTTCAACATTTTGGAAATCCCGCTGAAACTTTGGACATTCTTGCGAAGGGTTCCCAATCCCCGACAAGATTGGTACCCTTTCACGTCCAAATCTCTCAAACTCCGGGAGAGATTCTCAAAACCAAGGTTGACATGTTTCGAGTTCCTTTCAACATTTTGGAAATCCCGCTGAAACTTTGGACATTCTCGCGAAGGGTTCCCAATCCCCGACAAGATTGGTACCCTTTCACGTCCAAATCTCTCAAACTCCGGGAGAGATTCTCAAAACCAAGGTTGACATGTTTCGAGTTCCTTTCAACATTTTGGAAATCCCGCTGAAACTTTGGACATTCTCGCGAAGGGTTCCCAATCCCCGACAAGATTGGTACCCTTTCACGTCCAAATCTCTCAAACTCCGGGAGAGATTCTCAAAACCAAGGTTGACATGTTTCCAGTTCCTTTCAACATTTTGGAAATCCCGCTGAAACTTTGGACATTCTGGCGGAGGGTTCCCAATCCCCGACAAGATTGGTACCCTTTCACGTCCAAATCTCTCAAACTCCGGGAGAGATTCTCAAAACCAAGGTTGACATGTTTCGAGTTCCTTTCAACATTTTGGAAATCCCGCTGAAACTTTGGACATTCTCGCGAAGGGTTCCCAATCCCCGACAAGATTGGTACCCTTTCACGTCCAAATCTCTCAAACTCCGGGAGAGATTCTCAAAACCAAGGTTGACATGTTTCGAGTTCCTTTCAACATTTTGGAAATCCCGCTGAAACTTTGGACATTCTGGCGGAGGGTTCTAGATCCCCGACAAGATTGGTACCCTTTCACTTCCAAATCTCTCAAAGTCCGGGAGAGATTCTCAAAACCAAGGTTGACATGTTTCGAGTTCCTTTCAACATTTTGGAAATCCCGCTGAAACTTTGGACATTCTCGCGAAGGGTTCCCAATCCCCGACAAGATTGGTACCCTTTCACGTCCAAATCTCTCAAACTCCGGGAGAGATTCTCAAAACCAAGGTTGACATGTTTCGAGTTCCTTTCAACATTTTGGAAATCCCGCTGAAACTTTGGACATTCTCGCGAAGGGTTCCCAGTCCCCGACAAGATTGGTACCCTTTCACGTCCAAATCTCTCCAACTCCGGGAGAGATTCTCAAAACCAAGGTTGACATGTTTCGAGTTCCTTTCAACATTTTGGAAATCCCGCTGAAACTTTGGATATTCTGGCAAAGGGTTCCCAATCCCCGACAAGATTGGTACCCTTTCACGTCCAAATATCTCAAACTCCGGGAGAGATTCTCAAAACCAAGGTTGACATGTTTCGAGTTCCTTTCAACATTTTGGAAATCCCGCTGAAACTTTGGACATTCTCGCGAAGGGTTCCCAATCCCCGACAAGATTGGTACCCTTTCACGTCCAAATCTCTCCAACTCCGGGAGAGATTCTCAAAACCAAGGTTGACATGTTTCGAGTTCCTTTCAACATTTTGGAAATCCCGCTGAAACTTTGGACATTCTCGCGAAGGGTTCCCAATCCCCGACAAGATTGGTACCCTTTCACGTCCAAATCTCTCAAACTCCGGGAGAGATTCTCAAAACCAAGGTTGATATGTTTCGAGTTCCTTTCAACATTTTGGAAATCCCGCTGAAAGTTTGGACATTCTCACGAAGGGTTCCCAATCCCCGACAAGATTGGTACCCTTTCACGTCCAAATCTCTCAAACTCCGGGAGAGATTCTCAAAACCAAGGTTGACATGTTTCGAGTTCCTTTCAACATTTTGGAAATCCCGCTGAAACTTTGGACATTCTCGCGAACGGTTCCCGATCCCCGACAAGATTGGTATCCTTTCACGTCCAAATCTCTCAAAGTCCGGGAGAGATTCTCAAAACCAAGGTTGACATGTTTCGAGTTCCTTTCAACATTTTGGAAATCCCGCTGAAACTTTGGACATTCTCGCGAAGGGTTCCCAATCCCCGACAAGATTGGTACCCTTTCACGTCCAAATCTCTCAAACTCCGGGAGAGATTCTCAAAACCAAGGTTGACATGTTTCGAGTTCCTTTCAACATTTTGGAAATCCCGCTGAAACTTTGGACATTGTCGCGAAGGGTTCCCAATCCCTGACAAGATTGGTACCCTTTCACGTCCAAATATCTCAAACTCCGGGAGAGATTCTCAAAACGAAGGTTGACATGTTTCGAGTTCCTTTCAACATTTTGGAAATCCCGCTGAAACTTTGGACATTCTCGCGAAGGGTTCCCAATCCCCGACAAGATTGGTACCCTTTCACGTCCAAATCTCTCAAACTCCGGGAGAGATTCTCAAAACCAAGCTTGACATGTTTCGAGTTCCTTTCAACATTTTGGAAATCCCGCTGAAACTTTGGACATTCTGGCGAAGGGTTCCCAATCCCCGACAAGATTGGTACCCTTTCACGTCCAAATCTCTCAAAGTCCGGGAGAGATTCTCAAAACCAAGGTTGACATGTTTCGAGTTCCTTTCAACATTTTGGAAATCCCGCTGAAACTTTGGACATTCTCGCGAAGGGTTCCCAATCCCCGACAAGATTGGTACCCTTTCACGTCCAAATCTCTCAAACTCCGGGAGAGATTCTCAAAACCAAGGTTGACATGTTTCGAGTTCCTTTCAACATTTTGGAAATCCCGCTGAAACTTTGGACATTCTGGCGGAGGGTTCCCAATCCCCGACAAGATTGGTACCCTTTCACGTCCAAATCTCTCAAACTCCGGGAGAGATTCTCAAAACCAAGGTTGACATGTTTCGAGTTCCTTTCAACATTTTGGAAATCCCGCTGAAACTTTGGACATTCTGGCGAAGGGTTCCCAATCCCCGACAAGATTGGTACCCTTTCACGTCCAAATCTCTCAAACTCCGGGAGAGATTCTCAAAACCAAGGTTGACATGTTTCGAGTTCCTTTCAACATTTTGGAAATCCCGCTGAAACTTTGGACATTCTGGCGGAGGGTTCTAGATCCCCGACAAGATTGGTACCCTTTCACTTCCAAATCTCTCAAAGTCCGGGAGAGATTCTCAAAACCAAGGTTGACATGTTTCGAGTTCCTTTCAACATTTTGGAAATCCCGCTGAAACTTTGGACATTCTCGCGAAGGGTTCCCAATCCCCGACAAGATTGGTACCCTTTCACGTCCAAATCTCTCAAACTCCGGGAGAGATTCTCAAAACCAAGGTTGACATGTTTCGAGTTCCTTTCAACATTTTGGAAATCCCGCTGAAACTTTGGACATTCTCGCGAAGGGTTCCCAGTCCCCGACAAGATTGGTACCCTTTCACGTCCAAATCTCTCCAACTCCGGGAGAGATTCTCAAAACCAAGGTTGACATGTTTCGAGTTCCTTTCAACATTTTGGAAATCCCGCTGAAACTTTGGATATTCTGGCGAAGGGTTCCCAATCCCCGACAAGATTGGTACCCTTTCACGTCCAAATCTCTCAAAGTCCGGGAGAGATTCTCAAAACCAAGGTTGACATGTTTCGAGTTCCTTTCAACATTTTGGAAATCCCGCTGAAACTTTGGACATTCTCGCGAAGTCTTCCCAATCCCCGACAAGATTGGTACCCTTTCACGTCCAAATCTCTCAAACTCCGGGAGAGATTCTCAAAACCAAGGTTGACATGTTTCGAGTTCCTTTCAACATTTTGGAAATCCCGCTGAAACTTTGGACATTCTCGTGAAGGGTTCCCAATCCCCGACAAGATTGGTACCCTTTCACTTCCAAATCTCTCAAACTCCGGGAGAGATTCTCAAAACCAAGGTTGATATGTTTCGAGTTCCTTTCAACATTTTGGAAATCCCGCTGAAAGTTTGGACATTCTCACGAAGGGTTCCCAATCCCCGACAAGATTGGTACCCTTTCACGTCCAAATCTCTCAAACTCCGGGAGAGATTCTCAAAACCAAGGTTGACATGTTTCGAGTTCCTTTCAACATTTTGGAAATCCCGCTGAAACTTTGGACATTCTCGCGAAGGGTTCCCAATCCCCGACAAGATTGGTACCCTTTCACGTCCAAATCTCTCAAACTCCGGGAGAGATTCTCAAAACCAAGCTTGACATGTTTCGAGTTCCTTTCAACATTTTGGAAATCCCGCTGAAACTTTGGACATTCTGGCGAAGGGTTCCCAATCCCCGACAAGATTGGTACCCTTTCACGTCCAAATCTCTCAAAGTCCGGGAGAGATTCTCAAAACCAAGGTTGACATGTTTCGAGTTCCTTTCAACATTTTGGAAATCCCGCTGAAACTTTGGACATTCTCGCGAAGGGTTCCCAATCCCCGACAAGATTGGTACCCTTTCACGTCCAAATCTCTCAAAGTCCGGGAGAGATTCTCAAAACCAAGGTTGACATGTTTCGAGTTCCTTTCAACATTTTGGAAATCCCGCTGAAACTTTGGACATTCTCGCGAAGGGTTCCCAATCCCCGACAAGATTGGTACCCTTTCACGTCCAAATCTCTCAAACTCCGGGAGAGATTCTCAAAACCAATGTTGACATGGTTCCAGTTCCTTTCAACATTTTGGAAATCTCGCTGAAACTTTGGACATTCTCGCGAACGGTTCCCGATCCCCGACAAGATTGGTATCCTTTCACGTCCAAATCTCTCAAAGTCCGGGAGAGATTCTCAAAACCAAGGTTGACATGTTTCGAGTTCCTTTCAACATTTTGGAAATCCCGCTGAAACTTTGGACATTCTCGCGAAGTCTTCCCAATCCCCGACAAGATTGGTACCCTTTCACGTCCAAATCTCTCAAAGTCCGGGAGAGATTCTCAAAACCAAGGTTGACATGTTTCGAGTTCCTTTCAACATTTTGGAAATCCCGCTGAAACTTTGGACATTCTGGCGAAGGGTTCCCAATCCCCGACAAGATTGGTACCCTTTCACGTCCAAATCTCTTCAAACTCCGGGAGAGATTCTCAAAACCAAGCTTGACATGTTTCGAGTTCCTTTCAACATTTTGGAAATCCCGCTGAAACTTTGGACATTCTCGCGAAGGGTTCCCAATCCCCGACAAGATTGGTACCCTTTCACGTCCAAATCTCTCAAACTCCGGGAGAGATTCTCAAAACCAAGGTTGACATGTTTCGAGTTCCTTTCAACATTTTGGAAATCCCGCTGAAACTTTGGACATTCTGGCGGAGGGTTCTAGATCCCCGACAAGATTGGTACCCTTTCACTTCCAAATCTCTCAAACTCCGGGAGAGATTCTCAAAACCAAGGTTGACATGTTTCGAGTTCCTTTCAATATTTTGGAAATCCCACTGAAACTTTGGACATTGTCTCGAAGGGTTCCCAATCCCCGACAAGATTGGTACCCTTTCACGTCCAAATCTCTCAAACTCCGGGAGAGATTCTCAAAACCAAGGTTGACATGTTTCGAGTTCCTTTCAACATTTTGGAAATCCCGCTGAAACTTTGGACATTGTCGCGAAGGGTTCCCAATCCCGACAAGACTGGTACCCTTTCACGTCCAAATCTCTCAAAGTCCGGGAGAGATTCTCAAAACCAAGGTTGACATGTTTCGAGTTCCTTTCAACATTTTGGAAATCCCGCTGAAACTTTGGACATTCTCGCGAAGGGTTCCCAATCCCCGACAAGATTGGTACCCTTTCACGTCCAAATCTCTCAAACTCCGGGAGAGATTCTCAAAACCAAGGTTGACATGTTTCGAGTTCCTTTCAACATTTTGGAAATCCCGCTGAAACTTTGGACATTCTCGCGAAGGGTTCCCAATCCCCGACAAGATTGGTACCCTTTCACGTCCAAATCTCTCCAACTCCGGGAGAGATTCTCAAAACCAAGGTTGACATGTTTCGAGTTCCTTTCAACATTTTGGAAATCCCGCTGAAACTTTGGACATTCTGGCGAAGGGTTCCCAATCCCCGACAAGATTGGTACCCTTTCACTTCCAAATCTCTCAAAGTCCGGGAGAGATTCTCAAAACCGAGGTTGACATGTTTCGAGTTCCTTTCAACATTTTGGAAATCCCGCTGAAACTTTGGACATTCTGGCGAAGGGTTCCCAATCCCCGACAAGATTGGTACCCTTTCATGTCCAAATCTCTCAAAGTCCGGGAGAGATTCTCAAAACCAAGGTTGACATGTTTCGAGTTCCTTTCAACATTTTGGAAATCCCGCTTAAACTTTGGACATTCTGGCGGAGGGTTCTAGATCCCCGACAAGATTGGTACCCTTTCACTTCCAAATATCTCAAAGTCCGGGAGAGATTCTCAAAACCAAGGTTGACATGTTTCGAGTTCCTTTCAACATTTTGGAAATCCCACTGAAACTTTGGACATTGTCGCGAAGGGTTCCCAATCCCCGACAAGATTGGTACCCTTTCACGTCCAAATCTCTCAAACTCCGGGAGAGATTCTCAAAACCAAGGTTGACATGTTTCGAGTTCCTTTCAACATTTTGGAAATCCCGCTGAAACTTTGGACATTCTCGCGAAGGGTTCCCAATCCCCGACAAGACTGGTACCCTTTCACGTCCAAATCTCTCAAAGTCCGGGAGAGATTCTCAAAACCAAGGTTGACATGTTTCGAGTTCCTTTCAACATTTTGGAAATCCCGCTGAAACTTTGGACATTCTCGCGAAGGGTTCCCAGTCCCCGACAAGATTGGTACCCTTTCACGTCCAAATCTCTCCAACTCCGGGAGAGATTCTCAAAACCAAGGTTGACATGTTTCGAGTTCCTTTCAACATTTTGGAAATCCCGCTGAAACTTTGGACATTCTCGCGAAGGGTTCCCAATCCCCGACAAGATTGGTACCCTTTCACGTCCAAATCTCTCAAACTCCGGGAGAGATTCTCAAAACCAAGGTTGACATGTTTCGAGTTCCTTTCAACATTTTGGAAATCCCGCTGAAACTTTGGACATTCTGGCGAAGTCTTCCCAATCCCCGACAAGATTGGTACCCTTTCACGTCCAAATCTCTCAAAGTCCGGGAGAGATTCTCAAAACCAAGGTTGACATGTTTCGAGTTCCTTTCAACATTTTGGAAATCCCGCTGAAACTTTGGACATTCTCGCGAAGGGTTCCCAATCCCCGACAAGATTGGTACCCTTTCACGTCCAAATCTCTCAAACTCCGGGAGAGATTCTCAAAACCAAGGTTGACATGTTTCGAGTTCCTTTCAACATTTTGGAAATCCCGCTGAAACTTTGGACATTCTGGCGGAGGGTTCTAGATCCCCGACAAGATTGGTATCCTTTCACGTCCAAATCTCTCAAAGTCCGGGAGAGATTCTCAAAACCAAGGTTGACATGTTTCGAGTTCCTTTCAACATTTTGGAAATCCCGCTGAAACTTTGGACATTGTCGCGGAGGGTTCCCAATCCCCGACAAGACTGGTACCCTTTCACGTCCAAATCTCTCAAACTCCGGGAGAGATTCTCAAAACCAAGGTTGACATGGTTCCAGTTCCTTTCAACATTTTGGAAATCCCGCTGAAACTTTGGACATTCTCGCGAAGGGTTCCCAATCCCCGACAAGATTGGTACCCTTTCACGTCCAAATCTCTCAAAGTCCGGGAGAGATTCTCAAAACCAAGGTTGACATGTTTCGAGTTCCTTTCAACATTTTGGAAATCCCGCTGAAACTTTGGACATTCTCGCGAAGGGTTCCCAATCCCCGACAAGATTGGTACCCTTTCACGTCCAAATCTCTCAAACTCCGGGAGAGATTCTCAAAACCAATGTTGACATGGTTCCAGTTCCTTTCAACATTTTGGAAATCTCGCTGAAACTTTGGACATTCTCGCGAACGGTTCCCGATCCCCGACAAGATTGGTATCCTTTCACGTCCAAATCTCTCAAAGTCCGGGAGAGATTCTCAAAACCAAGGTTGACATGTTTCGAGTTCCTTTCAACATTTTGGAAATCCCGCTGAAACTTTGGACATTCTCGCGAAGTCTTCCCAATCCCCGACAAGATTGGTACCCTTTCACGTCCAAATCTCTCAAAGTCCGGGAGAGATTCTCAAAACCAAGGTTGACATGTTTCGAGTTCCTTTCAACATTTTGGAAATCCCGCTGAAACTTTGGACATTCTGGCGAAGGGTTCCCAATCCCCGACAAGATTGGTACCCTTTCACGTCCAAATCTCTTCAAACTCCGGGAGAGATTCTCAAAACCAAGCTTGACATGTTTCGAGTTCCTTTCAACATTTTGGAAATCCCGCTGAAACTTTGGACATTCTCGCGAAGGGTTCCCAATCCCCGACAAGATTGGTACCCTTTCACGTCCAAATCTCTCAAACTCCGGGAGAGATTCTCAAAACCAAGGTTGACATGTTTCGAGTTCCTTTCAACATTTTGGAAATCCCGCTGAAACTTTGGACATTCTGGCGGAGGGTTCTAGATCCCCGACAAGATTGGTACCCTTTCACTTCCAAATCTCTCAAACTCCGGGAGAGATTCTCAAAACCAAGGTTGACATGTTTCGAGTTCCTTTCAATATTTTGGAAATCCCACTGAAACTTTGGACATTGTCTCGAAGGGTTCCCAATCCCCGACAAGATTGGTACCCTTTCACGTCCAAATCTCTCAAACTCCGGGAGAGATTCTCAAAACCAAGGTTGACATGTTTCGAGTTCCTTTCAACATTTTGGAAATCCCGCTGAAACTTTGGACATTGTCGCGAAGGGTTCCCAATCCCGACAAGACTGGTACCCTTTCACGTCCAAATCTCTCAAAGTCCGGGAGAGATTCTCAAAACCAAGGTTGACATGTTTCGAGTTCCTTTCAACATTTTGGAAATCCCGCTGAAACTTTGGACATTCTCGCGAAGGGTTCCCAATCCCCGACAAGATTGGTACCCTTTCACGTCCAAATCTCTCAAACTCCGGGAGAGATTCTCAAAACCAAGGTTGACATGTTTCGAGTTCCTTTCAACATTTTGGAAATCCCGCTGAAACTTTGGACATTCTCGCGAAGGGTTCCCAATCCCCGACAAGATTGGTACCCTTTCACGTCCAAATCTCTCCAACTCCGGGAGAGATTCTCAAAACCAAGGTTGACATGTTTCGAGTTCCTTTCAACATTTTGGAAATCCCGCTGAAACTTTGGACATTCTGGCGAAGGGTTCCCAATCCCCGACAAGATTGGTACCCTTTCACTTCCAAATCTCTCAAAGTCCGGGAGAGATTCTCAAAACCGAGGTTGACATGTTTCGAGTTCCTTTCAACATTTTGGAAATCCCGCTGAAACTTTGGACATTCTGGCGAAGGGTTCCCAATCCCCGACAAGATTGGTACCCTTTCATGTCCAAATCTCTCAAAGTCCGGGAGAGATTCTCAAAACCAAGGTTGACATGTTTCGAGTTCCTTTCAACATTTTGGAAATCCCGCTTAAACTTTGGACATTCTGGCGGAGGGTTCTAGATCCCCGACAAGATTGGTACCCTTTCACTTCCAAATATCTCAAAGTCCGGGAGAGATTCTCAAAACCAAGGTTGACATGTTTCGAGTTCCTTTCAACATTTTGGAAATCCCACTGAAACTTTGGACATTGTCGCGAAGGGTTCCCAATCCCCGACAAGATTGGTACCCTTTCACGTCCAAATCTCTCAAACTCCGGGAGAGATTCTCAAAACCAAGGTTGACATGTTTCGAGTTCCTTTCAACATTTTGGAAATCCCGCTGAAACTTTGGACATTCTCGCGAAGGGTTCCCAATCCCCGACAAGACTGGTACCCTTTCACGTCCAAATCTCTCAAAGTCCGGGAGAGATTCTCAAAACCAAGGTTGACATGTTTCGAGTTCCTTTCAACATTTTGGAAATCCCGCTGAAACTTTGGACATTCTCGCGAAGGGTTCCCAGTCCCCGACAAGATTGGTACCCTTTCACGTCCAAATCTCTCCAACTCCGGGAGAGATTCTCAAAACCAAGGTTGACATGTTTCGAGTTCCTTTCAACATTTTGGAAATCCCGCTGAAACTTTGGACATTCTCGCGAAGGGTTCCCAATCCCCGACAAGATTGGTACCCTTTCACGTCCAAATCTCTCAAACTCCGGGAGAGATTCTCAAAACCAAGGTTGACATGTTTCGAGTTCCTTTCAACATTTTGGAAATCCCGCTGAAACTTTGGACATTCTGGCGAAGTCTTCCCAATCCCCGACAAGATTGGTACCCTTTCACGTCCAAATCTCTCAAAGTCCGGGAGAGATTCTCAAAACCAAGGTTGACATGTTTCGAGTTCCTTTCAACATTTTGGAAATCCCGCTGAAACTTTGGACATTCTCGCGAAGGGTTCCCAATCCCCGACAAGATTGGTACCCTTTCACGTCCAAATCTCTCAAACTCCGGGAGAGATTCTCAAAACCAAGGTTGACATGTTTCGAGTTCCTTTCAACATTTTGGAAATCCCGCTGAAACTTTGGACATTCTGGCGGAGGGTTCTAGATCCCCGACAAGATTGGTATCCTTTCACGTCCAAATCTCTCAAAGTCCGGGAGAGATTCTCAAAACCAAGGTTGACATGTTTCGAGTTCCTTTCAACATTTTGGAAATCCCGCTGAAACTTTGGACATTGTCGCGGAGGGTTCCCAATCCCCGACAAGACTGGTACCCTTTCACGTCCAAATCTCTCAAACTCCGGGAGAGATTCTCAAAACCAAGGTTGACATGGTTCCAGTTCCTTTCAACATTTTGGAAATCCCGCTGAAACTTTGGACATTCTCGCGAAGGGTTCCCAATCCCCGACAAGACTGGTACCCTTTCACGTGCAAATCTCTCAAACTCCGGGAGAGATTCTCAAAACCAAGGTTGACATGTTTCGAGTTCCTTTCAACATTTTGGAAATCCCGCTGAAACTTTGGACATTCTCGCGAAGGGTTCCCAGTCCCCGACAAGATTGGTACCCTTTCACGTCCAAATCTCTCACACTCCGGGAGAGATTCTCAAAACCAAGGTTGACATGTTTCGAGTTCCTTTCAACATTTTGGAAATCCCGCTGAAACTTTGGACATTCTGGCGAAGGGTTCCCAATCCCCGACAAGATTGGTACCCTTTCACGTCCAAATCTCTCAAACTCCGGGAGAGATTCTCAACACCATGGTTGACATGTTTCGAGTTCCTTTCAACATTTTGGAAATCCCACTGAAACTTTGGACATTTTCGCGAAGGGTTCCCAATCCCCGACAAGATTGGTACCCTTTCACGTGCAAATCTCTAAACTCCGGGAGAGATTCTCAAAACCAAGGTTGACATGGTTCGAGTTCCTTTCAACATTTTGGAAATCCCGCTGAAACTTTGGACATTCTGGCGGAGGGTTCCCAATCCCCGACAAGATTGGTACCCTTTCACGTCCAAATCTCTCCAACTCCGGGAGAGATTCTCAAAACCAAGGTTGACATGTTTCGAGTTCCTTTCAACATTTTGGAAATCCCGCTGAAACTTTGGACATTCTGGCAAAGGGTTCCCAATCCCCGACAAGATTGGTACACTTTCACGTCCAAATCTCTCAAACTCCGGGAGAGATTCTCAAAACCAAGGTTGATATGTTTCGAGTTTCTTTCAACATTTTGGAAATCCCGCTGAAACTTTGGACATTTTCGCGAAGGGTTCCCAATCCCCGACAAGATTGGTACCCTTTCACGTCCAAATCTCTCAAACTCCGGGAGAGATTCTCAAAACCAAGGTTGACATGTTTCGAGTTCCTTTCAACATTTTGGAAATCCCGCTGAAACTTTGGACATTCTCGCGAAGGGTTCCCAATCCCAGACAAGATTGGTACCCTTTCACGTCCAAATCTCTCAAACTCCGGGAGAGATTCTCAAAACCAAGGTTGACATGTTTCGAGTTCCTTTCAACATTTTGGAAATCCCGCTGAAACTTTGGACATTCTCGCGAAGGGTTCCCAATCCCCGACAAGATTGGTACCCTTTCACGTCCAAATCTCTCAGACTCCGGGAGAGATTCTCAAAACCAAGGTTGACATGTTTCGAGTTCCTTTCAACATTTTGGAAATCCCACTGAAACTTTGGACATTCTGGCGGAGGGTTCCCAATCCCCGACAAGATTGGTACCCTTTCACGTCCAAATCTCTCAAACTCCGGGAGAGATTCTCAAAACCAAGCTTGACATGTTTCGAGTTCCTTTCAACATTTTGGAAATCCCGCTGAAACTTTGGACATTCTCGCGAAGGGTTCCCAATCCCCGACAAGATTGGTACCCTTTCACGTCCAAATCTCTCAAACTCCGGGAGAGATTCTCAAAACCAAGGTTGACATGTTTCGAGTTCCTTTCAACATTTTGGAAATCCCGCTGAAACTTTGGACATTCTGGCGAAGGGTTCCCAATCCCCGACAAGATTGGTACCCTTTCACGTCCAAATCTCTCAAACTCCGGGAGAGATTCTCAAAACCAAGGTTGACATGTTTCGAGTTCCTTTCAACATTTTGGAAATCCCGCTGAAACTTTGGACATTCTGGCGGAGGGTTCTAGATCCCCGACAAGATTGGTACCCTTTCACGTCCAAATCTCTCAAACTCCGGGAGAGATTCTCAAAACCAAGCTTGACATGTTTCGAGTTCCTTTCAACATTTTGGAAATCCCGCTGAAACTTTGGACATTGTCGCGAAGGGTTCCCAATCCCCGACAAGATTGGTACCCTTTCACGTCCAAATCTCTCAAACTCCGGGAGAGATTCTCAAAACCAAGGTTGACATGGTTCCAGTTCCTTTCAACATTTTGGAAATCCCGCTGAAACTTTGGACATTCTCGCGAAGGGTTCCCAATCCCCGACAAGACTGGTACCCTTTCACGTCCAAATCTCTCAAAGTCCGGGAGAGATTCTCAAAACCAAGGTTGACATGTTTCGAGTTCCTTTCAACATTTTGGAAATCCCGCTGAAACTTTGGACATTCTCGCGAAGGGTTCCCAGTCCCCGACAAGATTGGTACACTTTCACGTCCAAATCTCTCACACTCCGGGAGAGATTCTCAAAACCAAGGTTGACATGTTTCGAGTTCCTTTCAACATTTTGGAAATCCCGCTGAAACTTTGGACATTCTCGCGAAGGGTTCCCAATCCCCAACAAGATTGGTACCCTTTCACGTCCAAATCTCTCAAACTCCGGGAGAGATTCTCAACACCATGGTTGACATGTTTCGAGTTCCTTTCAACATTTTGGAAATCCCACTGAAACTTTGGACATTTTCGCGAAGGGTTCCCAATCCCCGACAAGATTGGTACCCTTTCACGTCCAAATCTCTCAAACTCCGGGAGAGATTCTCAAAACCAAGGTTGACATGGTTCGAGTTCCTTTCAACATTTTGGAAATCCCGCTGAAACTTTGGACATTCTGGCGGAGGGTTCCCAATCCCCGACAAGATTGGTACCCTTTCACGTCCAAATATCTCAAACTCCGGGAGAGATTCTCAAAACCAAGGTTGACATGTTTCGAGTTCCTTTCAACATTTTGGAAATCCCGCTGAAACTTTGGACATTGTCGCGAAGGGTTCCCAATCCCTGACAAGATTGGTACCCTTTCACGTCCAAATATCTCAAACTCCGGGAGAGATTCTCAAAACCAAGGTTGACATGTTTCGAGTTCCTTTCAACATTTTGGAAATCCCGCTGAAACTTTGGACATTCTGGCGAAGGGTTCCCAATCCCCGACAAGATTGGTACCCTTTCACGTCCAAATCTCTCAAACTCCGGGAGAGATTCTCAAAACCAAGGTTGACATGTTTCGAGTTCCTTTCAACATTTTGGAAATCCCGCTGAAAGTTTGGACATTCTGGCGAAGGGTTCCCAATCCCCGACAAGATTGGTACCCTTTCACGTCCAAATCTCTCAAACTCCGGGAGAGATTCTCAAAACCAAGGTTGACATGTTTCGAGTTCCTTTCAACATTTTGGAAATCCCGCTGAAACTTTGGACATTCTCGCGAAGGGTTCCCAGTCCCCGACAAGATTGGTACCCTTTCACGTCCAAATCTCTCACACTCCGGGAGAGATTCTCAAAACCAAGGTTGACATGTTTCGATTTCCTTTCAACATTTTGGAAATCCCGCTGAAACTTTGGACATTCTCGTGAAGGGTTCCCAATCCCCGACAAGATTGGTACCCTTTCACGTCCAAATCTCTCAAACTCCGGGAGAGATTCTCAACACCATGGTTGACATGTTTCGAGTTCCTTTCAACATTTTGGAAATCCCACTGAAACTTTGGACATTTTCGCGAAGGGTTCCCAATCCCCAACAAGATTGGTACCCTTTCACGTGCAAATCTCTCAAACTCCGGGAGAGATTCTCAAAACCAAGGTTGACATGGTTCGAGTTCCTTTCAACATTTTGGAAATCCCGCTGAAACTTTGGACATTCTGGCGGAGGGTTCCCAATCCCCGACAAGATTGGTACCCTTTCACGTCCAAATCTCTCAAACTCCGGGAGAGATTCTCAAAACCAAGGTTGACATGTTTCGAGTTCCTTTCAACATTTTGGAAATCCCGCTGAAACTTTGGACATTCTCGCGAAGGGTTCCCAATCCCCGACAAGATTGGTACCCTTTCACGCCCAAATCTCTCCAACTCCGGGAGAGATTCTCAAAACCAAGGTTGACATGTTTCGAGTTCCTTTCAACATTTTGGAAATCCCGCTGAAACTTTGGACATTCTCGCGAAGGGTTCCCAGTCCCCGACAAGATTGGTACCCTTTCACGTCCAAATCTCTCACACTCCGGGAGAGATTCTCAAAACCAAGGTTGACATGTTTCGATTTCCTTTCAACATTTTGGAAATCCCGCTGAAACTTTGGACATTCTCGCGAAGGGTTCCCAATCCCCGACAAGATTGGTACCCTTTCACGTCCAAATCTCTCAAACTCCGGGAGAGATTCTCAACACCATGGTTGACATGTTTCGAGTTCCTTTCAACATTTTGGAAATCCCACTGAAACTTTGGACATTTTCGCGAAGGGTTCCCAATCCCCGACAAGATTGGTACCCTTTCACGTGCAAATCTCTCAAACTCCGGGAGAGATTCTCAAAACCAAGGTTGACATGGTTCGAGTTCCTTTCAACATTTTGGAAATCCCGCTGAAACTTTGGACATTCTGGCGGAGGGTTCCCAATCCCCGACAAGATTGGTACCCTTTCACGTCCAAATCTCTCAAACTCCGGGAGAGATTCTCAAAACCAAGGTTGACATGTTTCGAGTTCCTTTCAACATTTTGGAAATCCCGCTGAAACTTTGGACATTCTCGCGAAGGGTTCCCAATCCCCGACAAGATTGGTACCCTTTCACGCCCAAATCTCTCCAACTCCGGGAGAGATTCTCAAAACCAAGGTTGACATGTTTCGAGTTCCTTTCAACATTTTGGAAATCCCGCTGAAACTTTGGACATTCTCGCGAAGGGTTCCCAATCCCCGACAAGATTGGTACCCTTTCACGTCCAAATCTCTCAAACTCCGGGAGAGATTCTCAAAACCAAGGTTGACATGTTTCGAGTTCCTTTCAACATTTTGGAAATCCCGCTGAAACTTTGGACATTCTCGCGAAGGGTTCCCAATCCCCGACAAGATTGGTACCCTTTCACGTCCAAATCTCTCAAACTCCGGGAGAGATTCTCAAAACCAAGGTTGACATGTTTCGAGTTCCTTTCAACATTTTGGAAATCCCGCTGAAACTTTGGACATTTTCGCGAAGGGTTCCCAATCCCCGACAAGATTGGTACCCTTTCACGTCCAAATCTCTCAAACTCCGGGAGAGATTCTCAAAACCAAGGTTGACATGTTTCGAGTTCCTTTCAACATTTTGGAAATCCCGCTGAAACTTTGGACATTCTGGCGGAGGGTTCCCAATCCCCGACAAGATTGGTACCCTTTCACGTCCAAATCTCTCAAACTCCGGGAGAGATTCTCAAAACCAAGGTTGATATGTTTCGAGTTCCTTTCAACACTTTGGAAATCCCGCTGAAACTTTGGACATTCTCGCGAAGGGTTCCCAATCCCCGACAAGATTGGTACCCTTTCACGTCCAAATCTCTCAAACTCCGGGAGAGATTCTCAAAACCAAGGTTGACATGTTTCGAGTTCCTTTCAACATTTTGGAAATCCCGCTGAAACTTTGGACATTCTCGCGAAGGGTTCCCAATCCCCGACAAGATTGGTACCCTTTCACGTCCAAATCTCTCAAACTCCGGGAGAGATTCTCAAAACCAAGGTTGACATGTTTCGAGTTCCTTTCAACATTTTGGAAATCCCGCTGAAACTTTGGACATTCTCGCGAAGGGTTCCCAATCCCCGACAAGATTGGTACCCTTTCACGTCCAAATCTCTCAAAGTCCGGGAGAGATTCTCAAAACCAAGGTTGACATGTTTCGAGTTCCTTTCAACATTTTGGAAATCCCGCTGAAACTTTGGACATTCTGGCGAAGGGTTCCCAATCCCCAACAAGATTGGTACCCTTTCACGTCCAAATCTCTCAAACTCCGGGAGAGATTCTCAAAACCAAGGTTGACATGTTTCGAGTTCCTTTCAACATTTTGGAAATCCCGCTGAAACTTTGGACATTCTGGCGAAGGGTTCCCAATCCCCGACAAGATTGGTACCCTTTCACGTCCAAATCTCTCAAACTCCGGGAGAGATTCTCAAAACCAAGGTTGACATGTTTCGAGTTCCTTTCAACATTTTGGAAATCCCGCTGAAACTTTGGACATTCTCGCGAAGGGTTCCCAATCCCCGACAAGATTGGTACCCTTTCACGTCCAAATCTCTCAAACTCCGGGAGAGATTCTCAAAACCAAGGTTGACATGTTTCGAGTTCCTTTCAACATTTTGGAAATCCCGCTGAAACTTTGGACATTCTCGCGAAGGGTTCCCAATCCCCGACAAGATTGGTACCCTTTCACGTCCAAATCTCTCAAACTCCGGGAGAGATTCTCAAAACCAAGGTTGACATGTTTCGAGTTCCTTTCAACATTTTGGAAATCCCGCTGAAACTTTGGACATTCTCGCGAAGTCTTCCCAATCCCCGACAAGATTGGTACCCTTTCACGTCCAAATCTCTCAAACTCCGGGAGAGATTCTCAAAACCAAGGTTGACATGTTTCGAGTTCCTTTCAACATTTTGGAAATCCCGCTGAAACTTTGGACATTCTGGCGAAGGGTTCCCAATCCCCGACAAGATTGGTACCCTTTCACGTCCAAATCTCTCAAACTCCGGGAGAGATTCTCAAAACCAAGGTTGACATGTTTCGAGTTCCTTTCAACATTTTGGAAATCCCGCTGAAACTTTGGACATTCTCGCGAAGGGTTCCCAATCCCCGACAAGATTGGTACCCTTTCACGTCCAAATCTCTCAAACTCCGGGAGAGATTCTCAAAACCAAGGTTGACATGTTTCGAGTTCCTTTCAACATTTTGGAAATCCCGCTGAAACTTTGGACATTCTCGCGAAGGGTTCCCAATCCCCGACAAGATTGGTACCCTTTCACGTCCAAATCTCTCAAACTCCGGGAGAGATTCTCAAAACCAAGGTTGACATGGTTCGAGTTCCTTTCAACATTTTGGAAATCCCGCTGAAACTTTGGACATTCTCGCGAAGGGTTCCCAATCCCCGACAAGATTGGTACCCTTTCACGTCCAAATCTCTCAAACTCCGGGAGAGATTCTCAAAACCAAGGTTGACATGTTTCGAGTTCCTTTCAACATTTTGGAAATCCCGCTGAAACTTTGGACATTCTCGCGAAGGGTTCCCAATCCCCGACAAGATTGGTACCCTTTCACGCCCAAATCTCTCAAACTCCGGGAGAGATTCTCAAAACCAAGGTTGACATGTTTCGAGTTCCTTTCAACATTTTGGAAATCCCGCTGAAACTTTGGACATTCTCGCGAAGGGTTCCCAATCCCCGACAAGATTGGTACCCTTTCACGCCCAAATCTCTCAAAGTCCGGGAGAGATTCTCAAAACCAAGGTTGACATGTTTCGAGTTCCTTTCAACATTTTGGAAATCCCGCTGAAACTTTGGACATTCTGGCGAAGGGTTCCCAATCCCCAACAAGATTGGTACCCTTTCACGTCCAAATCTCTCAAACTCCGGGAGAGATTCTCAAAACCAAGGTTGACATGTTTCGAGTTCCTTTCAACATTTTGGAAATCCCGCTGAAACTTTGGACATTCTCGCGAAGGGTTCCCAATCCCCGACAAGATTGGTACCCTTTCACGTGCAAATCTCTCAAACTCCGGGAGAGATTCTCAAAACCAAGGTTGACATGTTTCGAGTTCCTTTCAACATTTTGGAAATCCCGCTGAAACTTTGGACATTCTCGCGAAGGGTTCCCAATCCCCGACAAGATTGGTACCCTTTCACGTCCAAATCTCTCAAACTCCGGGAGAGATTCTCAAAACCAAGGTTGACATGTTTCGAGTTCCTTTCAACATTTTGGAAATCCCGCTGAAACTTTGGACATTCTCGCGAAGGGTTCCCAATCCCCGACAAGATTGGTACCCTTTCACGTCCAAATCTCTCAAACTCCGGGAGAGATTCTCAAAACCAAGGTTGACATGTTTCGAGTTCCTTTCAACATCTTGGAAATCCCGCTGAAACTTTGGACATTCTCGCGAAGGGTTCCCAATCCCCGACAAGATTGGTACCCTTTCACGTCCAAATCTCTCAAACTCCGGGAGAGATTCTCAAAACCAAGGTTGACATGTTTCGAGTTCCTTTCAACATTTTGGAAATCCCACTGAAACTTTGGACATTCTGGCGGAGGGTTCCCAATCCCCGACAAGATTGGTACCCTTTCACGTCCAAATCTCTCAAACTCCGGGAGAGATTCTCAAAACCAAGGTTGACATGTTTCCAGTTCCTTTCAACATTTTGGAAATCCCGCTGAAACTTTGGACATTCTCGCGAAGGGTTCCCAATCCCCGACAAGATTGGTACCCTTTCACATCCAAATCTCTCAAACTCCGGGAGAGATTCTCAAAACCAAGGTTGACATGTTTCGAGTTCCTTTCAACATTTTGGAAATCCCGCTGAAACTTTGGACATTCTCGCGAAGGGTTCCCAATCCCCGACAAGATTGGTACCCTTTCACGCCCAAATCTCTCAAAGTCCGGGAGAGATTCTCAAAACCAAGGTTGACATGTTTCGAGTTCCTTTCAACATTTTGGAAATCCCGCTGAAACTTTGGACATTCTCGCGAAGGGTTCCCAATCCCCGACAAGATTGGTACCCTTTCACGTCCAAATCTCTCAAACTCCGGGAGAGATTCTCAAAACCAAGGTTGACATGTTTCGAGTTCCTTTCAACATTTTGGAAATCCCGCTGAAACTTTGGACATTCTCGCGAAGGGTTCCCAATCCCCGACAAGATTGGTACCCTTTCACGTCCAAATCTCTCAAACTCCGGGAGAGATTCTCAAAACCAAGGTTGACATGTTTCGAGTTCCTTTCAACATTTTGGAAATCCCGCTGAAACTTTGGACATTCTCGCGAAGGGTTCCCAATCCCCGACAAGATTGGTACCCTTTCACGTCCAAATCTCTCAAACTCCGGGAGAGATTCTCAAAACCAAGGTTGACATGTTTCGAGTTCCTTTCAACATTTTGGAAATCCCGCTGAAACTTTGGACATTCTCGCGAAGGGTTCCCAATCCCCGACAAGATTGGTACCCTTTCACGTCCAAATCTCTCAAACTCCGGGAGAGATTCTCAAAACCAAGGTTGACATGTTTCGAGTTCCTTTCAACATTTTGGAAATCCCGCTGAAACTTTGGACATTCTCGCGAAGGGTTCCCAATCCCCGACAAGATTGGTACCCTTTCACATGAAAATCTCTCAAACTCCGGGAGAGATTCTCAAAACCAAGGTTGACATGTTTCGAGTTCCTTTCAACATTTTGGAAATCCCGCTGAAACTTTGGACATTCTGGCGAAGGGTTCCCAATCCCCAACAAGATTGGTACCCTTTCACGTCCAAATCTCTCAAACTCCGGGAGAGATTCACAAAACCAAGGTTGACATGTTTCGAGTTCCTTTCAACATTTTGGAAATCCCGCTGAAACTTTGGACATTCTCGCGAAGGGTTCCCAATCCCCGACAAGATTGGTACCCTTTCACGTCCAAATCTCTCAAACTCCGGGAGAGATTCTCAAAACCAAGGTTGACATGTTTCGAGTTCCTTTCAACATTTTGGAAATCCCGCTGAAACTTTGGACATTCTCGCGAAGGGTTCCCAATCCCCGACAAGATTGGTACCCTTTCACGTCCAAATCTCTCAAACTCCGGGAGAGATTCTCAAAACCAAGGTTGACATGTTTCGAGTTCCTTTCAACATTTTGGAAATCCCGCTGAAACTTTGGACATTCTCGCGAAGGGTTCCCAATCCCCGACAAGATTGGTACCCTTTCACGTCCAAATCTCTCAAACTCCGGGAGAGATTCTCAAAACCAAGGTTGACATGTTTCGAGTTCCTTTCAACATTTTGGAAATCCCGCTGAAACTTTGGACATTCTCGCGAAGGGTTCCCAATCCCCGACAAGATTGGTACCCTTTCACGTCCAAATCTCTCAAACTCCGGGAGAGATTCTCAAAACCAAGGTTGACATGTTTCGAGTTCCTTTCAACATTTTGGAAATCCCACTGAAACTTTGGACATTCTGGCGGAGGGTTCCCAATCCCCGACAAGATTGGTACCCTTTCACGTCCAAATCTCTCAAACTCCGGGAGAGATTCTCAAAACCAAGGTTGACATGTTTCCAGTTCCTTTCAACATTTTGGAAATCCCGCTGAAACTTTGGACATTCTCGCGAAGGGTTCCCAATCCCCGACAAGATTGGTACCCTTTCACATCCAAATCTCTCAAACTCCGGGAGAGATTCTCAAAACCAAGGTTGACATGTTTCGAGTTCCTTTCAACATTTTGGAAATCCCGCTGAAACTTTGGACATTCTCGCGAAGGGTTCCCAATCCCCGACAAGATTGGTACCCTTTCACGCCCAAATCTCTCAAAGTCCGGGAGAGATTCTCAAAACCAAGGTTGACATGTTTCGAGTTCCTTTCAACATTTTGGAAATCCCGCTGAAACTTTGGACATTCTCGCGAAGGGTTCCCAATCCCCGACAAGATTGGTACCCTTTCACGTCCAAATCTCTCAAACTCCGGGAGAGATTCTCAAAACCAAGGTTGACATGTTTCGAGTTCCTTTCAACATTTTGGAAATCCCGCTGAAACTTTGGACATTCTCGCGAAGGGTTCCCAATCCCCGACAAGATTGGTACCCTTTCACGTCCAAATCTCTCAAACTCCGGGAGAGATTCTCAAAACCAAGGTTGACATGTTTCGAGTTCCTTTCAACATTTTGGAAATCCCGCTGAAACTTTGGACATTCTCGCGAAGGGTTCCCAATCCCCGACAAGATTGGTACCCTTTCACGTCCAAATCTCTCAAACTCCGGGAGAGATTCTCAAAACCAAGGTTGACATGTTTCGAGTTCCTTTCAACATTTTGGAAATCCCGCTGAAACTTTGGACATTCTCGCGAAGGGTTCCCAATCCCCGACAAGATTGGTACCCTTTCACGTCCAAATCTCTCAAACTCCGGGAGAGATTCTCAAAACCAAGGTTGACATGGTTCGAGTTCCTTTCAACATTTTGGAAATCCCGCTGAAACTTTGGACATTCTCGCGAAGGGTTCCCAATCCCCGACAAGATTGGTACCCTTTCACGTCCAAATCTCTCAAACTCCGGGAGAGATTCTCAAAACCAAGGTTGACATGTTTCGAGTTCCTTTCAACATTTTGGAAATCCCGCTGAAACTTTGGACATTCTCGCGAAGGGTTCCCAATCCCCGACAAGATTGGTACCCTTTCACGCCCAAATCTCTCAAACTCCGGGAGAGATTCTCAAAACCAAGGTTGACATGTTTCGAGTTCCTTTCAACATTTTGGAAATCCCGCTGAAACTTTGGACATTCTCGCGAAGGGTTCCCAATCCCCGACAAGATTGGTACCCTTTCACGCCCAAATCTCTCAAAGTCCGGGAGAGATTCTCAAAACCAAGGTTGACATGTTTCGAGTTCCTTTCAACATTTTGGAAATCCCGCTGAAACTTTGGACATTCTGGCGAAGGGTTCCCAATCCCCGACAAGATTGGTACCCTTTCACGTCCAAATCTCTCAAAGTCCGGGAGAGATTCTCAAAACCAAGGTTGACATGTTTCCAGTTCCTTTCAACATTTTGGAAATCCCGCTGAAACTTTGGACATTCTCGCGAAGGGTTCCCAATCCCCGACAAGATTGGTACCCTTTCACGTCCAAATCTCTCAAACTCCGGGAGAGATTCTCAAAACCAAGGTTGACATGTTTCGAGTTCCTTTCAACATTTTGGAAATCCCGCTGAAACTTTGGACATTCTCGCGAAGGGTTCCCAATCCCCGACAAGATTGGTACCCTTTCACGTCCAAATCTCTCAAACTCCGGGAGAGATTCTCAAAACCAAGGTTGACATGTTTCGAGTTCCTTTCAACATTTTGGAAATCCCGCTGAAACTTTGGACATTCTCGCGAAGGGTTCCCAATCCCCGACAAGATTGGTACCCTTTCACGCCCAAATCTCTCAAACTCCGGGAGAGATTCTCAAAACCAAGGTTGACATGTTTCGAGTTCCTTTCAACATTTTGGAAATCCCGCTGAAACTTTGGACATTCTCGCGAAGGGTTCCCAATCCCCGACAAGATTGGTACCCTTTCACGCCCAAATCTCTCAAAGTCCGGGAGAGATTCTCAAAACCAAGGTTGACATGTTTCGAGTTCCTTTCAACATTTTGGAAATCCCGCTGAAACTTTGGACATTCTGGCGAAGGGTTCCCAATCCCCAACAAGATTGGTACCCTTTCACGTCCAAATCTCTCAAACTCCGGGAGAGATTCTCAAAACCAAGGTTGACATGTTTCGAGTTCCTTTCAACATTTTGGAAATCCCGCTGAAACTTTGGACATTCTCGCGAAGGGTTCCCAATCCCCGACAAGATTGGTACCCTTTCACGTCCAAATCTCTCAAACTCCGGGAGAGATTCTCAAAACCAAGGTTGACATGTTTCGAGTTCCTTTCAACATTTTGGAAATCCCGCTGAAACTTTGGACATTCTCGCGAAGGGTTCCCAATCCCCGACAAGATTGGTACCCTTTCACGTCCAAATCTCTCAAACTCCGGGAGAGATTCTCAAAACCAAGGTTGACATGTTTCGAGTTCCTTTCAACATTTTGGAAATCCCGCTGAAACTTTGGACATTCTCGCGAAGGGTTCCCAATCCCCGACAAGATTGGTACCCTTTCACGTCCAAATCTCTCAAACTCCGGGAGAGATTCTCAAAACCAAGGTTGACATGTTTCGAGTTCCTTTCAACATTTTGGAAATCCCGCTGAAACTTTGGACATTCTCGCGAAGGGTTCCCAATCCCCGACAAGATTGGTACCCTTTCACGCCCAAATCTCTCAAACTCCGGGAGAGATTCTCAAAACCAAGGTTGACATGTTTCGAGTTCCTTTCAACATTTTGGAAATCCCGCTGAAACTTTGGACATTCTCGCGAAGGGTTCCCAATCCCCGACAAGATTGGTACCCTTTCACGCCCAAATCTCTCAAAGTCCGGGAGAGATTCTCAAAACCAAGGTTGACATGTTTCGAGTTCCTTTCAACATTTTGGAAATCCCGCTGAAACTTTGGACATTCTGGCGAAGGGTTCCCAATCCCCAACAAGATTGGTACCCTTTCACGTCCAAATCTCTCAAACTCCGGGAGAGATTCTCAAAACCAAGGTTGACATGTTTCGAGTTCCTTTCAACATTTTGGAAATCCCGCTGAAACTTTGGACATTCTCGCGAAGGGTTCCCAATCCCCGACAAGATTGGTACCCTTTCACGTCCAAATCTCTCAAACTCCGGGAGAGATTCTCAAAACCAAGGTTGACATGTTTCGAGTTCCTTTCAACATTTTGGAAATCCCGCTGAAACTTTGGACATTCTCGCGAAGGGTTCCCAATCCCCGACAAGATTGGTACCCTTTCACGTCCAAATCTCTCAAACTCCGGGAGAGATTCTCAAAACCAAGGTTGACATGTTTCGAGTTCCTTTCAACATTTTGGAAATCCCGCTGAAACTTTGGACATTCTCGCGAAGGGTTCCCAATCCCCGACAAGATTGGTACCCTTTCACGTCCAAATCTCTCAAACTCCGGGAGAGATTCTCAAAACCAAGGTTGACATGTTTCGAGTTCCTTTCAACATTTTGGAAATCCCGCTGAAACTTTGGACATTCTCGCGAAGGGTTCCCAATCCCCGACAAGATTGGTACCCTTTCACGTCCAAATCTCTCAAACTCCGGGAGAGATTCTCAAAACCAAGGTTGACATGTTTTGAGTTTCTTTCAACATTTTGGAAATCCCGCTGAAACTTTGGACATTCTGGCGAAGGGTTCCCAATCCCCGACAAGATTGGTACCCTTTCACGTCCAAATCTCTCAAACTCCGGGAGAGATTCTCAAAACCAAGGTTGATATGTTTCGAGTTCCTTTCAACACTTTGGAAATCCCGCTGAAACTTTGGACATTCTCGCGAAGGGTTCCCAATCCCCGACAAGATTGGTACCCTTTCACGTCCAAATCTCTCAAACTCCGGGAGAGATTCTCAAAACCAAGGTTGACATGTTTCGAGTTCCTTTCAACATTTTGGAAATCCCGCTGAAACTTTGGACATTCTCGCGAAGGGTTCCCAATCCCCGACAAGATTGGTACCCTTTCACGTCCAAATCTCTCAAACTCCGGGAGAGATTCTCAAAACCAAGGTTGACATGTTTCGAGTTCCTTTCAACATTTTGGAAATCCCGCTGAAACTTTGGACATTCTCGCAAAGGGTTCCCAATCCCCGACAAGATTGGTACCCTTTCACGTCCAAATCTCTCAAACTCCGGGAGAGATTCTCAAAACCAAGGTTGACATGTTTCGAGTTCCTTTCAACATTTTGGAAATCCCGCTGAAACTTTGGACATTCTCGCGAAGGGTTCCCAATCCCCGACAAGATTGGTACCCTTTCACGTCCAAATCTCTCAAAGTCCGGGAGAGATTCTCAAAACCAAGGTTGACATGTTTCGAGTTCCTTTCAACATTTTGGAAATCCCGCTGAAACTTTGGACATTCTCGCGAAGGGTTCCCAATCCCCGACAAGATTGGTACCCTTTCACGTGCAAATCTCTCAAACTCCGGGAGAGATTCTCAAAACCAAGGTTGACATGTTTCGAGTTCCTTTCAACATCTTGGAAATCCCGCTGAAACTTTGGACATTCTCGCGAAGGGTTCCCAATCCCCGACAAGATTGGTACCCTTTCACGTCCAAATCTCTCAAACTCCGGGAGAGATTCTCAAAACCAAGGTTGACATGTTTCGAGTTCCTTTCAACATTTTGGAAATCCCACTGAAACTTTGGACATTCTCGCGAACGGTTCCCAATCCCCGACAAGATTGGTACCCTTTCACGTCCAAATCTCTCAAAGTCCGGGAGAGATTCTCAAAACCAAGGTTGACATGTTTCCAGTTCCTTTCAACATTTTGGAAATCCCGCTGAAACTTTGGACATTCTCGCGAAGGGTTCCCAATCCCCGACAAGATTGGTACCCTTTCACATCCAAATCTCTCAAACTCCGGGAGAGATTCTCAAAACCAAGGTTGACATGTTTCGAGTTCCTTTCAACATTTTGGAAATCCCGCTGAAACTTTGGACATTCTCGCGAAGGGTTCCCAATCCCCGACAAGATTGGTACCCTTTCACGCCCAAATCTCTCAAAGTCCGGGAGAGATTCTCAAAACCAAGGTTGACATGTTTCGAGTTCCTTTCAACATTTTGGAAATCCCGCTGAAACTTTGGACATTCTCGCGAAGGGTTCCCAATCCCCGACAAGATTGGTACCCTTTCACGTCCAAATCTCTCAAACTCCGGGAGAGATTCTCAAAACCAAGGTTGACATGTTTCGAGTTCCTTTCAACATTTTGGAAATCCCGCTGAAACTTTGGACATTCTCGCGAAGGGTTCCCAATCCCCGACAAGATTGGTACCCTTTCACGTCCAAATCTCTCAAACTCCGGGAGAGATTCTCAAAACCAAGGTTGACATGTTTCGAGTTCCTTTCAACATTTTGGAAATCCCGCTGAAACTTTGGACATTCTCGCGAAGGGTTCCCAATCCCCGACAAGATTGGTACCCTTTCACGTCCAAATCTCTCAAACTCCGGGAGAGATTCTCAAAACCAAGGTTGACATGTTTCGAGTTCCTTTCAACATTTTGGAAATCCCGCTGAAACTTTGGACATTCTGGCGAAGGGTTCCCAATCCCCGACAAGATTGGTACCCTTTCACGTCCAAATCTCTCAAACTCCGGGAGAGATTCTCAAAACCAAGGTTGACATGTTTCGAGTTCCTTTCAACATTTTGGAAATCCCGCTGAAACTTTGGACATTCTCGCGAAGGGTTCCCAATCCCCGACAAGATTGGTACCCTTTCACGTCCAAATCTCTCAAACTCCGGGAGAGATTCTCAAAACCAAGGTTGACATGTTTCGAGTTCCTTTCAACATTTTGGAAATCCCGCTGAAACTTTGGACATTCTGGCGAAGGGTTCCCAATCCCCGACAAGATTGGTACCCTTTCACGTCCAAATCTCTCAAACTCCGGGAGAGATTCTCAAAACCAAGGTTGACATGTTTCGAGTTCCTTTCAACATTTTGGAAATCCCGCTGAAACTTTGGACATTCTCGCGAAGGGTTCCCAATCCCCGACAAGATTGGTACCCTTTCACGTCCAAATCTCTCAAACTCCGGGAGAGATTCTCAAAACCAAGGTTGACATGTTTCGAGTTCCTTTCAACATTTTGGAAATCCCGCTGAAACTTTGGACATTCTCGCGAAGGGTTCCCAATCCCCGACAAGATTGGTACCCTTTCACGTCCAAATCTCTCAAACTCCGGGAGAGATTCTCAAAACCAAGGTTGACATGTTTCGAGTTCCTTTCAACATTTTGGAAATCCCGCTGAAACTTTGGACATTCTGGCGGAGGGTTCCCAATCCCCGACAAGATTGGTACCCTTTCACGTCCAAATCTCTCAAACTCCGGGAGAGATTCTCAAAACCAAGGTTGACATGTTTCGAGTTCCTTTCAACATTTTGGAAATCCCGCTGAAACTTTGGACATTCTGGCGAAGGGTTCCCAATCCCCGACAAGATTGGTACCCTTTCACGTCCAAATCTCTCAAACTCCGGGAGAGATTCTCAAAACCAAGGTTGACATGTTTCGAGTTCCTTTCAACATTTTGGAAATCCCGCTGAAACTTTGGACATTCTGGCGAAGGGTTCCCAATCCCCGACAAGATTGGTACCCTTTCACGTCCAAATCTCTCAAACTCCGGGAGAGATTCTCAAAACCAAGGTTGACATGTTTCCAGTTCCTTTCAACATTTTGGAAATCCCGCTGAAACTTTGGACATTCTCGCGAAGGGTTCCCAATCCCCGACAAGATTGGTACCCTTTCACGTCCAAATCTCTCAAACTCCGGGAGAGATTCTCAAAACCAAGGTTGACATGGTTCGAGTTCCTTTCAACATTTTGGAAATCCCGCTGAAACTTTGGACATTCTCGCGAAGGGTTCCCAATCCCCGACAAGATTGGTACCCTTTCACGTCCAAATCTCTCAAACTCCGGGAGAGATTCTCAAAACCAAGGTTGACATGTTTCGAGTTCCTTTCAACATTTTGGAAATCCCGCTGAAACTTTGGACATTCTCGCGAAGGGTTCCCAATCCCCGACAAGATTGGTACCCTTTCACGCCCAAATCTCTCAAACTCCGGGAGAGATTCTCAAAACCAGGGTTGACATGTTTCGAGTTCCTTTCAACATTTTGGAAATCCCGCTGAAACTTTGGACATTCTCGCGAAGGGTTCCCAATCCCCGACAAGATTGGTACCCTTTCACGTCCAAATCTCTCAAACTCCGGGAGAGATTCTCAAAACCAAGGTTGACATGTTTCGAGTTCCTTTCAACATTTTGGAAATCCCGCTGAAACTTTGGACATTCTCGCGAAGGGTTCCCAATCCCCGACAAGATTGGTACCCTTTCACGTCCAAATCTCTCAAACTCCGGGAGAGATTCTCAAAACCAAGGTTGACATGTTTCGAGTTCCTTTCAACATTTTGGAAATCCCGCTGAAACTTTGGACATTTTCGCGAAGGGTTCCCAATCCCCGACAAGATTGGTACCCTTTCACGTCCAAATCTCTCAAACTCCGGGAGAGATTCTCAAAACCAAGGTTGACATGTTTCCAGTTCCTTTCAACATTTTGGAAATCCCGCTGAAACTTTGGACATTCTGGCGGAGGGTTCCCAATCCCCGACAAGACTGGTACCCTTTCACGTCCAAATCTCTCAAACTCCGGGAGAGATTCTCAAAACCAAGGTTGACATGTTTCGAGTTCCTTTCAACATTTTGGAAATCCCGCTGAAACTTTGGACATTCTGGCGAAGGGTTCCCAATCCCCGACAAGATTGGTACCCTTTCACGTCCAAATCTCTCAAAGTCCGGGAGAGATTCTCAAAACCAAGGTTGACATGTTTCGAGTTCCTTTCAACACTTTGGAAATCCCGCTGAAACTTTGGACATTCTGGCGAAGGGTTCCCAATCCCCGACAAGATTGGTACCCTTTCACGTCCAAATCTCTCAAACTCCGGGAGAGATTCTCAAAACCAAGGTTGACATGTTTCGAGTTCCTTTCAACATTTTGGAAATCCCGCTGAAACTTTGGACATTCTCGCGAAGGGTTCCCAATCCCCGACAAGATTGGTACCCTTTCACGTGCAAATCTCTCAAACTCCAGGAGAGATTCTCAAAACCAAGGTTGACATGGTTCCAGTTCCTTTCAACATTTTGGAAATCCCGCTGAAACTTTGGACATTCTCGCGAAGGGTTCCCAATCCCTGACAAGATTGGTACCCTTTCACGTCCAAATCTCTCAAACTCCGGGAGAGATTCTCAAAACCAAGGTTGACATGTTTCGAGTTCCTTTCAAAATTTTGGAAATCCCGCTGAAACTTTGGACATTCTCGCGAAGGGTTCCCAATCCCCAACAAGATTGGTACCCTTTCACGTCCAAATCTCTCAAACTCCGGGAGAGATTCTCAAAACCAATCTTGACATGTTTCGAGTTCCTTTCAACATTTTGGAAATCCCGCTGAAACTTTGGACATTCTCGCGAAGGGTTCCCAATCCCCGACAAGATTGGTAACCTTTCACGTCCAAATCTCTCAAACTCCGGGAGAGATTCTCAAAACCAAGGTTGACATGTTTTGAGTTTCTTTCAACATTTTGGAAATCCCGCTGAAACTTTGGACATTCTGGCGAAGGGTTCCCAATCCCCGACAAGATTGGTACCCTTTCACGTCCAAATCTCTCAAACTCCGGGAGAGATTCTCAAAACCAAGGTTGATATGTTTCGAGTTCCTTTCAAGACTTTGGAAATCCCGCTGAAACTTTGGACATTCTCGCGAAGGGTTCCCAATCCCCGACAAGATTGGTACCCTTTCACGTCCAAATCTCTCAAACTCCGGGAGAGATTCTCAAAACCAAGGTTGACATGTTTCGAGTTCCTTTCAACATTTTGGAAATCCCGCTGAAACTTTGGACATTCTCGCGAAGGGTTCCCAATCCCCGACAAGATTGGTACCCTTTCACGTCCAAATCTCTCAAAGTCCGGGAGAGATTCTCAAAACCAAGGTTGACATGTTTCGAGTTCCTTTCAACATTTTGGAAATCCCGCTGAAACTTTGGACATTCTCGCGAAGGGTTCCCAATCCCCAACAAGATTGGTACCCTTTCACGTCCAAATCTCTCAAACTCCGGGAGAGATTCTCAAAACCAAGGTTGATATGTTTCGAGTTCCTTTCAACATTTTGGAAATCCCGCTGAAACTTTGGACATTCTCGCGAACGGTTTCCGATCCCCGACAAGATTGGTATCCTTTCACGTCCAAATCTCTCAAAGTCCGGGAGAGATTCTCAAAACCAAGGTTGACATGGTTCGAGTTCCTTTCAACATTTTGGAAATCCCGCTGAAACTTTGGACATTCTCGCGAAGTCTTCCTTATCCCCGACAAGATTGGTACCCTTTCACGCCCAAATCTCTCAAACTCCGGGAGAGATTCTCAAAACCAAGGTTGACATGGTTCCAGTTCCTTTCAACATTTTGGAAATCCCGCTGAAACTTTGGACATTCTCGCGAAGGGTTCCCAATCCCCGACAAGATTGGTACCCTTTCACGTCCAAATCTCTCAAACTCCGGGAGAGATTCTCAAAACCAAGGTTGACATGTTTCGAGTTCCTTTCAACATTTTGGAAATCCCGCTGAAACTTTGGACATTGTCGCGAAGGGTTCCCAATCCCCGACAAGATTGGTACCCTTTCACCTCCAAATCTCTCAAAGTCCGGGAGAGATTCTCAAAACCAAGGTTGACATGTTTCGAGTTCCTTTCAACATTTTGGAAATCCCGCTGAAACTTTGGACATTCTCGCGAACGGTTCCCAATCCCCGACAAGATTGTTATCCTTTCACGTCCAAATCTCTCAAAGTCCGGGAGAGATTCTCAAAACCAAGGTTGACATGTTTCGAGTTCCTTTCAACATTTTGGAAATCCCGCTGAAACTTTGGACATTCTCGCGAAGGGTTCCCAATCCCCGACAAGATTGGTACCCTTTCACGTCCAAATCTCTCAAACTCCGTGAGAGATTCTCAAAACCAAGGTTGACATGTTTCGAGTTCCTTTCAACATTTTGGAAATCCCGCTGAAACTTTGGACATTCTCGCGAAGGGTTCCCAGTCCCCGACAAGATTGGTACCCTTTCACGTCCAAATCTCTCCAACTCCGGGAGAGATTCTCAAAACCAAGGTTGACATGTTTCAAGTTCCTTTCAACATTTTGGAAATCCCGCTGAAACTTTGGACATTCTCGCGAAGGGTTCCCAATCCCCGACAAGATTGGTACCCTTTCACGTGCAAATCTCTCAAACTCCGGGAGAGATTCTCAAAACCAAGGTTGACATGTTTCGAGTTCCTTTCAACATTTTGGAAATCCCGCTGAAACTTTGGACATTCTCGCGAACGGTTTCCGATCCCCGACAAGATTGGTATCCTTTCACGTCCAAATCTCTCAAAGTCCGGGAGAGATTCTCAAAACCAAGGTTGACATGTTTCGAGTTCCTTTCAACATTTTGGAAATCCCGCTGAAACTTTGGACATTCTCGCGAAGTCTTCCCAATCCCCGACAAGAGTGGTACCCTTTCACGTCCAAATCTCTCAAACTCCGGGAGAGATTCTCAAAACCAAGCTTGACATGGTTCGAGTTCCTTTCAACATTTTGGAAATCCCGCTGAAACTTTGGACATTCTCGCGAAGGGTTCCCAATCCCCGACAAGATTGGTACCTTTTCACGTCCAAATCTCTCAAACTCCGGGAGAGATTCTCAAAACCAAGGTTGACATGTTTCGAGTTCCTTTCAACATTTTGGAAATCCCGCTGAAACTTTGGACATTCTGGCGAAGGGTTCCCAATCCCCAACAAGATTGGTACCCTTTCACGTCCAAATCTCTCAAACTCCGGGAGAGATTCTCAAAACCAAGGTTGACATGGTTCGAGTTCCTTTCAACATTTTGGAAATCCTGCTGAAACTTTGGACATTCTGGCGAAGGAGTCCCGATCCCCGACAAGACTGGTACCCTTTCACGTCCAAATCTCTCAAACTCCGGGAGAGATTCTCAAAACCAAGGTTGACATGGTTCCAGTTCCTTTCAACATTTTGGAAATCCCGCTGAAACTTTGGACATTCTCGCGAAGGGTTCCCAATCCCCGACAAGATTGGTACCCTTTCACGTCCAAATCTCTCAAACTCCGGGAGAGATTCTCAAAACCAAGGTTGACATGTTTCGAGTTCCTTTCAACATTTTGGAAATCCCACTGAAACTTTGGACATTCTCGCGAAGGGTTCCCAATCCCCGACAAGATTGGTACCCTTTCACGTCCAAATCTCTCAAACTCCGGGAGAGATTCTCAAAACCAAGGTTGACATGTTTCGAGTTCCTTTCAACATTTTGGAAATCCCGCTGAAACTTTGGACATTCTCGCGAAGGGTTCCCAATCCCCGACAAGATTGGTACCCTTTCACGTCCAAATCTCTCAAACTCCGGGAGAGATTCTCAAAACCAAGGTTGACATGTTTCGAGTTCCTTTCAACATTTTGGAAATCCCGCTGAAACTTTGGACATTGTCGCGAAGGGTTCCCAATCCCCGACAAGATTGGTACCCTTTCACGTCCAAATCTCTCAAACTCCGGGAGAGATTCTCAAAACCAAGGTTGACATGTTTCGAGTTCCTTTCAACATTTTGGAAATCCCGCTGAAACTTTGGACATTGTCTCGAAGGGTTCCCAATCCCCGACAAGATTGGTACCCTTTCACGTCCAAATCTCTCAAACTCCGGGAGAGATTCTCAAAACCAAGGTTGACATGTTTCGAGTTCCTTTCAACATTTTGGAAATCCCGCTGAAACTTTGGACATTCTCGCGAAGGAGTCCCGATCCCCGACAAGACTGGTACCCTTTCACGTCCAAATCTCTCAAACTCCGGGAGAGATTCTCAAAACCAAGGTTGACATGTTTCGAGTTCCTTTCAACATTTTGGAAATCCCGCTGAAACTTTGGACATTCTCGCGAAGGGTTCCGAATCCCCGACAAGATTGGTACCCTTTCACGTCCAAATCTCTCAAACTCCGGGAGAGATTCTCAAAACCAAGGTTGATATGTTTCGAGTTCCTTTCAACATTTTGGAAATCCCGCTGAAAGTTTGGACATTCTAGCGGAGGGTTCTAGATCCCCGACAAGATTGGTACCCTTTCACGTCCAAATCTCTGAAACTCCGGGAGAGATTCTCAAAACCAAGGTTGACATGTTTCGAGTTCCTTTCAACATTTTGGAAATCCCGCTGAAACTTTGGACATTCTCGCGAAGGGTTCCCAATCCCCGACAAGATTGGTACCCTTTCACGTCCAAATCTCTCAAACTCCGGGAGAGATTCTCAAAACCAAGGTTGACATGTTTCGAGTTCCTTTCAACATTTTGGAAATCCCGCTGAAACTTTGGACATTCTCACGAAGGGTTCCCAGTCCCCGACAAGATTGGTACCCTTTCACGTCCAAATCTCTCAAACTCCGGGAGAGATTCTCAAAACCAAGGTTGACATGTTTCGAGTTCCTTTCAACATTTTGGAAATCCCGCTGAAACTTTGGACATTCTCGCGAAGGGTTCCCAATCCCCGACAAGATTGGTACCCTTTCACGTCCAAATCTCTCAAACTCCGGGAGAGATTCTCAAAACCAAGGTTGACATGGTTCCAGTTCCTTTCAACATTTTGGAAATCCCGCTGAAACTTTGGACATTCTCGCGAACGGTTTCCGATCCCCGACAAGATTGGTATCCTTTCACGTCCAAATCTCTCAAAGTCCGGGAGAGATTCTCAAAACCAAGGTTGACATGTTTCGAGTTCCTTTCAACATTTTGGAAATCCCGCTGAAACTTTGGACATTCTCGCGAAGGGTTCCCAATCCCCGACAAGAGTGGTACCCTTTCACGTCCAAATCTCTCAAACTCCGGGAGAGATTCTCAAAACCAAGGTTGACATGTTTCCAGTTCCTTTCAACATTTTGGAAATCCCGCTGAAACTTTGGACATTCTCGCGAAGGGTTCCCAATCCCCGACAAGATTGGTACCCTTTCACGTCCAAATCTCTCAAACTCCGGGAGAGATTCTCAAAACCAAGGTTGACATGTTTCGAGTTCCTTTCAACATTTTGGAAATCCCGCTGAAACTTTGGACATTCTCGCGAAGGGTTCCCAATCCCCGACAACATTGGTACCCTTTCACGTGCAAATCTCTCAAACTCCGGGAGAGATTCTCAAAACCAAGGTTGACATGTTTCGAGTTCCTTTCAACATTTTGGAAATCCCGCTGAAACTTTGGACATTGTTGCGAAGGGTTCCCAATCCCCGACAAGATTGGTACCTTTTCACGTCCAAATCTCTCAAACTCCGGGAGAGATTCTCAAAACCAAGGTTGACATGTTTCGAGTTCCTTTCAACATTTTGGAAATCCCGCTGAAACTTTGGACATTCTGGCGAAGGGTTCCCAATCCCCAACAAGATTGGTACCCTTTCACGTCCAAATCTCTCAAACTCCGGGAGAGATTCTCAAAACCAAGGTTGACATGGTTCGAGTTCCTTTCAACATTTTGGAAATCCCGCTGAAACTTTGGACATTCTCGCGAACGGTTCCCAATCCCCGACAAGATTGGTATCCTTTCACGTCCAAATCTCTCAAAGTCCGGGAGAGATTCTCAAAACCAAGGTTGACATGTTTCGAGTTCCTTTCAACATTTTGGAAATCCCGCTGAAACTTTGGACATTGTCGCGAAGGGTTCCCAATCCCCGACAAGATTGGTACCCTTTCACGTCCAAATCTCTCAAACTCCGGGAGAGATTCTCAAAACCAAGGTTGACATGTTTCGAGTTCTTTTCAACATTTTGGAAATCCCGCTGAAACTTTGGACATTCTGGCGAAGGGTTCCCAATCCCCGACAAGATTGGTACCCTTTCACGTCCAAATCTCTCCAACTCCAGGAGAGATTCTCAAAACCAAGCTTGACATGTTTCGAGTTCCTTTCAACATTTTGGAAATCCCGCTGAAACTTTGGACATTCTCGCGAAGGGTTCCCAATCCCCGACAAGATTGGTACCCTTTCACGTCCAAATCTCTCAAACTCCGGGAGAGATTCTCAAAACCAAGGTTGACATGGTTCCAGTTCCTTTCAACATTTTGGAAATCCCGCTGAAACTTTGGACATTCTCGCGAACGGTTTCCGATCCCCGACAAGATTGGTATCCTTTCACGTCCAAATCTCTCAAAGTCCGGGAGAGATTCTCAAAACCAAGGTTGACATGTTTCGAGTTCCTTTCAACATTTTGGAAATCCCGCTGAAACTTTGGACATTCTCGCGAAGGGTTCCCAATCCCCGACAAGAGTGGTACCCTTTCACGTCCAAATCTCTCAAACTCCGGGAGAGATTCTCAAAACCAAGGTTGACATGTTTCCAGTTCCTTTCAACATTTTGGAAATCCCGCTGAAACTTTGGACATTCTCGCGAAGGGTTCCCAATCCCCGACAAGATTGGTACCCTTTCACGTCCAAATCTCTCAAACTCCGGGAGAGATTCTCAAAACCAAGGTTGATATGTTTCGAGTTCCTTTCAACACTTTGGAAATCCCGCTGAAACTTTGGACATTCTCGCGAAGGGTTCCCAATCCCCGACAAGATTGGTACCCTTTCACGTGCAAATCTCTCAAACTCCGGGAGAGATTCTCAAAACCAAGGTTGACATGGTTCGAGTTCCTTTCAACATTTTGGAAATCCCGCTGAAACTTTGGACATTCTCGCGAAGGGTTCCCAATCCCCGACAAGATTGGTACCCTTTCACGTGCAAATCTCTCAAACTCCGGGAGAGATTCTCAAAACCAAGGTTGACATGTTTCGAGTTCCTTTCAACATTTTGGAAATCCCGCTGAAACTTTGGACATTGTTGCGAAGGGTTCCCAATCCCCGACAAGATTGGTACCTTTTCACGTCCAAATCTCTCAAACTCCGGGAGAGATTCTCAAAACCAAGGTTGACATGTTTCGAGTTCCTTTCAACATTTTGGAAATCCCGCTGAAACTTTGGACATTCTGGCGAAGGGTTCCCAATCCCCAACAAGATTGGTACCCTTTCACGTCCAAATCTCTCAAACTCCGGGAGAGATTCTCAAAACCAAGCTTGACATGGTTCGAGTTCCTTTCAACATTTTGGAAATCCCGCTGAAACTTTGGACATTCTGGCGAAGGAGTCCCGATCCCCGACAAGACTGGTACCCTTTCACGTCCAAATCTCTCAAACTCCGGGAGAGATTCTCAAAACCAAGGTTGACATGGTTCCAGTTCCTTTCAACATTTTGGAAATCCCGCTGAAACTTTGGACATTCTCGCGAAGGGTTCCCAATCCCCGACAAGATTGGTACCCTTTCACGTCCAAATCTCTCAAACTCCGGGAGAGATTCTCAAAACCAAGGTTGACATGTTTCGAGTTCCTTTCAACATTTTGGAAATCCCACTGAAACTTTGGACATTGTCGCGAAGGGTTCCCAATCCCCGACAAGATTGGTACCCTTTCACATCCAAATCTCTCAAACTCCGGGAGAGATTCTCAAAACCAAGGTTGACATGTTTCGAGTTCCTTTCAACATTTTGGAAATCCCGCTGAAAGTTTGGACATTCTGGCGAAGGGTTCCCAATCCCCGACAAGATTGGTACCCTTTCACGTCCAAATCTCTCAAAATCCGGGAGAGATTCTCAAAACCAAGGTTGACATGTTTCGAGTTCCTTTCAACATTTTGGAAATCCCGCTGAAACTTTGGACATTCTCACGAAGGGTTCCCAATCCCCGACAAGATTGGTACCCTTTCACGTCCAAATCTCTCAAACTCCAGGAGAGAGTCTCAAAACCAAGGTTGACATGTTTCGAGTTCCTTTCAACATTTTGGAAATCCCGCTGAAACTTTGGACATTCTCGCGAAGGGTTCCCAATCCCCGACAAGATTGGTACCCTTTCACGTCCAAATCTCTCAAACTCCGGGAGAGATTCTCAAAACCAAGGTTGACATGTTTCGAGTTCCTTTCAACATTTTGGAAATCCCGCTGAAACTTTGGACATTGTCTCGAAGGGTTCCCAATCCCCGACAAGATTGGTACCCTTTCACGTCCAAATCTCTCAAACTCCGGGAGAGATTCTCAAAACCAAGGTTGACATGTTTCGAGTTCCTTTCAACATTTTGGAAATCCCGCTGAAACTTTGGACATTCTCGCGAAGGAGTCCCGATCCCCGACAAGACTGGTACCCTTTCACGTCCAAATCTCTCAAACTCCGGGAGAGATTCTCAAAACCAAGGTTGACATGTTTCGAGTTCCTTTCAACATTTTGGAAATCCCGCTGAAACTTTGGACATTCTCGCGAAGGGTTCCCAATCCCCGACAAGATTGGTACCCTTTCACATCCAAATCTCTCAAACTCCGGGAGAGATTCTCAAAACCAATGTTGATATGTTTCGAGTTCCTTTCAACATTTTGGAAATCCCGCTGAAACTTTGGACATTCTCGCGAAGGGTTCCCAATCCCCGACAAGATTGGTATCCTTTCACGTCCAAATCTCTCAAAGTCCGGGAGAGATTCTCAAAACCAAGGTTGACATGTTTCGAGTTCCTTTCAACATTTTGGAAATCCCGCTGAAACTTTGGACATTCTCGCGAAGGGTTCCCAATCCCCGACAAGATTGGTACCCTTTCACGTCCAAATCTCTCAAACTCCGGGAGAGATTCTCAAAACCAAGGTGGACATGTTTCGAGTTCCTTTCAACATTTTGGAAATCCCGCTGAAACTTTGGACATTCTCACGAAGGGTTCCCAGTCCCCGACAAGATTGGTACCCTTTCACGTCCAAATCTCTCAAACTCCGGGAGAGATTCTCAAAACCAAGCTTGACATGTTTCGAGTTCCTTTCAACATTTTGGAAATCCCGCTGAAACTTTGGACATTCTCGCGAAGGGTTCCCAATCCCCGACAAGATTGGTACCCTTTCACGTCCAAATCTCTCAAACTCCGGGAGAGATTCTCAAAACCAATGTTGATATGTTTCGAGTTCCTTTCAACATTTTGGAAATCCCGCTGAAAGTTTGGACATTCTGGCGAAGGGTTCCCAATCCCCGACAAGATTGGTACCCTTTCACGTCCAAATCTCTCAAACTCCGGGAGAGATTCTCAAAACCAAGGTTGACATGTTTCGAGTTCCTTTCAACATTTTGGAAATCCCGCTGAAACTTTGGACATTCTCGCGAAGGGTTCCCAATCCCCGACAAGATTGGTACCCTTTCACGTCCAAATCTCTCAAACTCCGGGAGAGATTCTCAAAACCAATGTTGATATGTTTCGAGTTCCTTTCAACATTTTGGAAATCCCGCTGAAAGTTTGGACATTCTGGCGAAGGGTTCCCAATCCCCGACAAGATTGGTACCCTTTCACGTCCAAATCTCTCAAACTCCGGGAGAGATTCTCAAAACCAAGGTTGACATGTTTCGAGTTCCTTTCAACATTTTGGAAATCCCGCTGAAACTTTGGACATTCTCGCGAAGGGTTCCCAATCCCCGACAAGATTGGTATCCTTTCACGTCCAAATCTCTCAAAGTCCGGGAGAGATTCTCAAAACCAAGGTTGACATGTTTCGAGTTCCTTTCAACATTTTGGAAATCCCGCTGAAACTTTGGACATTCTCGCGAAGGGTTCCCAATCCCCGACAAGATTGGTACCCTTTCACGTCCAAATCTCTCAAACTCCGGGAGAGATTCTCAAAACCAAGGATGACATGTTTCGAGTTCCTTTCAACATTTTGGAAATCCCGCTGAAACTTTGGACATTCTCACGAAGGGTTCCCAGTACCCGACAAGATTGGTACCCTTTCACGTCCAAATCTCTCAAAGTCCGGGAGAGATTCTCAAAACCAAGCTTGACATGTTTCGAGTTCCTTTCAACATTTTGGAAATCCCGCTGAAACTTTGGACATTCTCGCGAAGGGTTCCCAATCCCCGACAAGATTGGTACCCTTTCACGTCCAAATCTCTCAAACTCCGGGAGAGATTCTCAAAACCAATGTTGATATGTTTCGAGTTCCTTTCAACATTTTGGAAATCCCGCTGAAAGTTTGGACATTCTGGCGAAGGGTTCCCAATCCCCGACAAGATTGGTACCCTTTCACGTCCAAATCTCTCAAACTCCGGGAGAGATTCTCAAAACCAAGGTTGACATGTTTCGAGTTCCTTTCAACATTTTGGAAATCCCGCTGAAACTTTGGACATTCTCGCGAAGGGTTCCCAATCCCCGACAAGATTGGTACCCTTTCACGTCCAAATCTCTCAAACTCCGGGAGAGATTCTCAAAACCAATGTTGATATGTTTCGAGTTCCTTTCAACATTTTGGAAATCCCGCTGAAAGTTTGGACATTCTGGCGAAGGGTTCCCAATCCCCGACAAGATTGGTACCCTTTCACGTCCAAATCTCTCAAACTCCGGGAGAGATTCTCAAAACCAAGGTTGACATGTTTCGAGTTCCTTTCAACATTTTGGAAATCCCGCTGAAACTTTGGACATTCTGGCGAAGGGTTCCCAATCCCCAACAAGATTGGTACCCTTTCACGTCCAAATCTCTCAAACTCCGGGAGAGATTCTCAAAACCAAGGTTGACATGGTTCGAGTTCCTTTCAACATTTTGGAAATCCCGCTGAAACTTTGGACATTCTCGCGAACGGTTCCCAATCCCCGACAAGATTGGTATCCTTTCACGTCCAAATCTCTCAAAGTCCGGGAGAGATTCTCAAAACCAAGGTTGACATGTTTCGAGTTCCTTTCAACATTTTGGAAATCCCGCTGAAACTTTGGACATTGTCGCGAAGGGTTCCCAATCCCCGACAAGATTGGTACCCTTTCACGTCCAAATCTCTCAAACTCCGGGAGAGATTCTCAAAACCAAGGTTGACATGTTTCGAGTTCTTTTCAACATTTTGGAAATCCCGCTGAAACTTTGGACATTCTGGCGAAGGGTTCCCAATCCCCGACAAGATTGGTACCCTTTCACGTCCAAATCTCTCCAACTCCAGGAGAGATTCTCAAAACCAAGCTTGACATGTTTCGAGTTCCTTTCAACATTTTGGAAATCCCGCTGAAACTTTGGACATTCTCGCGAAGGGTTCCCAATCCCCGACAAGATTGGTACCCTTTCACGTCCAAATCTCTCAAACTCCGGGAGAGATTCTCAAAACCAAGGTTGACATGGTTCCAGTTCCTTTCAACATTTTGGAAATCCCGCTGAAACTTTGGACATTCTCGCGAACGGTTTCCGATCCCCGACAAGATTGGTATCCTTTCACGTCCAAATCTCTCAAAGTCCGGGAGAGATTCTCAAAACCAAGGTTGACATGTTTCGAGTTCCTTTCAACATTTTGGAAATCCCGCTGAAACTTTGGACATTCTCGCGAAGGGTTCCCAATCCCCGACAAGAGTGGTACCCTTTCACGTCCAAATCTCTCAAACTCCGGGAGAGATTCTCAAAACCAAGGTTGACATGTTTCCAGTTCCTTTCAACATTTTGGAAATCCCGCTGAAACTTTGGACATTCTCGCGAAGGGTTCCCAATCCCCGACAAGATTGGTACCCTTTCACGTCCAAATCTCTCAAACTCCGGGAGAGATTCTCAAAACCAAGGTTGATATGTTTCGAGTTCCTTTCAACACTTTGGAAATCCCGCTGAAACTTTGGACATTCTCGCGAAGGGTTCCCAATCCCCGACAAGATTGGTACCCTTTCACGTGCAAATCTCTCAAACTCCGGGAGAGATTCTCAAAACCAAGGTTGACATGGTTCGAGTTCCTTTCAACATTTTGGAAATCCCGCTGAAACTTTGGACATTCTCGCGAAGGGTTCCCAATCCCCGACAAGATTGGTACCCTTTCACGTGCAAATCTCTCAAACTCCGGGAGAGATTCTCAAAACCAAGGTTGACATGTTTCGAGTTCCTTTCAACATTTTGGAAATCCCGCTGAAACTTTGGACATTGTTGCGAAGGGTTCCCAATCCCCGACAAGATTGGTACCTTTTCACGTCCAAATCTCTCAAACTCCGGGAGAGATTCTCAAAACCAAGGTTGACATGTTTCGAGTTCCTTTCAACATTTTGGAAATCCCGCTGAAACTTTGGACATTCTGGCGAAGGGTTCCCAATCCCCAACAAGATTGGTACCCTTTCACGTCCAAATCTCTCAAACTCCGGGAGAGATTCTCAAAACCAAGCTTGACATGGTTCGAGTTCCTTTCAACATTTTGGAAATCCCGCTGAAACTTTGGACATTCTCGCGAAGGGTTCCCAATCCCCGACAAGATTGGTACCCTTTCACGTCCAAATCTCTCAAACTCCGGGAGAGATTCTCAAAACCAATGTTGATATGTTTCGAGTTCCTTTCAACATTTTGGAAATCCCGCTGAAAGTTTGGACATTCTGGCGAAGGGTTCCCAATCCCCGACAAGATTGGTACCCTTTCACGTCCAAATCTCTCAAACTCCGGGAGAGATTCTCAAAACCAAGGTTGACATGTTTCGAGTTCCTTTCAACATTTTGGAAATCCCACTGAAACTTTGGACATTGTCGCGAAGGGTTCCCAATCCCCGACAAGATTGGTACCCTTTCACATCCAAATCTCTCAAACTCCGGGAGAGATTCTCAAAACCAAGGTTGACATGTTTCGAGTTCCTTTCAACATTTTGGAAATCCCGCTGAAAGTTTGGACATTCTGGCGAAGGGTTCCCAATCCCCGACAAGATTGGTACCCTTTCACGTCCAAATCTCTCAAAATCCGGGAGAGATTCTCAAAACCAAGGTTGACATGTTTCGAGTTCCTTTCAACATTTTGGAAATCCCGCTGAAACTTTGGACATTCTCACGAAGGGTTCCCAATCCCCGACAAGATTGGTACCCTTTCACGTCCAAATCTCTCAAACTCCAGGAGAGAGTCTCAAAACCAAGGTTGACATGTTTCGAGTTCCTTTCAACATTTTGGAAATCCCGCTGAAACTTTGGACATTCTCGCGAAGGGTTCCCAATCCCCGACAAGATTGGTACCCTTTCACGTCCAAATCTCTCAAACTCCGGGAGAGATTCTCAAAACCAAGGTTGACATGTTTCGAGTTCCTTTCAACATTTTGGAAATCCCGCTGAAACTTTGGACATTGTCTCGAAGGGTTCCCAATCCCCGACAAGATTGGTACCCTTTCACGTCCAAATCTCTCAAACTCCGGGAGAGATTCTCAAAACCAAGGTTGACATGTTTCGAGTTCCTTTCAACATTTTGGAAATCCCGCTGAAACTTTGGACATTCTCGCGAAGGAGTCCCGATCCCCGACAAGACTGGTACCCTTTCACGTCCAAATCTCTCAAACTCCGGGAGAGATTCTCAAAACCAAGGTTGACATGTTTCGAGTTCCTTTCAACATTTTGGAAATCCCGCTGAAACTTTGGACATTCTCGCGAAGGGTTCCCAATCCCCGACAAGATTGGTACCCTTTCACATCCAAATCTCTCAAACTCCGGGAGAGATTCTCAAAACCAATGTTGATATGTTTCGAGTTCCTTTCAACATTTTGGAAATCCCGCTGAAACTTTGGACATTCTCGCGAAGGGTTCCCAATCCCCGACAAGATTGGTATCCTTTCACGTCCAAATCTCTCAAAGTCCGGGAGAGATTCTCAAAACCAAGGTTGACATGTTTCGAGTTCCTTTCAACATTTTGGAAATCCCGCTGAAACTTTGGACATTCTCGCGAAGGGTTCCCAATCCCCGACAAGATTGGTACCCTTTCACGTCCAAATCTCTCAAACTCCGGGAGAGATTCTCAAAACCAAGGTGGACATGTTTCGAGTTCCTTTCAACATTTTGGAAATCCCGCTGAAACTTTGGACATTCTCACGAAGGGTTCCCAGTCCCCGACAAGATTGGTACCCTTTCACGTCCAAATCTCTCAAACTCCGGGAGAGATTCTCAAAACCAAGCTTGACATGTTTCGAGTTCCTTTCAACATTTTGGAAATCCCGCTGAAACTTTGGACATTCTCGCGAAGGGTTCCCAATCCCCGACAAGATTGGTACCCTTTCACGTCCAAATCTCTCAAACTCCGGGAGAGATTCTCAAAACCAATGTTGATATGTTTCGAGTTCCTTTCAACATTTTGGAAATCCCGCTGAAAGTTTGGACATTCTGGCGAAGGGTTCCCAATCCCCGACAAGATTGGTACCCTTTCACGTCCAAATCTCTCAAACTCCGGGAGAGATTCTCAAAACCAAGGTTGACATGTTTCGAGTTCCTTTCAACATTTTGGAAATCCCGCTGAAACTTTGGACATTCTCGCGAAGGGTTCCCAATCCCCGACAAGATTGGTACCCTTTCACGTCCAAATCTCTCAAACTCCGGGAGAGATTCTCAAAACCAATGTTGATATGTTTCGAGTTCCTTTCAACATTTTGGAAATCCCGCTGAAAGTTTGGACATTCTGGCGAAGGGTTCCCAATCCCCGACAAGATTGGTACCCTTTCACGTCCAAATCTCTCAAACTCCGGGAGAGATTCTCAAAACCAAGGTTGACATGTTTCGAGTTCCTTTCAACATTTTGGAAATCCCGCTGAAACTTTGGACATTCTCGCGAAGGGTTCCCAATCCCCGACAAGATTGGTATCCTTTCACGTCCAAATCTCTCAAAGTCCGGGAGAGATTCTCAAAACCAAGGTTGACATGTTTCGAGTTCCTTTCAACATTTTGGAAATCCCGCTGAAACTTTGGACATTCTCGCGAAGGGTTCCCAATCCCCGACAAGATTGGTACCCTTTCACGTCCAAATCTCTCAAACTCCGGGAGAGATTCTCAAAACCAAGGATGACATGTTTCGAGTTCCTTTCAACATTTTGGAAATCCCGCTGAAACTTTGGACATTCTCACGAAGGGTTCCCAGTACCCGACAAGATTGGTACCCTTTCACGTCCAAATCTCTCAAAGTCCGGGAGAGATTCTCAAAACCAAGCTTGACATGTTTCGAGTTCCTTTCAACATTTTGGAAATCCCGCTGAAACTTTGGACATTCTCGCGAAGGGTTCCCAATCCCCGACAAGATTGGTACCCTTTCACGTCCAAATCTCTCAAACTCCGGGAGAGATTCTCAAAACCAATGTTGATATGTTTCGAGTTCCTTTCAACATTTTGGAAATCCCGCTGAAAGTTTGGACATTCTGGCGAAGGGTTCCCAATCCCCGACAAGATTGGTACCCTTTCACGTCCAAATCTCTCAAACTCCGGGAGAGATTCTCAAAACCAAGGTTGACATGTTTCGAGTTCCTTTCAACATTTTGGAAATCCCGCTGAAACTTTGGACATTCTCGCGAAGGGTTCCCAATCCCCGACAAGATTGGTACCCTTTCACGTCCAAATCTCTCAAACTCCGGGAGAGATTCTCAAAACCAATGTTGATATGTTTCGAGTTCCTTTCAACATTTTGGAAATCCCGCTGAAAGTTTGGACATTCTGGCGAAGGGTTCCCAATCCCCGACAAGATTGGTACCCTTTCACGTCCAAATCTCTCAAACTCCGGGAGAGATTCTCAAAACCAAGGTTGACATGTTTCGAGTTCCTTTCAACATTTTGGAAATCCCGCTGAAACTTTGGACATTCTCGCGAAGGGTTCCCAATCCCCGACAAGATTGGTATCCTTTCACGTCCAAATCTCTCAAAGTCCGGGAGAGATTCTCAAAACCAAGGTTGACATGTTTCGAGTTCCTTTCAACATTTTGGAAATCCCGCTGAAACTTTGGACATTCTGGCGAAGGGTTCCCAATCCCCGACAAGATTGGTACCCTTTCACGTCCAAATCTCTCAAACTCCGGGAGAGATTCTCAAAACCAAGGTTGACATGTTTCGAGTTCCTTTCAACATTTTGGAAATCCCGCTGAAACTTTGGACATTCTCACGAAGGGTTCCCAGTCCCCGACAAGATTGGTACCCTTTCACGTCCAAATCTCTCAAACTCCGGGAGAGATTCTCAAAACCAAGGTTGACATGTTTCGAGTTCCTTTCAACATTTTGGAAATCCCGCTGAAACTTTGGACATTCTCGCGAAGGAGTCCCGATCCCCGACAAGACTGGTACCCTTTCACGTCCAAATCTCTCAAACTCCGGGAGAGATTCTCAAAACCAAGGTTGACATGGTTCCAGTTCCTTTCAACATTTTGGAAATCCCGCTGAAACTTTGGACATTCTCGCGAAGGGTTCCCAATCCCCGACAAGATTGGTACCCTTTCACGTCCAAATCTCTCAAACTCTGGGAGAGATTCTCAAAACCAAGGTTGACATGTTTCGAGTTCCTTTCAACATTTTGGAAATCCCACTGAAACTTTGGACATTGTCGCGAAGGGTTCCCAATCCCCGACAAGATTGGTACCCTTTCACGTCCAAATCTCTCAAACTCCGGGAGAGATTCTCAAAACCAAGGTTGACATGTTTCGAGTTCCTTTCAACATTTTGGAAATCCCGCTGAAAGTTTGGACATTCTGGCGAAGGGTTCCCAATCCCCGACAAGATTGGTACCCTTTCACGTCCAAATCTCTCAAAATCCGGGAGAGATTCTCAAAACCAAGGTTGACATGTTTCGAGTTCCTTTCAACATTTTGGAAATCCCGCTGAAACTTTGGACATTCTCACGAAGGGTTCCCAATCCCCGACAAGATTGGTACCCTTTCACGTCCAAATCTCTCAAACTCCAGGAGAGAGTCTCAAAACCAAGGTTGACATGTTTCGAGTTCCTTTCACATTTTGGAAATCCCGCTGAAACTTTGGACATTCTCGCGAAGGGTTCCCAATCCCCGACAAGATTGGTACCCTTTCACGTCCAAATCTCTCAAACTCCGGGAGAGATTCTCAAAACCAAGGTTGACATGTTTCGAGTTCCTTTCAACATTTTGGAAATCCCGCTGAAACTTTGGACATTGTCTCGAAGGGTTCCCAATCCCCGACAAGATTGGTACCCTTTCACGTCCAAATCTCTCAAACTCCGGGAGAGATTCTCAAAACCAAGGTTGACATGTTTCGAGTTCCTTTCAACATTTTGGAAATCCCGCTGAAACTTTGGACATTCTCGCGAAGGAGTCCCGATCCCCGACAAGACTGGTACCCTTTCACGTCCAAATCTCTCAAACTCCGGGAGAGATTCTCAAAACCAAGGTTGACATGTTTCGAGTTCCTTTCAACATTTTGGAAATCCCGCTGAAACTTTGGACATTCTCGCGAAGGGTTCCCAATCCCCGACAAGATTGGTACCCTTTCACGTCCAAATCTCTCAAACTCCGGGAGAGATTCTCAAAACCAATGTTGATATGTTTCGAGTTCCTTTCAACATTTTGGAAATCCCGCTGAAAGTTTGGACATTCTGGCGAAGGGTTCCCAATCCCCGACAAGATTGGTACCCTTTCACGTCCAAATCTCTCAAACTCCGGGAGAGATTCTCAAAACCAAGGTTGACATGTTTCGAGTTCCTTTCAACATTTTGGAAATCCCGCTGAAACTTTGGACATTCTCGCGAAGGGTTCCCAATCCCCGACAAGATTGGTACCCTTTCACGTCCAAATCTCTCAAACTCCGGGAGAGATTCTCAAAACCAATGTTGATATGTTTCGAGTTCCTTTCAACATTTTGGAAATCCCGCTGAAAGTTTGGACATTCTGGCGAAGGGTTCCCAATCCCCGACAAGATTGGTACCCTTTCACGTCCAAATCTCTCAAACTCCGGGAGAGATTCTCAAAACCAAGGTTGACATGTTTCGAGTTCCTTTCAACATTTTGGAAATCCCGCTGAAACTTTGGACATTCTCGCGAAGGGTTCCCAATCCCCGACAAGATTGGTATCCTTTCACGTCCAAATCTCTCAAAGTCCGGGAGAGATTCTCAAAACCAAGGTTGACATGTTTCGAGTTCCTTTCAACATTTTGGAAATCCCGCTGAAACTTTGGACATTCTCGCGAAGGGTTCCCAATCCCCGACAAGATTGGTACCCTTTCACGTCCAAATCTCTCAAACTCCGGGAGAGATTCTCAAAACCAAGGTTGACATGTTTCGAGTTCCTTTCAACATTTTGGAAATCCCGCTGAAACTTTGGACATTCTCGCGAAGGAGTCCCGATCCCCGACAAGACTGGTACCCTTTCACGTCCAAATCTCTCAAACTCCGGGAGAGATTCTCAAAACCAAGCTTGACATGTTTCGAGTTCCTTTCAACATTTTGGAAATCCCGCTGAAACTTTGGACATTCTCGCGAAGGGTTCCCAATCCCCGACAAGATTGGTACCCTTTCACGTCCAAATCTCTCAAACTCCGGGAGAGATTCTCAAAACCAATGTTGATATGTTTCGAGTTCCTTTCAACATTTTGGAAATCCCGCTGAAAGTTTGGACATTCTGGCGAAGGGTTCCCAATCCCCGACAAGATTGGTACCCTTTCACGTCCAAATCTCTCAAACTCCGGGAGAGATTCTCAAAACCAAGGTTGACATGTTTCGAGTTCCTTTCAACATTTTGGAAATCCCGCTGAAACTTTGGACATTCTCGCGAAGGGTTCCCAATCGCCGACAAGATTGGTACCCTTTCACGTCCAAATCTCTCAAACTCCGGGAGAGATTCTCAAAACCAATGTTGATATGTTTCGAGTTCCTTTCAACATTTTGGAAATCCCGCTGAAAGTTTGGACATTCTGGCGAAGGGTTCCCAATCCCCGACAAGATTGGTACCCTTTCACGTCCAAATCTCTCAAACTCCGGGAGAGATTCTCAAAACCAAGGTTGACATGTTTCGAGTTCCTTTCAACATTTTGGAAATCCCGCTGAAACTTTGGACATTCTCGCGAAGGGTTCCCAATCCCCGACAAGATTGGTATCCTTTCACGTCCAAATCTCTCAAAGTCCGGGAGAGATTCTCAAAACCAAGGTTGACATGTTTCGAGTTCCTTTCAACATTTTGGAAATCCCGCTGAAACTTTGGACATTCTCGCGAAGGGTTCCCAATCCCCGACAAGATTGGTACCCTTTCACGTCCAAATCTCTCAAACTCCGGGAGAGATTCTCAAAACCAAGGTTGACATGTTTCGAGTTCCTTTCAACATTTTGGAAATCCCGCTGAAACTTTGGACATTCTCACGAAGGGTTCCCAGTCCCCGACAAGATTGGTACCCTTTCACGTCCAAATCTCTCAAACTCCGGGAGAGATTCTCAAAACCAAGGTTGACATGTTTCGAGTTCCTTTCAACATTTTGGAAATCCCGCTGAAACTTTGGACATTCTGGCGAAGGGTTCCCAATCCCCGACAAGATTGGTACCCTTTCACGTCCAAATCTCTCAAAGTCCGGGAGAGATTCTCAAAACCAAGGTTGACATGGTTCCAGTTCCTTTCAACATTTTGGAAATCCCGCTGAAACTTTGGACATTCTCGCGAACGGTTTCCGATCCCCGACAAGATTGGTACCCTTTCACGTCCAAATCTCTCAAACTCCGGGAGAGATTCTCAAAACCAAGCTTGACATGTTTCGAGTTCCTTTCAACATTTTGGAAATCCCGCTGAAACTTTGGACATTCTCGCGAAGTCTTCCCAATCCACGACAAGAGTGGTACCCTTTCACGTCCAAATCTCTCAAACTCCGGGAGAGATTCTCAAAACCAAGGTTGACATGTTTCCAGTTCCTTTCAACATTTTGGAAATCCCGCTGAAACTGTGGACATTCTCGCGAAGGGTTCCCAATCCCCGACAAGATTGGTACCCTTTCACGTCCAAATCTCTCAAACTCCGGGAGAGATTCTCAAAACCAAGGTTGATATGTTTCGAGTTCCTTTCAACATTTTGGAAATCCCGCTGAAAGTTTGGACATTCTGGCGAAGGGTTCCCAATCCCCGACAAGATTGGTACCCTTTCACGTCCAAATCTCTCAAACTCCGGGAGAGATTCTCAAAACCAAGGTTGACATGTTTCGAGTTCCTTTCAACATTTTGGAAATCCCGCTGAAACTTTGGACATTCTCGGGAACGGTTCCCAATCCCCGACAAGATTGGTATCCTTTCACGTCCAAATCTCTCAAAGTCCGGGAGAGATTCTCAAAACCAAGGTTGACATGTTTCGAGTTCCTTTCAACATTTTGGAAATCCCGCTGAAACTTTGGACATTCTCGCGAAGGGTTCCCAATCCCCGACAAGATTGGTACCCTTTCACGTCCAAATCTCTCAAACTCCGGGAGAGATTCTCAAAACCAAGGTTGACATGTTTCGAGTTCCTTTCAACATTTTGGAAATCCCGCTGAAACTTTGGACATTCTCACGAAGGGTTCCCAGTCCCCGACAAGATTGGTACCCTTTCACGTCCAAATCTCTCAAACTCCGGGAGAGATTCTCAAAACCAAGCTTGACATGTTTCGAGTTCCTTTCAACATTTTGGAAATCCCGCTGAAACTTTGGACATTCTCGCGAAGGGTTCCCAATCCCCGACAAGATTGGTACCCTTTCACGTCCAAATCTCTCAAACTCCGGGAGAGATTCTCAAAACCTAGGTTGACATGTTTCGAGTTGCTTTCAACATTTTGGAAATCCCGCTGAAACTTTGGACATTCTCGCGAAGGGTTCCCAATCCCCGACAAGATTGGTACCCTTTCACGTCCAAATCTCTCAAACTCCGGGAGAGATTCTCAAAACCAAGGTTGACATGGTTCCAGTTCCTTTCAACATTTTGGAAATCCCCTGAAACTTTGGACATTCTCGCGAACGGTTTCCGATCCCCGACAAGATTGGTATCCTTTCACGTCCAAATCTCTCAAACTCCGGGAGAGATTCTCAAAACCAAGGTTGACATGGTTCGAGTTCCTTTCAACATTTTGGAAATCCCACTGAAACTTTGGACATTCTCGCGAAGGGTTCCCAATCCCCGACAAGATTGGTACCCTTTCACGTCCAAATCTCTCAAACTCCGGGAGAGATTCTCAAAACCAAGGTTGACATGGTTCCAGTTCCTTTCAACATTTTGGAAATCCCGCTGAAACTTTGGACATTCTCGCGAAGGGTTCCCAATCCCCGACAAGATTGGTACCCTTTCACGTCCAAATCTCTCAAACTCCGGGAGAGATTCTCAAAACCAAGGTTGACATGTTTCGAGTTCCTTTCAACATTTTGGAAATCCCGCTGAAAGTTTGGACATTCTGGCGAAGGGTTCCCAATCCCCGACAAGATTGGTACCCTTTCACGTCCAAATCTCTCAAACTCCGGGAGAGATTCTCAAAACCAAGGTTGACATGTTTCGAGTTCCTTTCAACATTTTGGAAATCCCGCTGAAACTTTGGACATTCTCGGGAACGGTTCCCAATCCCCGACAAGATTGGTATCCTTTCACGTCCAAATCTCTCAAAGTCCGGGAGAGATTCTCAAAACCAAGGTTGACATGTTTCGAGTTCCTTTCAACATTTTGGAAATCCCGCTGAAACTTTGGACATTCTCGCGAAGGGTTCCCAGTCCCCGACAAGATTGGTACCCTTTCACGTCCAAATCTCTCAAACTCCGGGAGAGATTCTCAAAACCAATGTTGATATGTTTCGAGTTCCTTTCAACATTTTGGAAATCCCGCTGAAACTTTGGACATTCTCGCGAAGGGTTCCCAATCCCCGACAAGATTGGTACCCTTTCACGTCCAAATCTCTCAAACTCCGGGAGAGATTCTCAAAACCTAGGTTGACATGTTTCGAGTTCCTTTCAACATTTTGGAAATCCCGCTGAAACTTTGGACATTCTCGCGAAGGGTTCCCAATCCCCGACAAGATTGGTACCCTTTCACGTCCAAATCTCTCAAACTCCGGGAGAGATTCTCAAAACCAAGGTTGACATGGTTCCAGTTCCTTTCAACATTTTGGAAATCCCCTGAAACTTTGGACATTCTCGCGAACGGTTTCCGATCCCCGACAAGATTGGTATCCTTTCACGTCCAAATCTCTCAAACTCCGGGAGAGATTCTCAAAACCAAGGTTGACATGTTTCGAGTTCCTTTCAACATTTTGGAAATCCCACTGAAACTTTGGACATTCTCGCGAAGGGTTCCCAATCCCCGACAAGATTGGTACCCTTTCACGTCCAAATCTCTCAAACTCCGGGAGAGATTCTCAAAACCAAGGTTGACATGGTTCCAGTTCCTTTCAACATTTTGGAAATCCTGCTGAAACTTTGGACATTCTCGCGAAGGGTTCCCAATCCCCGACAAGATTGGTACCCTTTCACGTCCAAATCTCTCAAACTCCGGGAGAGATTCTCAAAACCAAGGTTGACATGTTTCGAGTTCCTTTCAACATTGTGGAAATCCCGCTGAAACTTTGGACATTGTCGCGAAGGGTTCCCAATCCCCGACAAGATTGGTACCCTTTCACGTCCAAATCTCTCAAACTCCGGGAGAGATTCTCAAAACCAAGGTTGACATGTTTCGAGTTCCTTTCAACATTTTGGAAATCCTGCTGAAACTTTGGACATTCTCGCGAAGGGTTCCCAATCCCCAACAAGATTGGTACCCTTTCACGTCCAAATCTCTCAAAATCCGGGAGAGATTCTCAAAACCAAGGTTGACATGTTTCGAGTTCCTTTCAACATTTTGGAAATCCCGCTGAAACTTTGGACATTCTGGCGAAGGGTTCCCAATCCCCAACAAGATTGGTACCCTTTCACATCCAAATCTCTCAAACTCCAGGAGAGAGTCTCAAAACCAAGGTTGACATGTTTCGAGTTCCTTTCAACATTTTGGAAATCCCGCTGAAACTTTGGACATTCTCGCGAACGGTTCCCAATCCCCGACAAGATTGGTACCCTTTCACGTCCAAATCTCTCAAACTCCGGGAGAGATTCTCAAAACCAAGCTTGACATGTTTCGAGTTCCTTTCAACATTTTGGAAATCCCGCTGAAACTTTGGACATTCTGGTGAAGGGTTCCCAATCCCCGACAAGATTGGTACCCTTTCACGTCCAAATCTCTCAAACTCCGGGAGAGATTCTCAAAACCAAGGTTGACATGTTTCGAGTTCCTTTCAACATTTTGGAAATCCCGCTGAAACTTTGGACATTCTCGCGAAGGAGTCCCAATCCCCGACAAGACTGGTACCCTTTCACGTCCAAATCTCTCAAAGTCCGGGAGAGATTCTCAAAACCAAGGTTGACATGTTTCGAGTTCCTTTCAACATTTTGGAAATCCCGCTGAAACTTTGGACATTCTCGCGAAGGGTTCCCAATCCCCGACAAGATTGGTACCCTTTCACGTCCAAATCTCTCAAACTCCGGGAGAGATTCTCAAAACCAAGGTTGATATGTTTCGAGTTCCTTTCAACATTTTGGAAATCCCACTGAAACTTTGGACATTCTGGCGAAGGGTTCCCAATCCCCGACAAGATTGGTACCCTTTCACGTCCAAATCTCTCAAACTCCGGGAGAGATTCTCAAAACCAAGGTTGACATGTTTCGAGTTCCTTTCAACATTTTGGAAATCCCGCTGAAACTTTGGACATTCTCGCGAACGGTTCCCAATCCCCGACAAGATTGGTATCCTTTCACGTCCAAATCTCTCAAAGTCCGGGAGAGATTCTCAAAACCAAGGTTGACATGTTTCGAGTTCCTTTCAACATTTTGGAAATCCCGCTGAAACTTTGGACATTCTCGCGAAGGGTTCCCAATCCCCGACAAGATTGGTACCCTTTCACGTCCAAATCTCTCAAACTCCGGGAGAGATTCTCAAAACCAAGGTTGACATGTTTCGAGTTCCTTTCAACATTTTGGAAATCCCGCTGAAACTTTGGACATTCTGGCGAAGGGTTCCCAGTCCCCGACAAGATTGGTACCCTTTCACGTCCAAATCTCTCAAACTCCGGGAGAGATTCTCAAAACCAAGCTTGACATGTTTCGAGTTCCTTTCAACATTTTGGAAATCCCGCTGAAACTTTGGACATTCTCGCGAAGGGTTCCCAATCCCCGACAAGATTGGTACCCTTCCACGTCCAAATCTCTCAAACTCCGGGAGAGATTCTCAAAACCTAGGTTGACATGTTTCGAGTTCCTTTCAACATTTTGGAAATCCCGCTGAAACTTTGGACATTCTCGCGAAGGGTTCCCAATCCCCGACAAGATTGGTACCCTTTCACATCCAAATCTCTCAAACTCCGGGAGAGATTCTCAAAACCAAGGTTGACATGGTTCGAGTTCCTTTCAACATTTTGGAAATCCCGCTGAAACTTTGGACATTCTCGCGAAGGGTTCCCAATCCCCGACAAGATTGGTACCCTTTCACGTCCAAATCTCTCAAACTCCGGGAGAGATTCTCAAAACCAAGGTTGACAGGGTTCCAGTTCCTTTCAACATTTTGGAAATCCCGCTGAAACTTTGGACATTCTGGCGAAGGGTTCCCAATCCCCAACAAGATTGGTACCCTTTCACATACAAATCTCTCAAACTCCAGGAGAGAGTCTCAAAACCAAGGTTGACATGTTTCGAGTTCCTTTCAACATTTTGGAAATCCCGCTGAAACTTTGGACATTCTCGCGAACGGTTCCCAATCCCCGACAAGATTGGTACCCTTTCACGTCCAAATCTCTCAAACTCCGGGAGAGATTCTCAAAACCAAGCTTGACATGTTTCGAGTTCCTTTCAACATTTTGGAAATCCCGCTGAAACTTTGGACATTCTGGTGAAGGGTTCCCAATCCCCGACAAGATTGGTACCCTTTCACGTCCAAATCTCTCAAACTCCGGGAGAGATTCTCAAAACCAAGGTTGACATGTTTCGAGTTCCTTTCAACATTTTGGAAATCCCGCTGAAACTTTGGACATTCTCGCGAAGGAGTCCCAATCCCCGACAAGACTGGTACCCTTTCACGTCCAAATCTCTCAAACTCCGGGAGAGATTCTCAAAACCAAGGTTGACATGTTTCGAGTTCCTTTCAACATTTTGGAAATCCCGCTGAAACTTTGGACATTCTCGCGAAGGGTTCCCAATCCCCGACAAGATTGGTACCCTTTCACGTCCAAATCTCTCAAACTCCGGGAGAGATTCTCAAAACCAAGGTTGATATGTTTAGAGTTCCTTTCAACATTTTGGAAATCCCGCTGAAACTTTGGACATTCTGGCGAAGGGTTCCCAATCCCCGACAAGATTGGTACCCTTTCACGTCCAAATCTCTCAAACTCCGGGAGAGATTCTCAAAACCAAGGTTGACATGTTTCGAGTTCCTTTCAACATTTTGGAAATCCCGCTGAAACTTTGGACATTCTCGCGAAGGGTTCCCAATCCCCGACAAGATTGGTATCCTTTCACGTCCAAATCTCTCAAAGTCCGGGAGAGATTCTCAAAACCAAGGTTGACATGTTTCGAGTTCCTTTCAACATTTTGGAAATCCCGCTGAAACTTTGGACATTCTCGCGAAGGGTTCCCAATCCCCGACAAGATTGGTACCCTTTCACGTCCAAATCTCTCAAACTCCGGGAGAGATTCTCAAAACCAAGGTTGACATGGTTCCAGTTCCTTTCAACATTTTGGAAATCCCGCTGAAACTTTGGACATTCTGGCGAAGGGTTCCCAGTCCCCGACAAGATTGGTACCCTTTCACGTCCAAATCTCTCAAACTCCGGGAGAGATTCTCAAAACCAAGCTTGACATGTTTCGAGTTCCTTTCAACATTTTGGAAATCCCGCTGAAACTTTGGACATTCTCGCGAAGGGTTCCCAATCCCCGACAAGATTGGTACCCTTCCACGTCCAAATCTCTCAAACTCCGGGAGAGATTCTCAAAACCTAGGTTGACATGTTTCGAGTTCCTTTCAACATTTTGGAAATCCCGCTGAAACTTTGGACATTCTCGCGAAGGGTTCCCAATCCCCGACAAGATTGGTACCCTTTCACGTCCAAATCTCTCAAAGTCCGGGAGAGATTCTCAAAACCAAGGTTGACATGGTTCGAGTTCCTTTCAACATTTTGGAAATCCCGCTGAAACTTTGGACATTCTGGCGAAGGGTTCCCAATCCCCGACAAGATTGGTACCCTTTCACGTCCAAATCTCTCAAACTCCGGGAGAGATTCTCAAAACCAAGCTTGACATGTTTCGAGTTCCTTTCAACATTTTGGAAATCCCGCTGAAACTTTGGACATTTTCGCGAAGGGTTCCCAATCCCCGACAAGATTGGTACCCTTTCACGTCCAAATCTCTCAAACTCCGGGAGAGATTCTCAAAACCAAGGTTGACATGTTTCGAGTTCCTTTCAACATTTTGGAAATCCCGCTGAAACTTTGGACATTCTGGCGGAGGGTTCCCAATCCCCGACAAGATTGGTACCCTTTCACGTCCAAATCTCTCAAACTCCGGGAGAGATTCTCAAAACCAAGGTTGACAGGGTTCCAGTTCCTTTCAACATTTTGGAAATCCCGCTGAAAGTTTGGACATTCTGGCGAAGGGTTCCCAATCCCCGACAAGATTGGTACCCTTTCACGTCCAAATCTCTCAAACTCCGGGAGAGATTCTCAAAACCAAGGTTGACATGTTTCGAGTTCCTTTCAACATTTTGGAAATCCCGCTGAAACTTTGGACATTCTCGGGAACGGTTCCCAATCCCCGACAAGATTGGTATCCTTTCACGTCCAAATCTCTCAAAGTCCGGGAGAGATTCTCAAAACCAAGGTTGACATGTTTCGAGTTCCTTTCAACATTTTGGAAATCCCGCTGAAACTTTGGACATTCTCGCGAAGGGTTCCCAATCCCCGACAAGATTGGTACCCTTTCACGTCCAAATCTCTCAAACTCCGGGAGAGATTCTCAAAACCAAGGTTGACATGTTTCGAGTTCCTTTCAACATTTTGGAAATCCCGCTGAAACTTTGGACATTCTCACGAAGGGTTCCCAGTCCCCGACAAGATTGGTACCCTTTCACGTCCAAATCTCTCAAACTCCGGGAGAGATTCTCAAAACCAAGCTTGACATGTTTCGAGTTCCTTTCAACATTTTGGAAATCCCGCTGAAACTTTGGACATTCTCGCGAAGGGTTCCCAATCCCCGACAAGATTGGTACCCTTTCACGTCCAAATCTCTCAAACTCCGGGAGAGATTCTCAAAACCTAGGTTGACATGTTTCGAGTTGCTTTCAACATTTTGGAAATCCCGCTGAAACTTTGGACATTCTCGCGAAGGGTTCCCAATCCCCGACAAGATTGGTACCCTTTCACGTCCAAATCTCTCAAACTCCGGGAGAGATTCTCAAAACCAAGGTTGACATGGTTCCAGTTCCTTTCAACATTTTGGAAATCCCCTGAAACTTTGGACATTCTCGCGAACGGTTTCCGATCCCCGACAAGATTGGTATCCTTTCACGTCCAAATCTCTCAAACTCCGGGAGAGATTCTCAAAACCAAGGTTGACATGGTTCGAGTTCCTTTCAACATTTTGGAAATCCCACTGAAACTTTGGACATTCTCGCGAAGGGTTCCCAATCCCCGACAAGATTGGTACCCTTTCACGTCCAAATCTCTCAAACTCCGGGAGAGATTCTCAAAACCAAGGTTGACATGGTTCCAGTTCCTTTCAACATTTTGGAAATCCCGCTGAAACTTTGGACATTCTCGCGAAGGGTTCCCAATCCCCGACAAGATTGGTACCCTTTCACGTCCAAATCTCTCAAACTCCGGGAGAGATTCTCAAAACCAAGGTTGACATGTTTCGAGTTCCTTTCAACATTTTGGAAATCCCGCTGAAAGTTTGGACATTCTGGCGAAGGGTTCCCAATCCCCGACAAGATTGGTACCCTTTCACGTCCAAATCTCTCAAACTCCGGGAGAGATTCTCAAAACCAAGGTTGACATGTTTCGAGTTCCTTTCAACATTTTGGAAATCCCGCTGAAACTTTGGACATTCTCGGGAACGGTTCCCAATCCCCGACAAGATTGGTATCCTTTCACGTCCAAATCTCTCAAAGTCCGGGAGAGATTCTCAAAACCAAGGTTGACATGTTTCGAGTTCCTTTCAACATTTTGGAAATCCCGCTGAAACTTTGGACATTCTCGCGAAGGGTTCCCAGTCCCCGACAAGATTGGTACCCTTTCACGTCCAAATCTCTCAAACTCCGGGAGAGATTCTCAAAACCAATGTTGATATGTTTCGAGTTCCTTTCAACATTTTGGAAATCCCGCTGAAACTTTGGACATTCTCGCGAAGGGTTCCCAATCCCCGACAAGATTGGTACCCTTTCACGTCCAAATCTCTCAAACTCCGGGAGAGATTCTCAAAACCTAGGTTGACATGTTTCGAGTTCCTTTCAACATTTTGGAAATCCCGCTGAAACTTTGGACATTCTCGCGAAGGGTTCCCAATCCCCGACAAGATTGGTACCCTTTCACGTCCAAATCTCTCAAACTCCGGGAGAGATTCTCAAAACCAAGGTTGACATGGTTCCAGTTCCTTTCAACATTTTGGAAATCCCCTGAAACTTTGGACATTCTCGCGAACGGTTTCCGATCCCCGACAAGATTGGTATCCTTTCACGTCCAAATCTCTCAAACTCCAGGAGAGATTCTCAAAACCAAGGTTGACATGGTTCGAGTTCCTTTCAACATTTTGGAAATCCCACTGAAACTTTGGACATTCTCGCGAAGGGTTCCCAATCCCCGACAAGATTGGTACCCTTTCACGTCCAAATCTCTCAAACTCCGGGAGAGATTCTCAAAACCAAGGTTGACATGGTTCCAGTTCCTTTCAACATTTTGGAAATCCTGCTGAAACTTTGGACATTCTCGCGAAGGGTTCCCAATCCCCGACAAGATTGGTACCCTTTCACGTCCAAATCTCTCAAACTCCGGGAGAGATTCTCAAAACCAAGGTTGACATGTTTCGAGTTCCTTTCAACATTGTGGAAATCCCGCTGAAACTTTGGACATTGTCGCGAAGGGTTCCCAATCCCCGACAAGATTGGTACCCTTTCACGTCCAAATCTCTCAAACTCCGGGAGAGATTCTCAAAACCAAGGTTGACATGTTTCGAGTTCCTTTCAACATTTTGGAAATCCTGCTGAAACTTTGGACATTCTCGCGAAGGGTTCCCAATCCCCAACAAGATTGGTACCCTTTCACGTCCAAATCTCTCAAAATCCGGGAGAGATTCTCAAAACCAAGGTTGACATGTTTCGAGTTCCTTTCAACATTTTGGAAATCCCGCTGAAACTTTGGACATTCTGGCGAAGGGTTCCCAATCCCCAACAAGATTGGTACCCTTTCACATCCAAATCTCTCAAACTCCAGGAGAGAGTCTCAAAACCAAGGTTGACATGTTTCGAGTTCCTTTCAACATTTTGGAAATCCCGCTGAAACTTTGGACATTCTCGCGAACGGTTCCCAATCCCCGACAAGATTGGTACCCTTTCACGTCCAAATCTCTCAAACTCCGGGAGAGATTCTCAAAACCAAGCTTGACATGTTTCGAGTTCCTTTCAACATTTTGGAAATCCCGCTGAAACTTTGGACATTCTGGTGAAGGGTTCCCAATCCCCGACAAGATTGGTACCCTTTCACGTCCAAATCTCTCAAACTCCGGGAGAGATTCTCAAAACCAAGGTTGACATGTTTCGAGTTCCTTTCAACATTTTGGAAATCCCGCTGAAACTTTGGACATTCTCGCGAAGGAGTCCCAATCCCCGACAAGACTGGTACCCTTTCACGTCCAAATCTCTCAAACTCCGGGAGAGATTCTCAAAACCAAGGTTGACATGTTTCGAGTTCCTTTCAACATTTTGGAAATCCCGCTGAAACTTTGGACATTCTCGCGAAGGGTTCCCAATCCCCGACAAGATTGGTACCCTTTCACGTCCAAATCTCTCAAACTCCGGGAGAGATTCTCAAAACCAAGGTTGATATGTTTCGAGTTCCTTTCAACATTTTGGAAATCCCACTGAAACTTTGGACATTCTGGCGAAGGGTTCCCAATCCCCGACAAGATTGGTACCCTTTCACGTCCAAATCTCTCAAACTCCGGGAGAGATTCTCAAAACCAAGGTTGACATGTTTCGAGTTCCTTTCAACATTTTGGAAATCCCGCTGAAACTTTGGACATTCTCGCGAACGGTTCCCAATCCCCGACAAGATTGGTATCCTTTCACGTCCAAATCTCTCAAAGTCCGGGAGAGATTCTCAAAACCAAGGTTGACATGTTTCGAGTTCCTTTCAACATTTTGGAAATCCCGCTGAAACTTTGGACATTCTGGCGGAGGGATCCCAATCCCCGACAAGATTGGTACCCTTTCACGTCCAAATCTCTCAAACTCCGGGAGAGATTCTCAAAACCAAGGTTGACAGGGTTCCAGTTCCTTTCAACATTTTGGAAATCCCGCTGAAACTTTGGACATTCTGGCGAAGGGTTCCCAATCCCCAACAAGATTGGTACCCTTTCACATACAAATCTCTCAAACTCCAGGAGAGAGTCTCAAAACCAAGGTTGACATGTTTCGAGTTCCTTTCAACATTTTGGAAATCCCGCTGAAACTTTGGACATTCTCGCGAACGGTTCCCAATCCCCGACAAGATTGGTACCCTTTCACGTCCAAATCTCTCAAACTCCGGGAGAGATTCTCAAAACCAAGCTTGACATGTTTCGAGTTCCTTTCAACATTTTGGAAATCCCGCTGAAACTTTGGACATTCTGGTGAAGGGTTCCCAATCCCCGACAAGATTGGTACCCTTTCACGTCCAAATCTCTCAAACTCCGGGAGAGATTCTCAAAACCAAGGTTGACATGTTTCGAGTTCCTTTCAACATTTTGGAAATCCCGCTGAAACTTTGGACATTCTCGCGAAGGAGTCCCAATCCCCGACAAGACTGGTACCCTTTCACGTCCAAATCTCTCAAACTCCGGGAGAGATTCTCAAAACCAAGGTTGACATGTTTCGAGTTCCTTTCAACATTTTGGAAATCCCGCTGAAACTTTGGACATTCTCGCGAAGGGTTCCCAATCCCCGACAAGATTGGTACCCTTTCACGTCCAAATCTCTCAAACTCCGGGAGAGATTCTCAAAACCAAGGTTGATATGTTTAGAGTTCCTTTCAACATTTTGGAAATCCCGCTGAAACTTTGGACATTCTGGCGAAGGGTTCCCAATCCCCGACAAGATTGGTACCCTTTCACGTCCAAATCTCTCAAACTCCGGGAGAGATTCTCAAAACCAAGGTTGACATGTTTCGAGTTCCTTTCAACATTTTGGAAATCCCGCTGAAACTTTGGACATTCTCGCGAAGGGTTCCCAATCCCCGACAAGATTGGTATCCTTTCACGTCCAAATCTCTCAAAGTCCGGGAGAGATTCTCAAAACCAAGGTTGACATGTTTCGAGTTCCTTTCAACATTTTGGAAATCCCGCTGAAACTTTGGACATTCTCGCGAAGGGTTCCCAATCCCCGACAAGATTGGTACCCTTTCACGTCCAAATCTCTCAAACTCCGGGAGAGATTCTCAAAACCAAGGTTGACATGGTTCCAGTTCCTTTCAACATTTTGGAAATCCCGCTGAAACTTTGGACATTCTGGCGAAGGGTTCCCAGTCCCCGACAAGATTGGTACCCTTTCACGTCCAAATCTCTCAAACTCCGGGAGAGATTCTCAAAACCAAGCTTGACATGTTTCGAGTTCCTTTCAACATTTTGGAAATCCCGCTGAAACTTTGGACATTCTCGCGAAGGGTTCCCAATCCCCGACAAGATTGGTACCCTTCCACGTCCAAATCTCTCAAACTCCGGGAGAGATTCTCAAAACCTAGGTTGACATGTTTCGAGTTCCTTTCAACATTTTGGAAATCCCGCTGAAACTTTGGACATTCTCGCGAAGGGTTCCCAATCCCCGACAAGATTGGTACCCTTTCACGTCCAAATCTCTCAAAGTCCGGGAGAGATTCTCAAAACCAAGGTTGACATGGTTCGAGTTCCTTTCAACATTTTGGAAATCCCGCTGAAACTTTGGACATTCTCGCGAAGGGTTCCCAATCCCCGACAAGATTGGTACCCTTTCACGTCCAAATCTCTCAAACTCCGGGAGAGATTCTCAAAACCAAGCTTGACATGTTTCGAGTTCCTTTCAACATTTTGGAAATCCCGCTGAAACTTTGGACATTTTCGCGAAGGGTTCCCAATCCCCGACAAGATTGGTACCCTTTCACGTCCAAATCTCTCAAACTCCGGGAGAGATTCTCAAAACCAAGGTTGACATGTTTCGAGTTCCTTTCAACATTTTGGAAATCCCGCTGAAACTTTGGACATTCTGGCGGAGGGTTCCCAATCCCCGACAAGATTGGTACCCTTTCACGTCCAAATCTCTCACACTCCGGGAGAGATTCTCAAAACCAAGGTTGACAGGGTTCCAGTTCCTTTCAACATTTTGGAAATCCCGCTGAAACTTTGGAAATTCTCGCGAAGGGTTCCCAATCCCCGACAAGATTGGTACCCTTTCACGTCCAAATCTCTCAAACTCCGGGAGAGATTCTCAAAACCAAGGTTAACATGTTTCGTGTTCCTTTCAACATTTTGGAAATCCTGCTGAAACTTTGGACATTCTCGCGAAGGGTTCCCAATCCCTGACAAGATTGGTACCCTTTCACGTCCAAATCTCTCAAACTCCGGGAGAGATTCTCAAAACCAAGGTTGACATGTTTCGAGTTCCTTTCAACATTTTGGAAATCCCGCTGAAACTTTGGACATTCTGGCGAAGGGTTCCCAATCCCCGACAAGATTGGTACCCTTTCACGTCCAAATCTCTCAAAGTCCGGGAGGGATTCTCAAAACCAAGGTTGACATGTTTCGAGTTCCTTTCAACATTTTGGAAATCCCGCTGAAACTTTGGACATTGTCGCGAAGGGTTCCCAATCCCCGACAAGATTGGTACCCTTTCACGTCCAAATCTCTCAAACTCCGGGAGAGATTCTCAAAACCAAGGTTGACATGTTTCGAGTTCCTTTCAACATTTTGGAAATCCCGCTGAAACTTTGGACATTCTCGCGAAGGGTTCCCAATCCCCGACAAGATTGGTACCCTTTCACGTCCAAATCTCTCAAAGTCCGGGAGAGATTCTCAAAACCAAGGTTGACATGTTTCGAGTTCCTTTCAACATTTTGGAAATCCCGCTGAAACTTTGGACATTCTCGCGAAGGGTTCCCAATCCCCGACAAGATTGGTACCCTTTCACGTCCAAATCTCTCAAACTCCGGGAGAGATTCTCAAAACCAAGGTTGACATGGTTCCAGTTCCTTTCAACATTTTGGAAATCCCGCTGAAACTTTGGACATTCTCGCGAAGGGTTCCCAATCCCCGACAAGATTGGTACCCTTTCACGTCCAAATCTCTCAAACTCCGGGAGAGATTCTCAAAACCAAGGTTGACATGTTTCGAGTTCCTTTCAACATTTTGGAAATCCCGCTGAAACTTTGGACATTCTGGCGAAGGGTTCCCAATCCCCAACAAGATTGGTACCCTTTCACGTCCAAATCTCTCAAACTCCGGGAGAGATTCTCAAAACCAAGGTTGACATGGTTCGAGTTCCTTTCAACATTTTGGAAATCCCGCTGAAACTTTGGACATTGTCGCGAAGGGTTCCCAATCCCCGACAAGATTGGTACCCTTTCACGTCCAAATCTCTCAAACTCCGGGAGAGATTCTCAAAACCAAGGTTGACATGTTTCCAGTTCCTTTCAACATTTTGGAAATCCCGCTGAAACTTTGGACATTCTCGCGAAGGAGTCCCGATCCCCGACAAGACTGGTACACTTTCACGTCCAAATCTCTCAAACTCCGGGAGAGATTCTCAAAACCAAGGTTGACATGTTTCGAGTTCCTTTCAACATTTTGGAAATCCCGCTGAAACTTTGGACATTCTGGCGAAGGGTTCCCAATCCCCGACAAGATTGGTACCCTTTCACGTCCAAATCTCTCAAACTCCGGGAGAGATTCTCAAAACCAAGGTTGACATGTTTCGAGTTCCTTTCAACATTTTGGAAATCCCGCTGAAACTTTGGACATTCTGGCGAAGGGTTCCCAATCCCCGACAAGATTGGTACCCTTTCACGTCCAAATCTCTCAAACTCCGGGAGAGATTCTCAAAACCAAGCTTGACATGTTTCGAGTTCCTTTCAACATTTTGGAAATCCCGCTGAAACTTTGGACATTCTCACGAAGGGTGCCCAATCCCCGACAAGATTGGTACCCTTTCACGTCCAAATCTCTCAAACTCCGGGAGAGATTCTCAAAACCAAGGTTGACATGTTTCGAGTTCCTTTAAACATTTTGGAAATCCCGCTGAAACTTTGGACATTCTGGCGAAGGGTTCCCAATCCCCGACAAGATTGGTACCCTTTCACGTGCAAATCTCTCAAACTCCGGGAGAGATTCTCAAAACCAAGGTTGACATGTTTCGAGTTCCTTTCAACATTTTGGAAATCCCGCTGAAACTTTGGACATTCTGGCGAAGGGTTCCCAATCCCCGACAAGATTGGTACCCTTTCACGTCCAAATCTCTCAAACTCCGGGAGAGATTCTCAAAACCAAGCTTGACATGTTTCGAGTTCCTTTCAACATTTTGGAAATCCCGCTGAAACTTTGGACATTTTCGCGAAGGGTTCCCAATCCCCGACAAGATTGGTACCCTTTCACGTCCAAATCTCTCAAACTCCGGGAGAGATTCTCAAAACCAAGCTTGACATGTTTCGAGTTCCTTTCAACATTTTGGAAATCCCGCTGAAACTTTGGACATTCTGGCGGAGCGTTCCCAATCCCCGACAAGATTGGTACCCTTTCACGTCCAAATCTCTCAAACTCCGGGAGAGATTCTCAAAACCAAGGTTGACATGTTTCGAGTTCCTTTCAACATTTTGGAAAATCCGCTGAAACTTTGGACATTCTGGCGAAGGGTTCCCAATCCCCGACAAGATTGGTACCCTTTCACGTCCAAATCTCTCAAACTCCGGGAGAGATTCTCAAAACCAAGGTTGACATGTTTCGAGTTCCTTTCAACATTTTGGAAATCCCGCTGAAACTTTGGACATTGTCGCAAAGGGTTCCCAATCCCCGACAAGATTGGTACCCTTTCACGTCCAAATCTCTCAAACTCCGGGAGAGATTCTCAAAACCAAGGTTGACATGTTTCCAGTTCCTTTCAACATTTTGGAAATCCCGCTGAAACTTTGGACATTCTGGCGAAGGGTTCCCAATCCCCAACAAGATTCGTACCCTTTCACATCCAAATCTCTCAAACTCCAGGAGAGAGTCTCAAAACCAAGGTTGACATGTTTCGAGTTCCTTTCAACATTTTGGAAATCCCGCTGAAACTTTGGACATTCTCGCGAACGGTTCCCAATCCCCGACAAGATTGGTACCCTTTCACGTCCAAATCTCTCAAACTCCGGGAGAGATTCTCAAAACCAAGCTTGACATGTTTCGAGTTCCTTTCAACATTTTGGAAATCCCGCTGAAACTTTGGACATTCTGGCGAAGGGTTCCCAATCCCCGACAAGATTGGTACCCTTTCACGTCCAAATCTCTCAAACTCCGGGAGAGATTCTCAAAACCAAGGTTGACATGTTTCGAGTTCCTTTCAACATTTTGGAAATCCCGCTGAAACTTTGGACATTCTCGCGAAGGAGTCCCGATCCCCGACAAGACTGGTACCCTTTCACGTCCAAATCTCTCAAACTCCGGGAGAGATTCTCAAAACCAAGGTTGACATGTTTCGAGTTCCTTTCAACATTTTGGAAATCCCGCTGAAACTTTGGACATTCTCGCGAAGGGTTCCCAATCCCCGACAAGATTGGTACCCTTTCACGTCCAAATCTCTCAAACTCCGGGAGAGATTCTCAAAACCAAGGTTGACATGTTTCGAGTTCCTTTCAACATTTTGGAAATCCCGCTGAAACTTTGGACATTCTCGCGAAGGGTTCCCAATCCCCGACAAGATTGGTACCCTTTCACGTCCAAATCTCTCAAACTCCGGGAGAGATTCTCAAAACCAAGGTTGACATGTTTCGAGTTCCTTTCAACAGTTTGGAAATCCCGCTGAAACTTTGGACATTCTCGCGAACGGTTCCCAATCCCCGACAAGATTGGTATCCTTTCACGTCCAAATCTCTCAAAGTCCGGGAGAGATTCTCAAAACCAAGGTTGACATGTTTCGAGTTCCTTTCAACATTTTGGAAATCCCGCTGAAACTTTGGACATTCTCGCGAAGGGTTCCCAATCCCCGACAAGATTGGTACCCTTTCACGTCCAAATCTCTCAAACTCCGGGAGAGATTCTCAAAACCAAGGTTGACATGTTTCGAGTTCCTTTAAACATTTTGGAAATCCCGCTGAAACTTTGGACATTCTCACGAAGGGTTCCCAGTCCCCGACAAGATTGGTACCCTTTCACGTCCAAATCTCTCAAACTCCGGGAGAGATTCTCAAAACCAAGCTTGACATGTTTCGAGTTCCTTTCAACATTTCGGAAATCCCGCTGAAACTTTGGACATTCTCGCGAAGGGTTCCCAATCCCCGACAAGATTGGTACCCTTTCACGTCCAAATCTCTCAAACTCCGGGAGAGATTCTCAAAACCTAGGTTGACATGTTTCGAGTTCCTTTCAACATTTTGGAAATCCCGCTGAAACTTTGGACATTCTCGCGAAGGGTTCCCAATCCCCGACAAGATTGGTACCCTTTCACGTCCAAATCTCTCAAAGTCCGGGAGAGATTCTCAAAACCAAGGATGACATGGTTCGAGTTCCTTTCAACATTTTGGAAATCCTGCTGAAACTTTGGACATTCTCGCGAAGGGTTCCCAATCCCCGACAAGATTGGTACCCTTTCACGTCCAAATCTCTCAAACTCCGGGAGAGATTCTCAAAACCAAGGTTGACAGGGTTCCAGTTCCTTTCAACATTTTGGAAATCCCGCTGAAACTTTGGAAATTCTCGCGAAGGGTTCCCAATCCCCGACAAGATTGGTACCCTTTCACGTCCAAATCTCTCAAACTCCGGGAGAGATTCTCAAAACCAAGGTTAATATGTTTCGTGTTCCTTTCAACATTTTGGAAATCCTGCTGAAACTTTGGACATTCTCGCGAAGGGTTCCCAATCCCTGACAAGATTGGTACCCTTTCACGTCCAAATCTCTCAAACTCCGGGAGAGATTCTCAAAACCAAGGTTGACATGTTTCGAGTTCCTTTCAACATTTTGGAAATCCCGATGAAACTTTGGACATTCTGGCGAAGGGTTCCCAATCCCCGACAAGATTGGTACCCTTTCACGTCCAAATCTCTCAAAGTCCGGGAGAGATTCTCAAAACCAAGGTTGACATGTTTCGAGTTCCTTTCAACATTTTGGAAATCCCGCTGAAACTTTGGACATTGTCGCGAAGGGTTCCCAATCCCCGACAAGATTGGTACCCTTTCACGTCCAAATCTCTCAAACTCCGGGAGAGATTCTCAAAACCAAGGTTGACATGGTTCGAGTTCCTTTCAACATTTTGGAAATCCCGCTGAAACTTTGGACATTGTCGCGAAGGGTTCCCAATCCCCGACAAGATTGGTACCCTTTCACGTCCAAATCTCTCAAAGTCCGGGAGAGATTCTCAAAACCAAGGTTGACATGTTTCGAGTTCCTTTCAACATTTTGGAAATCCCGCTGAAACTTTGGACATTCTCGCGAAGGGTTCCCAATCCCCGACAAGATTGGTACCCTTTCACGTCCAAATCTCTCAAACTCCGGGAGAGATTCTCAAAACCAAGGTTGACATGTTTCGAGTTCCTTTCAACATTTTGGAAATCCCGCTGAAACTTTGGACATTCTCGCGAAGGGTTCCCAATCCCCGACAAGATTGGTACCCTTTCACGTCCAAATCTCTCAAACTCCGGGAGAGATTCTCAAAACCAAGGTTGACATGTTTCGAGTTCCTTTCAACATTTTGGAAATCCCACTGAAACTTTGGACATTCTGGCGAAGAGTTCCCAGTCCCCGACAAGATTGGTACCCTTTCACGTCCAAATCTCTCAAACTCCGGGAGAGATTCTCAAAACCAAGGTTGACATGTTTCGAGTTCCTTTCAACATTTTGGAAATCCCGCTGAAACTTTGGACATTCTGGCGAAGGGTTCCCAATCCCCGACAAGATTGGTACCCTTTCACGTCCAAATCTCTCAAACTCCGGGAGAGATTCTCAAAACCAAGGTTGACATGGTTCGAGTTCCTTTCAACATTTTGGAAATCCCGCTGAAACTTTGGACATTCTCGCGAAGGGTTCCCAATCCCCGACAAGATTGGTACCCTTTCACGTGCAAATCTCTCAAACTCCGGGAGAGATTCTCAAAACCAAGGTTGACATGTTTCGAGTTCCTTTCAACATTTTGGAAATCCCGCTGAGACTTTGGACATTCTCGCGAAGGGTTCCCAATCCCCGACAAGATTGGTACCCTTTCACGTCCAAATCTCTCAAACTCCGGGAGAGATTCTCAAAACCAAGGTTGACATGGTTCCAGTTCCTTTCAACATTTTGGAAATCCCGCTGAAACTTTGGACATTCTCGCGAAGGAGTCCCGATCCCCGACAAGACTGGTACCCTTTCACGTCCAAATCTCTCAAACTCCGGGAGAGATTCTCAAAACCAAGGTTGACATGTTTCGAGTTCCTTTCAACATTTTGGAAATCCCGCTGAAACTTTGGACATTCTCGCGAAGGGTTCCCAATCCCCGACAAGATTGGTACCCTTTCACGTCCAAATCTCTCAAACTCCGGGAGAGATTCTCAAAACCAAGGTTGATATGTTTCGAGTTCCTTTCAACATTTTGGAAATCCCGCTGAAACTTTGGACATTCTGGCGAAGGGTTCCCAATCCCCGACAAGATTGGTACCCTTTCACGTCCAAATCTCTCAAACTCCGGGAGAGATTCTCAAAACCAAGGTTGACATGTTTCGAGTTCCTTTCAACATTTTGGAAATCCCGCTGAAACTTTGGACATTCTCGCGAACGGTTCCCAATCCCCGACAAGATTGGTATCCTTTCACGTCCAAATCGCTCAAAGTCCGGGAGAGATTCTCAAAACCAAGGTTGACATGTTTCGAGTTCCTTTCAACATTTTGGAAATCCCGCTGAAACTTTGGACATTCTCGCGAAGGGTTCCCAATCCCCGACAAGATTGGTACCCTTTCACGTCCAAATCTCTCAAACTCCGGGAGAGATTCTCAAAACCAAGGTTGACATGTTTCGAGTTCCTTTCAACATTTTGGAAATCCCGCTGAAACTTTGGACATTCTCACGAAGGGTTCCCAGTCCCCGACAAGATTGGTACCCTTTCACGTCCAAATCTCTCAAACTCCGGGAGAGATTCTCAAAACCAAGCTTGACATGTTTCGAGTTCCTTTCAACATTTTGGAAATCCCGCTGAAACTTTGGACATTCTCGCGAAGGGTTCCCAATCCCCGACAAGATTGGTACCCTTTCACGTCCAAATCTCTCAAACTCCGGGAGAGATTCTCAAAACCTAGGTTGACATGTTTCGAGTTCCTTTCAACATTTTGGAAATCCCGCTGAAACTTTGGACATTCTCGCGAAGGGTTCCCAATCCCCGACAAGATTGGTACCCTTTCACGTCCAAATCTCTCAAACTCCGGGAGAGATTCTCAAAACCAAGGTTGACATGGTTCGAGTTCCTTTCAACATTTTGGAAATCCTGCTGAAACTTTGGACATTCTCGCGAAGGGTTCCCAACCCCCGACAAGATTGGTACCCTTTCACGTCCAAATCTCTCAAACTCCGGGAGAGATTCTCAAAACCAAGGTTGACATGTTTCGAGTTCCTTTCAACATTTTGGAAATCCCGCTGAAACTTTGGACATTTTCGCGAAGGGTTCCCAATCCCCGACAAGATTGGTACCCTTTCACGTCCAAATCTCTCAAACTCCGGGAGAGATTCTCAAAACCAAGGTTGATATGTTTCGAGTTCCTTTCAACATTTTGGAAATCCCGCTGAAACTTTGGACATTCTCGCGAAGGGTTCCCAATCCCCGACAAGATTGGTACCCTTTCACGTCCAAATCTCTCAAACTCCGGGAGAGATTCTCAAAACCAAGGTTGACATGTTTCGAGTTCCTTTCAACATTTTGGAAATCCCGCTGAAACTTTGGACATTCTCGCGAACGGTTCCCAATCCCCGACAAGATTGGTATCCTTTCACGTCCAAATCGCTCAAAGTCCGGGAGAGATTCTCAAAACCAAGGTTGACATGTTTCGAGTTCCTTTCAACATTTTGGAAATCCCGCTGAAACTTTGGACATTCTCGCGAAGGGTTCCCAATCCCCGACAAGATTGGTACCCTTTCACGTCCAAATCTCTCAAACTCCGGGAGAGATTCTCAAAACCAAGGTTGACATGTTTCGAGTTCCTTTCAACATTTTGGAAATCCCGCTGAAACTTTGGACATTCTCACGAAGGGTTCCCAGTCCCCGACAAGATTGGTACCCTTTCACGTCCAAATCTCTCAAACTCCGGGAGAGATTCTCAAAACCAAGCTTGACATGTTTCGAGTTCCTTTCAACATTTTGGAAATCCCGCTGAAACTTTGGACATTCTCGCGAAGGGTTCCCAATCCCCGACAAGATTGGTACCCTTTCACGTCCAAATCTCTCAAACTCCGGGAGAGATTCTCAAAACCTAGGTTGACATGTTTCGAGTTCCTTTCAACATTTTGGAAATCCCGCTGAAACTTTGGACATTCTCGCGAAGGGTTCCCAATCCCCGACAAGATTGGTACCCTTTCACGTCCAAATCTCTCAAACTCCGGGAGAGATTCTCAAAACCAAGGTTGACATGGTTCGAGTTCCTTTCAACATTTTGGAAATCCTGCTGAAACTTTGGACATTCTCGCGAAGGGTTCCCAACCCCCGACAAGATTGGTACCCTTTCACGTGCAAATCTCTCAAACTCCGGGAGAGATTCTCAAAACCAAGGTTGACATGTTTCGAGTTCCTTTCAACATTTTGGAAATCCCGCTGAAACTTTGGACATTTTCGCGAAGGGTTCCCAATCCCCGACAAGATTGGTACCCTTTCACGTCCAAATCTCTCAAACTCCGGGAGAGATTCTCAAAACCAAGGTTGACATGTTTCGAGTTCCTTTCAACATTTTGGAAATCCCGCAGAAACTTTGGACATTCTGGCGGAGGGTTCCCAATCCCCGACAAGATTGGTACCCTTTCACGTCCAAATCTCTCAAACTCCGGGAGAGATTCTCAAAACCAAGGTTGACAGGGTTCCAGTTCCTTTCAACATTTTGGAAATCCCGCTGAAACTTTGGAAATTCTCGCGAAGGGTTCCCAATCCCCGACAAGATTGGTACCCTTTCACGTCCAAATCTCTCAAACTCCGGGAGAGATTCTCAAAACCAAGGTTAACATGTTTCTTGTTCCTTTCAACATTTTGGAAATCCTGCTGAAACTTTGGACATTCTCGCGAAGGGTTCCCAATCCCTGACAAGATTGGTACCCTTTCACGTCCAAATCTCTCAAACTCCGGGAGAGATTCTCAAAACCAAGGTTGACATGTTTCGAGTTCCTTTCAACATTTTGGAAATCCCGCTGAAACTTTGGACATTCTGGCGAAGGGTTCCCAATCCCCGACAAGATTGGTACCCTTTCACGTCCAAATCTCTCAAAGTCCGGGAGAGATTCTCAAAACCAAGGTTGACATGTTTCGAGTTCCTTTCAACATTTTGGAAATCCCGCTGAAACTTTGGACATTCTCGCGAAGGAGTCCCGATCCCCGACAAGACTGGTACCCTTTCACGTCCAAATCTCTCAAACTCCGGGAGAGATTCTCAAAACCAAGGTTGACATGTTTCGAGTTCCTTTCAACATTTTGGAAATCCCGCTGAAACTTTGGACATTCTCGCGAAGGGTTCCCAATCCCCGACAAGATTGGTACCCTTTCACGTCCAAATCTCTCAAACTCCGGGAGAGATTCTCAAAACCAAGGTTGATATGTTTCGAGTTCCTTTCAACATTTTGGAAATCCCGCTGAAACTTTGGACATTCTGGCGAAGGGTTCCCAATCCCCGACAAGATTGGTACCCTTTCACGTCCAAATCTCTCAAACTCCGGGAGAGATTCTCAAAACCAAGGTTGACATGTTTCGAGTTCCTTTCAACATTTTGGAAATCCCGCTGAAACTTTGGACATTCTCGCGAACGGTTCCCAATCCCCGACAAGATTGGTATCCTTTCACGTCCAAATCGCTCAAAGTCCGGGAGAGATTCTCAAAACCAAGGTTGACATGTTTCGAGTTCCTTTCAACATTTTGGAAATCCCGCTGAAACTTTGGACATTCTCGCGAAGGGTTCCCAATCCCCGACAAGATTGGTACCCTTTCACGTCCAAATCTCTCAAACTCCGGGAGAGATTCTCAAAACCAAGGTTGACATGTTTCGAGTTCCTTTCAACATTTTGGAAATCCCGCTGAAACTTTGGACATTCTCACGAAGGGTTCCCAGTCCCCGACAAGATTGGTACCCTTTCACGTCCAAATCTCTCAAACTCCGGGAGAGATTCTCAAAACCAAGCTTGACATGTTTCGAGTTCCTTTCAACATTTTGGAAATCCCGCTGAAACTTTGGACATTCTCGCGAAGGGTTCCCAATCCCCGACAAGATTGGTACCCTTTCACGTCCAAATCTCTCAAACTCCGGGAGAGATTCTCAAAACCTAGGTTGACATGTTTCGAGTTCCTTTCAACATTTTGGAAATCCCGCTGAAACTTTGGACATTCTCGCGAAGGGTTCCCAATCCCCGACAAGATTGGTACCCTTTCACGTCCAAATCTCTCAAACTCCGGGAGAGATTCTCAAAACCAAGGTTGACATGGTTCGAGTTCCTTTCAACATTTTGGAAATCCTGCTGAAACTTTGGACATTCTCGCGAAGGGTTCCCAACCCCCGACAAGATTGGTATCCTTTCACGTCCAAATCTCTCAAACTCCGGGAGAGATTCTCAAAACCAAGGTTGACAGGGTTCCAGTTCCTTTCAACATTTTGGAAATCCCGCTGAAACTTTGGAAATTCTCGCGAAGGGTTCCCAATCCCCGACAAGATTGGTACCCTTTCACGTCCAAATCTCTCAAACTCCGGGAGAGATTCTCAAAACCAAGGTTAACATGTTTCTTGTTCCTTTCAACATTTTGGAAATCCTGCTGAAACTTTGGACATTCTCGCGAAGGGTTCCCAATCCCTGACAAGATTGGTACCCTTTCACGTCCAAATCTCTCAAACTCCGGGAGAGATTCTCAAAACCAAGGTTGACATGTTTCGAGTTCCTTTCAACATTTTGGAAATCCCGCTGAAACTTTGGACATTCTGGCGAAGGGTTCCCAATCCCCGACAAGATTGGTACCCTTTCACGTCCAAATCTCTCAAAGTCCGGGAGAGATTCTCAAAACCAAGGTTGACATGTTTCGAGTTCCTTTCAACATTTTGGAAATCCCGCTGAAACTTTGGACATTCTCGCGAAGGAGTCCCGATCCCCGACAAGACTGGTACCCTTTCACGTCCAAATCTCTCAAACTCCGGGAGAGATTCTCAAAACCAAGGTTGACATGTTTCGAGTTCCTTTCAACATTTTGGAAATCCCGCTGAAACTTTGGACATTCTCGCGAAGGGTTCCCAATCCCCGACAAGATTGGTACCCTTTCACGTCCAAATCTCTCAAACTCCGGGAGAGATTCTCAAAACCAAGGTTGATATGTTTCGAGTTCCTTTCAACATTTTGGAAATCCCGCTGAAACTTTGGACATTCTGGCGAAGGGTTCCCAATCCCCGACAAGATTGGTACCCTTTCACGTCCAAATCTCTCAAACTCCGGGAGAGATTCTCAAAACCAAGGTTGACATGTTTCGAGTTCCTTTCAACATTTTGGAAATCCCGCTGAAACTTTGGACATTCTCGCGAACGGTTCCCAATCCCCGACAAGATTGGTATCCTTTCACGTCCAAATCGCTCAAAGTCCGGGAGAGATTCTCAAAACCAAGGTTGACATGTTTCGAGTTCCTTTCAACATTTTGGAAATCCCGCTGAAACTTTGGACATTCTCGCGAAGGGTTCCCAATCCCCGACAAGATTGGTACCCTTTCACGTCCAAATCTCTCAAACTCCGGGAGAGATTCTCAAAACCAAGGTTGACATGTTTCGAGTTCCTTTCAACATTTTGGAAATCCCGCTGAAACTTTGGACATTCTCACGAAGGGTTCCCAGTCCCCGACAAGATTGGTACCCTTTCACGTCCAAATCTCTCAAACTCCGGGAGAGATTCTCAAAACCAAGCTTGACATGTTTCGAGTTCCTTTCAACATTTTGGAAATCCCGCTGAAACTTTGGACATTCTCGCGAAGGGTTCCCAATCCCCGACAAGATTGGTACCCTTTCACGTCCAAATCTCTCAAACTCCGGGAGAGATTCTCAAAACCTAGGTTGACATGTTTCGAGTTCCTTTCAACATTTTGGAAATCCCGCTGAAACTTTGGACATTCTCGCGAAGGGTTCCCAATCCCCGACAAGATTGGTACCCTTTCACGTCCAAATCTCTCAAACTCCGGGAGAGATTCTCAAAACCAAGGTTGACATGGTTCGAGTTCCTTTCAACATTTTGGAAATCCTGCTGAAACTTTGGACATTCTCGCGAAGGGTTCCCAACCCCCGACAAGATTGGTACCCTTTCACGTCCAAATCTCTCAAACTCCGGGAGAGATTCTCAAAACCAAGGTTGACATGTTTCGAGTTCCTTTCAACATTTTGGAAATCCCGCTGAAACTTTGGACATTTTCGCGAAGGGTTCCCAATCCCCGACAAGATTGGTACCCTTTCACGTCCAAATCTCTCAAACTCCGGGAGAGATTCTCAAAACCAAGGTTGATATGTTTCGAGTTCCTTTCAACATTTTGGAAATCCCGCTGAAACTTTGGACATTCTGGCGAAGGGTTCCCAATCCCCGACAAGATTGGTACCCTTTCACGTCCAAATCTCTCAAACTCCGGGAGAGATTCTCAAAACCAAGGTTGACATGTTTCGAGTTCCTTTCAACATTTTGGAAATCCCGCTGAAACTTTGGACATTCTCGCGAACGGTTCCCAATCCCCGACAAGATTGGTATCCTTTCACGTCCAAATCGCTCAAAGTCCGGGAGAGATTCTCAAAACCAAGGTTGACATGTTTCGAGTTCCTTTCAACATTTTGGAAATCCCGCTGAAACTTTGGACATTCTCGCGAAGGGTTCCCAATCCCCGACAAGATTGGTACCCTTTCACGTCCAAATCTCTCAAACTCCGGGAGAGATTCTCAAAACCTAGGTTGACATGTTTCGAGTTCCTTTCAACATTTTGGAAATCCCGCTGAAACTTTGGACATTCTCGCGAAGGGTTCCCAATCCCTGACAAGATTGGTACCCTTTCACGTCCAAATCTCTCAAACTCCGGGAGAGATTCTCAAAACCAAGGTTGACATGGTTCGAGTTCCTTTCAACATTTTGGAAATCCTGCTGAAACTTTGGACATTCTCGCGAAGGGTTCCCAACCCCCGACAAGATTGGTACCCTTTCACGTCCAAATCTCTCAAACTCCGGGAGAGATTCTCAAAACCAAGGTTGACATGTTTCGAGTTCCTTTCAACATTTTGGAAATCCCGCTGAAACTTTGGACATTCTCGCGAAGGGTTCCCAATCCCCGACAAGATTGGTACCCTTTCACGTCCAAATCTCTCAAACTCCGGGAGAGATTCTCAAAACCAAGGTTGACATGTTTCGAGTTCCTTTCAACATTTTGGAAATCCCGCAGAAACTTTGGACATTGTCGCGAAGGGTTCCCAATCCCCGACAAGATTGGTACCCTTTCACGTCCAAATCTCTCAAACTCCGGGAGAGATTCTCAAAACCAAGGTTGACAGGGTTCCAGTTCCTTTCAACATTTTGGAAATCCCGCTGAAACTTTGGAAATTCTCGCGAAGGGTTCCCAATCCCCGACAAGATTGGTACCCTTTCACGTCCAAATCTCTCAAACTCCGGGAGAGATTCTCAAAACCAAGGTTAACATGTTTCTTGTTCCTTTCAACATTTTGGAAATCCTGCTGAAACTTTGGACATTCTCGCGAAGGGTTCCCAATCCCTGACAAGATTGGTACCCTTTCACGTCCAAATCTCTCAAACTCCGGGAGAGATTCTCAAAACCAAGGTTGACATGTTTCGAGTTCCTTTCAACATTTTGGAAATCCCGCTGAAACTTTGGACATTCTGGCGAAGGGTTCCCAATCCCCGACAAGATTGGTACCCTTTCACGTCCAAATCTCTCAAAGTCCGGGAGAGATTCTCAAAACCAAGGTTGACATGTTTCGAGTTCCTTTCAACATTTTGGAAATCCCGCTGAAACTTTGGACATTGTCGCGAAGGGTTCCCAATCCCCGACAAGATTGGTACCCTTTCACGTCCAAATCTCTCAAACTCCGGGAGAGATTCTCAAAACCAAGGTTGACATGTTTCGAGTTCCTTTCAACATTTTGGAAATCCCGCTGAAACTTTGGACATTCTCGCGAAGGGTTCCCAATCCCCGACAAGATTGGTACCCTTTCACGTCCAAATCTCTCAAAGTCCGGGAGAGATTCTCAAAACCAAGGTTGACATGTTTCGAGTTCCTTTCAACATTTTGGAAATCCCGCTGAAACTTTGGACATTCTCGCGAAGGGTTCCCAATCCCCGACAAGATTGGTACCCTTTCACGTCCAAATCTCTCAAACTCCGGGAGAGATTCTCAAAACCAAGGTTGACATGGTTCCAGTTCCTTTCAACATTTTGGAAATCCCGCTGAAACTTTGGACATTCTCGCGAAGGGTTCCCAATCCCCGACAAGATTGGTACCCTTTCACGTCCAAATCTCTCAAACTCCGGGAGAGATTCTCAAAACCAAAGTGGACATGGTTCGAGTTCCTTTCAACATTTTGGAAATCCCACTGAAACTTTGGACATTCTGGCGAAGAGTTCCCAGTCCCCGACAAGATTGGTACCCTTTCACGTCCAAATCTCTCAAACTCCGGGAGAGATTCTCAAAACCAAGGTTGACATGTTTCGAGTTCCTTTCAACATTTTGGAAATCCCGCTGAAACTTTGGACATTCTGGCGAAGGGTTCCCAATCCCCGACAAGATTGGTACCCTTTCACGTCCAAATCTCTCAAAGTCCGGGAGAGATTCTCAAAACCAAGGTTGACATGTTTCGAGTTCCTTTCAACATTTTGGAAATCCCGCTGAAACTTTGGACATTCTGGCGAAGGGTTCCCAATCCCCGACAAGATTGGTACCCTTTCACGTGCAAATCTCTCAAACTCCGGGAGAGATTCTCAAAACCAAGGTTGACATGGTTCGAGTTCCTTTCAACATTTTGGAAATCCCGCTGAAACTTTGGACATTCTCGCGAAGGGTTCCCAATCCCCGACAAGATTGGTACCCTTTCACGTCCAAATCTCTCAAACTCCGGGAGAGATTCTCAAAACCAAGGTTGACATGTTTCGAGTTCCTTTCAACATTTTGGAAATCCCGCTGAAACTTTGGACATTGTCGTGAAGGGTTCCCAATCCCCGACAAGATTGGTACCCTTTCACGTCCAAATCTCTCAAACTCCGGGAGAGATTCTCAAAACCAAGGTTGACATGTTTCGAGTTCCTTTCAACATTTTGGAAATCCCGCTGAAACTTTGGACATTCTGGCGAAGGGTTCCCAATCCCCGACAAGATTGGTACCCTTTCACGTCCAAATCTCTCAAACTCCGGGAGAGATTCTCAAAACCAAGGTTGACATGGTTCGAGTTCCTTTCAACATTTTGGAAATCCCGCTGAAACTTTGGACATTGTCGCAAAGGGTTCCCAATCCCCGACAAGATTGGTACCCTTTCACGTCCAAATCTCTCAAACTCCGGGAGAGATTCTCAAAACCAAGGTTGACATGTTTCCAGTTCCTTTCAACATTTTGGAAATCCCGCTGAAACTTTGGACATTCTCGCGAAGGAGTCCCGATCCCCGACAAGACTGGTACCCTTTCACGTCCAAATCTCTCAAACTCCGGGAGAGATTCTCAAAACCAAGGTTGACATGTTTCGAGTTCCTTTCAACATTTTGGAAATCCTGCTGAAACTTTGGACATTCTCGCGAAGGGTTCCCGATCCCGGACAAGATTGGTACCCTTTCACGTCCAAATCTCTCAAACTCCGGGAGAGATTCTGAAAACCAAGGTTGACATGTTTCGAGTTCCTTTCAACATTTTGGAAATCCCGCTGAAACTTTGGACATTCTCGCGAAGGGTTCCCAATCCCCGACAAGATTGGTACCCTTTCACGTGCAAATCTCTCAAACTCCGGGAGAGATTCTCAAAACCAAGGTTGACATGTTTCGAGTTCCTTTCAACATTTTGGAAATCCCGCTGAAACTTTGGACATTCTGGCGAAGGGTTCCCAATCCCCGACAAGATTGGTACCCTTTCACGTCCAAATCTCTCAAACTCCGGGAGAGATTCTCAAAACCAAGGTTGACATGTTTAGAGTTCCTTTCAACATTTTGGAAATCCCACTGAAACTTTGGACATTCTCGCGAAGGGTTCCCAATCCCCGACAAGATTGGTACCCTTTCACGTCCAAATCTCTCAAACTCCGGGAGAGATTCTCAAAACCAAGCTTGACATGTTTCGAGTTCCTTTCAACATTTTGGAAATCCCGCTGAAACTTTGGACATTTTCGCGAAGGGTTCCCAATCCCCGACAAGATTGGTACCCTTTCACGTCCAAATCTCTCAAACTCCGGGAGAGATTCTCAAAACCAAGGTTGACATGGTTCGAGTTCCTTTCAACATTTTGGAAATCTCGCTGAAACTTTGGACATTCTGGCGGAGGGTTCCCAATCCCTGACAAGATTGGTACCCTTTCACGTGCAAATCTCTCAAACTCCGGGAGAGATTCTCAAAACCAAGGTTGACATGGTTCGAGTTCCTTTCAACATTTTGGAAATCCCGCTGAAACTTTGGACATTGTCGCGAAGTGTTCCCAATCCCCGACAAGATTGGTACCCTTTCACGTCCAAATCTCTCAAACTCCGGGAGAGATTCTCAAAACCAAGGTTGACATGTTTCGAGTTCCTTTCAACATTTTGGAAATCCCGCTGAAACTTTGGACATTCTCGCGAAGGGTTCCCAATCCCCGACAAGATTGGTACCCTTTCACGTGCAAATCTCTCAAACTCCGGGAGAGATTCTCAAAACCAAGGTTGACATGTTTCGAGTTCCTTTCAACATTTTGGAAATCCCGCTGAAACTTTGGACATTCTGGCGGAGGGTTCCCAATCCCCGACAAGATTGGTACCCTTTCACGTCCAAATCTCTCAAACTCCGGGAGAGATTCTCAAAACCAAGGTTGACAGGGTTCCAGTTCCTTTCAACATTTTGGAAATCCTGCTTAACTTTGGACATTCTCGCGAAGGGTTCCCAATCCCTGACAAGATTGGTACCCTTTCACGTCCAAATCTCTCAAACTCCGGGAGAGATTCTCAAAACCAAGGTTGACATGTTTCGAGTTCCTTTCAACATTTTGGAAATCCCGCTGAAACTTTGGACATTCTGGCGAAGGGTTCCCAATCCCCGACAAGATTGGTACCCTTTCACGTCCAAATCTCTCAAAGTCCGGGAGAGATTCTCAAAACCAAGGTTGACATGTTTCGAGTTCCTTTCAACATTTTGGAAATCCCGCTGAAACTTTGGACATTGTCGCGAAGGGTTCCCAATCCCCGACAAGATTGGTACCCTTTCACGTCCAAATCTCTCAAAGTCCGGGAGAGATTCTCAAAACCAAGGTTGACATGTTTCGAGTTCCTTTCAACATTTTGGAAATCCCGCTGAAACTTTGGACATTCTCGCGAAGGGTTCCCAATCCCCGACAAGATTGGTACCCTTTCACGTCCAAATCTCTCAGAGTCCGGGAGAGATTCTCAAAACCAAGGTTGACATGTTTCGAGTTCCTTTCAACATTTTGGAAATCCCGCTGAAACTTTGGACATTCTCGCGAAGGGTTCCCAATCCCCGACAAGATTGGTACCCTTTCACGTCCAAATCTCTCAAACTCCGGGAGAGATTCTCAAAACCAAGGTTGACATGGTTCCAGTTAATTTCAACATTTTGGAAATCCCGCTGAAACTTTGGACATTCTCGCGAAGGGTTCCCAATCCCCGACAAGATTGGTACCCTTTCACGTCCAAATCTCTCAAACTCCGGGAGAGATTCTCAAAACCAAGGTTGACATGTTTCGAGTTCCTTTCAACATTTTGGAAATCCCACTGAAACTTTGGACATTCTGGCGAAGAGTTCCCAGTCCCCGACAAGATTGGTACCCTTTCACGTCCAAATCTCTCAAACCTCGGGAGAGATTCTCAAAACCAAGGTTGACATGTTTCGAGTTCCTTTCAACATTTTGGAAATCCCGCTGAAACTTTGGACATTCTCGCGAAGGGTTCCCAATCCCCGACAAGATTGGTACCCTTTCACGTCCAAATCTCTCAAACTCCGGGAGAGATTCTCAAAACCAAGGTTGACATGTTTCGAGTTCCTTTCAACATTTTGGAAATCCCGCTGAAACTTTGGACATTCTCGCGAAGGGTTCCCAATCCCCGACAAGATTGGTACCCTTTCACGTCCAAATCTCTCAAACTCCGGGAGAGATTCTCAAAACCAAGGTTGACATGGTTCGAGTTCCTTTCAACATTTTGGAAATCCCGCTGAAACTTTGGACATTGTCGCGAAGGGTTCCCAATCCCCGACAAGATTGGTACCCTTTCACGTGCAAATCTCTCAAACTCCGGGAGAGATTCTCAAAACCAAGGTTGACATGTTTCGAGTTCCTTTCAACATTTTGGAAATCCCGCTGAAACTTTGGACATTGTCGTGAAGGGTTCCCAATCCCCGACAAGATTGGTACACTTTCACGTCCAAATCTCTCAAACTCCGGGAGAGATTCTCAAAACCAAGGTTGACATGTTTCGAGTTCCTTTCAACATTTTGGAAATCCCGCTGAAACTTTGGACATTGTCGCAAAGGGTTCCCAATCCCCGACAAGATTGGTACCCTTTCACGTCCAAATCTCTCAAACTCCGGGAGAGATTCTCAAAACCAAGGTTAACATGTTTCGTGTTCCTTTCAACATTTTGGAAATCCTGCTGAAACTTTGGACATTCTCGCGAAGGGTTCCCAATCCCTGACAAGATTGGTACCCTTTCACGTCCAAATCTCTCAAACTCCGGGAGAGATTCTCAAAACCAAGGTTGACATGTTTCGAGTTCCTTTCAACATTTTGGAAATCCCGCTGAAACTTTGGACATTCTCGCGAAGGGTTCCCAATCCCCGACAAGATTGGTACCCTTTCACGTCCAAATCTCTCAAACTCCGGGAGAGATTCTCAAAACCAAGGTTGACATGTTTCGAGTTCCTTTCAACATTTTGGAAATCCCGCTGAAACTTTGGACATTCTCGCGAAGGGTTCCCAATCCCCGACAAGATTGGTACCCTTTCACGTCCAAATCTCTCAAACTCCGGGAGAGATTCTCAAACCAAGGTTGACATGGTTCGAGTTCCTTTCAACATTTTGGAAATCCCACTGAAACTTTGGACATTCTGGCGAAGGGTTCCCAATCCCCGACAAGATTGGTACCCTTTCACGTCCAAATCTCTCAAAGTCCGGGAGAGATTCTCAAAACCAAGGTTGACATGTTTCGAGTTCCTTTCAACATTTTGGAAATCCCGCTGAATCTTTGGACATTCTCGCGAAGGGTTCCCAATCCCCGACAAGATTGGTACCCTTTCACGTCCAAATCTCTCAAACTCCGGGAGAGATTCTCAAAACCAAGGTTGACATGTTTTGAGTTTCTTTCAACATTTTGGAAATCCCGCTGAAACTTTGGACATTCTGGCGAAGGGTTCCCAATCCCCGACAAGATTGGTACCCTTTCACGTCCAAATCTCTCAAACTCCGGGAGAGATTCTCAAAACCAAGGTTGACATGGTTCGAGTTCCTTTCAACATTTTGGAAATCCCACTGAAACTTTGGACATTCTGGCGAAGGGTTCCCAATCCCCGACAAGATTGGTACCCTTTCACGTCCAAATCTCTCAAACTCCGGGAGAGATTCTCAAAACCAAGGTTGACATGTTTCGAGTTCCTTTCAACATTTTGGAAATCCCGCTGAAACTTTGGACATTCTGGCGAAGGGTTCCCAATCCCCGACAAGATTGGTACCCTTTCACGTCCAAATCTCTCAAACTCCGGGAGAGATTCTCAAAACCAAGGTTGACATGGTTCGAGTTCCTTTCAACATTTTGGAAATCCCGCTGAAACTTTGGACATTCTCGCGAAGGGTTCCCAATCCCCGACAAGATTGGTACCCTTTCACGTCCAAATCTCTCAAACTCCGGGAGAGATTCTCAAAACCAAGGTTGACATGTTTCGAGTTCCTTTCAACATTTTGGAAATCCCGCTGAAACTTTGGACATTCTCGCGAAGGGTTCCCAATCCCCGACAAGATTGGTACCCTTTCACGTCCAAATCTCTCAAAGTCCGGGAGAGATTCTCAAAACCAAGGTTGACATGTTTCGAGTTCCTTTCAACATTTTGGAAATCCCGCTGAAACTTTGGACATTCTCGCGAAGGGTTCCCAATCCCCGACAAGATTGGTACCCTTTCACGTCCAAATCTCTCAAACTCCGGGAGAGATTCTCAAAACCAAGGTTGACATGTTTTGAGTTTCTTTCAACATTTTGGAAATCCCGCTGAAACTTTGGACATTCTGGCGAAGGGTTCCCAATCCCCGACAAGATTGGTACCCTTTCACGTCCAAATCTCTCAAACTCCGGGAGAGATTCTCAAAACCAAGGTTGACATGGTTCGAGTTCCTTTCAACATTTTGGAAATCCCACTGAAACTTTGGACATTCTGGCGAAGAGTTCCCAGTCCCCGACAAGATTGGTACCCTTTCACGTCCAAATCTCTCAAACTCCGGGAGAGATTCTCAAAACCAAGGTTGACATGTTTCGAGTTCCTTTCAACATTTTGGAAATCCCGCTGAAACTTTGGACATTCTGGCGAAGGGTTCCCAATCCCCGACAAGATTGGTACCCTTTCACGTCCAAATCTCTCAAACTCCGTGAGAGATTCTCAAAAGCAAGGTTGACATGTTTCGAGTTCCTTTCAACATTTTGGAAATCCCGCTGAAACTTTGGACATTGTCGCGAAGGGTTCCCAATCCCCGACAAGATTGGTACCCTTTCACGTCCAAATCTCTCAAACTCCGGGAGAGATTCTCAAAACCAAGGTTGACATGTTTCGAGTTCCTTTCAACATTTTGGAAATCCCGCTGAAACTTTGGACATTCTCGCGAAGGGTTCCCAATCCCCGACAAGATTGGTACCCTTTCACGTCCAAATCTCTCAAAGTCCGGGAGAGATTCTCAAAACCAAGGTTGACATGTTTCGAGTTCCTTTCAACATTTTGGAAATCCCGCTGAAACTTCGGACATTCTCGCGAAGGGTTCCCAATCCCCGACAAGATTGGTACCCTTTCACGTCCAAATCTCTCAAACTCCGGGAGAGATTCTCAAAACCAAGGTTGACATGTTTTGAGTTTCTTTCAACATTTTGGAAATCCCGCTGAAACTTTGGACATTCTGGCGAAGGGTTCCCAATCCCTGACAAGATTGGTACCCTTTCACGTCCAAATCTCTCAAACTCCGGGAGAGATTCTCAAAACCAAGGTTGACATGGTTCGAGTTCCTTTCAACATTTTGGAAATCCCACTGAAACTTTGGACATTCTGGCGAAGAGTTCCCAGTCCCCGACAAGATTGGTACCCTTTCACGTCCAAATCTCTCAAACTCCGGGAGAGATTCTCAAAACCAAGGTTGACATGTTTCGAGTTCCTTTCAACATTTTGGAAATCCCGCTGAAACTTTGGACATTCTGGCGAAGGGTTCCCAATCCCCGACAAGATTGGTACCCTTTCACGTCCAAATCTCTCAAACTCCGGGAGAGATTCTCAAAACCAAGGTTGACATGTTTCGAGTTCCTTTCAACATTTTGGAAATCCCGCTGAAACTTTGGACATTCTCGCGAAGGGTTCCCAATCCCCGACAAGATTGGTACCCTTTCACGTCCAAATCTCTCAAAGTCCGGGAGAGATTCTCAAAACCAAGGTTGACATGTTTCGAGTTCCTTTCAACATTTTGGAAATCCCGCTGAAACTTTGGACATTCTCGCGAAGGGTTCCCAATCCCCGACAAGATTGGTACCCTTTCACGTCCAAATCTCTCAAACTCCGGGAGAGATTCTCAAAACCAAGGTTGACATGTTTTGAGTTTCTTTCAACATTTTGGAAATCCCGCTGAAACTTTGGACATTCTGGCGAAGGGTTCCCAATCCCCGACAAGATTGGTACCCTTTCACGTCCAAATCTCTCAAACTCCGGGAGAGATTCTCAAAACCAAGGTTGACATGGTTCGAGTTCCTTTCAACATTTTGGAAATCCCGCTGAAACTTTGGACATTGTCGCAAAGGGTTCCCAATCCCCGACAAGATTGGTACCCTTTCACGTCCAAATCTCTCAAACTCCGGGAGAGATTCTCAAAACCAAGGTTGACATGTTTCCAGTTCCTTTCAACATTTTGGAAATCCCGCTGAAACTTTGGACATTCTCGCGAAGGAGTCCCGATCCCCGACAAGACTGGTACCCTTTCACGTCCAAATCTCTCAAACTCCGGGAGAGATTCTCAAAACCAAGGTTGACATGTTTCGAGTTCCTTTCAACATTTTGGAAATCCTGCTGAAACTTTGGACATTCTCGCGAAGGGTTCCCGATCCCGGACAAGAATGGTACCCTTTCACGTCCAAATCTCTCAAAGTCCGGGAGAGATTCTGAAAACCAAGGTTGACATGTTTCGAGTTCCTTTCAACATTTTGGAAATCCCGCTGAAACTTTGGACATTCTGGCGAAGGGTTCCCAATCCCCGACAAGATTGGTACCCTTTCACGTGCAAATCTCTCAAACTCCGGGAGAGATTCTCAAAACCAAGGTTGACATGTTTCGAGTTCCTTTCAACATTTTGGAAATCCCGCTGAAACTTTGGACATTCTCGCGAAGGGTTCCCAATCCCCGACAAGATTGGTACCCTTTCACGTCCAAATCTCTCAAAGTCCGGGAGAGATTCTCAAAACCAAGGTTGACATGTTTCGAGTTCCTTTCAACATTTTGGAAATCCCGCTGAAACTTTGGACATTCTCGCGAAGGGTTCCCAATCCCCGACAAGATTGGTACCCTTTCACGTCCAAATCTCTCAAACTCCGGGAGAGATTCTCAAAACCAAGGTTGACATGTTTTGAGTTTCTTTCAACATTTTGGAAATCCCGCTGAAACTTTGGACATTCTGGCGAAGGGTTCCCAATCCCCGACAAGATTGGTACCCTTTCACGTCCAAATCTCTCAAACTCCGGGAGAGATTCTCAAAACCAAGGTTGACATGGTTCGAGTTCCTTTCAACATTTTGGAAATCCCACTGAAACTTTGGACATTCTGGCGAAGAGTTCCCAGTCCCCGACAAGATTGGTACCCTTTCACGTCCAAATCTCTCAAACTCCGGGAGAGATTCTCAAAACCAAGGTTGACATGTTTCGAGTTCCTTTCAACATTTTGGAAATCCCGCTGAAACTTTGGACATTCTGGCGAAGGGTTCCCAATCCCCGACAAGATTGGTACCCTTTCACGTCCAAATCTCTCAAACTCCGGGAGAGATTCTCAAAACCAAGGTTGACATGGTTCGAGTTCCTTTCAACATTTTGGAAATCCCGCTGAAACTTTGGACATTCTCGCGAAGGGTTCCCAATCCCTGACAAGATTGGTACCCTTTCACGTGCAAATCTCTCAAACTCCGGGAGAGATTCTCAAAACCAAGGTTGACATGGTTCGAGTTCCTTTCAACATTTTGGAAATCCCGCTGAAACTTTGGACATTCTCGCGAAGGGTTCCCAATCCCCGACAAGATTGGTACCCTTTCACGTCCAAATCTCTCAAACTCCGGGAGAGATTCTCAAAACCAAGGTTGACATGTTTCGAGTTCCTTTCAACATTTTGGAAATCCCGCTGAAACTTTGGACATTCTGGCGAAGGGTTCCCAATCCCCGACAAGATTGGTACCCTTTCACGTCCAAATCTCTCAAACTCCGGGAGAGATTCTCAAAACCAAGGTTGACATGGTTCGAGTTCCTTTCAACATTTTGGAAATCCCGCTGAAACTTTGGACATTGTCGCAAAGGGTTCCCAATCCCCGACAAGATTGGTACCCTTTCACGTCCAAATCTCTCAAACTCCGGGAGAGATTCTCAAAACCAAGGTTGACATGTTTCCAGTTCCTTTCAACATTTTGGAAATCCCGCTGAAACTTTGGACATTCTCGCGAAGGAGTCCCGATCCCCGACAAGACTGGTACCCTTTCACGTCCAAATCTCTCAAACTCCGGGAGAGATTCTCAAAACCAAGGTTGACATGTTTCGAGTTCCTTTCAACATTTTGGAAATCCTGCTGAAACTTTGGACATTCTCGCGAAGGGTTCCCGATCCCGGACAAGATTGGTACCCTTTCACGTCCAAATCTCTCAAACTCCGGGAGAGATTCTGAAAACCAAGGTTGACATGTTTCGAGTTCCTTTCAACATTTTGGAAATCCCGCTGAAACTTTGGACATTCTCGCGAAGGGTTCCCAATCCCCGACAAGATTGGTACCCTTTCACGTCCAAATCTCTCAAACTCCGTGAGAGATTCTCAAAACCAAGGTTGACATGTTTCGAGTTCCTTTCAACATTTTGGAAATCCCGCTGAAACTTTGGACATTCTGGCGAAGGGTTCCCAATCCCCGACAAGATTGGTACCCTTTCACGTCCAAATCTCTCAAACTCCGGGAGAGATTCTCAAAACCAAGGTTGACATGTTTAGAGTTCCTTTCAACATTTTGGAAATCCCACTGAAACTTTGGACATTCTCGCGAAGGGTTCCCAATCCCCGACAAGATTGGTACCCTTTCACGTCCAAATCTCTCAAACTCCGGGAGAGATTCTCAAAACCAAGGTTGACATGTTTCGAGTTCCTTTCAACATTTTGGAAATCCCGCTGAAACTTTGGACATTCTCGCGAAGGGTTCCCAATCCCCGACAAGATTGGTACCCTTTCACGTCCAAATCTCTCAAAGTCCGGGAGAGATTCTCAAAACCAAGGTTGACATGGTTCGAGTTCCTTTCAACATTTTGGAAATCTCGCTGAAACTTTGGACATTCTGGCGGAGGGTTCCCAATCCCTGACAAGATTGGTACCCTTTCACGTGCAAATCTCTCAAACTCCGGGAGAGATTCTCAAAACCAAGGTTGACATGGTTCGAGTTCCTTTCAACATTTTGGAAATCCCGCTGAAACTTTGGACATTGTCGCGAAGTGTTCCCAATCCCCGACAAGATTGGTACCCTTTCACGTCCAAATCTCTCAAACTCCGGGAGAGATTCTCAAAACCAAGGTTGACATGTTTCGAGTTCCTTTCAACATTTTGGAAATCCCGCTGAAACTTTGGACATTCTCGCGAAGGGTTCCCAATCCCCGACAAGATTGGTACCCTTTCATGTGCAAATCTCTCAAACTCCGGGAGAGATTCTCAAAACCAAGGTTGACATGTTTCGAGTTCCTTTCAACATTTTGGAAATCCCGCTGAAACTTTGGACATTCTGGCGGAGGGTTCCCAATCCCCGACAAGATTGGTACCCTTTCACGTCCAAATCTCTCAAACTCCGGGAGAGATTCTCAAAACCAAGGTTGACAGGGTTCCAGTTCCTTTCAACATTTTGGAAATCCTGCTGAAACTTTGGACATTCTCGCGAAGGGTTCCCAATCCCTGACAAGATTGGTACCCTTTCACGTCCAAATCTCTCAAACTCCGGGAGAGATTCTCAAAACCAAGGTTGACATGTTTCGAGTTCCTTTCAACATTTTGGAAATCCCGCTGAAACTTTGGACATTCTGGCGAAGGGTTCCCAATCCCCGACAAGATTGGTACCCTTTCACGTCCAAATCTCTCAAACTCCGGGAGAGATTCTGAAAACCAAGGTTGACATGTTTCGAGTTCCTTTCAACATTTTGGAAATCCCGCTGAAACTTTGGACATTCTCGCGAAGGGTTCCCAATCCCCGACAAGATTGGTACCCTTTCACGTCCAAATCTCTCAAACTCCGTGAGAGATTCTCAAAACCAAGGTTGACATGTTTCGAGTTCCTTTCAACATTTTGGAAATCCCGCTGAAACTTTGGACATTCTGGCGAAGGGTTCCCAATCCCCGACAAGATTGGTACCCTTTCACGTCCAAATCTCTCAAACTCCGGGAGAGATTCTCAAAACCAAGGTTGACATGTTTAGAGTTCCTTTCAACATTTTGGAAATCCCACTGAAACTTTGGACATTCTCGCGAAGGGTTCCCAATCCCCGACAAGATTGGTACCCTTTCACGTCCAAATCTCTCAAACTCCGGGAGAGATTCTCAAAACCAAGGTTGACATGTTTCGAGTTCCTTTCAACATTTTGGAAATCCCGCTGAAACTTTGGACATTTTCGCGAAGGGTTCCCAATCCCCGACAAGATTGGTACCCTTTCACGTCCAAATCTCTCAAAGTCCGGGAGAGATTCTCAAAACCAAGGTTGACATGGTTCGAGTTCCTTTCAACATTTTGGAAATCTCGCTGAAACTTTGGACATTCTGGCGGAGGGTTCCCAATCCCTGACAAGATTGGTACCCTTTCACGTGCAAATCTCTCAAACTCCGGGAGAGATTCTCAAAACCAAGGTTGACATGGTTCGAGTTCCTTTCAACATTTTGGAAATCCCGCTGAAACTTTGGACATTGTCGCGAAGTGTTCCCAATCCCCGACAAGATTGGTACCCTTTCACGTCCAAATCTCTCAAACTCCGGGAGAGATTCTCAAAACCAAGGTTGACATGTTTCGAGTTCCTTTCAACATTTTGGAAATCTCGCTGAAACTTTGGACATTCTCGCGAAGGGTTCCCAATCCCCGACAAGATTGGTACCCTTTCACGTGCAAATCTCTCAAACTCCGGGAGAGATTCTCAAAACCAAGGTTGACATGTTTCGAGTTCCTTTCAACATTTTGGAAATCCCGCTGAAACTTTGGACATTCTGGCGGAGGGTTCCCAATCCCCGACAAGATTGGTACCCTTTCACGTCCAAATCTCTCAAACTCCGGGAGAGATTCTCAAAACCAAGGTTGACAGGGTTCCAGTTCCTTTCAACATTTTGGAAATCCTGCTGAAACTTTGGACATTCTCGCGAAGGGTTCCCAATCCCTGACAAGATTGGTACCCTTTCACGTCCAAATCTCTCAAACTCCGGGAGAGATTCTCAAAACCAAGGTTGACATGTTTCGAGTTCCTTTCAACATTTTGGAAATCCCGCTGAAACTTTGGACATTGTCGCGAAGGGTTCCCAATCCCCGACAAGATTGGTACCCTTTCACGTCCAAATCTCTCAAACTCCGGGAGAGATTCTCAAAACCAAGGTTGACATGTTTCGAGTTCCTTTCAACATTTTGGAAATCCCGCTGAAACTTTGGACATTGTCGCGAAGGGTTCCCAATCCCCGACAAGATTGGTACCCTTTCACGTCCAAATCTCTCAAAGTCCGGGAGAGATTCTCAAAACCAAGGTTGACATGTTTCGAGTTCCTTTCAACATTTTGGAAATCCCGCTGAAACTTTGGACATTCTCGCGAAGGGTTCCCAATCCCCGACAAGATTGGTACCCTTTCACGTCCAAATCTCTCAGAGTCCGGGAGAGATTCTCAAAACCAAGGTTGACATGTTTCGAGTTCCTTTCAACATTTTGGAAATCCCGCTGAAACTTTGGACATTCTCGCGAAGGGTTCCCAATCCCCGACAAGATTGGTACCCTTTCACGTCCAAATCTCTCAAACTCCGGGAGAGATTCTCAAAACCAAGGTTGACATGGTTCCAGTTAATTTCAACATTTTGGAAATCCCGCTGAAACTTTGGACATTCTCGCGAAGGGTTCCCAATCCCCGACAAGATTGGTACCCTTTCACGTCCAAATCTCTCAAACTCCGGGAGAGATTCTCAAAACCAAGGTTGACATGTTTCGAGTTCCTTTCAACATTTTGGAAATCCCACTGAAACTTTGGACATTCTGGCGAAGAGTTCCCAGTCCCCGACAAGATTGGTACACTTTCACGTCCAAATCTCTCAAACTCCGGGAGAGATTCTCAAAACCTAGGTTGACATGTTTCGAGTTCCTTTCAACATTTTGGGAATCCCGCTGAAACTTTGGACATTCTGGCGAAGGGTTCCCAATCCCCGACAAGATTGGTACCCTTTCACGTCCAAATCTCTCAAACTCCGGGAGAGATTCTCAAAACCAAGGTTGACATGTTTCGAGTTCCTTTCAACATTTTGGAAATCCCGCTGAAACTTTGGACATTCTCGCGAAGGGTTCCCAATCCCCGACAAGATTGGTACCCTTTCACGTGCAAATCTCTCAAACTCCGGGAGAGATTCTCAAAACCAAGGTTGACATGTTTCGAGTTCCTTTCAACATTTTGGAAATCCCGCTGAAACTTTGGACATTGTCGCGAAGGGTTCCCAATCCCCGACAAGATTGGTACCCTTTCACGTGCAAATCTCTCAAACTCCGGGAGAGATTCTCAAAACCAAGGTTGACATGTTTCGAGTTCCTTTCAACATTTTGGAAATCCCGCTGAAACTTTGGACATTGTCGTGAAGGGTTCCCAATCCCCGACAAGATTGGTACACTTTCACGTCCAAATCTCTCAAACTCCGGGAGAGATTCTCAAAACCAAGGTTGACATGTTTAGAGTTCCTTTCAACATTTTGGAAATCCCACTGAAATTTTGGACATTCTCGCGAAGGGTTCCCAATCCCCGACAAGATTGGTACCCTTTCACGTCCAAATCTCTCAAACTCCGGGAGAGATTCTCAAAACCAAGGTTGACATGTTTCGAGTTCCTTTCAACATTTTGGAAATCCCGCTGAAACTTTGGACATTTTCGCGAAGGGTTCCCAATCCCCGACAAGATTGGTACCCTTTCACGTCCAAATCTCTCAAACTCCGGGAGAGATTCTCAAAACCAAGGTTGACATGGTTCGAGTTCCTTTCAACATTTTGGAAATCTCGCTGAAACTTTGGACATTCTGGCGGAGGGTTCCCAATCCCTGACAAGATTGGTACCCTTTCACGTGCAAATCTCTCAAACTCCGGGAGAGATTCTCAAAACCAAGGTTGACATGGTTCGAGTTCCTTTCAACATTTTGGAAATCCCGCTGAAACTTTGGACATTGTCGCGAAGTGTTCCCAATCCCCGACAAGATTGGTACCCTTTCACGTCCAAATCTCTCAAACTCCGGGAGAGATTCTCAAAACCAAGGTTGACATGTTTCGAGTTCCTTTCAACATTTTGGAAATCCCGCTGAAACTTTGGACATTCTCGCGAAGGGTTCCCAATCCCCGACAAGATTGGTACCCTTTCACGTGCAAATCTCTCAAACTCCGGGAGAGATTCTCAAAACCAAGGTTGACATGTTTCGAGTTCCTTTCAACATTTTGGAAATCCCGCTGAAACTTTGGACATTCTGGCGGAGGGTTCCCAATCCCCGACAAGATTGGTACCCTTTCACGTCCAAATCTCTCAAACTCCGGGAGAGATTCTCAAAACCAAGGTTGACAGGGTTCCAGTTCCTTTCAACATTTTGGAAATCCTGCTGAAACTTTGGACATTCTCGCGAAGGGTTCCCAATCCCTGACAAGATTGGTACCCTTTCACGTCCAAATCTCTCAAACTCCGGGAGAGATTCTCAAAACCAAGGTTGACATGTTTCGAGTTCCTTTCAACATTTTGGAAATCCCGCTGAAACTTTGGACATTCTGGCGAAGGGTTCCCAATCCCCGACAAGATTGGTACCCTTTCACGTCCAAATCTCTCAAAGTCCGGGAGAGATTCTCAAAACCAAGGTTGACATGTTTCGAGTTCCTTTCAACATTTTGGAAATCCCGCTGAAACTTTGGACATTGTCGCGAAGGGTTCCCAATCCCCGACAAGATTGGTACCCTTTCACGTCCAAATCTCTCAAAGTCCGGGAGAGATTCTCAAAACCAAGGTTGACATGTTTCGAGTTCCTTTCAACATTTTGGAAATCCCGCTGAAACTTTGGACATTCTCGCGAAGGGTTCCCAATCCCCGACAAGATTGGTACCCTTTCACGTCCAAATCTCTCAGAGTCCGGGAGAGATTCTCAAAACCAAGGTTGACATGGTTCGAGTTCCTTTCAACATTTTGGAAATCCCGCTGAAACTTTGGACATTCTCGCGAAGGGTTCCCAATCCCCGACAAGATTGGTACCCTTTCACGTCCAAATCTCTCAAACTCCGGGAGAGATTCTCAAAACCAAGGTTGACATGGTTCCAGTTAATTTCAACATTTTGGAAATCCCGCTGAAACTTTGGACATTGTCGCGAAGGGTTCCCAATCCCCGACAAGATTGGTACCCTTTCACGTCCAAATCTCTCAAACTCCGGGAGAGATTCTCAAAACCAAGGTTGACATGTTTCGAGTTCCTTTCAACATTTTGGAAATCCCGCTGAAACTTTGGACATTGTCGCGAAGGGTTCCCAATCCCCGACAAGATTGGTACCCTTTCACGTCCAAATCTCTCAAACTCCGGGAGAGATTCTCAAAACCAAGGTTGACATGTTTCGAGTTCCTTTCAACATTTTGGAAATCCCACTGAAACTTTGGACATTCTGGCGAAGAGTTCCCAGTCCCCGACAAGATTGGTACCCTTTCACGTCCAAATCTCTCAAACTCCGGGAGAGATTCTCAAAACCAAGGTTGACATGTTTCGAGTTCCTTTCAACATTTTGGAAATCCCGCTGAAACTTTGGACATTCTGGCGAAGGGTTCCCAATCCCCGACAAGATTGGTACCCTTTCACGTCCAAATCTCTCAAACTCCGGGAGAGATTCTCAAAACCAAGGTTGACATGTTTCGAGTTCCTTTCAACATTTTGGAAATCCCGCTGAAACTTTGGACATTCTCGCGAAGGAGTCCCAATCCCCGACAAGATTGGTACCCTTTCACGTGCAAATCTCTCAAACTCCGGGAGAGATTCTCAAAACCAAGGTTGACATGGTTCGAGTTCCTTTCAACATTTTGGAAATCCCGCTGAAGCTTTGGACATTGTCGCGAAGGGTTCCCAATCCCCGACAAGATTGGTACCCTTTCACGTCCAAATCTCTCAAACTCCGGGAGAGATTCTCAAAACCAAGGTTGACATGTTTCGAGTTCCTTTCAACATTTTGGAAATCCCGCTGAAACTTTGGACATTCTCGCGAAGGGTTCCCAATCCCCGACAAGATTGGTACCCTTTCACGTCCAAATCTCTCAAAGTCCGGGAGAGATTCTCAAAACCAAGGTTGACATGGTTCGAGTTCCTTTCAACATTTTGGAAATCTCGCTGAAACTTTGGACATTCTGGCGGAGGGTTCCCAATCCCTGACAAGATTGGTACCCTTTCACGTGCAAATCTCTCAAACTCCGGGAGAGATTCTCAAAACCAAGGTTGACATGGTTCGAGTTCCTTTCAACATTTTGGAAATCCCGCTGAAACTTTGGACATTGTCGCGAAGTGTTCCCAATCCCCGACAAGATTGGTACCCTTTCACGTCCAAATCTCTCAAACTCCGGGAGAGATTCTCAAAACCAAGGTTGACATGTTTCGAGTTCCTTTCAACATTTTGGAAATCCCGCTGAAACTTTGGACATTCTCGCGAAGGGTTCCCAATCCCCGACAAGATTGGTACCCTTTCATGTGCAAATCTCTCAAACTCCGGGAGAGATTCTCAAAACCAAGGTTGACATGTTTCGAGTTCCTTTCAACATTTTGGAAATCCCGCTGAAACTTTGGACATTCTGGCGGAGGGTTCCCAATCCCCGACAAGATTGGTACCCTTTCACGTCCAAATCTCTCAAACTCCGGGAGAGATTCTCAAAACCAAGGTTGACAGGGTTCCAGTTCCTTTCAACATTTTGGAAATCCTGCTGAAACTTTGGACATTCTCGCGAAGGGTTCCCAATCCCTGACAAGATTGGTACCCTTTCACGTCCAAATCTCTCAAACTCCGGGAGAGATTCTCAAAACCAAGGTTGACATGTTTCGAGTTCCTTTCAACATTTTGGAAATCCCGCTGAAACTTTGGACATTCTGGCGAAGGGTTCCCAATCCCCGACAAGATTGGTACCCTTTCACGTCCAAATCTCTCAAACTCCGGGAGAGATTCTGAAAACCAAGGTTGACATGTTTCGAGTTCCTTTCAACATTTTGGAAATCCCGCTGAAACTTTGGACATTCTCGCGAAGGGTTCCCAATCCCCGACAAGATTGGTACCCTTTCACGTCCAAATCTCTCAAACTCCGTGAGAGATTCTCAAAACCAAGGTTGACATGTTTCGAGTTCCTTTCAACATTTTGGAAATCCCGCTGAAACTTTGGACATTCTGGCGAAGGGTTCCCAATCCCCGACAAGATTGGTACCCTTTCACGTCCAAATCTCTCAAACTCCGGGAGAGATTCTCAAAACCAAGGTTGACATGTTTAGAGTTCCTTTCAACATTTTGGAAATCCCACTGAAACTTTGGACATTCTCGCGAAGGGTTCCCAATCCCCGACAAGATTGGTACCCTTTCACGTCCAAATCTCTCAAACTCCGGGAGAGATTCTCAAAACCAAGGTTGACATGTTTCGAGTTCCTTTCAACATTTTGGAAATCCCGCTGAAACTTTGGACATTTTCGCGAAGGGTTCCCAATCCCCGACAAGATTGGTACCCTTTCACGTCCAAATCTCTCAAAGTCCGGGAGAGATTCTCAAAACCAAGGTTGACATGGTTCGAGTTCCTTTCAACATTTTGGAAATCTCGCTGAAACTTTGGACATTCTGGCGGAGGGTTCCCAATCCCTGACAAGATTGGTACCCTTTCACGTGCAAATCTCTCAAACTCCGGGAGAGATTCTCAAAACCAAGGTTGACATGGTTCGAGTTCCTTTCAACATTTTGGAAATCCCGCTGAAACTTTGGACATTGTCGCGAAGTGTTCCCAATCCCCGACAAGATTGGTACCCTTTCACGTCCAAATCTCTCAAACTCCGGGAGAGATTCTCAAAACCAAGGTTGACATGTTTCGAGTTCCTTTCAACATTTTGGAAATCTCGCTGAAACTTTGGACATTCTCGCGAAGGGTTCCCAATCCCCGACAAGATTGGTACCCTTTCACGTGCAAATCTCTCAAACTCCGGGAGAGATTCTCAAAACCAAGGTTGACATGTTTCGAGTTCCTTTCAACATTTTGGAAATCCCGCTGAAACTTTGGACATTCTGGCGGAGGGTTCCCAATCCCCGACAAGATTGGTACCCTTTCACGTCCAAATCTCTCAAACTCCGGGAGAGATTCTCAAAACCAAGGTTGACAGGGTTCCAGTTCCTTTCAACATTTTGGAAATCCTGCTGAAACTTTGGACATTCTCGCGAAGGGTTCCCAATCCCTGACAAGATTGGTACCCTTTCACGTCCAAATCTCTCAAACTCCGGGAGAGATTCTCAAAACCAAGGTTGACATGTTTCGAGTTCCTTTCAACATTTTGGAAATCCCGCTGAAACTTTGGACATTGTCGCGAAGGGTTCCCAATCCCCGACAAGATTGGTACCCTTTCACGTCCAAATCTCTCAAACTCCGGGAGAGATTCTCAAAACCAAGGTTGACATGTTTCGAGTTCCTTTCAACATTTTGGAAATCCCGCTGAAACTTTGGACATTGTCGCGAAGGGTTCCCAATCCCCGACAAGATTGGTACCCTTTCACGTCCAAATCTCTCAAAGTCCGGGAGAGATTCTCAAAACCAAGGTTGACATGTTTCGAGTTCCTTTCAACATTTTGGAAATCCCGCTGAAACTTTGGACATTCTCGCGAAGGGTTCCCAATCCCCGACAAGATTGGTACCCTTTCACGTCCAAATCTCTCAGAGTCCGGGAGAGATTCTCAAAACCAAGGTTGACATGTTTCGAGTTCCTTTCAACATTTTGGAAATCCCGCTGAAACTTTGGACATTCTCGCGAAGGGTTCCCAATCCCCGACAAGATTGGTACCCTTTCACGTCCAAATCTCTCAAACTCCGGGAGAGATTCTCAAAACCAAGGTTGACATGGTTCCAGTTAATTTCAACATTTTGGAAATCCCGCTGAAACTTTGGACATTCTCGCGAAGGGTTCCCAATCCCCGACAAGATTGGTACCCTTTCACGTCCAAATCTCTCAAACTCCGGGAGAGATTCTCAAAACCAAGGTTGACATGTTTCGAGTTCCTTTCAACATTTTGGAAATCCCACTGAAACTTTGGACATTCTGGCGAAGAGTTCCCAGTCCCCGACAAGATTGGTACACTTTCACGTCCAAATCTCTCAAACTCCGGGAGAGATTCTCAAAACCTAGGTTGACATGTTTCGAGTTCCTTTCAACATTTTGGGAATCCCGCTGAAACTTTGGACATTCTGGCGAAGGGTTCCCAATCCCCGACAAGATTGGTACCCTTTCACGTCCAAATCTCTCAAACTCCGGGAGAGATTCTCAAAACCAAGGTTGACATGTTTCGAGTTCCTTTCAACATTTTGGAAATCCCGCTGAAACTTTGGACATTCTCGCGAAGGGTTCCCAATCCCCGACAAGATTGGTACCCTTTCACGTGCAAATCTCTCAAACTCCGGGAGAGATTCTCAAAACCAAGGTTGACATGTTTCGAGTTCCTTTCAACATTTTGGAAATCCCGCTGAAACTTTGGACATTGTCGCGAAGGGTTCCCAATCCCCGACAAGATTGGTACCCTTTCACGTGCAAATCTCTCAAACTCCGGGAGAGATTCTCAAAACCAAGGTTGACATGTTTCGAGTTCCTTTCAACATTTTGGAAATCCCGCTGAAACTTTGGACATTGTCGTGAAGGGTTCCCAATCCCCGACAAGATTGGTACACTTTCACGTCCAAATCTCTCAAACTCCGGGAGAGATTCTCAAAACCAAGGTTGACATGTTTAGAGTTCCTTTCAACATTTTGGAAATCCCACTGAAATTTTGGACATTCTCGCGAAGGGTTCCCAATCCCCGACAAGATTGGTACCCTTTCACGTCCAAATCTCTCAAACTCCGGGAGAGATTCTCAAAACCAAGGTTGACATGTTTCGAGTTCCTTTCAACATTTTGGAAATCCCGCTGAAACTTTGGACATTTTCGCGAAGGGTTCCCAATCCCCGACAAGATTGGTACCCTTTCACGTCCAAATCTCTCAAACTCCGGGAGAGATTCTCAAAACCAAGGTTGACATGGTTCGAGTTCCTTTCAACATTTTGGAAATCTCGCTGAAACTTTGGACATTCTGGCGGAGGGTTCCCAATCCCTGACAAGATTGGTACCCTTTCACGTGCAAATCTCTCAAACTCCGGGAGAGATTCTCAAAACCAAGGTTGACATGGTTCGAGTTCCTTTCAACATTTTGGAAATCCCGCTGAAACTTTGGACATTGTCGCGAAGTGTTCCCAATCCCCGACAAGATTGGTACCCTTTCACGTCCAAATCTCTCAAACTCCGGGAGAGATTCTCAAAACCAAGGTTGACATGTTTCGAGTTCCTTTCAACATTTTGGAAATCCCGCTGAAACTTTGGACATTCTCGCGAAGGGTTCCCAATCCCCGACAAGATTGGTACCCTTTCACGTGCAAATCTCTCAAACTCCGGGAGAGATTCTCAAAACCAAGGTTGACATGTTTCGAGTTCCTTTCAACATTTTGGAAATCCCGCTGAAACTTTGGACATTCTGGCGGAGGGTTCCCAATCCCCGACAAGATTGGTACCCTTTCACGTCCAAATCTCTCAAACTCCGGGAGAGATTCTCAAAACCAAGGTTGACAGGGTTCCAGTTCCTTTCAACATTTTGGAAATCCTGCTGAAACTTTGGACATTCTCGCGAAGGGTTCCCAATCCCTGACAAGATTGGTACCCTTTCACGTCCAAATCTCTCAAACTCCGGGAGAGATTCTCAAAACCAAGGTTGACATGTTTCGAGTTCCTTTCAACATTTTGGAAATCCCGCTGAAACTTTGGACATTCTGGCGAAGGGTTCCCAATCCCCGACAAGATTGGTACCCTTTCACGTCCAAATCTCTCAAAGTCCGGGAGAGATTCTCAAAACCAAGGTTGACATGTTTCGAGTTCCTTTCAACATTTTGGAAATCCCGCTGAAACTTTGGACATTGTCGCGAAGGGTTCCCAATCCCCGACAAGATTGGTACCCTTTCACGTCCAAATCTCTCAAAGTCCGGGAGAGATTCTCAAAACCAAGGTTGACATGTTTCGAGTTCCTTTCAACATTTTGGAAATCCCGCTGAAACTTTGGACATTCTCGCGAAGGGTTCCCAATCCCCGACAAGATTGGTACCCTTTCACGTCCAAATCTCTCAGAGTCCGGGAGAGATTCTCAAAACCAAGGTTGACATGGTTCGAGTTCCTTTCAACATTTTGGAAATCCCGCTGAAACTTTGGACATTCTCGCGAAGGGTTCCCAATCCCCGACAAGATTGGTACCCTTTCACGTCCAAATCTCTCAAACTCCGGGAGAGATTCTCAAAACCAAGGTTGACATGGTTCCAGTTAATTTCAACATTTTGGAAATCCCGCTGAAACTTTGGACATTGTCGCGAAGGGTTCCCAATCCCCGACAAGATTGGTACCCTTTCACGTCCAAATCTCTCAAACTCCGGGAGAGATTCTCAAAACCAAGGTTGACATGTTTCGAGTTCCTTTCAACATTTTGGAAATCCCGCTGAAACTTTGGACATTGTCGCGAAGGGTTCCCAATCCCCGACAAGATTGGTACCCTTTCACGTCCAAATCTCTCAAACTCCGGGAGAGATTCTCAAAACCAAGGTTGACATGTTTCGAGTTCCTTTCAACATTTTGGAAATCCCACTGAAACTTTGGACATTCTGGCGAAGAGTTCCCAGTCCCCGACAAGATTGGTACCCTTTCACGTCCAAATCTCTCAAACTCCGGGAGAGATTCTCAAAACCAAGGTTGACATGTTTCGAGTTCCTTTCAACATTTTGGAAATCCCGCTGAAACTTTGGACATTCTGGCGAAGGGTTCCCAATCCCCGACAAGATTGGTACCCTTTCACGTCCAAATCTCTCAAACTCCGGGAGAGATTCTCAAAACCAAGGTTGACATGTTTCGAGTTCCTTTCAACATTTTGGAAATCCCGCTGAAACTTTGGACATTCTCGCGAAGGAGTCCCAATCCCCGACAAGATTGGTACCCTTTCACGTGCAAATCTCTCAAACTCCGGGAGAGATTCTCAAAACCAAGGTTGACATGGTTCGAGTTCCTTTCAACATTTTGGAAATCCCGCTGAAGCTTTGGACATTGTCGCGAAGGGTTCCCAATCCCCGACAAGATTGGTACCCTTTCACGTGCAAATCTCTCAAACTCCGGGAGAGATTCTCAAAACCAAGGTTGACATGTTTCGAGTTCCTTTCAACATTTTGGAAATCCCGCTGAAACTTTGGACATTGTCGTGAAGGGTTCCCAATCCCCGACAAGATTGGTACACTTTCACGTCCAAATCTCTCAAACTCCGGGAGAGATTCTCAAAACCAAGGTTGACATGTTTCGAGTTCCTTTCAACATTTTGGAAATCCCGCTGAAACTTTGGACATTGTCGCGAAGGGTTCCCAATCCCCGACAAGATTGGTACCCTTTCACGTCCAAATCTCTCAAACTCCGGGAGAGATTCTCAAAACCAAGGTTGACATGTTTCGAGTTCCTTTCAACATTTTGGAAATCCCGCTGAAACTTTGGACATTGTCGCGAAGGGCTCCCAATCCCCGACAAGATTGGTACCCTTTCACGTCCAAATCTCTCAAAGTCCGGGAGAGATTCTCAAAACCAAGGTTGACATGTTTCCAGTTCCTTTCAACATTTTGGAAATCCCGCTGAAACTTTGGACATTCTCGCGAAGGAGTCCCGATCCCCGACAAGACTGGTACCCTTTCACGTCCAAATCTCTCAAACTCCGGGAGAGATTCTCAAAACCAAGGTTGACATGTTTCGAGTTCCTTTCAACATTTTGGAAATCCCGCTGAAACTTTGGACATTCTCGCGAAGGGTTCCCAATCCCCGACAAGATTGGTACCCTTTCACGTCCAAATCTCTCAAACTCCGGGAGAGATTCTCAAAACCAAGGTTGACATGTTTCGAGTTCCTTTCAACATTTTGGAAATCCCGCTGAAACTTTGGACATTCTCGCGAAGGGTTCCCAATCCCCGACAAGATTGGTACCCTTTCACGTCCAAATCTCTCAAACTCCGGGAGAGATTCTCAAAACCAAGGTTGACATGTTTCGAGTTCCTTTCAACATTTTGGAAATCCCGCTGAAACTTTGGACATTCTGGCGAAGGGTTCCCAATCCCCGACAAGATTGGTACCCTTTCACGTCCAAATCTCTCAAACTCCGGGAGAGATTCTCAAAACCAAGGTTGACATGTTTCGAGTTCCTTTCAACATTTTGGAAATCCCGCTGAAACTTTGGACATTCTGGCGAAGGGTTCCCAATCCCCGACAAGATTGGTACCCTTTCACGTGCAAATCTCTCAAACTCCGTGAGAGATTCTCAAAACCAAGGTTGACATGTTTCGAGTTCCTTTCAACATTTTGGAAATCCCGCTGAAACTTTGGACATTCTGGCGAAGGGTTCCCAATCCCCGACAAGATTGGTACCCTTTCACGTCCAAATCTCTCAAACTCCGGGAGAGATTCTCAAAACCAAGCTTGACATGTTTCGAGTTCCTTTCAACATTTTGGAAATCCCGCTGAAACTTTGGACATTTTCGCGAAGGGTTCCCAATCCCCGACAAGATTGGTACCCTTTCACGTCCAAATCTCTCAAACTCCGGGAGAGATTCTCAAAACCAAGGTTGACATGTTTCGAGTTCCTTTCAACATTTTGGAAATCCCGCTGAAACTTTGGACATTCTGGCGGAGCGTTCCCAATCCCCGACAAGATTGGTACCCTTTCACGTCCAAATCTCTCAAACTCCGGGAGAGATTCTCAAAACCAAGGTTGACATGGTTCGAGTTCCTTTCAACATTTTGGAAAATCCGCTGAAACTTTGGACATTCTGGCGAAGGGTTCCCAATCCCCGACAAGATTGGTACCCTTTCACGTCCAAATCTCTCAAACTCCGGGAGAGATTCTCAAAACCAAGGTTGACATGTTTCGAGTTCCTTTCAACATTTTGGAAATCCCGCTGAAACTTTGGACATTGTCGCAAAGGGTTCCCAATCCCCGACAAGATTGGTACCCTTTCATGTCCAAATCTCTCAAACTCCGGGAGAGATTCTCAAAACCAAGGTTGACATGTTTCCAGTTCCTTTCAACATTTTGGAAATCCCGCTGAAACTTTGGACATTCTCGCGAAGGAGTCCCGATCCCCGACAAGACTGGTACCCTTTCACGTCCAAATCTCTCAAACTCCGGGAGAGATTCTGAAAACCAAGGTTGACATGTTTCGAGTTCCTTTCAACATTTTGGAAATCCCGCTGAAACTTTGGACATTCTCGCGAAGGGTTCCCAATCCCCGACAAGATTGGTACCCTTTCACGTCCAAATCTCTCAGACTCCGGGAGAGATTCTCAAAACCAAGGTTGACATGTTTCGAGTTCCTTTCAACATTTTGGAAATCCCGCTGAAACTTTGGACATTTTCGCGAAGGGTTCCCAATCCCCGACAAGATTGGTACCCTTTCACGTCCAAATCTCTCAAACTCTGGGAGAGATTCTCAAAACCAAGGTTGACATGGTTCGAGTTCCTTTCAACATTTTGGAAATCTCGCTGAAACTTTGGACATTCTGGCGGAGGGTTCCCAATCCCTGACAAGATTGGTACCCTTTCACGTCCAAATCTCTCAAACTCCGGGAGAGATTCTCAAAACCAAGCTTGACATGTTTCGAGTTCCTTTCAACATTTTGGAAATCCCGCTGAAACTTTGGACATTGTCGCGAAGTGTTCCCAATCCCCGACAAGATTGGTACCCTTTCACGTGCAAATCTCTCAAACTCCGGGAGAGATTCTCAAAACCAAGGTTGACATGTTTCGAGTTCCTTTCAACATTTTGGAAATCCCGCTGAAACTTTGGACATTGTCGTGAAGGGTTCCCAATCCCCGACAAGATTGGTACACTTTCACGTCCAAATCTCTCAAACTCCGGGAGAGATTCTCAAAACCAAGGTTGACATGTTTAGAGTTCCTTTCAACATTTTGGAAATCCCACTGAAATTTTGGACATTCTCGCGAAGGGTTCCCAATCCCCGACAAGATTGGTACCCTTTCACGTCCAAATCTCTCAAACTCCGGGAGAGATTCTCAAAACCAAGGTTGACATGTTTCGAGTTCCTTTCAACATTTTGGAAATCCCGCTGAAACTTTGGACATTTTCGCGAAGGGTTCCCAATCCCCGACAAGATTGGTACCCTTTCACGTCCAAATCTCTCAAACTCCGGGAGAGATTCTCAAAACCAAGGTTGACATGGTTCGAGTTCCTTTCAACATTTTGGAAATCTCGCTGAAACTTTGGACATTCTGGCGGAGGGTTCCCAATCCCTGACAAGATTGGTACCCTTTCACGTGCAAATCTCTCAAACTCCGGGAGAGATTCTCAAAACCAAGGTTGACATGGTTCGAGTTCCTTTCAACATTTTGGAAATCCCGCTGAAACTTTGGACATTGTCGCGAAGTGTTCCCAATCCCCGACAAGATTGGTACCCTTTCACGTCCAAATCTCTCAAACTCCGGGAGAGATTCTCAAAACCAAGGTTGACATGTTTCGAGTTCCTTTCAACATTTTGGAAATCCCGCTGAAACTTTGGACATTCTCGCGAAGGGTTCCCAATCCCCGACAAGATTGGTACCCTTTCACGTGCAAATCTCTCAAACTCCGGGAGAGATTCTCAAAACCAAGGTTGACATGTTTCGAGTTCCTTTCAACATTTTGGAAATCCCGCTGAAACTTTGGACATTCTGGCGGAGGGTTCCCAATCCCCGACAAGATTGGTACCCTTTCACGTCCAAATCTCTCAAACTCCGGGAGAGATTCTCAAAACCAAGGTTGACAGGGTTCCAGTTCCTTTCAACATTTTGGAAATCCTGCTGAAACTTTGGACATTCTCGCGAAGGGTTCCCAATCCCTGACAAGATTGGTACCCTTTCACGTCCAAATCTCTCAAACTCCGGGAGAGATTCTCAAAACCAAGGTTGACATGTTTCGAGTTCCTTTCAACATTTTGGAAATCCCGCTGAAACTTTGGACATTCTGGCGAAGGGTTCCCAATCCCCGACAAGATTGGTACCCTTTCACGTCCAAATCTCTCAAAGTCCGGGAGAGATTCTCAAAACCAAGGTTGACATGTTTCGAGTTCCTTTCAACATTTTGGAAATCCCGCTGAAACTTTGGACATTGTCGCGAAGGGTTCCCAATCCCCGACAAGATTGGTACCCTTTCACGTCCAAATCTCTCAAAGTCCGGGAGAGATTCTCAAAACCAAGGTTGACATGTTTCGAGTTCCTTTCAACATTTTGGAAATCCCGCTGAAACTTTGGACATTCTCGCGAAGGGTTCCCAATCCCCGACAAGATTGGTACCCTTTCACGTCCAAATCTCTCAGAGTCCGGGAGAGATTCTCAAAACCAAGGTTGACATGGTTCGAGTTCCTTTCAACATTTTGGAAATCCCGCTGAAACTTTGGACATTCTCGCGAAGGGTTCCCAATCCCCGACAAGATTGGTACCCTTTCACGTCCAAATCTCTCAAACTCCGGGAGAGATTCTCAAAACCAAGGTTGACATGGTTCCAGTTAATTTCAACATTTTGGAAATCCCGCTGAAACTTTGGACATTGTCGCGAAGGGTTCCCAATCCCCGACAAGATTGGTACCCTTTCACGTCCAAATCTCTCAAACTCCGGGAGAGATTCTCAAAACCAAGGTTGACATGTTTCGAGTTCCTTTCAACATTTTGGAAATCCCGCTGAAACTTTGGACATTGTCGCGAAGGGTTCCCAATCCCCGACAAGATTGGTACCCTTTCACGTCCAAATCTCTCAAACTCCGGGAGAGATTCTCAAAACCAAGGTTGACATGTTTCGAGTTCCTTTCAACATTTTGGAAATCCCACTGAAACTTTGGACATTCTGGCGAAGAGTTCCCAGTCCCCGACAAGATTGGTACCCTTTCACGTCCAAATCTCTCAAACTCCGGGAGAGATTCTCAAAACCAAGGTTGACATGTTTCGAGTTCCTTTCAACATTTTGGAAATCCCGCTGAAACTTTGGACATTCTGGCGAAGGGTTCCCAATCCCCGACAAGATTGGTACCCTTTCACGTCCAAATCTCTCAAACTCCGGGAGAGATTCTCAAAACCAAGGTTGACATGTTTCGAGTTCCTTTCAACATTTTGGAAATCCCGCTGAAACTTTGGACATTCTCGCGAAGGAGTCCCAATCCCCGACAAGATTGGTACCCTTTCACGTGCAAATCTCTCAAACTCCGGGAGAGATTCTCAAAACCAAGGTTGACATGGTTCGAGTTCCTTTCAACATTTTGGAAATCCCGCTGAAACTTTGGACATTGTCGCGAAGGGTTCCCAATCCCCGACAAGATTGGTACCCTTTCACGTGCAAATCTCTCAAACTCCGGGAGAGATTCTCAAAACCAAGGTTGACATGTTTCGAGTTCCTTTCAACATTTTGGAAATCCCGCTGAAACTTTGGACATTGTCGTGAAGGGTTCCCAATCCCCGACAAGATTGGTACACTTTCACGTCCAAATCTCTCAAACTCCGGGAGAGATTCTCAAAACCAAGGTTGACATGTTTCGAGTTCCTTTCAACATTTTGGAAATCCCGCTGAAACTTTGGACATTGTCGCGAAGGGTTCCCAATCCCCGACAAGATTGGTACCCTTTCACGTCCAAATCTCTCAAACTCCGGGAGAGATTCTCAAAACCAAGGTTGACATGTTTCGAGTTCCTTTCAACATTTTGGAAATCCCGCTGAAACTTTGGACATTGTCGCGAAGGGCTCCCAATCCCCGACAAGATTGGTACCCTTTCACGTCCAAATCTCTCAAAGTCCGGGAGAGATTCTCAAAACCAAGGTTGACATGTTTCCAGTTCCTTTCAACATTTTGGAAATCCCGCTGAAACTTTGGACATTCTCGCGAAGGAGTCCCGATCCCCGACAAGACTGGTACCCTTTCACGTCCAAATCTCTCAAACTCCGGGAGAGATTCTCAAAACCAAGGTTGACATGTTTCGAGTTCCTTTCAACATTTTGGAAATCCCGCTGAAACTTTGGACATTCTCGCGAAGGGTTCCCAATCCCCGACAAGATTGGTACCCTTTCACGTCCAAATCTCTCAAACTCCGGGAGAGATTCTCAAAACCAAGGTTGACATGTTTCGAGTTCCTTTCAACATTTTGGAAATCCCGCTGAAACTTTGGACATTCTCGCGAAGGGTTCCCAATCCCCGACAAGATTGGTACCCTTTCACGTCCAAATCTCTCAAACTCCGGGAGAGATTCTCAAAACCAAGGTTGACATGTTTCGAGTTCCTTTCAACATTTTGGAAATCCCGCTGAAACTTTGGACATTCTGGCGAAGGGTTCCCAATCCCCGACAAGATTGGTACCCTTTCACGTCCAAATCTCTCAAACTCCGGGAGAGATTCTCAAAACCAAGGTTGACATGTTTCGAGTTCCTTTCAACATTTTGGAAATCCCGCTGAAACTTTGGACATTCTGGCGAAGGGTTCCCAATCCCCGACAAGATTGGTACCCTTTCACGTGCAAATCTCTCAAACTCCGTGAGAGATTCTCAAAACCAAGGTTGACATGTTTCGAGTTCCTTTCAACATTTTGGAAATCCCGCTGAAACTTTGGACATTCTGGCGAAGGGTTCCCAATCCCCGACAAGATTGGTACCCTTTCACGTCCAAATCTCTCAAACTCCGGGAGAGATTCTCAAAACCAAGCTTGACATGTTTCGAGTTCCTTTCAACATTTTGGAAATCCCGCTGAAACTTTGGACATTTTCGCGAAGGGTTCCCAATCCCCGACAAGATTGGTACCCTTTCACGTCCAAATCTCTCAAACTCCGGGAGAGATTCTCAAAACCAAGGTTGACATGTTTCGAGTTCCTTTCAACATTTTGGAAATCCCGCTGAAACTTTGGACATTCTGGCGGAGCGTTCCCAATCCCCGACAAGATTGGTACCCTTTCACGTCCAAATCTCTCAAACTCCGGGAGAGATTCTCAAAACCAAGGTTGACATGGTTCGAGTTCCTTTCAACATTTTGGAAAATCCGCTGAAACTTTGGACATTCTGGCGAAGGGTTCCCAATCCCCGACAAGATTGGTACCCTTTCACGTCCAAATCTCTCAAACTCCGGGAGAGATTCTCAAAACCAAGGTTGACATGTTTCGAGTTCCTTTCAACATTTTGGAAATCCCGCTGAAACTTTGGACATTGTCGCAAAGGGTTCCCAATCCCCGACAAGATTGGTACCCTTTCATGTCCAAATCTCTCAAACTCCGGGAGAGATTCTCAAAACCAAGGTTGACATGTTTCCAGTTCCTTTCAACATTTTGGAAATCCCGCTGAAACTTTGGACATTCTCGCGAAGGAGTCCCGATCCCCGACAAGACTGGTACCCTTTCACGTCCAAATCTCTCAAACTCCGGGAGAGATTCTGAAAACCAAGGTTGACATGTTTCGAGTTCCTTTCAACATTTTGGAAATCCCGCTGAAACTTTGGACATTCTCGCGAAGGGTTCCCAATCCCCGACAAGATTGGTACCCTTTCACGTCCAAATCTCTCAGACTCCGGGAGAGATTCTCAAAACCAAGGTTGACATGTTTCGAGTTCCTTTCAACATTTTGGAAATCCCGCTGAAACTTTGGACATTTTCGCGAAGGGTTCCCAATCCCCGACAAGATTGGTACCCTTTCACGTCCAAATCTCTCAAACTCTGGGAGAGATTCTCAAAACCAAGGTTGACATGGTTCGAGTTCCTTTCAACATTTTGGAAATCTCGCTGAAACTTTGGACATTCTGGCGGAGGGTTCCCAATCCCTGACAAGATTGGTACCCTTTCACGTCCAAATCTCTCAAACTCCGGGAGAGATTCTCAAAACCAAGCTTGACATGTTTCGAGTTCCTTTCAACATTTTGGAAATCCCGCTGAAACTTTGGACATTGTCGCGAAGTGTTCCCAATCCCCGACAAGATTGGTACCCTTTCACGTCCAAATCTCTCAAACTCCGGGAGAGATTCTCAAAACCAAGGTTGACATGTTTCGAGTTCCTTTCAACATTTTGGAAATCCCGCTGAAACTTTGGACATTCTCGCGAAGGGTTCCCAATCCCCGACAAGATTGGTACCCTTTCACGTGCAAATCTCTCAAACTCCGGGAGAGATTCTCAAAACCAAGGTTGACATGTTTCGAGTTCCTTTCAACATTTTGGAAATCCCGCTGAAACTTTGGACATTCTCGCGAAGGGTTCCCAATCCCCGACAAGATTGGTACCCTTTCACGTCCAAATCTCTCAAAGTCCGGGAGAGATTCTCAAAACCAAGGTTGACATGTTTCCAGTTCCTTTCAACATTTTGGAAATCCCGCTGAAACTTTGGACATTCTCGCGAAGGAGTCCCGATCCCCGACAAGACTGGTACCCTTTCACGTCCAAATCTCTCAAACTCCGGGAGAGATTCTCAAAACCAAGGTTGACATGTTTCGAGTTCCTTTCAACATTTTGGAAATCCCGCTGAAACTTTGGACATTCTGGCGAAGGGTTCCCAATCCCCGACAAGATTGGTACCCTTTCACGTCCAAATCTCTCAAACTCCGGGAGAGATTCTCAAAACCAAGGTTGACATGTTTCGAGTTCCTTTCAACATTTTGGAAATCCCGCTGAAACTTTGGACATTCTCGCGAAGGGTTCCCAATCCCCGACAAGATTGGTACCCTTTCACGTCCAAATCTCTCAAACTCCGGGAGAGATTCTCAAAACCAAGCTTGACATGTTTCGAGTTCCTTTCAACATTTTGGAAATCCCGCTGAAACTTTGGACATTCTCGCGAAGGGTTCCCAATCCCCGACAAGATTGGTACCCTTTCACGTCCAAATCTCTCAAACTCCGGGAGAGATTCTCAAAACCAAGGTTGACATGTTTCGAGTTCCTTTCAACATTTTGGAAATCCCGCTGAAACTTTGGACATTCTGGCGAAGGGTTCCCAATCCCCGACAAGATTGGTACCCTTTCACGTGCAAATCTCTCAAACTCCGGGAGAGATTCTCAAAACCAAGGTTGACATGTTTCGAGTTCCTTTCAACATTTTGGAAATCCCGCTGAAACTTTGGACATTCTGGCGAAGGGTTCCCAATCCCCGACAAGATTGGTACCCTTTCACGTCCAAATCTCTCAAACTCCGGGAGAGATTCTCAAAACCAAGCTTGACATGTTTCGAGTTCCTTTCAACATTTTGGAAATCCCGCTGAAACTTTGGACATTTTCGCGAAGGGTTCCCAATCCCCGACAAGATTGGTACCCTTTCACGTCCAAATCTCTCAAACTCCGGGAGAGATTCTCAAAACCAAGGTTGACATGTTTCGAGTTCCTTTCAACATTTTGGAAATCCCGCTGAAACTTTGGACATTCTGGCGGAGCGTTCCCAATCCCCGACAAGATTGGTACCCTTTCACGTCCAAATCTCTCAAACTCCGGGAGAGATTCTCAAAACCAAGGTTGACATGGTTCGAGTTCCTTTCAACATTTTGGAAAATCCGCTGAAACTTTGGACATTCTGGCGAAGGGTTCCCAATCCCCGACAAGATTGGTACCCTTTCACGTCCAAATCTCTCAAACTCCGGGAGAGATTCTCAAAACCAAGGTTGACATGTTTCGAGTTCCTTTCAACATTTTGGAAATCCCGCTGAAACTTTGGACATTGTCGCAAAGGGTTCCCAATCCCCGACAAGATTGGTACCCTTTCATGTCCAAATCTCTCAAACTCCGGGAGAGATTCTCAAAACCAAGGTTGACATGTTTCCAGTTCCTTTCAACATTTTGGAAATCCCGCTGAAACTTTGGACATTCTCGCGAAGGAGTCCCGATCCCCGACAAGACTGGTACCCTTTCACGTCCAAATCTCTCAAACTCCGGGAGAGATTCTCAAAACCAAGGTTGACATGTTTCGAGTTCCTTTCAACATTTTGGAAATCCCGCTGAAACTTTGGACATTCTCGCGAAGGGTTCCCAATCCCCGACAAGATTGGTACCCTTTCACGTCCAAATCTCTCAAACTCCGGGAGAGATTCTCAAAACCAAGCTTGACATGTTTCGAGTTCCTTTCAACATTTTGGAAATCCCGCTGAAACTTTGGACATTTTCGCGAAGGGTTCCCAATCCCCGACAAGATTGGTACCCTTTCACGTCCAAATCTCTCAAACTCCGGGAGAGATTCTCAAAACCAAGGTTGACATGGTTCGAGTTCCTTTCAACATTTTGGAAATCTCGCTGAAACTTTGGACATTCTGGCGGAGGGTTCCCAATCCCTGACAAGATTGGTACCCTTTCACGTCCAAATCTCTCAAACTCCGGGAGAGATTCTCAAAACCAAGCTTGACATGTTTCGAGTTCCTTTCAACATTTTGGAAATCCCGCTGAAACTTTGGACATTGTCGCGAAGTGTTCCCAATCCCCGACAAGATTGGTACCCTTTCACGTCCAAATCTCTCAAACTCCGGGAGAGATTCTCAAAACCAAGGTTGACATGTTTCGAGTTCCTTTCAACATTTTGGAAATCCCGCTGAAACTTTGGACATTCTCGCGAAGGGTTCCCAATCCCCGACAAGATTGGTACCCTTTCACGTGCAAATCTCTCAAACTCCGGGAGAGATTCTCAAAACCAAGGTTGACATGTTTCGAGTTCCTTTCAACATTTTGGAAATCCCGCTGAAACTTTGGACATTCTCGCGAAGGGTTCCCAATCCCCGACAAGATTGGTACACTTTCACGTCCAAATCTCTCAAACTCCGGGAGAGATTCTCAAAACCAAGGTTGACATGTTTCGAGTTCCTTTCAACATTTTGGAAATCCCGCTGAAACTTTGGACATTTTCGCGAATAGTTCCCAATCCCCGACAAGATTGGTACCCTTTCACGTCCAAATCTCTCAAACTCCGGGAGAGATTCTCAAAACCAAGGTTGACATGTTTCGAGTTCCTTTCAACATTTTGGAAATCCCGCTGAAACTTTGGACATTGTCGCGAAGGGTTCCCAATCCCCGACAAGATTGGTACCCTTTCACGTCCAAATCTCTCAAACTCCGGGAGAGATTCTCAAAACCAAGGTTGACATGGTTCGAGTTCCTTTCAACATTTTGGAAATCCCGCTGAAACTTTGGACATTCTCGCGAAGGAGTCCCGATCCCCGACAAGATTGGTACTCTTTCACGTCCAAATCTCTCAAACTCCGGGAGAGATTCTCAAAACCAAGGTTGACATGTTTCGAGTTCCTTTCAACGTTTTGGAAATCCCGCTGAAACTTTGGACATTCTCGCGAAGGGTTCCCAATCCCCGACAAGATTGGTACCCTTTCACGTCTAAATCTCTCAAACTCCGGGAGAGATTCTCAAAACCAAGGTTGACATGTTTCGAGTTCCTTTCAACATTTTGGAAATCCCGCTGAAACTTTGGACATTCTCGCGAAGGAGTCCCGATCCCCGACAAGACTGGTACCCTTTCACGTCCAAATCTCTCAAACTCCGGGAGAGATTCTCAAAACCAAGGTTGACATGTTTCGAGTTCCTTTCAACATTTTGGAAATCCCGCTGAAACTTTGGACATTCTCGCGAAGGGTTCCCGATCCCGGACAAGATTGTTACCCTTTCACGTCCAAATCTCTCAAACTCCGGGAGAGATTCTGAAAACCAAGGTTGACATGGTTCGAGTTCCTTTCAACATTTTGGAAATCCCGCTGAAACTTTGGACATTCTCGCGAAGGGTTCCCAATCCCCGACAAGATTGGTACCCTTTCACGTCCAAATCTCTCAAACTCCGGGAGAGATTCTCAAAACCAAGGTTGACATGTTTCGAGTTCCTTTCAACATTTTGGAAATCCCGCTGAAACTTTGGACATTCTGGCGAAGTGTTCCCAATCCCCGACAAGATTGGTACCCTTTCACGTCCAAATCTCTCAAAGTCCGGGAGAGATTCTCAAAACCAAGGTTGACATGTTTCGAGTTCCTTTCAACATTTTGGAAATCCCGCTGAAACTTTGGACATTCTGGCGAAGGGTTCCCAATCCCCGACAAGATTGGTACCCTTTCACGTGCAAATCTCTCAAACTCCGGGAGAGATTCTCAAAACCAAGGTTGACATGTTTCGAGTTCCTTTCAACATTTTGGAAATCCCGCTGAAACTTTGGACATTCTCGCGAAGGGTTCCCAATCCCCGACAAGATTGGTACCCTTTCACGTCCAAATCTCTCAAACTCCGGGAGAGATTCTCAAAACCAAGCTTGACATGTTTCGAGTTCCTTTCAACATTTTGGAAATCCCGCTGAAACTTTGGACATTTTCGCGAAGGGTTCCCAATCCCCGACAAGATTGGTACCCTTTCACGTCCAAATCTCTCAAACTCCGGGAGAGATTCTCAAAACCAAGGTTGACATGGTTCGAGTTCCTTTCAACATTTTGGAAATCCCGCTGAAACTTTGGACCTTCTGGCGGAGGGTTCCCAATCCCTGACAAGATTGGTACCCTTTCACGTCCAAATCTCTCAAACTCCGGGAGAGATTCTCAAAACCAAGGTTGACATGGTTCCAGTTCCATTCAACATTTTGGAAATCCCGCTGAAACTTTGGACATTGTCGCGAAGTGTTCCCAATCCCCGACAAGATTGGTACCCTTTCACGTCCAAATCTCTCAAAGTCCGGGAGAGATTCTCAAAACCAAGGTTGACATGTTTCGAGTTCCTTTCAACATTTTGGAAATCCCGCTGAAACTTTGGACATTGTCGCGAAGGGTTCCCAATCCCCGACAAGATTGGTACCCTTTCACGTCCAAATCTCTCAAACTCCGGGAGAGATTCTCAAAACCAAGGTTGACATGTTTCGAGTTCCTTTCAACATTTTGGAAATCCCGCTGAAACTTTGGACATTCTCGCGAAGGGTTCCCAATCCCCAACAAGATTGGTACCCTTTCACGTCCAAATCTCTCAAACTCCGGGAGAGATTCTCAAAACCAAGCTTGACATGTTTCGAGTTCCTTTCAACATTTTGGAAATCCCGCTGAAACTTTGGACATTCTCGCGAAGGGTTCCCAATCCCCGACAAGATTGGTACCCTTTCACGTCCAAATCTCTCAAACTCCGGGAGAGATTCTCAAAACCAAGGTTGACATGTTTCGAGTTCCTTTCAACATTTTGGAAAATCCGCTGAAACTTTGGACATTCTGGCGAAGGGTTCCCAATCCCCGACAAGATTGGTACCCTTTCACGTCCAAATCTCTCAAAGTCCAGGAGAGATTCTCAAAACCAAGGTTGACATGTTTCGAGTTCCTTTCAACATTTTGGAAATCCCGCTGAAACTTTGGACATTCTCGCGAAGGGTTCCCAATCCCCGACAAGATTGGTACCCTTTCACGTCCAAATCTCTCAAACTCCGGGAGAGATTCTCAAAACCAAGGTTGACATGTTTCGAGTTCCTTTCAACATTTTGGAAATCCCGCTGAAACTTTGGACATTCTCGCGAAGGAGTCCCGATCCCCGACAAAACTGGTACCCTTTCACGTCCAAATCTCTCAAACTCCGGGAGAGATTCTCAAAACCAAGGTTGACATGTTTCGAGTTCCTTTCAACATTTTGGAAATCCCGCTGAAACTTTGGACATTCTCGCGAAGGGTTCCCAATCCCCGACAAGATTGGTACCCTTTCACGTCCAAATCTCTCAAACTCCGGGAGAGATTCTCAAAACCAAGGTTGACATGTTTCAAGTTCCTTTCAACATTTTGGAAATCCCGCTGAAACTTTGGACATTCTCGCGAAGGGTTCCCAATCCCTGACAAGATTGGTACCCTTTCATGTCCAAATCTCTCAAACTCCGGGAGAGATTCTCAAAACCAAGGTTGACATGTTTCGAGTTCCTTTCAACATTTTGGAAATCCCGCTGAAACTTTGGATATTCTGGCGAAGGGTTCCCAATCCCCGACAAGATTGGTACCCTTTCACGTCCAAATCTCTCAAACTCCGGGAGAGATTCTCAAAACCAAGGTTGACATGTTTCGAGTTCCTTTCAACATTTTGGAAATCCCGCTGAAACTCTGGACATTCTCGCGAAGGGTTCCCAATCCCCGACAAGATTGGTACCCTTTCACGTCCAAATCTCTCAAACTCCGGGAGAGATTCTCAAAACCAAGCTTGACATGTTTCGAGTTCCTTTCAACATTTTGGAAATCCCGCTGAAACTTTGGACATTTTCGCGAAGGGTTCCCAATCCCCGACAAGATTGGTACCCTTTCACGTCCAAATCTCTCAAACTCCGGGAGAGATTCTCAAAACCAAGGTTGACATGGTTCGAGTTCCTTTCAACATTTTGGAAATCTCGCTGAAACTTTGGACATTCTGGCGGAGGGTTCCCAATCCCTGACAAGATTGGTACCCTTTCACGTCCAAATCTCTCAAACTCCGGGAGAGATTCTCAAAACCAAGCTTGACATGGTTCCAGTTCCTTTCAACATTTTGGAAATCTCGCTGAAACTTTGGACATTGTCGCGAAGTGTTCCCAATCCCCGACAAGATTGGTACCCTTTCACGTCCAAATCTCTCAAACTCCGGGAGAGATTCTCAAAACCAAGGTTGACATGTTTCGAGTTCCTTTCAACATTTTGGAAATCCCGCTGAAACTTTGGACATTCTCGCGAAGGGTTCCCAATCCCCGACAAGATTGGTACCCTTTCACGTCCAAATCTCTCAAACTCCGGGAGAGATTCTCAAAACCAAGGTTGACATGTTTCGAGTTCCTTTCAACATTTTGGAAATCCCGCTGAAACTTTGGACATTCTGAGGAAGGGTTCCCAATCCCCGACAAGATTGGTACACTTTCACGTCCAAATCTCTCAAAGTCCGGGAGAGATTCTCAAAACCAAGGTTGACATGTTTCGAGTTCCTTTCAACATTTTGGAAATCCCGCTGAAACTTTGGACATTCTGGCGAAGGGTTCCCAATCCCCAACAAGATTGGTACCCTTTCACGTCCAAATCTCTCAAACTCCGGGAGAGATTCTCAAAACCAAGGTTGACATGTTTCGAGTTCCTTTCAACATTTTGGAAATCCCGCTGAAACTTTGGACATTGTCGCAAAGGGTTCCCAATCCCCGACAAGATTGGTACCCTTTCACGTCCAAATCTCTCAAACTCCGGGAGAGATTCTCAAAACCAAGGTTGACATGTTTCGAGTTCCTTTCAACATTTTGGAAATCCCGCTGAAACTTTGGACATTCTCGCGAAGGGTTCCCAATCCCCGACAAGATTGGTACCCTTTCACGTGCAAATCTCTCAAACTCCGGGAGAGATTCTCAAAACCAAGGTTGACATGGTTCGAGTTCCTTTCAACATTTTGGAAATCCCGCTGAAACTTTGGACATTCTCGCGAAGGGTTCCCAATCCCCGACAAGATTGGTACACTTTCACGTCCAAATCTCTCAAACTCCGGGAGAGATTCTCAAAACCAAGGTTGACATGTTTCGAGTTCCTTTCAACATTTTGGAAATCCCGCTGAAACTTTGGACATTTTCGCGAATAGTTCCCAATCCCCGACAAGATTGGTACCCTTTCACGTCCAAATCTCTCAAACTCCGGGAGAGATTCTCAAAACCAAGGTTGACATGTTTCGAGTTCCTTTCAACATTTTGGAAATCCCGCTGAAACTTTGGACATTCTCGCAAAGGGTTCCCAATCCCCGACAAGATTGGTACCCTTTCACGTCCAAATCTCTCAAAGTCCGGGAGAGATTCTCAAAACCAAGGTTGACATGTTTCCAGTTCCTTTCAACATTTTGGAAATCCCGCTGAAACTTTGGACATTCTCGCGAAGGAGTCCCGATCCCCGACAAGACTGGTACCCTTTCACGTCCAAATCTCTCAAACTCCGGGAGAGATTCTCAAAACCAAGGTTGACATGTTTCGAGTTCCTTTCAACATTTTGGAAATCCCGCTGAAACTTTGGACATTCTGGCGAAGGGTTCCCAATCCCCGACAAGATTGGTACCCTTTCACGTCTAAATCTCTCAAACTCCGGGAGAGATTCTCAAAACCAAGGTTGACATGTTTCGAGTTCCTTTCAACATTTTGGAAATCCCGCTGAAACTTTGGACATTCTCGCGAAGGAGTCCCGATCCCCGACAAGACTGGTACCCTTTCACGTCCAAATCTCTCAAACTCCGGGAGAGATTCTCAAAACCAAGGTTGACATGTTTCGAGTTCCTTTCAACATTTTGGAAATCCCGCTGAAACTTTGGACATTCTCGCGAAGGGTTCCCGATCCCGGACAAGATTGGTACCCTTTCACGTCCAAATCTCTCAAACTCCGGGAGAGATTCTGAAAACCAAGGTTGACATGTTTCGAGTTCCTTTCAACATTTTGGAAATCCCGCTGAAACTTTGGACATTCTCGCGAAGGGTTCCCAATCCCCGACAAGATTGGTACCCTTTCACGTCCAAATCTCTCAAACTCCGGGAGAGATTCTCAAAACCAAGGTTGACATGTTTCGAGTTCCTTTCAACATTTTGGAAATCCCGCTGAAACTTTGGACATTCTGGCGAAGGGTTCCCAATCCCCGACAAGATTGGTACCCTTTCACGTCCAAATCTCTCAAACTCCGGGAGAGATTCTCAAAACCAAGGTTGACATGTTTCGAGTTCCTTTCAACATTTTGGAAATCCCGCTGAAACTTTGGACATTCTGGCGAAGGGTTCCCAATCCCCGACAAGATTGGTACCCTTTCACGTGCAAATCTCTCAAACTCCGGGAGAGATTCTCAAAACCAAGGTTGACATGTTTCGAGTTCCTTTCAACATTTTGGAAATCCCGCTGAAACTTTGGACATTCTGGCGAAGGGTTCCCAATCCCCGACAAGATTGGTACCCTTTCACGTCCAAATCTCTCAAACTCCGGGAGAGATTCTCAAAACCAAGGTTGACATGGTTCCAGTTCCTTTCAACATTTTGGAAATCCCGCTGAAACTTTGGACATTGTCGCGAAGTGTTCCCAATCCCCGACAAGATTGGTACCCTTTCACGTCCAAATCTCTCAAAGTCCGGGAGAGATTCTCAAAACCAAGGTTGACATGTTTCGAGTTCCTTTCAACATTTTGGAAATCCCGCTGAAACTTTGGACATTGTCGCGAAGGGTTCCCAATCCCCGACAAGATTGGTACCCTTTCACGTCCAAATCTCTCAAAGTCCGGGAGAGATTCTCAAAACCAAGGTTGACATGTTTCGAGTTCCTTTCAACATTTTGGAAATCCCGCTGAAACTTTGGACATTCTCGCGAAGGGTTCCCAATCCCCGACAAGATTGGTACCCTTTCACGTCCAAATCTCTCAAACTCCGGGAGAGATTCTCAAAACCAAGGTTGACATGTTTCGAGTTCCTTTCAACATTTTGGAAATCCCGCTGAAACTTTGGACATTGTCGCGAAGGGTTCCCAATCCCCGACAAGATTGGTACCCTTTCACGTCCAAATCTCTCAAACTCCGGGAGAGATTCTCAAAACCAAGGTTGACATGGTTCGAGTTCCTTTCAACATTTTGGAAATCCCGCTGAAACTTTGGACATTCTCGCGAAGGAGTCCCGATCCCCGACAAGACTGGTACCCTTTCACGTCCAAATCTCTCAAACTCCGGGAGAGATTCTCAAAACCAAGGTTGACATGTTTCGAGTTCCTTTCAACATTTTGGAAATCCCGCTGAAACTTTGGACATTCTGGCGAAGGGTTCCCAATCCCCGACAAGATTGGTACCCTTTCACGTCTAAATCTCTCAAACTCCGGGAGAGATTCTCAAAACCAAGGTTGACATGTTTCGAGTTCCTTTCAACATTTTGGAAATCCCGCTGAAACTTTGGACATTCTCGCGAAGGAGTCCCGATCCCCGACAAGACTGGTACCCTTTCACGTGCAAATCTCTCAAACTCCGGGAGAGATTCTCAAAACCAAGGTTGACATGTTTCGAGTTCCTTTCAACATTTTGGAAATCCCGCTGAAACTTTGGACATTCTCGCGAAGGGTTCCCAATCCCCGACAAGATTGGTACCCTTTCACGTCCAAATCTCTCAAACTCCGGGAGAGATTCTCAAAACCAAGGTTGACATGTTTCGAGTTCCTTTCAACATTTTGGAAATCCCGCTGAAACTTTGGACATTCTGGCGAAGTGTTCCCAATCCCCGACAAGATTGGTACCCTTTCACGTCCAAATCTCTCAAAGTCCGGGAGAGATTCTCAAAACCAAGGTTGACATGTTTCGAGTTCCTTTCAACATTTTGGAAATCCCGCTGAAACTTTGGACATTCTGGCGAAGGGTTCCCAATCCCCGACAAGATTGGTACCCTTTCACGTCCAAATCTCTCAAACTCCGGGAGAGATTCTCAAAACCAAGGTTGACATGTTTCGAGTTCCTTTCAACATTTTGGAAATCCCGCTGAAACTTTGGACATTCTCGCGAAGGGTTCCCAATCCCCGACAAGATTGGTACACTTTCACGTCCAAATCTCTCAAACTCCGGGAGAGATTCTCAAAACCAAGGTTGACATGTTTCAAGTTCCTTTCAACATTTTGGAAATCCCGCTGAAACTTTGGACATTCTCGCGAAGGGTTCCCAATCCCTGACAAGATTGGTACCCTTTCATGTCCAAATCTCTCAAACTCCGGGAGAGATTCTCAAAACCAAGGTTGACATGTTTCGAGTTCCTTTCAACATTTTGGAAATCCCGCTGAAACTTTGGATATTCTGGCGAAGGGTTCCCAATCCCCGACAAGATTGGTACCCTTTCACGTCCAAATCTCTCAAACTCCGGGAGAGATTCTCAAAACCAAGGTTGACATGGTTCGAGTTCCTTTCAACATTTTGGAAATCCCGCTGAAACTCTGGACATTCTCGCGAAGGGTTCCCAATCCCCGACAAGATTGGTACCCTTTCACGTCCAAATCTCTCAAACTCCGGGAGAGATTCTCAAAACCAAGCTTGACATGTTTCGAGTTCCTTTCAACATTTTGGAAATCCCGCTGAAACTTTGGACATTTTCGCGAAGGGTTCCCAATCCCCGACAAGATTGGTACCCTTTCACGTCCAAATCTCTCCAACTCCGGGAGAGATTCTCAAAACCAAGGTTGACATGGTTCGAGTTCCTTTCAACATTTTGGAAATCTCGCTGAAACTTTGGACATTCTGGCGGAGGGTTCCCAATCCCTGACAAGATTGGTACCCTTTCACGTCCAAATCTCTCAAACTCCGGGAGAGATTCTCAAAACCAAGCTTGACATGGTTCCAGTTCCTTTCAACATTTTGGAAATCCCGCTGAAACTTTGGACATTGTCGCGAAGTGTTCCCAATCCCCGACAAGATTGGTACCCTTTCACGTCCAAATCTCTCAAACTCCGGGAGAGATTCTCAAAACCAAGGTTGACATGTTTCGAGTTCCTTTCAACATTTTGGAAATCCCGCTGAAACTTTGGACATTCTCGCGAAGGGTTCCCAATCCCCGACAAGATTGGTACCCTTTCACGTCCAAATCTCTCAAACTCCGGGAGAGATTCTCAAAACCAAGGTTGACATGTTTCGAGTTCCTTTCAACATTTTGGAAATCCCGCTGAAACTTTGGACATTCTGAGGAAGGGTTCCCAATCCCCGACAAGATTGGTACACTTTCACGTCCAAATCTCTCAAACTCCGGGAGAGATTCTCAAAACCAAGGTTGACATGTTTCGAGTTCCTTTCAACATTTTGGAAATCCCGCTGAAACTTTGGACATTCTGGCGAAGGGTTCCCAATCCCCAACAAGATTGGTACCCTTTCACGTCCAAATCTCTCAAACTCCGGGAGAGATTCTCAAAACCAAGGTTGACATGTTTCGAGTTCCTTTCAACATTTTGGAAATCCCGCTGAAACTTTGGACATTGTCGCAAAGGGTTCCCAATCCCCGACAAGATTGGTACCCTTTCACGTCCAAATCTCTCAAAGTCCGGGAGAGATTCTCAAAACCAAGCTTGACATGTTTCGAGTTCCTTTCAACATTTTGGAAATCCCGCTGAAACTTTGGACATTCTCGCGAAGGGTTCCCAATCCCCGACAAGATTGGTACCCTTTCACGTCCAAATCTCTCAAACTCCGGGAGAGATTCTCAAAACCAAGGTTGACATGTTTCGAGTTCCTTTCAACATTTTGGAAATCCCGCTGAAACTTTGGACATTCTCGCGAAGGGTTCCCAATCCCCGACAAGATTGGTACCCTTTCACGTGCAAATCTCTCAAACTCCGGGAGAGATTCTCAAAACCAAGGTTGACATGGTTCGAGTTCCTTTCAACATTTTGGAAATCCCGCTGAAACTTTGGACATTCTCGCGAAGGGTTCCCAATCCCCGACAAGATTGGTACACTTTCACGTCCAAATCTCTCAAACTCCGGGAGAGATTCTCAAAACCAAGGTTGACATGTTTCGAGTTCCTTTCAACATTTTGGAAATCCCGCTGAAACTTTGGACATTTTCGCGAATAGTTCCCAATCCCCGACAAGATTGGTACCCTTTCACGTCCAAATCTCTCAAACTCCGGGAGAGATTCTCAAAACCAAGGTTGACATGTTTCGAGTTCCTTTCAACATTTTGGAAATCCCGCTGAAACTTTGGACATTCTCGCAAAGGGTTCCCAATCCCCGACAAGATTGGTACCCTTTCACGTCCAAATCTCTCAAAGTCCGGGAGAGATTCTCAAAACCAAGGTTGACATGTTTCCAGTTCCTTTCAACATTTTGGAAATCCCGCTGAAACTTTGGACATTCTCGCGAAGGAGTCCCGATCCCCGACAAGACTGGTACCCTTTCACGTCCAAATCTCTCAAACTCCGGGAGAGATTCTCAAAACCAAGGTTGACATGTTTCGAGTTCCTTTCAACATTTTGGAAATCCCGCTGAAACTTTGGACATTCTGGCGAAGGGTTCCCAATCCCCGACAAGATTGGTACCCTTTCACGTCTAAATCTCTCAAACTCCGGGAGAGATTCTCAAAACCAAGGTTGACATGTTTCGAGTTCCTTTCAACATTTTGGAAATCCCGCTGAAACTTTGGACATTCTCGCGAAGGAGTCCCGATCCCCGACAAGACTGGTACCCTTTCACGTCCAAATCTCTCAAACTCCGGGAGAGATTCTCAAAACCAAGGTTGACATGTTTCGAGTTCCTTTCAACATTTTGGAAATCCCGCTGAAACTTTGGACATTCTCGCGAAGGGTTCCCGATCCCGGACAAGATTGGTACCCTTTCACGTCCAAATCTCTCAAACTCCGGGAGAGATTCTGAAAACCAAGGTTGACATGTTTCGAGTTCCTTTCAACATTTTGGAAATCCCGCTGAAACTTTGGACATTCTCGCGAAGGGTTCCCAATCCCCGACAAGATTGGTACCCTTTCACGTCCAAATCTCTCAAACTCCGGGAGAGATTCTCAAAACCAAGGTTGACATGTTTCGAGTTCCTTTCAACATTTTGGAAATCCCGCTGAAACTTTGGACATTCTGGCGAAGGGTTCCCAATCCCCGACAAGATTGGTACCCTTTCACGTCCAAATCTCTCAAACTCCGGGAGAGATTCTCAAAACCAAGGTTGACATGTTTCGAGTTCCTTTCAACATTTTGGAAATCCCGCTGAAACTTTGGACATTCTGGCGAAGGGTTCCCAATCCCCGACAAGATTGGTACCCTTTCACGTGCAAATCTCTCAAACTCCGGGAGAGATTCTCAAAACCAAGGTTGACATGTTTCGAGTTCCTTTCAACATTTTGGAAATCCCGCTGAAACTTTGGACATTCTGGCGAAGGGTTCCCAATCCCCGACAAGATTGGTACCACTTCACGTCCAAATCTCTCAAACTCCGGGAGAGATTCTCAAAACCAAGGTTGACATGGTTCCAGTTCCTTTCAACATTTTGGAAATCCCGCTGAAACTTTGGACATTGTCGCGAAGTGTTCCCAATCCCCGACAAGATTGGTACCCTTTCACGTCCAAATCTCTCAAAGTCCGGGAGAGATTCTCAAAACCAAGGTTGACATGTTTCGAGTTCCTTTCAACATTTTGGAAATCCCGCTGAAACTTTGGACATTGTCGCGAAGGGTTCCCAATCCCCGACAAGATTGGTACCCTTTCACGTCCAAATCTCTCAAAGTCCGGGAGAGATTCTCAAAACCAAGGTTGACATGTTTCGAGTTCCTTTCAACATTTTGGAAATCCCGCTGAAACTTTGGACATTCTCGCGAAGGGTTCCCAATCCCCGACAAGATTGGTACCCTTTCACGTCCAAATCTCTCAAACTCCGGGAGAGATTCTCAAAACCAAGCTTGACATGTTTCGAGTTCCTTTCAACATTTTGGAAATCCCGCTGAAACTTTGGACATTCTCGCGAAGGGTTCCCAATCCCCGACAAGATTGGTACCCTTTCACGTCCAAATCTCTCAAACTCCGGGAGAGATTCTCAAAACCAAGGTTGACATGGTTCGAGTTCCTTTCAACATTTTGGAAAATCCGCTGAAACTTTGGACATTCTGGCGAAGGGTTCCCAATCCCCGACAAGATTGGTACCCTTTCACGTCCAAATCTCTCAAACTCCAGGAGAGATTCTCAAAACCAAGGTTGACATGTTTCGAGTTCCTTTCAACATTTTGGAAATCCCGCTGAAACTTTGGACATTCTCGCGAAGGGTTCCCAATCCCCGACAAGATTGGTACCCTTTCACGTCCAAATCTCTCAAACTCCGGGAGAGATTCTCAAAACCAAGGTTGACATGTTTCGAGTTCCTTTCAACATTTTGGAAATCCCGCTGAAACTTTGGACATTCTCGCGAAGGGTTCCCAATCCCCGACAAGATTGGTACCCTTTCACGTCCAAATCTCTCAAACTCCGGGAGAGATTCTCAAAACCAAGCTTGACATGTTTCGAGTTCCTTTCAACATTTTGGAAATCCCGCTGAAACTTTGGACATTTTCGCGAAGGGTTCCCAATCCCCGACAAGATTGGTACCCTTTCACGTCCAAATCTCTCAAACTCCGGGAGAGATTCTCAAAACCAAGGTTGACATGGTTCGAGTTCCTTTCAACATTTTGGAAATCTCGCTGAAACTTTGGACATTCTGGCGGAGGGTTCCCAATCCCTGACAAGATTGGTACCCTTTCACGTCCAAATCTCTCAAACTCCGGGAGAGATTCTCAAAACCAAGCTTGACATGGTTCCAGTTCCTTTCAACATTTTGGAAATCCCGCTGAAACTTTGGACATTGTCGCGAAGTGTTCCCAATCCCCGACAAGATTGGTACCCTTTCACGTCCAAATCTCTCAAACTCCGGGAGAGATTCTCAAAACCAAGGTTGACATGTTTCGAGTTCCTTTCAACATTTTGGAAATCCCGCTGAAACTTTGGACATTCTCGCGAAGGGTTCCCAATCCCCGACAAGATTGGTACCCTTTCACGTGCAAATCTCTCAAACTCCGGGAGAGATTCTCAAAACCAAGGTTGACATGTTTCGAGTTCCTTTCAACATTTTGGAAATCCCGCTGAAACTTTGGACATTCTGAGGAAGGGTTCCCAATCCCCGACAAGATTGGTACACTTTCACGTCCAAATCTCTCAAACTCCGGGAGAGATTCTCAAAACCAAGGTTGACATGTTTCGAGTTCCTTTCAACATTTTGGAAATCCCGCTGAAACTTTGGACATTCTGGCGAAGGGTTCCCAATCCCCGACAAGATTGGTACCCTTTCACGTCCAAATCTCTCAAACTCCGGGAGAGATTCTCAAAACCAAGGTTGACATGTTTCGAGTTCCTTTCAACATTTTGGAAATCCCGCTGAAACTTTGGACATTGTCGCAAAGGGTTCCCAATCCCCGACAAGATTGGTACCCTTTCACGTCCAAATCTCTCAAACTCCGGGAGAGATTCTCAAAACCAAGGTTGACATGTTTCGAGTTCCTTTCAACATTTTGGAAATCCCGCTGAAACTTTGGACATTCTGGCGGAGGGTTCCCAATCCCCGACAAGATTGGTACCCTTTCACGTCCAAATCTCTCAAACTCCAGGAGAGATTCTCAAAACCAAGGTTGACATGGTTTGAGTTCCTTTCAACATTTTGGAAATCCCGCTGAAACTTTGGACATTGTCGCGAAGTGTTCCCAATCCCCGACAAGATTGGTACCCTTTCACATCCAAATCTCTCAAACTCCGGGAGAGATTCTCAAAACCAAGGTTGACATGTTTCGAGTTCCTTTCAACATTTTGGAAAATCCGCTGAAACTTTGGACATTCTGGCGAAGGGTTCCCAATCCCCGACAAGATTGGTACCCTTTCACGTCCAAATCTCTCAGACTCCGGGAGAGATTCTCAAAACCAAGGTTGACATGTTTCGAGTTCCTTTCAACATTTTGGAAATCCCGCTGAAACTTTGGACATTGTCGCAAAGGGTTCCCAATCCCCGACAAGATTGGTACCCTTTCACGTCCAAATCTCTCAAACTCCGGGAGAGATTCTCAAAACCAAGGTTGACATGTTTCGAGTTCCTTTCAACATTTTGGAAATCCCGCTGAAACTTTGGACATTCTCGCGAAGGAGTCCCGATCCCCGACAAGATTGGTACTCTTTCACGTCCAAATCTCTCAAACTCCGGGAGAGATTCTCAAAACCAAGGTTGACATGTTTCGAGTTCCTTTCAACGTTTTGGAAATCCCGCTGAAACTTTGGACATTCTCGCGAAGGGTTCCCAATCCCCGACAAGATTGGTACCCTTTCACGTCCAAATCTCTCAAACTCCGGGAGAGATTCTCAAAACCAAGGTTGATATGTTTCGAGTTCCTTTCAACATTTTGGAAATCCCGCTGAAACTTTGGACATTCTCGCGAAGGGTTCCCAATCCCCGACAAGATTGGTACCCTTTCACGTCCAAATCTCTCAAACTCCGGGAGAGATTCTCAAAACCAAGGTTGACATGTTTCGAGTTCCTTTCAACATTTTGGAAATCCCGCTGAAACTTTGGACATTCTCGCGAAGGGTTCCCAATCCCCGACAAGATTGGTACCCTTTCACGTCCAAATCTCTCAAACTCCGGGAGAGATTCTCAAAACCAAGGTTGACATGTTTCGAGTTCCTTTCAACATTTTGGAAATCCCGCTGAAAGTTTGGACATCCTCGCGAAGGGTTCCCAATCCCCGACAAGATTGGTACCCTTTCACGTCCAAATCTCTCAAACTCCGGGAGAGATTCTCAAAACCAAGGTTGACATGTTTCGAGTTCCTTTCAACATTTTGGAAATCCCGCTGAAACTTTGGACATTCTCGCGAAGGGTTCCCAATCCCCGACAAGATTGGTACCCTTTCACGTCCAAATATCTCAAACTCCGGGAGAGATTCTCAAAACCAAGGTTGACATGTTTCGAGTTCCTTTCAACATTTTGGAAATCCCGCTGAAACTTTGGACATTCTGGCGAAGGTTTCCCAATCCCCGACAAGATTGGTACCCTTTCACGTCCAAATCTCTCAAACTCCGGGAGAGATTCTCAAAACCAAGCTTGACATGTTTCGAGTTCCTTTCAACATTTTGGAAATCCCGCTGAAACTTTGGACATTCTGGCGAAGGGTTCCCAATCCCCGACAAGATTGGTACCCTTTCACGTCCAAATCTCTCAAACTCCGGGAGAGATTCTCAAAACCAAGGTTGACATGTTTCGAGTTCCTTTCAACATTTTGGAAATCCCGCTGAAACTTTGGACATTCTCGCGAAGGGTTCCCAATCCCCGACAAGATTGGTACCCTTTCACGTCCAAATCTCTCAAACTCCGGGAGAGATTCTCAAAACCAAGGTTGACATGGTTCGAGTTCCTTTCAACATTTTGGAAATCCCGCTGAAACTTTGGACATTCTCGCGAAGGGTTCCCAATCCCCGACAAGATTGGTACCCTTTCACGTCCAAATCTCTCAAACTCCGGGAGAGATTCTCAAAACCAAGGTTGACATGTTTCGAGTTCCTTTCAACATTTTGGAAATCCCGCTGAAACTTTGGACATTGTCGCAAAGGGTTCCCAATCCCCGACAAGATTTGTACCCTTTCACGTCCAAATCTCTCAAACTCCGGGAGAGATTCTCAAAACCAAGGTTGACATGTTTCGAGTTCCTTTCAACATTTTGGAAATCCCGCTGAAACTTTGGACATTCTCGCGAAGGGTTCCCAATCCCCGACAAGATTGGTACCCTTTCACGTCCAAATCTCTCAAACTCCGGGAGAGATTCTCAAAACCAAGGTTGACATGTTTCGAGTTCCTTTCAACATTTTGGAAATCCCGCTGAAACTTTGGACATTCTCGCGAAGGGTTCCCAATCCCCGACAAGATTGGTACCCTTTCACGTCCAAATATCTCAAACTCCGGGAGAGATTCTCAAAACCAAGGTTGACATGTTTCGAGTTCCTTTCAACATTTTGGAAATCCCGCTGAAACTTTGGACATTCTGGCGAAGGTTTCCCAATCCCCGACAAGATTGGTACCCTTTCACGTCCAAATCTCTCAAACTCCGGGAGAGATTCTCAAAACCAAGCTTGACATGTTTCGAGCTCCTTTCAACATTTTGGAAATCCCGCTGAAACTTTGGACATTCTGGCGAAGGGTTCCCAATCCCCGACAAGATTGGTACCCTTTCACGTCCAAATCTCTCAAACTCCGGGAGAGATTCTCAAAACCAAGGTTGACATGGTTCGAGTTCCTTTCAACATTTTGGAAATCCCGCTGAAACTTTGGACATTCTGGCGGAGGGTTCCCAATCCCCGACAAGATTGGTACCCTTTCACGTGCAAATCTCTCAAACTCCGGGAGAGATTCTCAAAACCAAGGTTGACATGGTTCGAGTTCCTTTCAACATTTTGGAAATCCCGCTGAAACTTTGGACATTGTCGCGAAGTGTTCCCAATCCCCGACAAGATTGGTACCCTTTCACGTCCAAATCTCTCAAACTCCGGGAGAGATTCTCAAAACCAAGGTTGACATGTTTCGAGTTCCTTTCAACATTTTGGAAAATCCGCTGAAACTTTGGACATTCTGGCGAAGGGTTCCCAATCCCCGACAAGATTGGTACCCTTTCACGTCCAAATCTCTCAAACTCCGGGAGAGATTCTCAAAACCAAGGTTGACATGTTTCCAGTTCCTTTCAACATTTTGGAAATCCCGCTGAAACTTTGGACATTCTGGCGAAGGGTTCCCAATCCCCGACAAGATTGGTACCCTTTCACGTCCAAATCTCTCAAACTCCGGGAGAGATTCTCAAAACCAAGGTTGACATGTTTCGAGTTCCTTTCAACATTTTGGAAATCCCGCTGAAACTTTGGACATTCTCGCGAAGGGTTCCCAATCCCCGACAAGATTGGTACCCTTTCACGTCCAAATCTCTCAAACTCCGGGAGAGATTCTCAAAACCAAGGTTGACATGGTTCGAGTTCCTTTCAACATTTTGGAAATCCCGCTGAAACTTTGGACATTCTCGCGAAGGGTTCCCAATCCCCGACAAGATTGGTACCCTTTCACGTCCAAATCTCTCAAACTCCGGGAGAGATTCTCAAAACCAAGGTTGACATGTTTCGAGTTCCTTTCAACATTTTGGAAATCCCGCTGAAACTTTGGACATTGTCGCAAAGGGTTCCCAATCCCCGACAAGATTTGTACCCTTTCACGTCCAAATCTCTCAAACTCCGGGAGAGATTCTCAAAACCAAGGTTGACATGTTTCGAGTTCCTTTCAACATTTTGGAAATCCCGCTGAAACTTTGGACATTCTCGCGAAGGGTTCCCAATCCCCGACAAGATTGGTACCCTTTCACGTCCAAATCTCTCAAACTCCGGGAGAGATTCTCAAAACCAAGGTTGACATGTTTCGAGTTCCTTTCAACATTTTGGAAATCCCGCTGAAACTTTGGACATTCTCGCGAAGGGTTCCCAATCCCCGACAAGATTGGTACCCTTTCACGTCCAAATATCTCAAACTCCGGGAGAGATTCTCAAAACCAAGGTTGACATGTTTCGAGTTCCTTTCAACATTTTGGAAATCCCGCTGAAACTTTGGACATTCTGGCGAAGGTTTCCCAATCCCCGACAAGATTGGTACCCTTTCACGTCCAAATCTCTCAAACTCCGGGAGAGATTCTCAAAACCAAGCTTGACATGTTTCGAGCTCCTTTCAACATTTTGGAAATCCCGCTGAAACTTTGGACATTCTGGCGAAGGGTTCCCAATCCCCGACAAGATTGGTACCCTTTCACGTCCAAATCTCTCAAACTCCGGGAGAGATTCTCAAAACCAAGGTTGACATGGTTCGAGTTCCTTTCAACATTTTGGAAATCCCGCTGAAACTTTGGACATTCTGGCGGAGGGTTCCCAATCCCCGACAAGATTGGTACCCTTTCACGTGCAAATCTCTCAAACTCCGGGAGAGATTCTCAAAACCAAGGTTGACATGGTTCGAGTTCCTTTCAACATTTTGGAAATCCCGCTGAAACTTTGGACATTGTCGCGAAGTGTTCCCAATCCCCGACAAGATTGGTACCCTTTCACGTCCAAATCTCTCAAACTCCGGGAGAGATTCTCAAAACCAAGGTTGACATGTTTCGAGTTCCTTTCAACATTTTGGAAAATCCGCTGAAACTTTGGACATTCTGGCGAAGGGTTCCCAATCCCCGACAAGATTGGTACCCTTTCACGTCCAAATCTCTCAAACTCCGGGAGAGATTCTCAAAACCAAGGTTGACATGTTTCCAGTTCCTTTCAACATTTTGGAAATCCCGCTGAAACTTTGGACATTCTCGCGAAGGAGTCCCGATCCCCGACAAGATTGGTACCCTTTCACGTCCAAATCTCTCAAACTCCGGGAGAGATTCTCAAAACCAAGGTTGACATGTTTCGAGTTCCTTTCAACATTTTGGAAATCCCGCTGAAACTTTGGACATTCTGGCGAAGGGTTCCCAATCCCCGACAAGATTGGTACCCTTTCACGTCCAAATCTCTCAAACTCCGGGAGAGATTCTCAAAACCAAGGTTGACATGTTTCGAGTTCCTTTCAACATTTTGGAAATCCCGCTGAAACTTTGGACATTCTCGCGAAGGGTTCCCAATCCCCGACAAGATTGGTACCCTTTCACGTGCAAATCTCTCAAACTCCGGGAGAGATTCTCAAAACCAAGGTTGACATGTTTCGAGTTCCTTTCAACATTTTGGAAATCCCGCTGAAACTTTGGACATTCTGAGGAAGGGTTCCCAATCCCCGACAAGATTGGTACACTTTCACGTCCAAATCTCTCAAACTCCGGGAGAGATTCTCAAAACCAAGGTTGACATGTTTCGAGTTCCTTTCAACATTTTGGAAATCCCGCTGAAACTTTGGACATTCTGGCGAAGGGTTCCCAATCCCCGACAAGATTGGTACCCTTTCACGTCCAAATCTCTCAAACTCCGGGAGAGATTCTCAAAACCAAGGTTGACATGTTTCGAGTTCCTTTCAACATTTTGGAAATCCCGCTGAAACTTTGGACATTGTCGCAAAGGGTTCCCAATCCCCGACAAGATTGGTACCCTTTCACGTCCAAATCTCTCAAACTCCGGGAGAGATTCTCAAAACCAAGGTTGACATGTTTCGAGTTCCTTTCAACATTTTGGAAATCCCGCTGAAACTTTGGACATTCTGGCGGAGGGTTCCCAATCCCCGACAAGATTGGTACCCTTTCACGTCCAAATCTCTCAAACTCCGGGAGAGATTCTCAAAACCAAGGTTGACATGGTTTGAGTTCCTTTCAACATTTTGGAAATCCCGCTGAAACTTTGGACATTGTCGCGAAGTGTTCCCAATCCCCGACAAGATTGGTACCCTTTCACATCCAAATCTCTCAAACTCCGGGAGAGATTCTCAAAACCAAGGTTGACATGTTTCGAGTTCCTTTCAACATTTTGGAAAATCCGCTGAAACTTTGGACATTCTGGCGAAGGGTTCCCAATCCCCGACAAGATTGGTACCCTTTCACGTCCAAATCTCTCAGACTCCGGGAGAGATTCTCAAAACCAAGGTTGACATGTTTCGAGTTCCTTTCAACATTTTGGAAATCCCGCTGAAACTTTGGACATTGTCGCAAAGGGTTCCCAATCCCCGACAAGATTGGTACCCTTTCACGTCCAAATCTCTCAAACTCCGGGAGAGATTCTCAAAACCAAGGTTGACATGTTTCGAGTTCCTTTCAACATTTTGGAAATCCCGCTGAAACTTTGGACATTCTCGCGAAGGAGTCCCGATCCCCGACAAGATTGGTACTCTTTCACGTCCAAATCTCTCAAACTCCGGGAGAGATTCTCAAAACCAAGGTTGACATGTTTCGAGTTCCTTTCAACGTTTTGGAAATCCCGCTGAAACTTTGGACATTCTCGCGAAGGGTTCCCAATCCCCGACAAGATTGGTACCCTTTCACGTCCAAATCTCTCAAACTCCGGGAGAGATTCTCAAAACCAAGGTTGATATGTTTCGAGTTCCTTTCAACATTTTGGAAATCCCGCTGAAACTTTGGACATTCTCGCGAAGGGTTCCCAATCCCCGACAAGATTGGTACCCTTTCACGTCCAAATCTCTCAAACTCCGGGAGAGATTCTCAAAACCAAGGTTGACATGTTTCGAGTTCCTTTCAACATTTTGGAAATCCCGCTGAAACTTTGGACATTCTCGCGAAGGGTTCCCAATCCCCGACAAGATTGGTACCCTTTCACGTCCAAATCTCTCAAACTCCGGGAGAGATTCTCAAAACCAAGGTTGACATGTTTCGAGTTCCTTTCAACATTTTGGAAATCCCGCTGAAAGTTTGGACATCCTCGCGAAGGGTTCCCAATCCCCGACAAGATTGGTACCCTTTCACGTCCAAATCTCTCAAACTCCGGGAGAGATTCTCAAAACCAAGGTTGACATGTTTCGAGTTCCTTTCAACATTTTGGAAATCCCGCTGAAACTTTGGACATTCTCGCGAAGGGTTCCCAATCCCCGACAAGATTGGTACCCTTTCACGTCCAAATATCTCAAACTCCGGGAGAGATTCTCAAAACCAAGGTTGACATGTTTCGAGTTCCTTTCAACATTTTGGAAATCCCGCTGAAACTTTGGACATTCTGGCGAAGGTTTCCCAATCCCCGACAAGATTGGTACCCTTTCACGTCCAAATCTCTCAAAGTCCGGGAGAGATTCTCAAAACCAAGCTTGACATGTTTCGAGTTCCTTTCAACATTTTGGAAATCCCGCTGAAACTTTGGACATTCTGGCGAAGGGTTCCCAATCCCCGACAAGATTGGTACCCTTTCACGTCCAAATCTCTCAAACTCCGGGAGAGATTCTCAAAACCAAGGTTGACATGTTTCGAGTTCCTTTCAACATTTTGGAAATCCCGCTGAAACTTTGGACATTCTCGCGAAGGGTTCCCAATCCCCGACAAGATTGGTACCCTTTCACGTCCAAATCTCTCAAAGTCCGGGAGAGATTCTCAAAACCAAGGTTGACATGGTTCGAGTTCCTTTCAACATTTTGGAAATCCCGCTGAAACTTTGGACATTCTGGCGAAGGGTTCCCAATCCCCGACAAGATTGGTACCCTTTCACGTCCAAATCTCTCAAACTCCGGGAGAGATTCTGAAAACCAAGGTTGACATGTTTCGAGTTCCTTTCAACATTTTGGAAATCCCGCTGAAACTTTGGACATTGTCGCAAAGGGTTCCCAATCCCCGACAAGATTTGTACCCTTTCACGTCCAAATCTCTCAAACTCCGGGAGAGATTCTCAAAACCAAGGTTGACATGTTTCGAGTTCCTTTCAACATTTTGGAAATCCCGCTGAAACTTTGGACATTCTGGCGAAGGGTTCCCAATCCCCGACAAGATTGGTACCCTTTCACGTCCAAATCTCTCAAACTCCGGGAGAGATTCTCAAAACCAAGGTTGACATGTTTCGAGTTCCTTTCAACATTTTGGAAATCCCGCTGAAACTTTGGACATTCTCGCGAAGGGTTCCCAATCCCCGACAAGATTGGTACCCTTTCACGTCCAAATATCTCAAACTCCGGGAGAGATTCTCAAAACCAAGGTTGACATGTCTCGAGTTCCTTTCAACATTTTGGAAATCCCGCTGAAACTTTGGACATTCTGGCGAAGGTTTCCCAATCCCCGACAAGATTGGTACCCTTTCACGTCCAAATCTCTCAAACTCCGGGAGAGATTCTCAAAACCAAGCTTGACATGTTTCGAGCTCCTTTCAACATTTTGGAAATCCCGCTGAAACTTTGGACATTCTGGCGAAGGGTTCCCAATCCCCGACAAGATTGGTACCCTTTCACGTCCAAATCTCTCAAACTCCGGGAGAGATTCTCAAAACCAAGGTTGACATGTTTCGAGTTCCTTTCAACATTTTGGAAATCCCGCTGAAACTTTGGACATTCTGGCGGAGGGTTCCCAATCCCCGACAAGATTGGTACCCTTTCACGTCCAAATCTCTCAAACTCCGGGAGAGATTCTCAAAACCAAGGTTGACATGGTTCGAGTTCCTTTCAACATTTTGGAAATCCCGCTGAAACTTTGGACATTGTCGCGAAGTGTTCCCAATCCCCGACAAGATTGGTACCCTTTCACGTCCAAATCTCTCAAACTCCGGGAGAGATTCTCAAAACCAAGGTTGACATGTTTCGAGTTCCTTTCAACATTTTGGAAAATCCGCTGAAACTTTGGACATTCTGGCGAAGGGTTCCCAATCCCCGACAAGATTGGTACCCTTTCACGTCCAAATCTCTCAAACTCCGGGAGAGATTCTCAAAACCAAGGTTGACATGTTTCGAGTTCCTTTCAACATTTTGGAATTCCCGCTGAAACTTTGGACATTGTCGCAAAGGGTTCCCAATCCCCGACAAGATTGGTACCCTTTCACGTCCAAATCTCTCAAACTCCGGGAGAGATTCTCAAAACCAAGGTTGACATGTTTCCAGTTCCTTTCAACATTTTGGAAATCCCGCTGAAACTTTGGACATTCTCGCGAAGGAGTCCCGATCCCCGACAAGATTGGTACCCTTTCACGTCCAAATCTCTCAAACTCCGGGAGAGATTCTCAAAACCAAGGTTGACATGTTTCGAGTTCCTTTCAACATTTTGGAAATCCCGCTGAAACTTTGGACATTCTGGCGAAGGGTTCCCAATCCCCGACAAGATTGGTACCCTTTCACGTCCAAATCTCTCAAACTCCGGGAGAGATTCTCAAAACCAAGGTTGACATGTTTCGAGTTCCTTTCAACATTTTGGAAATCCCGCTGAAACTTTGGACATTCTCGCGAAGGGTTCCCAATCCCCGACAAGATTGGTACCCTTTCACGTGCAAATCTCTCAAACTCCGGGAGAGATTCTCAAAACCAAGGTTGACATGTTTCGAGTTCCTTTCAACATTTTGGAAATCCCGCTGAAACTTTGGACATTGTCGCGAAGGGTTCCCAATCCCCGACAAGATTGGTACCCTTTCACGTCCAAATCTCTCAAACTCCGGGAGAGATTCTCAAAACCAAGGTTGACATGGTTCGAGTTCCTTTCAACATTTTGGAAATCCCGCTGAAACTTTGGACATTGTCGTGAAGGGTTCCCAATCCCCGACAAGATTGGTACACTTTCACGTCCAAATCTCTCAAACTCCGGGAGAGATTCTCAAAACCAAGGTTGACATGTTTCGAGTTCCTTTCAACATTTTGGAAATCCCGCTGAAACTTTGGACATTCTCGCGAAGGGTTCCCAATCCCCGACAAGATTGGTACCCTTTCACGTCCAAATCTCTCAAACTCCGGGAGAGATTCTCAAAACCAAGGTTGACATGTTTCGAGTTCCTTTCAACATTTTGGAAATCCCGCTGAAACTTTGGACATTCTGGCGAAGGGTTCCCAATCCCCGACAAGATTGGTACCCTTTCACGTCCAAATCTCTCAAACTCCGGGAGAGATTCTCAAAACCAAGGTTGACATGTTTCCAGTTCCTTTCAACATTTTGGAAATCCCGCTGAAACTTTGGACATTCTCGCGAAGGAGTCCAGATCCCCGACAAGACTGGTACCCTTTCACGTCCAAATCTCTCAAACTCCGGGAGAGATTCTCAAAACCAAGGTTGACATGTTTCCAGTTCCTTTCAACATTTTGGAAATCCCGCTGAAACTTTGGACATTCTCGCGAAGGAGTCCCGATCCCCGACAAGATTGGTACCCTTTCACGTCCAAATCTCTCAAACTCCGGGAGAGATTCTCAAAACCAAGGTTGACATGGTTCGAGTTCCTTTCAACATTTTGGAAATCCCGCTGAAGCTTTGGACATTCTGGCGAAGGGTTCCCAATCCCCGACAAGATTGGTACCCTTTCACGTCCAAATCTCTCAAACTCCGGGAGAGATTCTCAAAACCAAGGTTGACATGTTTCGAGTTCCTTTCAACATTTTGGAAATCCCGCTGAAACTTTGGACATTCTCGCGAAGGGTTCCCAATCCCCGACAAGATTGGTACCCTTTCACGTCCAAATCTCTCAAACTCCGGGAGAGATTCTCAAAACCAAGGTTGACATGGTTCGAGTTCCTTTCAACATTTTGGAAATCCCGCTGAAACTTTGGACATTCTCGCGAAGGGTTCCCAATCCCCGACAAGATTGGTACCCTTTCACGTCCAAATCTCTCAAACTCCGGGAGAGATTCTCAAAACCAAGGTTGACATGGTTCGAGTTCCTTTCAACATTTTGGAAATCCCGCTGAAACTTTGGACATTGTCGTGAAGGGTTCCCAATCCCCGACAAGATTGGTACACTTTCACGTCCAAATCTCTCAAACTCCGGGAGAGATTCTCAAAACCAAGGTTGACATGTTTCGAGTTCCTTTCAACATTTTGGAAATCCCGCTGAAACTTTGGACATTCTCGCGAAGGGTTCCCAATCCCCGACAAGATTGGTACCCTTTCACGTCCAAATCTTTCAAACTCCGGGAGAGATTCTCAAAACCAAGCTTGACATGTTTCGAGTTCCTTTCAAAATTTTGGAAATCCCGCTGAAACTTTGGACATTCTCGCGAAGGGTTCCCAATCCCCGACAAGATTGGTACCCTTTCACGTCCAAATCTCTCAAACTCCGGGAGAGATTCTCAAAACCAAGGTTGACATGTTTCGAGTTCCTTTCAACATTTTGGAAATCCCGCTGAAACTTTGGACATTCTCGCGAAGGGTTCCCAATCCCCGACAAGATTGGTACCCTTTCACGTCCAAATCTCTCAAACTCCGGGAGAGATTCTCAAAACCAAGGTTGACATGTTTCGAGTTCCTTTCAACATTTTGGAAATCCCGCTGAAACTTTGGACATTCTGGCGAAGGGTTCCCAATCCCCGACAAGATTGGTACCCTTTCACGTGCAAATCTCTCAAACTCCGGGAGAGATTCTCAAAACCAAGGTTGACATGTTTCGAGTTCCTTTCAACATTTTGGAAATCCCGCTGAAACTTTGGACATTCTCGCGAAGGGTTCCCAATCCCCGACAAGATTGGTACCCTTTCACGTCCAAATCTCTCAAACTCCGGGAGAGATTCTCAAAACCAAGCTTGACATGTTTCGAGTTCCTTTCAACATTTTGGAAATCCCGCTGAAACTTTGGACATTCTCGCGAAGGGTTCCCAATCCCCGACAAGATTGGTACCCTTTCACGTCCAAATCTCTCAAACTCCGGGAGAGATTCTCAAAACCAAGGTTGACATGTTTCGAGTTCCTTTCAACATTTTGGAAATCCCGCTGAAACTTTGGACATTCTGGCGAAGGGTTCCCAATCCCCGACAAGATTGGTACCCTTTCACGTCCAAATCTCTCAAACTCCGGGAGAGATTCTCAAAACCAAGGTTGACATGTTTCGAGTTCCTTTCAACATTTTGGAAATCCCGCTGAAACTTTGGACATTCTGGCGAAGGGTTCCCAATCCCCGACAAGACTGGTACCCTTTCACGTCCAAATCTCTCAAACTCCGGGAGAGATTCTCAAAACCAAGCTTGACATGTTTCGAGTTCCTTTCAACATTTTGGAAATCCCGCTGAAACTTTGGACATTTTCGCGAAGGGTTCCCAATCCCCGACAAGATTGGTACCCTTTCACGTCCAAATCTCTCAAACTCCGGGAGAGATTCTCAAAACCAAGGTTGACATGGTTCGAGTTCCTTTCAACATTTGGGAAATCCCGCTGAAACTTTGGACATTCTGGCGGAGGGTTCCCAATCCCTGACAAGATTGGTACCCTTTCACGTCCAAATCTCTCAAACTCCGGGAGAGATTCTCAAAACCAAGGTTGACATGTTTCGAGTTCCTTTCAACATTTTGGAAATCCCGCTGAAACTTTGGACATTCTGGCGAAGGGTTCCCAATCCCCGACAAGATTGGTACCCTTTCACGTCCAAATCTCTCAAACTCCGGGAGAGATTCTCAAAACCAAGCTTGACATGTTTCGAGTTCCTTTCAACATTTTGGAAATCCCGCTGAAACTTTGGACATTCTCGCGAAGGAGTCCCGATCCCCGACAAGATTGGTACTCTTTCACGTCCAAATCTCTCAAACTCCGGGAGAGATTCTCAAAACCAAGGTTGACATGTTTCGAGTTCCTTTCAACGTTTTGGAAATCCCGCTGAAACTTTGGACATTCTCGCGAAGGGTTCCCAATCCCCGACAAGATTGGTACCCTTTCACGTCCAAATCTCTCAAACTCCGGGAGAGATTCTCAAAACCAAGGTTGACATGTTTCGAGTTCCTTTCAACATTTTGGAAATCCCGCTGAAACTTTGGACATTCTCGCGAAGGGCTCCCAATCCCCGACAAGATTGGTACCCTTTCACGTCCAAATCTCTCAAACTCCGGGAGAGATTCTCAAAACCAAGGTTGACATGTTTCGAGTTCCTTTCAACATTTTGGAAATCCCGCTGAAACTTTGGACATTCTCGCGAAGGGTTCCCAATCCCCGACAAGATTGGTACCCTTTCACGTCCAAATCTCTCAAACTCCGGGAGAGATTCTCAAAACCAAGGTTGACATGTTTCGAGTTCCTTTCAACATTTTGGAAATCCCGCTGAAACTTTGGACATTCTCGCGAAGGGTTCCCAAACCCCGACAAGATTGGTACCCTTTCACGTCCAAATATCTCAAACTCCGGGAGAGATTCTCAAAACCAAGGTTGACATGTTTCGAGTTCCTTTCAACATTTTGGAAATCCCGCTGAAACTTTGGACATTCTGGCGAAGGTTTCCCAATCCCCGACAAGATTGGTACCCTTTCACGTGCAAATCTCTCAAACTCCGGGAGAGATTCTCAAAACCAAGGTTGACATGGTTCGAGTTCCTTTCAACATTTTGGAAATCCCGCTGAAACTTTGGACATTTTCACGAAGGGTTCCCAATCCCCGACAAGATTGGTACCCTTTCACGTCCAAATCTCTCAAACTCCGGGAGAGATTCTCAAAACCAAGGTTGACATGTTTCGAGTTCCTTTCAACATTTTGGAAATCCCCCTGAAACTTTGGACATTCTGGCGGAGGGTTCCCAATCCCCGACAAGATTGGTACCCTTTCACGTCCAAATCTCTCAAACTCCGGGAGAGATTCTCAAAACCAAGCTTGACATGTTTCGAGTTCCTTTCAACATTTTGGAAATCCCGCTGAAACTTTGGACATTCTGGCGGAGGGTTCCCAATCCCTGACAAGATTGGTACCCTTTCACGTCCAAATCTCTCAAACTCCGGGAGAGATTCTCAAAACCAAGGTTGACATGTTTCGAGTTCCTTTCAACATTTTGGAAATCCCGCTGAAACTTTGGACATTGTCGCGAAGTGTTCCCAATCCCCGACAAGATTGGTACCCTTTCACGTCCAAATCTCTCAAACTCCGGGAGAGATTCTAAAAACCAAGGTTGACATGTTTCGAGTTCCTTTCAACATTTTGGAAATCCCGCTGAAACTTTGGACATTCTGGCGAAGGGTTCCCAATCCCCGACAAGATTGGTACCCTTTCACGTGCAAATCTCTCAAACTCCGGGAGAGATTCTCAAAACCAAGGTTGACATGTTTCGAGTTCCTTTCAACATTTTGGAAATCCCGCTGAAACTTTGGACATTCTCGCGAAGGGTTCCCACTCCCCGACAAGATTGGTACCCTTTCACGTCCAAATCTCTCAAACTCCGGGAGAGATTCTCAAAACCAAGGTTGACATGTTTCGAGTTCCTTTCAACATTTTGGAAATCCCGCTGAAACTTTGGACATTGTCGCGAAGGGTTCCCAATCCCCGACAAGATTGGTACCCTTTCACGTCCAAATCTCTCAAACTCCGGGAGAGATTCTCAAAACCAAGCTTGACATGTTTCGAGTTCCTTTCAACATTTTGGAAATCCCGCTGAAACTTTGGACATTCTCGCGAAGGAGTCCCGATCCCCGACAAGATTGGTACCCTTTCACGTCCAAATCTCTCAAACTCCGGGAGAGATTCTCAAAACCAAGGTTGACATGTTTCGAGTTCCTTTCAACGTTTTGGAAATCCCGCTGAAACTTTGGACATTCTCGCGAAGGGTTCCCAATCCCCGACAAGATTGGTACCCTTTCACGTTCAAATCTCTCAAACTCCGGGAGAGATTCTCAAAACCAAGGTTGACATGGTTCCAGTTCCTTTCAACATTTTGGAAATCCCGCTGAAACTTTGGACATTCTCGCGAAGGGTTCCCAATCCCCGACAAGATTGGTACCCTTTCACGTCCAAATCTCTCAAACTCCGGGAGAGATTCTCAAAACCAAGGTTGACATGTTTCGAGTTCCTTTCAACATTTTGGAAATCCCGCTGAAACTTTGGACATTCTCGCGAAGGGTTCCCAATCCCCGACAAGATTGGTACCCTTTCACGTCCAAATCTCTCAAACTCCGGGAGAGATTCTCAAAACCAAGGTTGACATGTTTCGAGTTCCTTTCAACATTTTGGAAATCCCGCTGAAACTTTGGACATTCTCGCGAAGGGTTCCCAATCCCTGACAAGATTGGTACCCTTTCACGTGCAAATCTCTCAAACTCCGGGAGAGATTCTCAAAACCAAGGTTGACATGTTTCGAGTTCCTTTCAACATTTTAAAAATCCCGCTGAAACTTTGGACATTCTGGCGAAGGGTTCCCAATCCCCGACAAGATTGGTACCCTTTCACGTCCAAATCTCTCAAACTCCGGGAGAGATTCTCAAAACCAAGGTTGACATGGTTCGAGTTCCTTTCAACATTTTGGAAATCCCGCTGAAACTTTGGACATTGTCGCGAAGGGTTCCCAATCCCCGACAAGATTGGTACCCTTTCACGTCCAAATCTCTCAAACTCCGGGAGAGATTCTCAAAACCAAGGTTGACATGTTTCGAGTTCCTTTCAACATTTTGGAAATCCCGCTGAAACTTTGGACATTCTCGCGAACGGTTCCCGATCCCCGACAAGATTGGTATCCTTTCACGTCCAAATCTCTCAAACTCCGGGAGAGATTCTCAAAACCAAGGTTGACATGTTTCGAGTTCCTTTCAACATTTTGGAAATCCCGCTGAAACTTTGGACATTCTCGCGAAGGGTTCCCAATCCCCGGCAAGATTGGTACCCTTTCACGTCCAAATCTCTCAAACTCCGGGAGAGATTCTCAAAACCAAGGTTGACATGGTTCGAGTTCCTTTCAACATTTTGGAAATCCCGCTGAAACTTTGGACATTCTCACGAAGGGTTCCCAGTCCCCGACAAGATTGGTACCACTTCACGTCCAAATCTCTCAAACTCCGGGAGAGATTCTCAAAACCAAGGTTGACATGGTTCGAGTTCCTTTCAACATTTTGGAAATCCCGCTGAAACTTTGGACATTCTCGCGAAGGGTTCCCAATCCCCGACAAGAGTGGTACCCTTTCACGTCCAGATCTCTCAAACTCCGGGAGAGATTCTCAAAACCAAGGTTGACATGTTTCGAG